>NC_139450.1:8670865-9870865 GCF_963924565.1 Ascidiella aspersa
AGTTGCCCAAGTCTACCCCTAGGGCTAACAACGCTTGCGTTTATCGCATAACTTTTATGGGGCTGCAAAAAAGCGATAGTTTTATTTTAAAGTTTATTAGCACTCAATATTTTTTAAACACACACATATTTTTTTATATATTTTTTTATGTATTATCCAAACAATATCTGACATTACTAAGTTAATTTTCGGAATCAAATTATAAGTTCTACAGAAATAGTACACCGAAAGCCATCGCAGATTCACTGAGTCTGTTGATCTATGATGCAAGCAGGGCAGATTAGAAAAACAACTAGCCTGCAGTGAGGTTCGAACTCACGACCTCCGGTCAAGCCGGGACCGTCGCTCTACCAACTGAGTTATGCAGGCTCAGAAGGGAACGAGTCGAGAAACAACCATACGCCAATGCTTGCGTATGCAGAAATCTACAGAAATAGTTAGCAATTTTTCAGCATTTTTTTACAAAAAAAAACTATTTCTGTCGGAACGACCTTGCGGTAAATAATTTTTGCAGGTATATACACAGGAAAAATATGTTCTTGTTTACCAAGCAATCACTCAATCCCCTAAAAAGGTTTCCTAAGGTTGCTTGTTTTAGACATCCAGTTATGGCGTGACTTTGTGACGTCATCTCTATTAATTTTCACGACTTTCCGAAAGAAAATTTTTCATCGTTCCGGCAAAAAAATATTCTACTTTCACCCCTGTGTTAAGTCATTTCAGCACTGATATGTTTTGGAAAGCCTTACCTCAAAAATCCTCTCAGTGAGCGGGGGAACCACCCTGGACTGCTTGCGGGGCAGGTTCACCTTGGGCGTCCCGGTTCCACTCAGGTCTGCCAGTCTGCCGCAAGCTCTTCGGTTTAGGGACTTCACCACGGCCTGGCAATCGCCCAAACGACCCAGAAAAGTGTCGAGGTCCACGTCTTCTCCATTCTAAGCAAGCCGAAATAACCAACCAAGAAAAACTGCCAGTGTCGTAGTTTAGTCGAGTAACTCGTGTTGATTATAGCGTAACTATTTGCCATGAAGTAAGTCGTAATTAAGAGTAACGCGTTTTGCCAAATAACAAGTATTTCAAAATGTCAGGTAACTATTTGCCAAATAACGAGTATTTTTAAATGTCAGGTAACTATTTACCAAATAACGAGTATTTTAGAATGCCGGGTAACTATTTACCAAATAACGAGTATTTTAAAATGTCAGGTAACTATTTACCAAATAACGAGTATTTTAGAATGTCAGGTAACTATTTGCCAAATAACGAGTATTTTAGAATGTCGGGTAACTATTTACCAAATAACGAGTATTCTAGAATGTCGGGTAACTATTTGCCAAATAACGAGTATTTCAAAATGTCAGGTAACTATTTACCAAATAACGAGTATTTTAGAATGCCGGGTAACTATTTACCAAATAACGAGTATTTTAGAATGTCGGGTAACTATTTACCAAATAACGAGTATTTTAAAATGTCGGGTAACTATTTGCCAAATAACGAGTATTTCAAAATGTCAGGTAACTATTTACCAAATAACGAGTATTTTAGAATGCCGGGTAACTATTTACCAAATAACGAGTATTTTAGAATGTCGGGTAACTCTTTGCCAAATAAAGAGTATTTTAGAATGTCAGGTAACTATTTACCAAATAACGAGTATTTTAGAATGCCGGGTAACTATTTACCAAATAACGAGTATTTTAGAATGTCGGGTAACTATTTGCCAAATAACGAGTATTTTAAAATGTCGGGTAACTATTTACCAAAGTACCTCGTATTAAAGAGTATCGCGTTTTGCAAAATGTCGGGTAACTATTTACCAAAGTACCTCGTATTAAAGAGTATCGCGTTTTGCAAAATCCAGAGGAATACCAGAGTTTAATCCAGAGGAATACCAGAGTAGCGTAATTACTCGGCCAATCAAAGTACGACTCACTACTTAGGCACAAAGCGTATTACTCACCCTGTTGTAATTGCTTGCTCTTGGCGATGATCCGAAGTCGAAAAGTTGCCGCAAAACGTCGATCTTCATGAGAAAGTGTTCCATTTCGCTGCAAGCAAAATCGTGGGCTTGTCAAAATCAATTAACCAAGGTTTTAAATAGTTGGTTTCCTACCTGACTTTAAAGGTACAAAAATTCAGTACCTCAAAAAATGTTAACCTATTTTTGTAAGAATTAAGTTAAGTACATCTTTTTCATAAAAAAGTCATTAATTAAAAAACCTATTAAAGCAAGTATTGTCCACATCAACAGCTGGAAGACATTCTAAAACAGCAGTTTAAGATTGACACCTAAAAGTAAATTTTGAACTGGCAGTAAAAATAAACCTAATAACAAATTACAAAAACGGTACCTTTGAAAAGCGACGGCCTCCTTGGCCAGCAAGGTCTGCAATTCGGCGCACTGGCTTCCTCCCCTCTTAACTGAGGCCAGGTCGGCCAAAAGACCCCGGTCCGAGGCGTACTGGTGCACGCTGTCGAAGTAGCCCATGCTCATCTCAGGGCTGCAGAAACATGGTTTTATTGTTGGTTATTAGAGATGTCTTATGCTTCGTTATTTTCTATAATGTCGATTTTTTTTTAGAAATCCTGCGTAAAATGACCAGTGTTGGATCCGATACCAAATCAAGGCATTACTGTGACGATAAAGGAAAAAAAGTGAAAGTTTTTTTTAGTGTTGCTGAAACAAATTCTCCGTCCTGAACGCACACTTTTTATTGCATAAACTAATAATATCATATAAAGGGTTAATGATGAAAGTGTGCCGTCGTTAGTATAAACGTAAAAGGGAAAAAAAGAAATATATTTACGTGTATTACGCAATGCGCATGTATAGTATCAAAGATACTGCAATAATTATCATTTTTTATACTATGCATTCTAGTTTAGCCATTATAAAAATAAAGTCAGTTAGTCATTTAGGTATTTCCTTGTTATCTTTCGTGAGCTTTGTAACTGTTTAAAAATTAAGAGCCGTCAGTAGACTGTCTACTCAATAAGATTTCCTTTTCGGCATTGAGCAAAGATTTTTGATTTCGTTGCTTTGTTGTGCCGTTTAAATTTGCAACAATTGACTTCCGGTATATTCATCTATCAATCGGCAAACCTTATTGTCAATATAGGGTTTTGTAAGAAGGCGAACTGGTCTCAATAAAGAACCTTCGGAACAATGACTGGTTCAACTTTAGCTCCATCCTGCTGTCCTATGGTTAAGTCAGGACAGCAAATAAAATGAACGGTGATACCCTATTATTGGTTAGCTGTGCCTTGCAAACTTCTGACGCGATTAAAAAATGCATCAAGTAAAATTATATTTTATTTACAACTCTACCTTCAGTTGGCTGATGCCTTGCAAACCTTAGATAAGACAAACATACGCGAAATGTGGTTTGTTTTTATGTTATGTTTTGTATGTATGAGTATAGTGTTTGTAAAGCATGATAACTATTAAACTTTCCTTAAACTTACAAAGTGCGTAACTACGACAGTGAGAAACAATGGCGCCGCAAAATGTTAAATTTTCCAAAAATGGTTAGTCACCAAACAACACAAGACAAGTCACGCGTGAGATTTTCACGCTCCGCATAGTTTTTAGAGAATTTCCTTGTAATGCCAAGGCAACGTGGTCTATACGCGAAACCCCAATGCGGCATAAAAAGCAAGTGGCCTTGGCTTGCCAAGTTTCCCCACAACACAACATAATATTTGTCTCTACTTTAACACAATACGGCAGAAGACACAACTTTTTTGAAAAAATTTGATGAAATTTAACTGCCTAAAGCGTTGACGCCGGTCGCGGGTATTCTAGAAATGTCTAAGGCACCAATCGAAAAATTAGTGAAGTCACATGGTAAACAATATTGGTGAGGTTAAAGTATATTTTTTTTATTTTAAACGATTTATTTTCCCTTTTTTCATTGGCTATTTGCAACGCGCAACCGCTTCGAGAAAAATCAGGCAACATGATTTTAACACTTTCAATTAGTGGTTCCCAACTGGTGCTGTTTCTAACGCTCACGGGTAGCGAGAGATATTAAAAATCCAAAATGTTTGCTCCATTAGTGAGCTTCTTAATATATTTTTACGTACGATTGAAGTGCAACAAATCAATAATATAATTTCTGCCTTGTGTACAGTTGATAAGTACAGTTTCACTTAATTGTGACATGACAGTTAACATCTAGGCGAAAATGCTAGCAAGGATGCCGCGAAGCAATTTATATTTTATTGGGGTGCCGTAAGCCCGAAATAGTTCGAACCCACTGCTTTAAATACTAAAAAATACTAAAATTGAGCATTTTGCTTTACATTGGGGGTCGTTGGTTTTAACTAGAACTAAACTACTCTGATACCTTGGGATCGCCAAATTTAAAATCTGTTGTTTTTTTTACTTTACCAAATAGGTTGTTGTTGTCACATGACTGTGGTTGCCAGGGCTATAACAGTGGCATACTACTATACAAATAACGATGAAATTACTTCACGACAGCGGGTAAATCCTATTAGCTAGCTGTCACATTACTCATACTTTGTTTCCGTGTTCGATGTGCTGAGCTTTGCATTAAGACTCAAACGTATGGCGAGCAGGGATCGAAAACATGACGATTTTTAGGCGCGGATTTCGAGCACTGTATGAGGACATTTTTAGCAGATTCTTGCAGTTTGTGTTCGACAAATGTCAAAGCCTATTGTAGAATTAGGTATTATTTTAATCGTTTCAAATATCTCTTGAAATAACAATGACTGACGACCACAACACAAAATGCGCTTCACATGCGATGTTAAATCCATGCATTCCTAATAGGTCAAAATTTTGTTTAAAAAAATATTTTAGGTAAAATTTTGTCAAATTTCTAATTTTTTAGGTCACAAATTTTGCCGGTTGTTAAAAATGAATAACAATATATTTGAAAAGTTTTAAATGTTACCGACTTCTATATGGGTTTTGAAATATTTCTACTACGTCTAACTAAAACCTCCAACCATGTTACTCCAAACGACAACAACCGCAAAAAGTTGACAAATTCCATAAATAAGGCGTTTACATAAACTTCCATGTTAATTACAGTGTAAGTTTGGTGGAGATGAGAGGTATATATCTTGTGCAAATGTTATCGAGCTATAACTGAAAGTGGTTTTATTGCTTTGCACGAAACAGGAGTTGTAAACTTTAAAGCTGGTTTTATAATCTGGTGCTAGGGCCAGATCCGTCCCGCAGAGTTAATTCTACCGGCTTATGGCATATTTTCTTAATGGAAATAAATACACTTGAAACGTTTTCGGATGCAATTCTAAACCTAATTTTTCTTTTTTAATTATTAAAGCTTATTGTTCGTTTGTTTGCATAAAGATATTTATATTTTTTTCGTTTAACGATAATCATGTTGATAAAGTTTATATCTTCAATACCTCTCTCTCTATATATATATATTGTATATCCGGCCGGCCTTTCAGTGATTAAGGCCTTTAAGAGAAAAGTTTGGTGACACCTAATCTATTCTAAACAACGTATGTGATTTAGACTCAAAAGCCTAAAAGACTTTTTCACCTAAAAAACTTATGGCATCCCAAAAAATGAATTATTAAATATATTTTAGATTTTCTGAAAAAAAAATGGACAATTTCGAAGATAAAGGGTAAAAAACAGCCGAAAACAGATTAAACATTTTTTTTGAACATTTTAGGTTTGGTTTCTAGTTTTTTAATGTAACTTTTTGTGACTTGTATGTGGTAAGCCTTGTAGTTCGAAATTAGTACGTTTCCAATTAACCTGTGTACAAAAAGTGCGGTTTAGGGATTAAGAAAATCTGACTGAGCTTCTTTAATGTTTCAATTTGCCTAAAAAGTTGACGAATAGACTTTACACATTTTGAGCCCTGCAGTCCAGCTGTGCAAACATTCTAGTAAAAACGGCTATCTTTAAAGTGATAGTCCTTGGTCGATAGTAATTTAACTAGAGACTTGCGCCAGTTTCACTTTTAAGCTTACTTTGCAATCCAACGATTTGTAGAAAAGTTTGTTTTCCCGCATAGAGTTAGCATAAACTGTCAGCAATTTACGGTCATTGCTGATTCGCAAAAGTAGGTATAATTTAAGATGCGCTGCCAAATAATAATTTTTTTTTTCAGGGTAAATATTGCGAATTTTAACCATAATCATTTAGCAATATCCGTTAAAAATGAAGAAGTCTCGATGCTCTTTTGAAGATCTAAGTCGAGGGCTTGGGCCTTATCTGCTATCAGCGACGTACATTTTGATCGCGTAATACTTATTACCACATCTGTTGAGCTAAGTGATTTTATACTAGTTTTTATATGTACAACATTGAACCAGTGCTCACTTTGCCTTGTTAAAAATGAACAAAGAATCCTTCTAAGCGTTCACAAAATGCTACCTATACTTCTGTATGGGCTTTGATATTGTCATTCTACGTCTAACTTCAAACTATAGCCATTATCTTAAGATTCATTCAAAACGTTCACCAAATGCTATTTTAGACGGCTTGATGAAGTTAGACGATTTTTGTTACTTATTTTTAAACCATTGTAATTTTTCGAGCTCTAAAAAAGCAAACCGTTTGGTTTCAAAGTAGACTGCTGGTTAATTGGTAAAAACCGCAAAAAGCGTGGCGAAAAAAGGCTAGCGCTTTCAAAACAGTAATCGGGCTCAGAAAATGAAAAAAGAGCAGAAAAATGTGCTTGAAAATATTGCCTGACGTTTATAAAAGACCACGGACACGGACAAGGTCTAAAAAAACAAAAGGGGGTTGGTAAAAGAGGGAACCTGGATTTTTAAAGGCTCCATGTAAGGTTGTCCAGGTTGGTGAGAAAGGACAAAGGTGTAATTTAAAATAGTGACGCGTAATTAAAAAATCATTTACGAACGCCATTCAAACCTGCCTATACAAAAAGGGAAAAAACACGAAAAAACATTCATTTTTTTTCAGCTTGGGCACATCATCAATTTGACGCATCCTAACAACAAGAACATTAACCAAAAACTTACCAATGAGCCTTAATCTCGGCCAGTCGGCTCACAAACTTGCTTTGTATCTCGGCCTCCTTCGACTTGGGCGATTCGGGTGGGAGGCTCGGTTTCGGGCCCGCTCGAATCATGGGGTTTTCCCGACTAAAAGTAAACACAAGCGCTATAGAAATGTAAAAGGTTTATTTGCGCGTGGCTTCCAAACAGGCGAGCTACGAGCGGTTTTCTGTTTGACCAGAAACCGGTTTTAGCGATGAGATAGACACGAAACTGAACTGTGTGAGATGAGAGCGCACTTTTGAAAGGCAAACAATGGCGCAATTATACAATTGCCTTTTGCTTTCGCCTGAACGTTTTGCAGCAAGAATTTGTTTTTAAAAAACTACAATTTTTCTTAAGTCGAACAAAAAGCAATGTTTCAACAACACAGTTGACTTAAGTTTCGTCTTACATGTAATCTTACATGATTCATTCGAATTAAGATACTGATGATGCTTTATAGCGAAATATATTTATCTTTTTATAACATACAAACAAACTGATTTTCGGTTTGCTAAGTTCTATACTTAGTTTAATCTTTACATGTAATCTAGTTAATGTTTCATGTTACCATTTTCGCATATCTCTTAAATTCGGGGTGGGGGTCATAAAATTTGTGAATGACTCTTAGGGGAAGAAATAAGAAGTTAAAATTAGATTTACAATTGTTCGTAACGCCAAACAAAGTTTTCTTGCTACTGATATAAGCTTTAACTTTACAAACTGAAACTGTAGAACGCTCGATTAAGCTTGACCAAAACAACGAGGTGGTTTAAATTAAAAATCTAGAGGTATACCACAGGCCACAGGAGATTTCATAAATTTAAAAATAATGTTTATCTGAGAATGGTACAATACATTGGCTGTTATCTTGTAATTATACATTTGGCGACGTCAATTTTCCGTAACCTCGTAATTTAAAGGGTTGACATTATTACGGGTAATGATTAGACACAACAGGTTTCAACAAAGACAAGTTTTGAACAATGCTATACTTTGGTATACTAGAGGGGATATAGTAGCACATTTGGCATTGGAATTTTTAAACACTTGACACAATTGTTTTCGAATTTTAACTTTGTGTTTGCAATAAAGTTTTTACCAGGGTTTTCTACGCAAGACTTCTGAAGTAGTTATTTTTTTTGTATCAAAAAATTATAAACTATGTGTTTTGCGTTTAGGCAAAAGTATGTATTTTGTGTTGTAACTACACGGCCTTTTTATGTCTGAGGCCTGACCGAAACTTAGTAATCGTTTAAGAACTGTAAACGTTGCAAAACGCTCCTTGTGGAAGTTTAACGTTTTCTTGCGACGCCTTAATATTTATTGGCCAACAAATATATTAGCCGATAAACATATCAGCCCTGCTCATTGAGTTTCAATGACATACACAACATTCGACAATCGACATCTTGTGTCCAGTTAGTAATCCGTATGAGTACTAATTTAAATGTTAAAGTAACTACTATTATATGATTTTTTATTTTCATCGTTTTAAAAATGATTAGTACATCATCAGTTTTTCCTTTAGAATTTTTTATGAAATGCGCAAATGTGTCTTTTAGTGAACATGAATATATTTGATCGCTGAGTTCACACGGAACTAAAATATTAGAAAATGTTCGAATTTGTACAAAAATTTGTAAACTGGAAAATTCGTATAAAAGTTTACCAACGATTCCTCTGTTTAAACACTTGCAATCCAAGTTAATAAACAAATTATAATAGTAATCTTAATCTTCAAGTGCGCGAAAGTTATCTTTATTGCGCAAAATTTACGGTGCGCAATTTCGCAGTTGCGCAATTTATACTACAGAAAAGTTTTTTTTGGGGTCCATTGACCCTTGGGGCACCGGGATAGTTTTGGGGGTTTCACCAAGACCACTTGAAAATCTTGAAGTGTATACTGAAAAATATATGTTCGACACAGTGAGCCGGTTTCTGAAGTCTACATGTTTTTTTTGTGATTTTTTAGGTTTTTCACATGTTTTAAAAAAGTTTGGGAGTAGAGAAAACACTATGCTCCATTATTTCAAGAAAACGCAAAGGGTACTAAAATTAAAGACCACTGTAACAGGCCATCGCACATGTTCTATTCTATATAGTATTTTCCAGCCATAGTATAAAAGCATATTATGGTTTTTCAAAACCAACCGTCGCACATACTTACTTATTAGGAACTGGCGGTAGGTCTGAGTTTTGGATGCCCGGGGACATTCGGTGGGGTTCAGTGGGGATCACCTTGACCCCCATGTTTAACCCGACCCTTAGGGGTGCAGTGGAGGCGGCGGCGGCGGGGGGGTATGAAAGGGGGTCGCTTCGTACCGGTGGGCTGGGTGCATCTGAGTAAGTTGAAACGTAGGATTATAACTATAGGAGATATCTACTGAAAATCAGGTTGTTTTACATGTCACTTTCAACCTGAAAACGTAATCAACATCTTGAACATTTTTAAGTTTCTTATGGCCTTCGAAAATGGAGCCCAATTTAAAACAACTAAACTTGTTCAACAAAACAACGATTGCATTTTTATTTTTTTTTTTATTATTTTTTTTTTTTGCATTCAGAAACTCAACACAATGAACCACCTTGCTTTAAAATTTAGTAGGTTTACAAATGTTCCCAAACGAGAATAACGAATCTAATTAAAAGGAAGTCTTTAAAGGCAAGTTACGCGTTTTCAAAAACCGAAAATATGTGGTTAAAAAAGGCCTAGCAACCCTCCAAAAACACTCTAATGGGTAAAAATACGACACATAGGTTGGCTAGAAACACAGACAGAAGGCAAAGCGAATAGGCAGGGTTTTCGAAAAAAAGAGATGGGTAGAAACAAAGAAATACAGAAAAAAGAGGACTGAGAGAAAGAAAGAGAAAGAGTGAAATAGAACGAAAAAGGGAAAGAGAGTCTCGAATCAAATGGTAGTTTCATAGCTTCTCTAATAAACAACTAGTTACTAGTCGATGTTTTATCCTAAAATACATTTTCAAAATCGGCCTATAACGATTGATAAACTTACGAAGATAAAACTTTGAACTGCGCTTCCGAAAATGCTTCTTTAAGGAAAGCGTCTTCTGCGACATTGAAAACAAGCCGGAAAATCAACAACGGATAGTCTAACGATAATTTCCTAGCACAACTTTAGTTACACGCACCAACGCCACCGTTTTTCTTTAAATAATCATGTTTAAAATCGTATCCCTATTCTTTGTTTCCTGCTGAATTCAGTTTTAATCCTATTAATATCATGGGGAGATTGCGTGAGTAAATCGCGGAAAACCTTTTTGCGATTTACAGGAAATTTATGTTAAACCTCTGTAAAGTTAAAAAGGAAGGAAAGGAAATAAACATTCGACAGGAGTGTGTTGCTTTAAACAGGAAACAAATGAGATCTATACAAAACAAGTCAAGCCGCTTAATTCAAACGTGAATGATAACCAAGTCTGTAATCTAAGTCACTCTATGGCAAACCTAGAATGAAAAGTTAAGCTACTTTAAATATATCGACGTTAAACACAAACGGTTTAACACTTAAACTTCAAGTTTTACTAGTTTATATGCGTTTATATGGACAGTGATCGACAAGCAGTAACATGCTGCTAATGGTTTCAGATTTCATAAAGATACGCCTTTTTACACACATAGTTTAACGTTTGAACAGAATAATTCACTATTCAACCAATATTAAATATCTCTCTTTAATGCACTGTATTATGTTTTAGAGCGCAAATTTATGGTTAACGCTTATTTAGAGAAAAAAAAAACATTGCAAATTTAATAACCGAGATACAAACTGCCTGAATGAACAACGTGCCGCAAAAAAATGAAGCGAATTTTCCGCGCGAAATATTTGACTTCTTACTTCGTTGTAGTAAACGGAAATACATTTAGTCCCAATTTTAATTGTACATTCGCGCGACAATTTAACCAGCAGCAAGCACCCTCGTTCAGTTACATGTTCTGTTACGTCACGTCATGACGTATATTCGTGACTTTACTTGATTGATAACAAAAAATGCTTAATCAGGCTAATGTTTGGAAGCGTCCCAATTCTACGCCTAAATAATATGGTAACCAACAGTAGAACTAGAGTATATCCAAAAATATAGTAAGTTAAAACTGAAGCAACTAAACTTCTTAAGAATAGAGGAAATTTAAGCATATTAACTTAAAAAAATAACTTTGAAACATTTTGCTTTTCCCTATTCTGCTTTTGTTAGAATAGCAATGACGTCATAAAAAGAATAGTTAATTATTTAACCAAACGCATATTAAAGTGTCTCTTTCAACGATGTACGTGTACTTAGCTGTAAATGCAATATCTAGTTGTGAGAAATAACAAGCTGTATTTTGGTAGCATTATTTGTGAAAATAAAGGCCACAATAAGTGGTAACAGTCTTTTTTAGCATTAGATTACAACACGCTTTAAAAGGTGAAAAATAAGAAATTGCTGAATCGTCTACAAGTATGAAATCTAGCGGTTTGGAATTTGGCAGACGTTGAAGATAATTAGTTTTAAACCCAGAAAAATATTAAGGCCCGGATACGCAAAAAGCCTTCCTTCGGTTCACTCAGGAGAAAGGCGGCGATGCAAAAACGTAATATGTTTTTCCACAGAAAATGACTTTAATGCTGGCAACGTTCTGCACATTGTAATGAACTGAAACCTATTCCATGCATCACATTTAACGAATGTCTTTAAGACGAAGGCCCCATTTGGTATTCGTTAATTGTCACTACGCGTGAACATTTGTTTACCAAGAAAAAATGCCTTTTTTAAGCTTCGGAAAAATATATTACGTCATTGCGGGGGGCATTGCAAGAAATAAACTTTTCGACTGGGACTTTTTAAGCCGAATTTCGTCGCTGCCAAATTGCTTATTGGAAACTTGTTTAGTGCAGGAAGGGTGCTAAATTGGAAAACACGTTTTACTTAGTAATTTAGTCTGGTTGATTTACCTTAAAAGGGTAAACTGGGTGTAAAATAAGCAAGTGTGCAGTTCAAATATACAAATACTTTAATAAGACAACACTTTATTTCTTCGAGGAATATCGAATATATACCCTACTTTGAGATCCATTCTGCTTATTGAATCCTAAGTAAAATCCATTTAACTCACTTTTGCTTATTATTTCACCAACATAATGCTCTCCTTAATATTTTGCCTAAAACTTTGTCTAAAACTACCTCAGAATATATAAATAGTTTATCTAAAGAGTTTATATCATTTCCCAACTGTATGCAGATAATCCATTATATGCTTGCTTTAAACAAAGAGCACTTAACTGGAGTGACAGTGAAAGGATGAAATGAAACAAGTTTTATATTTATAGCTGTTGTGTAATCAAAAAGTCGGCATGGATGTTCCTAGTTTATATAAGTTCAAATAGGTTTGCACCACATATGATAATAAGTTACCCATTATAACTAAAACATATACCAGTGTGTTATGCTCCTGACCAGACATTGAGATTTTAGGCATTTTAAGTATAAATTTACTGAGATAACCAAAACAATTTTTCAGTAAACCTTGTTTTCTTTCTTTAAACATTTGCTTTTTGTCAAGTACTAATCTAAACCAGTAGAAAAAATATTTTTAGGTAGTTGCACTGCAATTAGAGATGATGGTAAAACGTCTTTTTTCAAATCAAAGCAGACCTGAAGACCTATGAAACAAAATTTCATTTTTACCCACAGCTGAACCCAACCATCACTTTTTTAAGAAAACAATGAAATGACTAATAGGCTGTGGGTGCAATTTTATTATAATGAAGCATCATCTGTGGACAAGATTAATCCCCTCCAAAATGTAATAAATTAAAAATTATTGTAGAATCTTTAAAATTAAATTATAACATATATACAAGAAGAAAAACTGATGTCATGCTATTTAGGCTAAAATATGTAAAAACAGTGGCATAAACAAAAAAATTGTTTAAAAATGTGAGTTTTAAACAACATAGGAGACTTTAGAAAAAGTTAAAAAATCATGAAAATATGTTTTTAACTAAATTAAATATAAAAAACCCAAGTGCTTAAAATCATCAGTGTAAAAATGTTGGGCATCAAAAAAAATAAAAATTGTAAACTGGCTTGAGTTGGCGTCACCCACTCAGCAATTCAACTAATACGTGGGCAAAAATTGGATTGCATGCACACACACCAACACAGGTGCATGTGCAAGAAATTATGTTGCAGTCTTATGGCCCACTCACACAATGAATGAGTCACAGACACCGTGTGTTAAACTGTTTTGTGGAATATAAATATATGTGTACAGGGTACGGACAAATGACACCGGCTCTGGCGAGGTTTACTGTCCGCCAATATAATACTAACATGTTGTTGTTATTACTAACTGAATCACTGTTGTTTTCAAAAGTTTTAGAGAAACCTTTCATTATGGTAAAATTGGACTGAACTGTTATTATTGTTCTTCTGAGAGAACAAATAGCATACTTCTAAAATTTTATTTATAAAAATTAAAAGTATTTTTTTACCAAAACTTTTTAAGTAATGTTAACTACTTAAAATAAGTTTATTGTATTTCAATCTATTTGAATTTCAAAGCAATTTGTAAAAAAAATGAAAATGTATTGGCATATCCAGCTCACACAAATCTATGCATGTTGACCTGTTTTAAATTTTAAACACACACACACACACACAAAAACATAGAATCTACCTTCCTGTTAGACATAAGTTTTATTTTACATAAACTCACCAAATGCTGGTAACTTTGGGGGTGCCGGGGTTGGGGTCGGCCCCACTGGGTTCTTTAGGGCACATATCAGTCCATTCTGTGGGCTCTTGTATTCGTGCACCAGCTCGTAGATAGTCTTAAACTTTCTCTGTTGGACTCCGTTCAAAGTTTGGACAGCCAGTAAGCCTGTTTCAGTTGGTAGAACACGATAGGTGTGGACAGTTTTGTTGAATCTAAAACATAAAAAAAGTCCATTTTAGAAGCCTAATGGTTGGATATTACAAAAGTTTACAGTTATTATAACTATAAATGTAAATTAAAAAAATTAAACCTAATAATATAACAAGAAAAAGTGATAAAGGAATGAAGGTTTGTTTTGAACTGGGGTTCCCAACCTGTGGGCCATGGCCCCTAGGGGTATTTTTTTGTTTTTTTATCTCCTAGTCTACTCCACTACCGGTTACTGTATAAACCAGCTTTAAATTAAAATGCTGTTTCTTAGTTTTTTAAAACGATTGTAAAAATAGGGGGGCAATAATTTCTCAAAAAAGTTAAGTTTAACATATTTTCAAAAATGCAATTGCTCGATCTAGTGACATTCAAATATATGTTTTCTCTATTTAATTTAAATTTTTATTTATATCAAATTTTTAGTTAAAGACGTAACCAAACAAACTACAACACATTAAACTTTTTAATCTGCAAAAGATTTTTTAATTAAATAAGCATTACACCTGATCAGAAAAACTTACAAATTATAAAAAATTAAAATAAAAAATAAAACTTACAAAACACTTAGAGCATAGGCCCCTAAAATGCTTTCACTTGACCGTACAACAAAACTTCCGTCTAATCCAGCATTTTGAAGATATTCTTCAGCCTTTTGGCGACTGAGGTGACCATGAAACCATTTGTTATCATCCATACTGCTTCAATTAATGGGAATATAATGCTCTTTTAACCAGTAATGCAATTCATCATTATTACCAAGCCCTGACAATGCATGTAAATATTGTTGTATTTACATTATTAACAAACATAGCAACCACGTCCTCCTGTAAAGTGCAGTTTATCTTACAGGGCCCGAGTCTAGAGCCCTACCACTTTGATTTACAGCAACAAAATAACCCCAGGAGCCCGGACGAAAATATGGTAGGATTCTTGGCCAGCGCGTCTAATTGCGTATAAAGCCTGCACTTAATCAGTTAATACAGTTTTGGTTCGAAAAAAACTTGCACTGTTTATTTTGGTGATTTTTCTTGTTCGTATAAGCGTATAGTTCAACACAAAAACCATCACAGCAACTGTATGCCGACCTACCGGAAGTTTCGGTAAAGTCTCAATACGCTAGGGCTAGACCTTGCTATGCAGGCACCGAAACTCTGTCAAAAGTAAGATTGAAACGTCGCTGAAAGATTCAGCACATGCACAAGCCTTAGTGCTCGCCAATGCTTGGTACTTCCTGCTTTGAGCTATATGCAGCGCGTCACGACCAGCCAAGCTAACTGGCGCGCAAAGCGAAAAAACGAAGAAACCCGTTTCTATTGCTGTAGCAGTGCCGTATACCGCAAGGGGAATAACCCTTTCAAACGTATTTTGATTCTCACCAAATCCGTGTGTCCGATAATATCGGATCAATACCCATGGGCGCCCGCACGGGGGGGCAATGGGGGGCACTTGCCCCCCCCCCCCCTGGAATTTCAAAATGCGATTATTAGTAATATTTATAAGTGTAATATGTATTACTTATGAAGGTTAAAAATATTATACATTATCCATTGCCCCCAGTGGCGTATCCAGGGGCGGCAGTTCTTAACCCCCTTTTTCTAAGTGATATTATCGTTTTTTGTTCGATTTTGTCATGGTTTGACAAACTGTTCGAAGCGGCGTGCTTTTTTTAAGTAATTGGGTCACGCGTCTTAATCTAAGGCGAAACCAAAGTGCAAAAATCGAGTGCAAAATGCCGTTTTTCGTCTTTTGTTTGGTTGACCGTAAACGCTGGAAGTTTTTCTCTTTGGTTATTTGTTTAGATTGACTGATTAGCAAGTGTGTATTCGACAATTGACAACGCTAAGTCAAACCTTCTTTCTTTTTTTCTCGCTGAAAAAATCGAGTTAGGCGCAGTTTGTTCCTTGCTGTTCGGTCTGCGCGCTAATATACGATGTTGGTGAAACATCGACATTTCTTTAACTGAAGCAGATTTTTAAAAGGAGGTATAATGGTGACTGTCGTGCGCGTTTCAAAGTCTCCATTTTTAAGTAATGATAGTTAACGCAAAATTATGCTCTTTAAGCAAACTCTAAGACCACGTGTTAAGTGTGCAATGGACACAACTTATTTCCCCTCAACCGCAGCTTGTAATTTAGCTGACTTGGCACACAGCTCGGCGCAGATGTTGCGCTAATCGTGACATAATAACACCCGGAAAAAACGATCTTCGTTTAGTATTGCAGGTGGTGAAAGACGTGCTTGTAATTTAGCGCTCGTTCCGTTCAACGAACTTTAAAACTGCGCTGCTGATAGTCGAATTATGTGTGATTCTACCACAATTAATCACACATATTTCACGGTCTTGGTTTGTTTTTTTGCCTGAAGTTAACGATTGCATACCGTGATTTCGCAGCTGGCGCCTGACAGGACGTGGTCGCTTTTGCTGGACATATTTGGCTGTTTCTGATTGGGAAAAAAAGTCGTGTTGTCGGTATTCGTCCGATACTTGGGTGATATAGGTGCCCATCTGATGGCAATTCCATTAAAGTTTAACCATGATTTGCGAATTGCGATCCAGCGCCGCGAATTCTACCTTGAACAAAAGAATAGATCAGAAAAACAGAAAGCCACCAATTTAAGCAACTGTACTTCCAAACGTTAAAGCAAAATCTTAGCATATTAATCCGAAAAAATATGAAAATTATAGCAACAACGTTTTTCGTCATCGGAATAAACGGCTGTACTTGGCCAGAGGATCATTTATTCTTTTTGGGGAGGAGGGAGGGGGGGGGACATAAAGTCAATGTACCCCGTTTTCATTCCAGTATATTACTCAATCGGGTGGGAAATGCTTGTACAAAACATTAGACGTGTAGGCTAATATCGCCGGTATATACTTATTGAACAATAAAAAGTGGCTTCTCTGTGTATATATTGCGGAATTGAGGCGTAGGGCATACCAAATTTGGGACATCATTTATGTAATACAGTTAGGCAACGTAACGAATGGGTTTAAGTAAGAAGCTAAGCCAACAATAAAACCATCAACTGTTCCTCAAAATATTACGCAAACATAAAGACTTTTCTTACGAGGTCACAAGAGGCCCTCTTCAAATAAAAGCATTACTGATTTAAAAATGAGAAAGTTCTTATGTTTTTTTGTTCGTCGAGCCGCTGAAGTGCGTTACACACTGAAAATTATTTTAAATAAACAAAAATGTGTTTTTCTTATGGTTAGAATAGGCTACTTTATGTCGCCACCCAGTGACTACTTTATTCGATAATTTTTTTTGCTGACGAAAAGAACGTAAAAGACTATTGTTCTTGAGACCAGGGTTTCCCAAACTGTGGTCCGCGGACCATCCGCGACGACTGCACAGGTGGTCCGTGGCGATATGACAAGAAATTAAAAAGTTACACATATACGTTGTAAAGCAGGGATCGATAACCTACGGCCCGCGAATGTAATTTCTTCGGCCCGCAGTCTCTTTGACAAATTAGACAGTCCATTTCTCATACTTTTTGACTATTTGAACTATGTAAGTGCAAAAATTTTTCGCGCTTGGCGTTAACAATCTTTATACATCAGATTTGTTTACGTTATGATGCTGTCATTTGAAAAAGATTAGCGCTTCATGCTTTGTGGAAGGCTGACTGCCAAAAAGTGCGTCGCGTACAAACGGAAAACGTATTAAAAAATATTGGACATACATTTTTAATTTTTATTTTCGAAATGCAATAAAAACTGGCAAGAAATTGGAAAGAAATGCCGGTATACCCCCCAAAAAATTGCGCTCGCTCAGCTCGCCAGCTGCCCCCGGGGTTAAATAGTTAAACAGGCAGTGAAATAGATTAACCATTAAGCTTATTATCGCGTTTTCTCAATGTGGTTTTATTACACTTTTCAATATGAATAACGACGTGTAGACTCGAATTTTACAAAAACATATCCGAAGCCCGCCTGATTTACAGTTGTTCTAACATTTTAATAACATAATTCTTAGTTAACATTTTGTGCGGCCCGCAGAGACCTTTCTGAGTTTGGTTTTAGTCCGCGACTAGAAAAAGGTTGCCGACCCCTGTTGTAGGCCTACAATATGTGTACTCTTTCAAAGATAATTAAATTGCCGCAGTTAGTCACAACTTATTGATTTTGAAAGCTTTTGCTATCCAGTATCGTAAATCTTATTTGTAGCGCTTTGAATTTATGATGAATTGATGATTGAAGCAGAGGGAAGCAATCCCATCCGTCACATTGATTTTGTCAGTTTTGTAAACATTTAAAATTTGGTTTTATTTATTTTTTGCTTTGTATTGCGGTCCGCGAAAAAACAGATTTAGAAATAGTGGTCCGTGGCCCTGGAAAGCAATCACTCTCTCATGTTATGGTAGTCTATAATCCTACCACATTTTTTAAGGGTTGGGTTCTAGATTAGCGGCGAAGATAGTGACTAACATAAAAAAACGAGAATTCGTTTAGGACGACAAAGCTACCGGTAGATAGAGATAGTAGCCCGAACTTTAAAAATGAATATATAATAAACAATGTTATAGAGCAGGTAACAAAACTGAAAATCCTTTCAACCTAAACTTGGTTAACGGTATTTTTTAAAGGTCTCCACAAACATTATTTACATTAATCAAAAATATAAAATGTTTTACATTTCGGAATGTTCAAAAAATAATAATGTACAAATTAAATGCCTGTTGTTTAATTTCGTATAACAACCTTTTTTCTTATTGCAATAAGTTGTTTGCCAAAGGGAGTCGGTAAAAATCGGACACATTTATCTGCTTTCAAATTTACCTACAGACGTGGGTTAATCCGATGTCTTATCGGCTTGAAATATTTATCGCATACAAGTAAAAAATTGGAGAAAACTAGGTTCTATTGCTGATCTCTATATGAGCGTTTCATAGAGTTTAGTGATGTTTTCGACGTTTTTTTTCAGTTTTGCCTCTCTCATTGGATTTAAGGTAGATGACAAGCATTTGCGGTGGAGAAATTTTTCAAATAATACATCAGGAGTAAAAGTAGGAGTAAGTATAAATACAAGAGACTTGTACTTTAAAATCATGAATATTGGATACTTAATTTATCACAGATTTAAGTAATAAAAAAAATAATGTTTATAAGGTTTACTGTATTTAAAAATTCACATTGGGTGCTTTATATGAGCACCAAAGCATAACAAACAACTAAAAAGTTAAGCGTTTTATCATCCTATAATGAAGCCAAATCAAAAAAATTATAAGAAAAGTTGCTGACAAGTTTTCCCAATAAAAAGGTTAAATTAAAACGAGTTTATCAAAAATCTTACATTCATTGTTGCCCCTCTTTTATAAATTTGTAACACATTCCATAGTCGTGTGAAAGATGTGCCACAAATCTAAAAAAACTGGGAATTACCTAGCTTCTTGAAGTTATACGCTTGTACCATACCCTATAAATGCAATAATTAGCGATCTTATTTGTTTTTGATGCTGCTTTTATTAGGACAGCAGCACTGACGAGGTAGGGAGCAACTTTGTGCTCGTGCAAAACCCCCGATTGTGCACCAGTTTTTTTTTCTAGTGATGTTTTAAACCATTGCATGGTAATCCTAATAACATCGTATATCTTTTGTACTAATTTGTGTCTATGATATTTTTGTATTTGTTTATCATTTAACTATTTATCCATGGTTCATTGAGAACTAGTATACAAATAACAATCCTGTTTTTCTTCACATTTCATTAGAAATATAATTTTGAATAACTGATTATAATAATGTTTGATTTTGATGGAAACTATGGACTTGCTGATGGAGAAGTCAGTACAGGGGTAAGTTTTATTGGTACAAATTATTCTTTTTTATGTATTATAGTAAATCTTGCCGAATCTGTTGGAAAAATCTTTGTATAAAGGGGAATTATGATGTTGTTTTGCTGTGTAATAATTAACATAATATATGTTGTTTAATTATTTAATATATTCTTACCAGCAGGGGTTTTTGTAATTAACAAATCCTTGTAAAAGTGTCCAGCCACGAAAAGTCCAGCAACTGCGTTTTTTCTAATATTCCTCATCTAATATTTCCTCATCTTTGCATTGTTTTCTATTTTCAGTTCCATTAAATGAATTACCTATATTTGTAATGGTTCTATTTTAGACTTCAATTATGGCTGTGGAGTTCAATGGTGGTGTTGTTATAGGTGCAGATTCAAGGACAACCTCAGGGTGAGAAAATTTTTATATGTGGTTATCCTCAAGCCCAATAACTAATTTGTTCAAATGTAATTACTCTTTGATATTTTTGTAATGTCTTTTTTAGTAATGGAAGAAAACTCTAGTTGTATTGGATTTGTTGTTGAGTTCCAAAAAACTTGATTTTTTTATACACATAGCAACTCAGTTGTTGGGATAAATAATAAAGAAACACATTGATTTTAACAGGGTTTAAACTAGAACTTTCAATTTACTTACAGAGCATACATTGCTAATCGCGTCACAGACAAACTGACTCCGATTCATGATCGCATTTTCTGCTGTCGTTCGGGTTCTGCAGCCGATACACAAGCAATTGCTGATGCTGTGGCTGCCAATGTGGAACTGGACAGGTTAGTATGCAAATCTAAGTAGCTATTGTACTTTTCCAATACTTGTATTCTTCTGGTTTCTAATGTGATGCTCGTATTTAAATCTAAAACAAGAAGACCTGATACCTATTTTTTCTTTTGGGACTAGTTTCTGCCTCGATTTTGTTAAGTCAATCCATCTAATTCTATTACTTTTCTTAGTTCCAAAGAAAGCACTAAACATGTTACTTTTTGTTACGGTACACTACATGAAAAATTGACTATTATAATAGGTTTTTTATTTTTGTCCAAAAATATTCCTAGACTAGCAAGACAAGACTACAATTCAATTAATTTGCTTTTTTAATTATTAACGGGCAATTCAATTTTTTTCAGAATATAAAGACACATATTATTGCATTTAACCTGCTTGATAAAATGAAAACATATCACCTACTAATATTGTGTAACATGTTTTTGACTTGTTTTGCTTCAGCATAATGTTGGGAGCCCTGCCGTCTGTCCACAAAGCAGCATCAATCTTCCGTGAATATTGTTACGACTACAGGGACAGTTTGTCGGCTGGTATCATCGTGGCAGGATGGGACCCAAAGCAAGGAGGCCAGGTAACGATTGTTATTACTTTGTTATATTTTAAGTGTTAACATCCTTAATAATGGGCAAAAAAGTTAAAAGACTGTTTTGAAAAAGCATAAGGTTTTTAAGATTTTTCTATGTGCAAATCAATTCAAATACTCAGTGGCAATCCTGTTAACCCTAAACAGTGATGAAGTGTATAATATCCACACAAGAAACTTCAACTGCCACCAAAGTACCCTGGAAATCTTCCTATTAACCTGCTGTGCTTGGTGTGCTAACACTAACAGGTGTAAGTCCGATTCTCACTTACGGATTTTAAGGACTTGTTAGCTTGACATTGCAAACAAATGTATTACTTTGATTTTTATGTTCATTTTAAACAAGTCAAAGTTGTGTTTTTTCCTGGTAGTTAACTAGTGAAATTTCTGCGTAAAATATAATGTTCTACTATAACAATTTTAGTAATGAATGGAATTGTGGTTTGTTTCCATTAACACCCAATGTTTGTGTGGTGTTGGCAAAACGATTTGAGGATTAAAAAACACTGTTTTTTTTCAGGTCTACACAATACCTTTGGGCGGAATGCTAATCCGTCAACCTTTCTCCATTGGTGGTTCAGGGAGCACTTACATTTACGGGCATGTAGATGCAACGTTTAAGGAAAATATGACTAAAGAAGAATGCCTGCAATTTTGTACAAATGGTAAGTGCTAGGCCGACTTTATTTCTTGCCACTTTGTTGCATGCCACTGGATATTGTGGTAATTTCGGACGAATATTAAAATGTTAAAAAGTCGAAACGTATATAAAAGGTAGGTTAGATCATCAAAGTGACGAAAAAAAAAAAAAAAAAAAAAAAAAAAAAACGCTCTTGTGTCTTGTCTTTTATTTTATGAATTTTTTTTTAATTAAATCAAGATTTGACCATAATTAAAGAAAATAAAAAAACGCTAAAGTTTTTTGAAATAGCTTCTGAATATTACATTCTGACCCTTGGAATAAAACCTAACTCAGCTAGTTCTCTACACAAAACTTTCAGCAAATTGGTTCAAAACGCGTCTGAAGGCCCACTTTGTCATCTCTGGCTTTCTCGCCCGACAGAATAGTTTTACGGTGCCGTTTTACACCAAAAAACACGATCATTTTAATGTTTCAGCTCTGGCGCTCGCTATCAACAGAGACGGGTCGAGTGGTGGAGTCGTGAGATTGGCAGCTATAACAAAAGACGGCGTTGAGCGTAAATGTATTCTGGGCAACGATTTGCCGCGATTCTATGAAGGTTGAACGCTCAATACCCAACAAAAAGCAGACTACAAGCAAAAGAAAACGCCGACCTTAAACGGCTATATTTGACTTAGGAAATCTGTTGTGTTCCTCTGCTTTGAAAACTGTATTTCTGCTGTTGAGAAAATTCTGAATTGCATCGCTATATTTGTTTGTTCGGATTGGAAAAGCTGTTCTTTTCGTCGGAATTCAATAAAGTTCCTACTATGTCACGAAAGGGTTTCGTTCACGTGGAGATTAAGTTTACACTGATATTTACTGTTGACAAGTAATTTAAAATTACTAAAGTCCCAGTCAAGTCATTTGTAATTAGCTCAAGTCCAAGTCAAACGAGTGTTTTGTAATACTTGTCAAACGATTTAATTTTTGTTTTGTTTTATGAGGTTTACCTAAATTTGGTTGAGAAGTCAATTACATCTTCTAACTTGGGGCGTCCAATGCTTGATATATTTTATTCCATTATTCTAGCCAAAATTAACCCCAATTCCAAAGTAACTGATTTCATCAGTATGGTCAAACGTGCAAAATTAATAAGTGCTAAGGTAATAGGTCTAAATTTCAGCTGCGATCCGACATGACCGGACAGCCCCACCTGAAGCTGCAGTCGTTGGAAAAATTGTAAATTAAAACAACAGTACCTCTCTGGAATATATTTAAACCTAAAAAAAAACAAGTGATAACATTATATTATGCAGGGTAGATCTAAGGGGAGAGGAACGTGGCCATTACTCCCAAAACCACCTTTTTTGCCTATTTTAACTATACGTAAATGAAAATATTTTTCCATCTTTGCGCGAATTCGAATAACGTTTCCAGTACGTCCTACCCATATTTTCATTAATTTATTTTAGCCTAAAAGTTTCTCATCGCACCATCGAAAATAAAAATTTCGCTAAAAACAAATTTTGTAATGTAGCTTTTGTATTGAAAATAACACATCTCCAACCGAAAACTTGATGCTGTTAATGTTACTATTTACGACGTCACTTTATGACGTAACTCTATGACCTAATCTGCGAACAAAATGGCATGCTCGCCAAACCAAAATCCTAGATCTGAGCCTGATTGTCGGTCATGGAGTCCTACAGTTCTTGGTGGTCCAGTTTCTCGTAATTGCAGAGCTTACTGCCAGTGAAGTACTCGCTGTTCGTCAAGATTTCTTCCATCGTCAAAAATAGATCGCCGTCCGTGTCACCCACCACCAACAAGGAGTGAGCTTCCTTTATCGCTTTGCTTTTTCCGTCGGCTGCCAGGAATGCCTTTACAATAATGTACGGACATCAGTGTTTTACTAGCTTCAGTCAAAAATTTAACTTATTATTAAAATTTTATTCACTCTTAATTTTCAACTGGCATAATTTAATCTTTTAGACTTTACTTGACTTTGAAGTGACTTGACTTAGGCCATATTGGCCATTTAGAGCAGTGGTCGGCAACCGCCGGTCCGCGATGAGTTCGTTACCGGTCCGTAGCAGGGTTGGCAGATTAAAATTTTGATTTAAACCCAAACCGTCCGTAAAAGCCGGAAAAAAGCTAGGAAAAGTCAAAACCGATTGAAAGTAATTTTATATCCAAATCACAATACTTTCGTTTAAATATACTCCGTGGTCGATTGGTATATGAAAAATCACAAATAGTTTTAAGCACTCGTTAGGTGCAAAACAAACCAGTGTGCTGTGAGCATATAGAGCAGGGGTTCGCAAACAGGGGGTTGCGACCCAAATTGGGGACGCGGGACCATCCAGTTTGGTTGGCGAAAGCCTTAATATATTTGAATAGCGGCCTATAATTGGCAAGTTTTTTAATTGTGTCCATTAGTAGGTCTACACTGAATTATATACAAGAGGGCCGTCTTACTTTGAGCGCGAGTAGAATTGTCACGCGAAATATATACACTGAGACCCTTTAAAATGTCGTGAGACCTTACTTCATACCAGGTGATGGGATAGAGCGTTTGCAATCCAACACTATTTTGGCCATTACCACATCAAACTGATCTGCTGAGCCGGAATCTGGGTTTACTTCCTAGTATGCGTTTTTGAAAAAACTCTGTTTCACGACCTTTTTCCCGTTTTCTTTAACCAAAGCGTCTTGAGCACGTGTTCTCTTAAAGTTAAAATATGCAAACTTATCAGATAACGAATTTTTTTTCTTAACTCGATATGCAATGAGCATTTTTGCTAACATAAACTGCTTAACCAGGTTATGCATTTTTTTACGAACTTTAACGTTATAAACGAGCTATTATAAGATGCATTACGCCAGGGATCGGCAACCTTTTTCTAGTCGCGGGCAAAAAACAACTTAGAAAGGTCTCTGCTGGTCGCAAAAAATGATAACTAGGAATTGTGTTATTAAAATGTTAGAACAACTGTGAATCAGACGGGTCTCGGATCTATTTTGCACTTAAAAACGGTTTTAATTACATTTAAGGAGGCAGTAAAGTGTTGACGCAAAGCGAATGAAAAGTGTAATAAAACTACTTTGAGGGAACGCGATAACATTTAAAGTTAATCTAGCTCAGTGTTTATTAACTGTTTCAAGGCGCACATGGCGAGCCAAGCGAGCGCGATTTTTTTGGTATACCGGTATGAATTTTAAATTTTTTTCAAGTTTTTATTACATTGCCGAAAATAGAAAAATGTTGAAAAATATATATCCAATCTTTTTTAATACTTTTTCCCATTTTGCGCTACGCACTTGGCATCCTTCCACGGCGCAACGGTAAAAAATCGCTCATCTAGTTGAAAAGGAAGCATCAAAACGTAAACAAACCGGGCGTAAAATGAACATTAGCGCGAAGCGAATTTTTCATAATTACGTAGTTAAAATAGTCAAAAAGTATTTGAAATAGACTCATGTCTAATTTGTCAAAGAGGCGGCGGACCGGATGAATTACATCGGCGGTGTTGTTTTTTAAGGGCCGGTCCGCTAAAAGATTTCAGTTTTAAAACGGTCCGCAGTGTAAAAAAGGTTGCCGACCCCTGATTTAGAGGAATGACTTAACTAAGGCTACGCTTAAGTGATTTAAAAATCAAGACAAAACGTCCAGAGTTTCTCAAAGTTAGGTCCAGGAAACAAATCGATTGAGTAAATAACTTTTAGGGCTCGGCTTCAGTAAATCACTTTTAGGGGTAGTACCAGAAAAAAAGTTTTTTACCACAAGGTTTTTCCGGCAGCAATTCTTTGCTGAAACGCCGTTCGAGGCTGTTTCGGCTTACTTTTACCTAGGGCTGAGGAGTCGGAATCGGGACTTGAGAAGACTACCGTGAGTCCGACGTGCGCATACGCAGTAAATTCGAAAACTGGTAAAGAAATATTATATATTCGAAAACTGAGTCGCAATTAAACTGTAAATTGTAAAAGTGGTATACACCTTATATGGTGGAATATTTTCAAACAATGTATTGTTAGTAGATGAATTATATGACATCCCCATGGCTGATTATTCACCATACTTTGTCATGTACTGTAAATGGGTGAACTACAGGCTGTAAAGTCAAGGGCGGTTTCGAGACTCTACAAAATCGCAATTTAGCCGGAGAAGTCGGATTCGGAACTCGGGAGTCAGACTCAGATTCTTTTGGGGGGTGCCGGAGTTGGACTCTTATATTTTTTTAACCGACTTTAAAGCCCACTTAATCTTTTAACCGATTTCGCAGCCCTATTTTTACCACTTGATCTAGGACAAAACCCCACCGAAAGTTCTTGTGCAGTTGCGGAACCGTCCCGATCGTGGTCCACAAACTCGAAGAATTCCATGATTTTGTTGCGGATTGTTATGTCCTCTTCGTCCGAACCTCCAACCGGCGCTTTCTTGTGCCCGAAAATGTACTCGTCAACGCTCAACTTACCGTCTTTGTCGGCGTCTTAATCGAAAAAATAATAATAGGGTAATTCGTAATTCGGTATTGAAGTATGAAACAGATTCAGACAACTAGATAATTCAAGTTGTCTAATTAAAGAATTAGAGCAATTCTAATCTGATTTTTTTCAACCCTTTGGCTCAATTTAACCCTTTGACGTAATTTGTCCAAAATGCTTTTACCAAAACGACCTATATTTAAGTCGAGTATGTGATAACAGTAACTTAACTGCACTTAATTCAAGTCGTTGTCTTAAGTCATCACTGATGCAATCCTATAGGGCCAAAAATTCGAGAGATTGTGCCTAAAAATGCTGATGTAAATGAATGAGATTTGCTTGCTTAGAAAATACTTGTTTTGCCTAATCTATACCGGTTGAGTGAAGTGCTTCTGCTATCGTTAGCTTTTGCAGCAAAATTTTGAAAACCGTTACCGGTATGCCTAATTCAAGTAAGTTTCAATACGGTTGACAATCAAAACAGTACAGAAATCTTTTTTGGATAATAGTAAATAACTTAAAATGTTATATGCCACATGTGTTCGAATACTTTTTTACTTAAAAATTATTTTTTTGTTGGAAACATTTGCAGTATAATTTGCGATATACTACTTGAATGCAGACTACTAATTGGTACCTCTCTTCGTCATGATATTGTTCACAATCATCTCCACCGAAGTAACACTAGCCTCTGGGTGAAGAAAGTTGAAGAACTGCTCGAATCCGAGCGAGGCGTTAGTTTGGTTGGAAGACGCCTGTAAAAACAACACATTGAGATCAATCTTGGTGTAAATTCGGGGGTAACATTTCAGGTAACAGGTGATTTCAGAGGAAATTTTGGAGTTTTGAAATAGAATTAAATTTGTTTCTATTACTTTTTTATGAAATTGTATTCAAGGGCGAACCATATTTTGTTATTCTTAGGGTCTGCGACAAAGTTTAATTTTAAACTATGGTCCACAGCTAAGTGCAAAAAAGGTTGCTCGCCCCTGATTGAAACAAGGCGATGGTTAATTAAATGTATTACTAAAAGGTCAAAATTTGTCAAAATTGTAGTTTTATGTGTCACAATTTTTCATTTTTAAGATAACAAAAACAATCGCCCTACTTATATCTGTTTGACTTTATTTTATTTAGGCCGGCCATAAACTTACCATTTTCCACGATTGCTTCAACGCTTCAAGTTTGCGCTTGAGTGGTTTCGACATAATAAATTCCAAGTTGTCGGCTTTCTCAGGTCTGAAACACCAAACAACGTTTATCCAGTTTGGCAAAAAAAAAGTTGTAAAGATAAAGCCTCTAATCGCGGTTCCTGCTTTTTGGAACTGTTGAAAATGGAAATACGTCCCTTCAAAATTATACAATTTATTATTAATAAACTAATTTCCTTAAATGTTTGACAATTTTGATCAGATGGATATTTGCGCAAGAAGTCGAAGCTTTTTTATCGTAATTATGTTATCGCTGTGACGTCATTTCCACGGCTGCGGAGTTGAAGTTGGACTCCAGTTTGTTTACAACCAAATTAGCAGCCCTGGTTTTCCCTAAAAATTATAATGCGTTTTGGTTGCAAAAATTATTCTAAAGCATTCTATTTTCAAATCTGTCTGTATTTACATTTATGTAATACAATCACAAAACACACACACACAAAAAACTTGTACTACGCACTTATTGTCGAAATGACGAGACAAGATCGAAATGAGATATTCCGACCACGTGATCAAGCCGTCCTCGTCGTGGTCAGCCAACTCGAACTTCTCTTCCGTGTCCTCGCGCGAAATCTCGATGTGGTGATTGGTCGATTCGACGATCCAGTCGGCGAGTTCTTCGATACTGATTCGAGAATCGCTGTCGGTGTCCACTCTGTGAAAAAAACGACTCAATTTAATATATAATGGTACCTCGCAAACCACGAAACGCAAGTATAAGGTTTACGAGCCAAAAGTAAACAAAATACGTTTCTGATAACTTTCGCTTTCAGGATTACATTTCCACGCTATAAATTACATACTATTGGTGTTCGTGGAAAATTCCACGCTTGGAGTTTTGTTTCCACCTGTTTCATATAATTGTTGAATTTAACAACATTTTTTACAAATTTCCACCCTGAGGTGGATTATTACAACCTCCAAATTTAACTGTGTATATGACCTTTCCAGCTATATTGCTTGCTTTAAATGACTTAAACTTTAAAAAGTAAAATAATCTAAATGAAGTTATCTTTGATTTAAAATAAACTAAAAGTAACATAATTTGAATAAAGTGTTTAATTTAAATCCCACGTTTAAAGAGAAAAAATCCCAGGTTTAAAGAGAGTCCCGTTTTTGTTGTTGTTTTCAGTGACTCATTTCGTCTAGTGTTTCTCAACCTTTTATCGCTGCCACTTAAGTACTAAGCCAAAATTTAACAGCAAAGCTTTTGGCAATTCTAGTACCCATACTTTGAGCTAATTATAAGCGGCATCACGCCTGTTGTATTATCGGACGCCTCCGCCCACCTATAGAATATGTTCTTCAGCTTGTCGACTTTGGAGAGTTGTGAGACTGACTTTTCGAACTCTTGGATGTCCCCTCCAAGAAAGACCTCCTGCTCGTACTTCTCGTTCTTGCGTCCGCTCCTCTCGAACTCGAAGCGCGGGATGTGGGAATCAGGGATCGCCAATCTTTCTTCCTCATTCAAGTCTTCGTATTCTTCGGGTTGTTCGAATTCGTCGTAGTCGGTAACTAAACAATATTAAAAAACTAACTGGACGTCATAAGATACCGATTTATCGAAAGGAGTGAAATGTTGGTTAATATTATTGGTAAACCGATCTATCGGACTATCCCCAATAAAAATATCATAAAAATATCGCTTAATCCCATGCACCTTCGGAACATAAGATTGTTGCCGGTGGTAAATGTAATTTGCGATATTTTCTTATTTAAAATTTGCCAATTTTTGTGCGAGAAGGTCGGCGTACTTCTTATGTCCGGCACCTTAAGTTCACGTTCTTAACGCCAATTTGTTTTTCCATGGTTAACAAACGACGCGACGGGTATTGAACATATTTCTCTGCAAGCACAAACAGTGCTATTTCGACACAAAATAATATTTTGCCTCATGGCGTTAGGCCTATATAGCCTTCGGCTTTTAATTAAGCCTTGTTGGTAAAAAAAGACAATAAACAGGACGGCAAAAAACCCTGTAAAGTAGTTTCTTGAAACCTGTCTTGTTAAAGCTGTAAACTCATTTCTCGCAGCAATTATAAATAAGTTAGCCAACTTACTACTGTCTTCGCCTACTTCCTCAGTTTCCAATGCACGCGACGAAGTACATTTAATTAAAGCCAGCAACAAAACCGAACCTAGAACTATTTTCATTTTGTATATGCACTATTTTTTCGAACTTATTTTAAATAAAATTTGTTATGTAAAATAGACAGTTTTATAGACAGGCAAACTGCTGTCATATTTATTGCTAACTTACATATCCAAAAACTACCCCTCACACAATTACCTATAGCCTGCTATTAGTCGCATAATTGCAATATGGGTTGTATTGTATTGCGTCTCTTGGGCTAGGAAGTATTCGGCGCTACGCACCCCTTCCACGTATTTGTTTTATTGTTTGACTGAATAGGCGTATTTGTATACAAGTATAGTTTAGTCGTAATCTGAATCTACAACCTGTGATTTTATTGCCATAGACGCACAAATGGAGCAAAATGCACAATTGCTAACTTCGCTAACCAAGCTGACGTTTCCACAGTGTTTTAATGCTTCCTGCTACTTTTTTCATTTACTGTATTATGCTAAATTCCTAATCTTGATTTTAGATCGTCGTTTAAGAGAGTTGACATTTGGCCAAAAGGCTTAGTCTATATACTTTATTTGTTAAAAGTCGATTTTGTTGTTTTTAATCACGTTTTTGGGTACTACGGACTTGACAAGGTTATTACGGACTTGACACTTTAATAGGTGGGCTCTATCTTTTATTGAATTTAAACGAGGCATCCAACAATGTCTTATCTCAACACTGGTATTTTAAGTTTCTAATTTACATCGAAAAAGCAATCTTTAATAACATTAATATTACTAACTTTGGCGCATGGAGTCGAACCGGAACCGAACTGGAAGTTTATGAACCTGTTTTGGGCCAAATTTGTCCGAACCGTAACCGAACCTGAACCGTTTTTTGTGGGATTTTAAAGAGCCGAACCGGAACTGAACCGAATAATTCGAAAGAACCCTGAACCTTGACCGAACCCGAACCTTTTTAACAAAAGCGGTTCACTTCAGAATGAAGTCACAACTTCTATTTTACAGAGCCAAGTTATGTCACGTTCGAATTTTTTGGAAAAAAAGAATACTGATTAAATAAAACGTTGATTTATTATTTTTTCTTCTTTTTATTTTTTTTATATCTTCTGTTGTTGTTATACTTCCCAACTTGTTGATAGCAATGCACACGTAAATTTCCACCATATCCTTTGTGACGTCATACAGCTAAGTTGGCCCGCGCTCATGATCGCGTGATTCACGTCGTACAAGTTACGGTACACGCGTTTGCAAATAATCTGCGTAAGGTGTGGAAGTTTAAAGACAACGAAATTTTGTTAGCAGGACGTCGAAATAATTTTGCTACTGTTTGGAATGTTGTTTAAACCGTTTACCACAAAATTATTTTTGGACAGTCTTCTTTTTTAGTCCAATTAGATCAGGGGTTCCCAACCTGTGGTACTCGTACCACTAGTGGCACGAGAAGGTTTTTCAGGTGGTAGGCGAGTAGCTTCCGTTTTTTCACAAAACCTTGGATTCACAACTTATATTTTGTTTATCTGGTTTTGCTTACATAAAAAAACTCCCTGAAGCCCATTCTTATTGTTACCTAACTATTCCTGTTGTTTCGAAACAAAGCGATCTTCAAAATACAGGATATGTCAATTGTCGACAAGGAGCACAGTTGTTTTGTAAAGCGTACAACGCTGTGGGACAGTGGGCGACGGATATGTCAAATTATTGCTTTTGATAGATATAATCTACTGTTTTATAGCTTACTCTACAAATAGCGTTGAATAATGCTAGTTGTAAGCTAAAAATACATAAACATATCATTCGATTAAATTAGTTGTTCTGCAAGAAGTGGTACGCGTCGCACTACAGAGCGTCCAAGTTGTACGAGATCGTAAAAAGGTTGGGAATCCTTGAATTAGGTGGTCAGCCATCCATTGGTGATTCTAAAGGTAAAGAATTTCCAATCATCCTTTGCAGCATTAATCAATTCGTGGAAACATTCATTTCAGTTTCTTTTAACTCAGGGTGGTCCAAGGTTGACTGCATCGCGGGACACAATATTTCTTACATATTCTTCGCGGGCCACATAGAGTAGGCTACGTGGTTTGAATATGGCGTCACAAAATAACATCGAAAGACATATAAGCTCCAGAAACTTGCTGCTATCGTCGGACTTGTGCGTAGATAAATTCGAATGTTATGAGACTGGGGAAAATTGTGTGCACGAAGCGCGAGAAATTTGCGTATTTGACAAAACTTTTAATTTAAAAGACTGCGTTTTAAAAGCGTAGAATGTTTGCATAAGAAAGATGTTGCGTACTACACAATCGTTAAATTACAAAGACGTTACCAATTCGCGCAAAATTTTTTTTAATCAGATCAATTTGGCTGAATTGCATCTTGGAAAGGGTCAGGGCGTTTAGCCTAAAGTCACAGTGAAAACCTGTAGCACAATAGTTTCTAGCATAGCGATATATTTTTTCGTACATTTGCTTTAAAACGCAAATATAACTTATAAGTTGGCAAAACAGCCATTTTAGAAGGAAAGTTCCAGACGCAATGCGGCTTGTCACAAACCGGTCAAACACATTACAAAAATTAGGCGTTCTTGCCACCTCTGGGTCCGAATTTGGTCATAACCAAACAATTTCAGGATGCTTGCTGTTCGTTGGTCACTTAGATTTCTTTGAATAAACCCTCAAAGGTACGCATTGCAATAATTCAACAGTGCTTCGCGGGCCACGAATAATGATGTCGCGGGCCACATGTGGCCCGCGGGCCTGGGTTTGGACCACCCTGCTTTAACTGATCTAATGCAGTCGATCTACCTTGCCTTTGTCGAAGCCCTATACCAGAAAATGCAATGTTTTTCTTGCGAAAGTTATTATTTAACCTGAAAAGCATGAGTTAGTGACTAACACAATGTTAACAGGAGTTATGTTAGATAGTTAACAGTAATTATTAGAAAAAAATGCGGGGATGAAAAAAGTAATAATCCGTCACATGTAGTGGACATTTTATTATTTGTTGCTAAAATTCGAAACTCAGTTTTTAAACCAAACTCTATTGCGTGACCCAATGACCATAAAACAAGTAACACTGAGTTGTTACCCGTTAACACACCTCTACTAAATCATTCTATGTCCAAGCAAAAGTATTGGTCACATGGTAAGTGGAACCTGAACTGGACAACCCACTCAACTAAAATAATGTCAACTAAAATAAACGGACAGGCACCCATCTTAGATAAACGAACAGAAGTTATCATGAATGACTGTTAGTACTGTTACTGTAATGTGTACCATGGGCTTTAAGCTATTCCTGAAAGTTGATTACCGTTCTGTCGTTATTCAATAAACAGAGATACGTTTAATACATTACTGTGGCTAAGTTGGCACGCAGCCTCAACAAATTGAGTCGGATTCAATCTTTGCGTTAACTAGAATCAATTGCCTCCAAACAAATCAGTTTAGCCCGACACAAGCTTCGACTGTCGTGTCGCATGAAGTAACCGATGAATTGTTCAAATTCACATAATAAATTTTCACAAAATTTGTTCAGGAATTGTTTCAGTTTCTTTGCAACATTTGTTTGAGAACCTTTTCATTGTTTCAATGTAAACTACTCTATCTTAAACCTTGTTTTGTTTAATAAGAATACAAACTACAATAATACATTGAGCAAATCGTCCTAAGTGAAATAATTTCCTCTAAAAAAGCGTTTTTAAAGCTCGCCAATAATGTTTTCAATTTATTTTGTTTAGTTCTTAGAACGGCGAAAAATAATTTTGTGGAAAGGAATTGAAAAAAATCAAAAAAGTTTTAAAAATGACATTATGACAGCAAATTTGCTTATCTAGCAAAACGCAGCCAACCAAAATATACCTAGTCATGCGGGACAAAGTTTAACAAATTGGGTGATCCCCAAAGTTAGTAATATTAAAGATTGCTTTTTCTATTTAATTTAAAAACTCAAGCTAACAGTGTTGAGACAAGAAGACATTGCTGAATGCCTTGTTCAAATTACATGAAGAAATAAAAAAAATCAAGTACTAAAAATTATTTCACCTAAACGAGAATGGTCTAGAATGACAACGGTCAAAAATAATTTTATTTTGTTAAATTTATGTTATAGTAAATTTCTGTTAAAATAGAATCAATGCAATCACATAGACAGGCCGTTGACATTCAGTCAATGCAATTTGCGAACTAAATCTACCACAAATAACCTGACGTCTTGCGTTTGCTTTGCAAATATTTGCAGAGTGGTTTTGCTGAGTAATGACTTATGGTTGGTGAAATGAACGTTTCCAATGCACATGTGCTATAATTGGAAAAATATGATTTCAGTCTGAAGGGAGCGACGCATGTCTGTTTTTGTTCTTGTGATTGTAGTGGTTTTCGAATGTACAATAAATCTATAAACGACCTTACAGTATACACTTTTAAGTTCAATGGCAGTTTTTTTTATTTTAATGTAGTGGAGTTCAGATAGCACTGTGGTCAATGTCTCCGTGTTTAAATATGTAAGTCTTAATTTAAAGTGCGATTTTTGCACAGGTGTAAAATCTTGCCTCATTTTCGTCACGGGCTTAATTGCTAACATTATGTGTGGTAGGGAGTGGGTTAGCGTTTGATTTGTTTGGGTCAACTCAAGTAGTATTGTTATTATAAGATTTACCCGCCCATATTTCTTTCTTACTTGCAATTACATTTTTGAAAACTCAACAAAAGTGGTAGGATTGTGGACCAGCGCCCGTTTTTCTGTGGCAATATCGGTTATTTAAACCTTTTTTATCATTTTCCTAACTTAAATTGTAAATAGCTCGCTAAATGTATATTCAGTTTGAAGTTGTAAATTTTCAAGAAGCAACATCGTTAAATTTGATATGCAGCCCTTTTTTGATTATAAAGAGTGAACAACTTTAATGGATTTGCAAAAGTTCTTTAATCAATTTTGCTTTTCTTCTTGCAACTCATTAACTTACTTTCATTTGTTGTCAGTGTTTTTTTCTCTTTTAATTTAGTCTCTTGTTAACAAGTTTTATCAATTTGCATCATGTTACTTCAAAAGGCGATTCTAAACAACAGCAGGTAACTTACTTCAAATTACAATGACTACTTTTTTAAATCTGTATTATTACAGATCATTACCAGCATGCTTTGTTTTTTTTCAGAATTATATCTAGAGTTGCATCATGCAGACGATTTAGTGGTAAGTATGTTACTTACGAAACTGTGTTAAAATATGAATCAAAACTTAATCTTCCTAATTTTTAGATACAGCCCAAGCAGATTATGCAATTGAGGTAATCATACCCTTCATTATTTATATTGTTTTCAGTATTTTATGAAATACTGTTGCTGCATAATGTTAAATCGTGTCAAAGCGGTCCATTTAAAAGCCTTTGTGAAAGGTTCTGAATTAAAGTGTTGTTGGATAGAAAGCCTCACTAATAAAACTTTCACAACAAATTTAAGATTTTAAAACTTATTTTTAGCTGTTTTTCTTAATATTAATATGGGTTTAACTTATGTTATGCATTTTCTTGCAGATGGCAATGTCCAACATCAGATATGGTCCCGGAATTAGTTCTGAAGTTGGTAAAGATTTGGAAAACATGAAAGCAACCAAAGTTATGCTTGTAACTGATAAAAACGTTGGTACATAGTTAATTCAATCTATGTAATGTATGTATATATATTAAATATAAAAATTGCTGCCCTAGAGTAATATTCATGCCACTGGCGTTGCAGTTATTTATGTTGTAGTTTTATTTTAATTGACAATACCAATCGGTATTTATGTATTTGCATTGTTTTGAAGATTTCTAGAGGCTGAGAATGACTTTTAGGCAAATTCTTTTTACAAAATGACTGACGTTAAATTATAACTATCTATCATAATTTTTACAGTATGAAAAATACCCAAGTAAAATGGTTTGAAACAAGCAATCAATTGTCTTGCAGCATGCTAATGAATACAATTTGTTGTTGCACCCTAAAGCCTTATCAAATTGTTTTTTTACATGGCATGCCATAAGGTATTGGTAAACATTGACAAGATGTAAACTGTGACTTTTTACCTTTCAGCTCGAGAAACTGCAGCCGGTTCAAACTGTGAGAGAATCACTGGAAATGAGTAAAATAAATTATGAAGTTTACAGCGATACAAGAGTGGAACCAACCAATGAAAGGTGATAAATTTTGTTTTCACTGAATAGAAATGTAACTCGCATAACTTCTCTGAAAATTTGTTTATGAACTTTGATTGCAATAAATGTTTGTAGTTTTGTTTTATGCTATTTCCATTTTAAAATCTTAAATTTTGTGTTTTGCGGTTAAAACTTTTGTAATGTCAAAATATTTAGTTATGTATCTGCTACACTTAACTAGAATAGCGCCATATTGTTAATTTATTCTGGTTCCCATACTTCATCACATAAACTTTTGGTTTTAACCGCATTGATTTTCAGTTTTTGCTGTTGTAATTTATTTCTTAAATTAGGATTTTTTGAGTGAGTGATGATTTTTTAACCAGTAGTCTGTTATATCTTAGCTATTATTTTCTTTTTCTAGTTTTGAGCATGCAATTGACTTTGCCAAAAAGGGTAACTTTGACACCTTTCTTGCTGTGGGAGGTGGATCTGTGATTGACACGTGCAAAGCCGCCAATCTTTACTTGTCCAACCCGGATGCGGATTTTCTTGACTTTGTTAATGCTCCAATTGGCAAAGGAAAGCCAGTTATGACTGCCCTTAAACCTCTAATTGCAGGTATTGTCCATATTTTGTAGGACCGAAAAATAAAAATAATAAGCAAAGTAAGCTTCTCTAACGAATAAGGTACAGGACAGGGGTTGTTGGTTTGTGAAATATACACCTATAAAGAATAGAGAACCTACGAAGAATAGGTCTGATAAAATAAGAATTTAATAGGAGAGTTACAGTGGCAACCTTTTTTTAACATTTTACTATTATTTTTATAGAGGATAAGAACTTTTTAGTCAAATATACATTAGTATTTAAATAATCGTCCTCTGTTCTTAAGCGAAATTTCAACTGGCAAATCAACCTAGAAAAATTTCACTACAAGTATTTTATTTGCAATGTTATCTTTAACTACAGTTCTTTTATCCTTGCATTTATGACCTTGATTATTCCGGAAAGTACAGTTTTATCTATACAGTTGTGAAAAACTAAAAATCCGCCCGATACTAAAGTTGTTATGATTGTGCAGGAATTTATTAACACCACAAGGCTTTAAGTTTAACAGGTGGATTTGATCTTAATTCGAATATATACAAATGTTATTAAAATAGAAACAGCATCAGTGTAAGCTGAACATCCTCGCCAAACACTCCAATTAACTTACAGGGCGATATCCAACCGCGACAATGTATTAACACGACTGCCGTAAGGACAACTGCAATGTCAAGGTACCATGTGCTCAGTGACCTTTGACCGCTTGACCACAAGTATAGAATGCCGCACAATTAAATTAGTCGCCAATTAGAAAAAAAACTCAAGGTTAACAGTTAGCATATAAGATAAATTGACATTTTATTCCCATACCGCTACCTGATGTTTATGAATTTGATACGATACCAAAATGGCACCAATACTTCAAATAGGCAAAATTGATCAAGCTGATAACTGCATGATAACTGCATTGCTAAATATTTTCGTTTTTTTAACCGAAACACGTTTTTGTATTTGTAGCCAATTTAATCAAAAGTAAAAAAACTCAATGTTGGACCGCAAATAATGGCTAAAAAAACTATATTATTTTTGGAGATTATATCAGTGCAAATGCCACCCAAGCCTAGGACGACTTCCGAGACCGCCACTCGGTGAAGAAGGACATCGGCTTCAGTATTGCCGGACATTTCTATTTGTGGTTATAACAGTGATTTTATCCTTGCAATACTAACACAATTTTATCCTTGAAGTACCAACCACGGCCGGAACGGGCAGCGAGACGACCGGAGTAACGATATTCGATTACTTGCCCCTTAAAGCGAAAACTGGGATCGCCAACCGAGCTCTGAAGCCGCTGCTGGGGATAGTCGATCCACTCACGCTGCTGCATCTTCCCAACAGAGTTACTTGCTACGCTGGATTCGATGTGCTATGGTTAGAAGCAGGGCTGAGTCGGTTAAAATACCCTAATTCGACACTGGTCAAAAAAATTGTGCGTCTCCGTTCCGAGTCCGGCTAAGGTGGACATTTATAAACCCAATCATAGGGGTGTCATGTAATTCATTCACTCACAATACATGGTTGGAAAACATTCTACAATATGTTATTCAACCTTTGCAATGTAATGTTTTCGGCCTTATCGGTTTCGAAACTGCTCATGCGTTTGTCGGACTCGGGATTTTGGTAGTCTTACTCGAATACCTTAATTGAGCAATTTGTGCAAATGGTTTAAACAAGCTTTTTTTTTTAATTTTTTTTGGGGGGGGTTAGCAAACCATGCAGAATAGGTGAATTAACAAAATTTGATAAAAAAAATTTGAAAAAAAATAAAACTTTAAACCTGTGCCTTTTACTTTCTAATGTCATTGCAAACTATAGTAGAAACGTTTGGAAAGATAGGAAAATATGTGTTATATATCTTAATGAAACTTGCTAAATAATAGTGTAAAGGCGAGTATCATTTAAAAGATTAATTTTATGTCTTCTTTAAAAATACCATTTAGTTTTTATATGTTATTACCAACGAAAGCTTGGAATTACTTACAAAACATAACAGTTTTATTACCTTATTTAAAATGCTTTTAAACTAGTGAAATTACATATAAAATGGAACTGATAAAAAGTAACGTTTTTGTGATTTTTTGTTTAGTCACGCGTTAGAATCCTACACTGCGATCCCCTTCAACCAACGAATCCCTCGTCCCACTAATCCTGCTTTGAGACCAGCTTATCAAGGAAGTAACCCGATCAGGTAATTTTTGCTTCTAAGTGGGTTTATTTTCAGATATGTTTCAGCGTTGCTGTACTGCAGTATTTTCACCCTTTTTTGAGCCACGTAACACTTGTGTAGTAAACTTTTCAACCGTTTCTGATTTAACAATCGCGAGAGTTCCGGTCATGCCAACACAGGCCGTAGAAGCATAGACAAAGTTATGCTTATTTGTGGGTTCAATAAAAAGCGATACCAAACAGCAACAGAGCTTTCGGCCACCTTTAAAAGCACAAGTATGGAGTCAGAAAAGGGCAATTTCTGGCCTGACTATAAACACTTTTGCGAATCAAAGCAAGTTTTGCCAATCAGTTAGGAAGTACTGCCGAATCGAAAACCTTCGCTTTCTTTACAAATGTCCTGTCGTAAGTGAATTGTCAAAAACGTTTAAAATCTTGTTTGTTGTGTTTTTCCAGCGACGTTTGGTCGAAGCACGCCCTTTCGATCACCAGCAAGTATTTCGTGCAAGCCGTCAACAACCAGGACGACCTTGAGTCAAGGTCACAGATGCACCTGGCCAGCGCCTTCGCCGGGATCGGATTTGGAAATGCTGGCGTCCATTTATGGTAGGAAGAAGAATATTTGTGATGTTTTATTGTCGTTGTCGTTGTGACATTTCACGATAAAAAAATAGCAACTATCGTTTATGACAAATCATATTAATAAAGAAAAATGAAGCGTTTTTTTAAAAGCGCACAATTCCAACAACTTCACAGGTAATTATGGTACTTACTCGCAGGAACCATTTAAGTAAACTAGCTAACACTTGTTATTTTTATATTTTACTTTTATTGTGATTGTTATATGATAACGAAATCAGTCTAATTCACATGTTTTTACTTTGACAAGCGCTGCCACCCGCGAAATTGTACATCAGTATTTCCTATTTAACATATAACTTGTATGTTTCAGCCACGGAATGTCGTATCCCATATCTGGACTTGTGAAAGACTACGTTTCCCCAGACTACAACAAAGAGCATCCGCTAATAGTAAGCATAACCTTCGGCCTTAATTTACAGGGTAAATGTAGCTCTCGAAAAATGTTTAGGTTATAAGGTCGAATCACGCTTCAGCGTTCTAATAGTATAAATTGTTTGTTCGCGAAACTAAATATAGTACAAATTGTTGGTTCGCAAAACTGAATAATGCTTCTGTAAAGAATTATTTAATGTTAGTGGATGGTTGTCCACTGTCCATACTTCGTTTTTTTGATTTTGATGCCCGATATTTTACGGCAACAGTATTTACACATTGAATGACAATGGTAAATACAATGGTAAACAAACAATTGCTTCGCTGAGAAATCCTGTTTCTTTTAAGTGTTAAAATGTTGTTAACCATGGCTGAAATGATAGATTTAACTTACTCATCGATACTACCACATTGTACCAGAACGAGTCCGATCTAATACTATCGTACATCTCTATTTCGAGTAAACCAACAGAAGCATAATAGTCGGAGGTTTTAATTATACGTAGAAAAATATCAAAGCCCATATAGAATGCTAGCATTTTGTAACGTTTCGAATAATTTTTTTGTTTTCAACATGGGCATAACACCTCCTGCTATATGGGCTTTTATATTCTTTCCATGCAGTGCTGCGGAGTCATTTAAAACAAGATGAGTCGAATTAAAAAAATAACGACTCTACAATCCATATTTCACCCATATAGGAAACCAAAATATGGTGCATATTAAGCCATCCAGTTGTAGGGTGCGTCGAAATTTGGTTATGCACATGCGCTCGTCGCACTCTGGTAGTTTTACGTTGTCGTACTCTAGTCCTTATCCGACTCCGCAGCCCTGATCCTTACTTAGTCAAACTGTACTTTATGTCCTTTGTAGCCTCACGGACTTTCGGTTGTGATCAGTTCTCCCGCCGTGTTCCGCTTCACTGCGCCCGCTTGCCCCGAGCGCCACCTAGAGGCGGCCGAGCTGCTCGGAGCCGATATTTCAAACGCGAAAAGGGACGACGCCGGAAAGATCCTCTCTGACGTGCTGCTGGGATACATGTCTAAACTAGGGGTTTGTTATAATAATAAAACTACTTTTGTGTTAATATTGTAATGACTTCAATGACTTGACTTGACTTAAGCCTTTTGGACATATGACTTCCGGGTTGAAATGAAGTATAAAATTGAGCTGTTTTTCCAATTAATTGCACAGAAAACAATTTTATTTCTATATGTTGCGTTTTTTCATATTTTTAGTTCAGTTATTGTTCAAAAATCGTACGAGTTTAAAAATTCTAATGGTTTAACGTTTTATTTTTATGGCAAGAACGTAATTTGAAGTTGACTTGCTCTAATAATTATGACTTGACTAGGACTTGATTTGTTATTTATTCGAAAAGACTTGACGTGGTCATTTGAACACGACTTGTTTACAACACTGATATAATGCGTACAACAACTCTTAGATGAAAGCTATGTTGTAAGCCACTAGAAGTAAAATTGGAAATCGTCTCTTTTAAACCCGCCTGTATGTAATGTAGTTGAAGCACAAATAGAGATCGTATAGCATAGCATTAAAACCAGAATATGTGTAACAGACAACATACTTTTTAACTTGATAATGAATCTCAAAACCAAAATGGTCGGGTAAATCTACATCATCTTGACAAAGATTCATTATAGATCTGTGTATAGTGTACCTTAAACATACTTTTATTACTTGAAATGTTTGGGCGATTTCTTGTGCCATTATCTCTGTCAAACAATCACAATTTCTCACACGTTTGGAAGATAGATATCATGATTTTTTATATTTATTATATGAAGCAAGGAGGCCAAAACCATAAGCATCCGATGTAAAAACGAGTTTACGTTTGCCGTTACTGCTGCCAGTTAGGTCATTTTATAGAACGAATAAAAAATATGTTATATGCAGAATTGTGTAAATATAAAAAATATGCCAATTCAAGTTATCTAGTCCCAGAAGCTTTCGTCGCCCTTTAAATCGATTCATTTTTTAGGCATTTAAGCTGCACCAGTATACATTACTCTAATTTTAGATTACCTAATTCTTTCCACTTACCTAATTTTTTAGATTCCCGACGGCATTGGTGCATTGGGGTACACGGCCGACGATATACCGGCCCTTGTAGCTGGCACCTTGCCTCAGGAGAGGGTCACCAAACTTTCGCCGAGAAAAGTCGAGAAGGAGCATCTTCATCAGATGTTTGAGGAGTCGCTTAAAGTATATTAGTCCCAATTCTCTTAATATTGCTTAAGGTTTTTGGTTGTTAAAGTTATAAACACGAGCTGTAACTTCTTGAGGTCTGGAAAAAATGACTTTTTTGTGATATCAGTTGTGATATTAGTAATTTACACCTTTTGATAAATAAAAGTACTCTTTTTTTGATATTTAATTATTTTTAAAGTTGAAATTGGAGTTTATTTTTTATTTTGTCTCGTGCCGCTGTTTTCCTAAAGTTTCTTCATTTGTCTTATGATGCGTTCTTGAGAAATTCTTGAAAAGAAAATCACTTCAATTCGCCCCACCTAGAAAAGAGCCAAAGAAACAAATCGGTTACTTTAAAATTGTGTGTTTTGAGCCTAATTTAAGTGCATTAATTTAGATGATATTTTCATTGCAGTAACGTAATTGATTTTAATGAACTAAACCGTATTAACACGCCTGTTTTCTAAAGTGGTTTTATTTGTTGAGTATGCATTTGTTTTGGTGCTCGCAGGAAAATGTATTTTTTTAAAGATTGGTGTGTATTTTTACTTGTTGCCTTACCGTTAAGCTATGTTTTGCAATCCATGTAATTCTCCTTTATTATTAGCGCTGCAATTTAGTTTTTAAACTATGCTTTATGGTGTTAAATTTATGTTTTAAGCTTTAAACGCTTTTATAATTCGTTATCGATGTTAATTTCGTTCATAATTATTTTAGATTATTTTCCTTTTCCAAGGCTTTTTAATGCCTGTGCAACTGTTTGAAAACGTTTAATTCGTTCAATACATTAATAAAATTAACGTATAAGATGTTGTATTCGATAAACTGCATGTCCTTCTCATAAATATAACATATTACAAATCTTTCTTTGTGGATAGAACATTTTTTCCAACTTTGTTTATAACCATGATCTAAAAACGAAGTGCCACAGCTTACCAGTGATTTCGTATGCTGCGAGAAGTCTGCCATCGAACGATTGGTTATTTTTGCAAAATACTAAACTATCAAGGAGGCTAAATCATACTAATTTATTAGATAACCAATAACAGTGTAGGGAAACGACGCTTGTCTGTTAGTGCTTGTATTTATAGCGTATTTGCCTGGTAAAGTGTTAAACATTTCACCTTGATACTCTTTTCCTTTCAATGCCTGTCTGGCAAGCTCAGTTGGCATTTTTACTTCACTAATCCCCAACGCAGTCGCTCTTGTGCCATCATATAGTGTTAGGCGGCTTCTGGATAAAAGAACTGCCACACTTGCGAGACGCGTTTACTGCGCTGTAAGCTGTTCCATTGAAGGCGAGCTACGCTGAATTCTTTTAATTTACAATAGATTTATAAGTGACCTGACATTATGCCCTTTGAAATGTAATCGCAGTTTGTTTCAGTTTTGATTTAGTGGAGTTCAGATAGACCGGTGATCACGTCTCCCTGTTGAAATATACATTAATTTATTAGATAACCAATAACAGTATAACATTAGCTTATTGCCTTGAATTGTATAGTAGGTGATTGTTAAGTTACAAATATTATTTTTGCTTTTTGAAACGGGATAGCCTATGCACATTTAGCAATCCAATGCTTATCTGATCATTTGACTATAAAGTTTTTGGCACAGGAGATGACGGAACACCAAGCCAAGCTGATAAATCGTTTTGCAATATTTCCTTTTCTCTCCAACAAGTCTTATGTTTTTATTCCGAATCGTGACCAGGAAATCCCCTAGGCCTAAGCAATCGAATTTTCTCCAATATATTTTTTGGCGCCGTCGCAGTAGAAACTAATTTATGCTTTTCGGGGACTACAATACAAACGTTGTCTGCGCTATTAGCTGTATCCAGTGAAACATTAGTCTACTGTTTGTATTTTAAACTGCAATTAAAACTCAGCGAGCTTACAGTGGAAGATTGAAAGATTAAACAGTTAGGTCGGTTCCAGTTTAGTAAATTTAGATTTTCACAAAGCAGGAACATGAGTTAAAAACATAGATTGATTTGTAACATGTACTACTTTTATGTGTGTCGCGAACTTTTTCTCATTGAATTTTATGCTAAAAAGTTTGAGAAGCATTGGTGTGTAAAAAAATCTCAGGTTAATAGAAAACATATTTTGTGAAACGTTGTGGGGATTGTTTATATAATTGCTGGTTCGCGAGTTTTTGCATTTCAGTTTAGCGGGAACAGCGTGAAGGATTGTTGTGCGGCATTGGATTGCACTATTACGAAAACAATTTTTTTGAACTGACATGGCTGATAATAATGCTTCTTGTGACTGGCTTGAGGAGTCGTTGGAAGAAAATGACCCCGACATTTACAAAATTATCCGAAACGAGAAAGAACGTCAAAGGTCCGGGTTAGAACTGATTGCCTCTGAGAATTTCGCGAGTGGCGCAGTTTTAGAGGCGCTTGGATCTTGTTTGAACAACAAGTATTCCGAAGGATATCCCGGTGTAAGGTATTACGGCGGGACAGAGCACATTGATGAACTGGAAAGACTGTGTCAAAAACGGGCTCTAGAAGTGTATGGACTTTCGTCAGACGAATGGGGGGTTAATGTTCAACCATATTCTGGTTCGCCAGCAAACTTTGCAGTATACACTGCTCTGGTCGAACCTCACGGGCGCATAATGGGGTTAGATTTGCCGGACGGGGGTCATTTGACTCACGGCTTCATGACTGATAAAAAAAAGATATCGGCTACTTCTATATTTTTCGAGTCAATGCCTTACAAAGTCAATTCTGTTACTGGAAGAATCGATTATGACCAACTTTCCCAAAATGCAAAGCTGTTCAAACCAAAGATGATCATTGCCGGAATGAGTTGTTATTCGCGCCTCCTGGATTATGAGAGGTTCAGACAGATTTGCGATGAAAACAATGCATACCTAATGGCCGATATGGCTCACATTAGTGGACTGGTAGCTGCTAAAGTAGTGCCTTCACCATTTAAGTATTGCGATGTTGTAACCAGCACCACCCACAAAACCCTGAGGGGCCCGAGGGCAGGGGTTATATTTTACCGCCGCGGCGTCAAAGTTCCCGCAATGGGAAATAAACCTGCAGTGATGTACAACCTTGAGAAACGAATAAACGAAGCTGTGTTTCCAGGGCTTCAAGGTGGACCCCACAACCATGCGATTGCTGGAGTTGCGGTGGCTCTAAAACAGGCATCTTTGCCACAGTTTGTAACCTACCAAGAGCAAGTACTGCAAAATGCCAGGCAACTGGGCGAATCGCTAATGAAACTGGGATATGATGTTGTGACAGGTGGCACTGACACACATCTCATTCTAGTCAAGCTGACGAGCAAGGGAACCGATGGTAATAGAGCCGATAAGGTTTTGGAACTGATCGGAATCGCCTGCAACAAAAACACTTGCCCTGGTGACAAATCTGCTCTTCGTCCCAGCGGCTTACGATTCGGCTCTCCTGCTTTGACTTCCAGAGGCTTGAACGAAAACGACTTTCAAAAAGTTGCAGAGTTCATCGACAGAGGCATCAGCCTGACTGTTGAAATCCAAAACTCACTTTCAGCTAAAGCCACGTTCAAAGACTTTAAAGAGAAGTTGTACAAGGATCAAGCTGTACAAGATCAAATCACTGTCTTGAAAAATGAAGTCTCTGCATTTGCCATCCAATTTCCCATTCCAGGACTTAAAAAGCTCTAATTATTGTCAACCACTGATGTCAATGCAAATTTTTGCTTTATTCAACCTGCCTTACTGCCTTTTAAAACAAAATATTGTAAAGAATCGCGTTATTGCTAAATTTACCAATCCACGCTTAAGTGTTCCTATTTGTGTGTTAATTAATGGCAATGGATTTTGTTGTGAACAAATTTGCCAATATGCAGTTCAGTTGTGTGTGTTGCCTAGCCTGTAAAAATGTTCTTGTTGTTGCAGGGTTTTATTTTTTACTGCTATATATTTTTTTAAATTGTATAATCCTATTCAATGGAAGGATTGCCAACTGGTAAGTGTGTTTACCGAAATATCAGTACTTTTTTTACAATTTTTTTTTTATTTGTGTAGTGAAAAGTTAGTAGGAAATTACAATACTATATTTTTGACAGGGCAACAAGTGTGTGCCCAATTGGTTGTTATATAAAGTATAAATTGGAAATTCAGCAACATAAAGGCCAAATAAATGGATGTAACATTTCTACTCGAGATTTGCCTAATTGTTTTGAGTAGTGAATATGTTGCTGTGATTTATTGGTGCTCTTTTTTTAGGAACACCAAGCAGCTCAAATAGCATTGTTGCAGTGAATATTGGAAATTTTAGTGGCGAAGCAAATCTTGTGGAAGGAAGCAAACCCAAAAACCATGAAGATTTGATTGAACTTGCAAAACAAATAGAAAGGGTAAAAATAAGTAATTAAGTGGACTTAAATTGTTTTAAGTTTTGTTTTAAAAAAAAGATTGCATAAGGAACTTTACTTTTAATTTTTTTTTTTTAATTAAATGCGAACAACCGGTTTTATTTTAAATCCAGTGTGATGATTCCATTAAAGCAGTTGCAAGTAGTAAATTGCGAGCAATTCTGGATCAGATGAGAAGTCTTCAGAACCAGGTATGGAAATAATGCATTTCGCAAAAACACAGAAATTAGTTGCAGTATGTTGTCCGTATGTTATTCGTCAATTCAATCTACTTTTATTAGGCGCGAAAATGTTTGGAAGAAGCAAAGCGAGATGCTGATCTTCACCATGCCGCTTGCAATTTTAAAAAAATTCCTGGCAAAATTTATTACCTTTACAAGCGAAAATCGGGTCAGACATACTTTTCAATGCTGTCTCTTGATGTAAGTACAATTTGTTTTGTTATTATTATTTTTTTTTATTACATTTGGTTTTGAATTTGTAGGATATTAAAACACATTTTATATAGTTGATTTATAAATAGTATGTTTTTTAACTTTTTCAGTAAAATATACTAGGTTTTAAATCGGAAATTTTTTGACCATTTTACGAAAGATAAAGTTTTTAAGTAAAAGAGTTCATTATTTATTGGTAAAGTGAAATACACTGAACCTATGTTTTTTAGGGATTTTAGTATATACTTTCAAGTTTCCATATAAATCAGGCCATTCTAATAAAAAATATCTGCTTTATTTGAAAGGAATGGGGCTCAACCTGTCCACACCAGTTTCTAGGTTGTTACAAACTGGAATTCGATTTTTCGTGGACGCCATTCGAAGAATTGGAAAAACGTCAGGAAGACAACGCTATGATTGAAAAGTTGATCAAGCAACAATTTCAACCTGCTTTAACGTTTGATGCAACAAATCCCTGATATTCTTGTTTTTCTTCTTGAATTTTGCTTAACTGCATGTTTTTTTATTATTACGTTTTTATTAATTGGTGATATTTGTAGGCAATAATTTAGGAGTGAGTCAAAATGGACGTTTTAATGTGGGCAATGCGTTAGCTTCGCACTTTAAAAATAACTATTCAGTATAACCATAATTTATAGTGTTCTAAAAATAAAACCGATAAAAACTAGGGATAAAACATTAGCTTTGTGATGTAATCCTATAATGCACTTGCTTTTTTAAATGGTTAAGTTTAGTCTGTTCACATGGAATGCAATATGTTAAGAATACACTACCCAACGTTACAGGATGCGTAAACATTGTAGAACAGTGGTTCTGAACCAGGGTTCGATCGAACCCTTGGGGTTCGACGCAGCTGTTTCAACGGTTCGGCGAGAACGTCCTCCGAAACAAATTCTGTTATTACAAGCCAAATTCGAATCTCTTTTATGTGCCAAGGTGTCATGTAACGTTATAAAATAAAAGTTTGGCCAATTCAACCTATATAAATGCAAGCTTATAATTTGAATATGCCCAGTTTCAGCTGCTAGAATGAATAAACGAATACTGAGCGAAAATTTGGGGTTCGGCGAACGCTTGCAGAACAAAATAGGGGTTCGACAGGTTACCAAAGGTTAAGAACCACTGTTGTAGAAGAACACAATTTCACAATAAGTAAAAATATTCCTGCCATAAAGACTACAGTTATTAGCAGTTCGTTATCCAGCTATTTGCAAATCAACTGCCCTAAAGGAACCACTCATGTAATAGCGGAATAAGTTGATTATTAAAAAACACTTTCCAATTTAAGAAAACCCACAGTTCATAAATCTAACAGAAAAATTATTTCTTCTAAATCAGATGGTATTTAGTTTATACTGTTTAGTTAAAACAGCTATAAATGCATAAAACCATTTTTTTACAGAAATCTATATTTCGCCGTACGAAATAAGCATCATAATTTTTCTTATTAAAATAGAATCATTATCAATTTCAAGTATGATTTGATTTTGTTCGAAATGTAGGTAAGTACCTACGCCATGCTTTAAAACACATTCTGTAGAGATACGATTCGGAGTTCTATAACTAGGCAACAAGCTTAAAAGTAAAACAGCTTGTATAGCAAAATTGCTTTCAAATGGATGCGAGACTGAAAACAGCTGAATGGTTCGCATGGCAGGCTGGCTTGGATGCGATATGTGTGTCTTTTACAAAGATAAGATGTTTTACGTTAATCATTACTAAAGGCCCTCAAAGGTTGGTGTAAATTGCCAGGGTGATAACTGAAAATACGTTTACATTGAGCGTGACGGCTCTAGATAGCTAATAGGCCTAACACTGTGGGGGAATAACAATTTGTTCAACTCGCGAGTTGCATTTCAAATGCAGTAGACCTATTCAATTAAGACCCAAAAAGAGGAGTGATGTGTGGTAAATCTTTGCCACGCCATAATATACACGAGAGACGGGAGTAGTCGATTGTTAGGGTCACATAACAAAAAGTCTTTAAAACACGGACCTCACAAATGGTGGGTTATGTAGATCGAGATTCATTAATTGTTTTCCAAACGCATTGTAAAAGGCAAACATTCTTTCAGTTGGCAAATTCGAAGAAGTATATTGGCAGTGGGTAAATTAGGTAGGCTAATTACAACGCTTTTAAAAAGCATCACTTTTATAAAAGAGGATCTTCTCTTCATAAACTTGATAATATTTTCAACAGAATTAGCCACAAAACACATGCCGGAAAGCCACATGCGGCTCGCAAGTAGCAGTTTGCCCACCGTTGTAATACGTTATCTTATTAAGAATTGAACAGCCTAGCTCAACCGAAATCCTATTGCATTGTAGCCTACTAACTGCTTTATCGTGTACGTTTAATTGTATTGGCCTACATTGTTTTTTCGAGAAGACTCTTTCCGAAATAAATCGTCTTTTTGTCTCTCCGCCAGGCCAGAAGAGTCTTCTCTGGTCTTTTGTTTCACCGCTACTCAAAAACTAACTAACTGTGCCAACAGATGCCGGCAATAAGCTGTAGGGGACGTCTTACTTATTCTTATTATTCGAAAAAAAGTTTTATAACCAACCTTATGACGTGAACCAAACGCAGTTCTGTCAACATTCCATTCCGTTAACACGCCTCTGCTAAACGATGGCCAGGCGATCTGTGTACAAAAGCCTTTGGCATAAAGCAAAACGAGACTTAACGAAACTTAACTGGACTTAACTTAACTGAACTGAACGCAACTGGACAATGGCTCAACTTACTCAACTAAAATAATGTAACGTACAGAAGTTATTATGCTGGACTGTAGGTTGTGCTGTGCATGGACCTTAAGCTATTCCTGTAAGTTCATTGCCGTTCTGATGTTATTCAATAAAACTCAGATACCTATCTATAAATATGTCAGTACGTTTCTATCAAGCACAGTGTTTACGATAAGGCGACAAACAATAAACATGCAGGTAACTGCACTTTATTAATAGCGCAAACAAAAGCATATTTAATGCCTGAAATGGTAACTTTATTTGCCCTAACCAAGATTTAAAGAACTCAGTGAAAAGCCTTCCCGAAAAAGCTTTCGCAGGCCTAATTTTTGTTTAAGTTTTTTAACAGCAACGATATAGGATATTTCTTTGATGGTAGCCCCGTTTTTTGCGACATTTTGATTTGTTTTGAAAGTAATGTTCTGTGCTGCTCTGGATTATAACATTAAAATTTCGTACTCAGTCATTTTGCAATTCATTACACTATTAAATTATTTTAACTGTAATAAATGTGTTATGTTTGTGATGCGAGTTTTCCGATCTAATGTAACAGAACTAGGCGCTGGTCTAGAATCGTACCACAACGTTAAAACAATTATTAAAGCAACTCACGGTATTTGGGTTACGGTACAGGCTAGCGTTTGGGTGAGGGTGAGTTGTAAAGGACCCAGTGTCTGTATTTGTTATTTACTATGTTCGTTGTGCGTGTGCTAATGGTCTGTAAACGTTCTTGCGTATTTCCTTTCCCATGCATCCTGCTCGTTAACTGGCGAGTTAATCCCCAACGCATTCGCTTTTACTGCAATGTTAGTATCCGAATTCGGCGCTGGTCTAGAATCCTACCACAACGAAACACCATTTGGGTTAGGGTGCGGGTTAGTGTTTGGGTTAAGGTGGGTCAAGTATTATTATTAAACAAAGAATATAATAATACTTGACCCACCCACACCCAAACGCTAACCCGCACCCTAACTCAAATTTTGTGCGTTGATTTTAGAACTGTGGTAGGATTCTAGACCAGCGCCCCGAATTCTACTGAAAACCAGTCAACGAGGGTAGTACTAATTTACGTAATGATGAATGGTCGGAACGCTCACTAATTTAAGTGTTACCCCGTTAAAACAATTATTAAACCAACGCACAATATTTGGGTTAGGGTGGGGGTTAGCGTTTGGGTGAAGGTGGGTCAAGTGTTATTATATTTAATAATAATACTGGGCGCTCTTTCACTATTGTACGTGAAAAGTTATGCAAAAAAAAAATAAATAATAATACCGCATACCAAAACGCATATTGTTTGGGTTAGGGTGCGGGTTAGCGTTTGGGTGAGGGTAGGTCAAGTAATATTATGTTTATTATTAATAATAACTTGACCCACCCTCAACCAAACGCTAACCCGCACCCTAACCCAAACAATATGCATTGTGGTATGCGGCATTTGAAAAAAAAAATTTTTTTATTAATTTTTACGTACAATAGTGAAAGGGCGCCTAATACTGTGAGCGTTCCGACCATTCATCATTCCATAAATTAGTGTTACCCATCAACGATGCACTCCTTACTGGATACACAAGTTTTTACTGCGCTGTAAGCTATTTTTTTGAAAGCAAACTATGCTGAATTATGTGAAAATACAATAAATCTATAAGCGACTTGACAGTGTGCACTTTAAAATGCAATGACAGTTTGTTAGGTTTTGATATAGTGGAGTTAGTTAAGATAGTATGGTGGTCATGTCACCCTGTTGAAATATACAGGGTCAAGTATTATTATTTCACAATAATGCTTAACTTAGACTTAAACGCTAACCCACGCGTAACCCGAATAATGTTCGTTGTGGTAGGATTCTAGACCAGCGCCCCAGTCTATCTTCAAGTTAAGAGGTTAAAATCATAAAAGTGGTAAGGTAGTGTTGTATAATGAAAAACAAACGACCATCATAGTCAAAACAAGCTGTGCCAAACTTCAAATATTGTATTATAAATTTACTTCCTAATGACAAAATGTATACCAAATATTTACCTATTTTTAATATTTAAAAACAGTAATATCGGGCTTTTGGGTTTGTAATTTGTTTTAATCTAAAAATATTGTACTTTAATTAGGGAGTTTACAGTCATATCAATTTTATTTAAAATGGCATCTGTTACTGGGCCCCAACAATTTGGTTTTCCAAGGCCAATACTAAACACAAGCCAATGGGATTCAGAGCGCACCATTTGTCAGTCACTCGATGAGAGAAAAAGAACACAACAGCCATCTGTAACTGGAACATCAGTCCTTGGAATCAAATTTGAAGGCGGTGTTATGATCGCGGCCGACACCCTTGGCTCGTACGGTTCCATGGCTCGTTTCCGAAACATTTCCAGGATTATGAAAGTCAACAATTCAACAATCCTGAGTGCAGCCGGCGACTATGCCGACTTTCAGTTCATAAAATCAGAACTCGGTCAAATGGTGATCGACGATGAAGTCCTGGATGATGGAATCGAATTGTCACCGCAGGACGTCCACTCATGGGTGACCAGGTACCTTTACTTCCGCAGATCAAAGTTCAACCCGCTTTGGAACAACGTAGTAGTTGCCGGCTACAAGGATGGAGAGCCTTATCTAAGCCACTGCGACAAGATTGGGATTGCATTTGAGGCGCCATCGGTGGCCTGTGGCTTTGGAGCATACATCGCTCAACCCCTGATGCGGAAAGCATTAGAAGACGGCAACAATACACTGTCAATGGACAGAGCCAAAGAAGTGTTGGAAAATTGCCTCAAGGTCTTGTACTACAGGGATGCAAGGTCCTACAATCGTTATGAAATAGCTGTAGTCACCCAGGAAGGTGTGACCATTGAGAAGCCGAAAGCCTCAGTGCCAAACTGGGAGGTTGCACATCAAGTGAAAGGATTCGAGTGACAGTTGTAAAATAAAAACTTGTTGTTTTTTCGACTTGCAGTTTTTCTCTGCTGGGTAGAATTGCTGCTGCACTGTTGTGTTTTGAGAATAGTAAAGTTCATTAAATATCCTGTAATCCTGTTGTATTGAAACTTCTTAAGCTTTTCACTTGCTATAGCACAGTTTTTGGTGGGAAAATAAAGTTGATCATTATATTTTCAACTTAACTAAACTTACACAAATAACATTCTATTGTTAATAAAAACACTTAAGAACTTCATAAAACATTGCAGAGTTTAATTTGGATGTTTAGTCTTATCAACAACTATGTGCGGTGAAGTTAAAAAAAGTTTTTTGATTTGCGAGAATTCTATCTTTTTAATTTAATATTCTAAAAAGGCCAAGGTAGTTAGATTTGTTACGTCTAAAGATTTACATTTAAAAGATTAAAAGTTTAAAACATTTAAAACTTAAAATAAAGAAGGAGGCTTATTAAAATTATTTTTCTGGTCAGCGTGTTATTGGGTGCTGTTGTTGTACACAACTAACCAATTTAATGATTTTTTCATCCCAGTCTTTCTCAACCCATTGGCCCTGACCGAAAATTTGGACGCTGCTTGATTTGGTTGGGTTGCTGCTTGCAGTAGTTTTATGTGGTTGGATAGACAGGGTGGGCCAAATTTAGGCTTTCAGTTATTCCACAGCGTTGGCTTGGAAGAAGAGGTAGCATTGAATGGTCACCACGCTCACCTGACCGGACACCAATCGATTTCTTTTTTGGGGAGGTGTTGAGAAGAACCCCAAAACAATAAATTTACTTTTAGACCTAAACCCTACTTTTTATAACTGTAAACCTACTTTTGGCCCACTCTATATGTACAAAGAAATGGCTAATATTAATTAAATTCGAACTTATTTATGCTAATGTCCTAAGTGCAGTAACAAAAACTTCAGTGAAGCGAATTGGATTGCTAAAGCTTAACTGTTATACATACAACCTGCAGATCAATTTGCTACAACAAACTTTATTACAAACTACTAACAGAAATGCTGATAGCCGTCATCAATTGCCCAAAACACAGAAAAAACAATACATTTGAAACCAGCTGGTGGGGTCAAGCATGCCAATTAAAAGCACACTTGACATTACAAATCACATTTTTTTACAATAAAAAGTACGTATGTTAGATAATACTTTCAGATACACCTGCTAAAAATACAATAGAGTTTTTATTAAATACACCTAGTGGTTACATATATGAGGGGAATGTTTTTCAACTCTTACAAAGCTTTAACTTGGATCACAAATGTAGCGAGGTTGATATGAGAAAACTATTTGAGTACGGCAAGAAAAATCTGTTATTTTGGATTGAAGTTGGCCAGACAAACTTGATAGATTGCGCGTGGTGCAAGCATGTCCTCATTATACAAAGAGGCAAAATTTTAAAACTTGAGCAGAAAAAACAAAAATCAGTTTTACCTTTTCGGTTTTGTTACATAAATAGACACTGGCCCCTTGGTCAATAATTGTCAAACGAAAAAGTAATTACACTTTTTTTCTGATTGGTAAAGCAACACTTAAAAACCTTGTGAATAGGGAGTTCTACAACATTCACTGTGCTAGTTAACGATTATTGTAGCACCTTAATCACAAAGTTTAGGATTAGTGTCTTTGTCAGCGGTCGAATAGCACCGTATAGGTAAAGGAAGAAACAACAAGAATTGGGGCAAAAACCCGAAAATATACGGCGAAAAGTTAAAACAGGAAACAACAACGACAGGCACATATATTGCACGCGTGAAACGGAATGAAATATTGTGCTAGCGCAAAAGCGTTCACAGTTAGCACAGCAAGCACCAAAAAAACAAGGAAAAAATAGTGTAGTACCGTGATGAGAGAGGTGGCGTTTTATATGAATCATGTGCGTAAACAAACTCAGCATTAGTACAGTTCAGTTTGCTCATAAAATCGCAAGGAATACAAAGTGCGGTGAAAATTTTTGAAATAGCACAGATTTAAAAATGCAGTGGATGGTTAAAGCAAAGCACTTAACATAGCGGTAGAAGCACGTTAACAGATTTAAGGAAAACAAGGGTCGCTTATAATAATGTTTACCAACTTAGCTTTTTTTTTATTTGGTCGAGCACGAGCAATTTTGAAGCCGTAATTACTTAACATTATTAAAGGGTTGATGAATATCAATGCATCAAGTCAGCACCTCTAGTGAAAAGGCGTTACAGGAACAAGAGTCCACGCTTGAGTATTTTCTCAGGACATAAACTTGTCTTGTATTATAAGCTAAAACAGAGAGCCAAGTGGTATATTGAGCGTTTTTGCTACTTTTAAAAGGCAAATTACATTTTAAAGCAATAAGGGCGCATTGTTTAAAATACCATTCCATGTGACATGATGGCAGCGACTTATACAGAAATCCAAAAAACAGAAAGAAAAGTGTGTTTCAGCGTTTCGCTGCACGAGCGACTTTTAGACGTAAAATCTATTAAAGAAAATCCTATAAGTTTAGGAGCATAATGGTTTCTGTTAGACGTAGTATAGTAATATCAAAGCCCATAGAGATGTAGGTAACATTTTAAACGTTTCAAATTTTTCTTTACTCATTTTCAACATCAGGAGACGTTAAAAATGTTACCTACTTCCTGTAGGGTTTGATATTCTTACTAAGTCTAACCGTAGCGTCAACGTTCTATGTGAAACGCCTAAAACTCCAAATTGCTTACAAACCCAAATTCGACCGTCTTAGGTAATTAGCGATCGGCGTGCAAATGATGGAGGCTGCTTAGTATAGGATCAGCTTATGCGATGTTAGGGTCTCGTCTGTGAAGTGCTACTGTAGCCCAAACCCCTCGGCGTTGCTTACTGCGATCACCAGCTTGTTTTCGAGCTGCTGTTTGCTGCCGTAAGGTGGAAGTAGGAGCTGGTTGAAGCAGGTGTGAGCCATCGGAAGCCTGAAGCAAGGCGTACATATTTAACATATAGAAAAAAGTCTTAATTTATGTTTTACTCAAGGGTGAAAAAAAATCGCTGCAGTACGTTTAATAACATTAGGCCAGACGTGCGCAAATGCGGCCCTTGTGTGGCACACGATAATGGATATAGTAACATTTTCCGGTATATTACACTGCTTCCATTTTAAATATGTGCGGACTAGCTTGTTTGTTGTATTGCGCGATCAAACATAATTGCTGTAGGGACTAAACTATTTCAGTAGTTTAATAAACAGTAACATGAAGCGGATTAACGTGTGGAGAATTTTGCCACGCCAAAATACGCGGAGTAGCCTATGGTAGGTGGGCTACAATATAAGAAATTTGTTTAATAAAACATTGGTCATAAAAAGGGTGAACTCCAGAGGGACAAACAAGTCATCCCCCCCAACTATATTTCTGCAAACTTTACCAAACAAATTACTATTTCTTTAATTTTTAACCGTTTTTTGTCTGTTTTATTGAAACGTGTTCAGCCTAAACGCGCTATGCGTACTATGCAATGTTACATACTTAAATAAACCGATGAATGCGAGCAATAATCGAATCGCATTTATGTGTATAATGCGTAACGTATCCCTTTAAAGCAGGGGTTCTTAACCAGGGGTGCCGCAAGGGGTGCGAGAACTGTTCCAAAGGGGCGTGTAGATGCTGAAACAGACATAGAAAATGTATTAATGTAATTTTTTATTTGCTCAATTAAATGTAAAACTAATTCATATTTTGGTATTGTGTTATCAGTTACTGGTATGCAAATAAAATTACAATTCTTTTGTCATTAAGGCAATTCTAGAAGGGGTGAGAGAATTAGTTTGGTGATTTGAAAGGTGTGCAGCAAGAAAAAAGGTTAAGAACCACTGCTTTAAGCTGAAAGTTTTGCCAATTTAATAATAATAAAAGCAATTTTTCGTGTACATGGTAAAATGGTTCTATCAACTTAAGTATGCGTTCTGCGAAATTTGTTTTGAGTGGTTGCGGTCCTTGTGCCATTTGAGTTGTCAGGCCTACGTTAGGCATATGCGTATAGGTGGTTCTAGGTGCCCTGTGCGAGCAATTTCATTTTAACTTTTGCGAGCACTCACATATTCTGAGCGGTCGGCGTCCTCACGATCTTGAAGTTCAGCTCTTGCATGCCACCTACCGGCACGCGGTCGCTCCCGGTGCAGAAGTGAAGGAATTGCTTCTGAAGCTCTCGCGATTGGGAAAGCAGAACGTCCCAGAAGTACAGGATCGTCGGATCGTTTGCCACGAAACCCTGGGCAAAAAAAGATGTTTGGAAAAACGCTGGAACGTCCGATAATGTCGGGTCGGATATCTGATGCTGAGTGGTATAATCGGTACTCGTCCGATGCTAGGATGGTTTAGGTGCCGATCCGATACTCAAGTAATATAACAATTTCAGCAATGATAAGTCATTGTAGAAAGGTAAATTTAACAAAAAATAGTAGGTTAATAAATGAGACTAACTCTTTAAGGCGAAAGCACGATTTGGCCTTATAACCTGACATTTAAAATACAAGTATTTTGTAATCTGAAAAAGTCAACGTAATCTATTATATACCTCAACTTTAATAAAAAATTTATCAGATTTCGCAAATCGAAGAATTCGACCGCGAAAAAACGCAAAAAATGTCGGCCCGAACCTTGTAAGTTGTGTACTTCTTGAGATCACGAAGGTCGAAGCCCGAGTTTCCGCACACGAGTATTTCGAGCTCTTCGGGACATAGGAAGGAAAGGGCGTTGGAACAACACACTGTGTAGAAGCCGTGGTGGAAAGCCAGGAATTGCCTGAATAACACAATGGGATGTAATACTATAACGTAGGGTTGCCTGATTGAAGCGATACCAGATGCAGTACGGTATTCGCCCGATATTACTGTGTTATTGGCACTGATCTGATGTGATACTAAGTTATTGTGAAAGTTTAAACCATGATTTGGGTTCAAACGCAACTTTTTTTCCTTTAAAGGTAAATTTACTTAAAAAACGTAGGTCAACAACTGGAGACAACTACATCTCTTAAAAAAACGAATAATGCCTTTTCTTGAATGATAGAAAAAAACGTACTATTTTACTTACTGTATAATTTGGTGAAATTTGATAAAAACAATATTCAAATTTTCAACAGATGTATATAAATCTACGTTTTCACCTGTAAACGGCCTTATTTAGCTTGTAGTTGAGAAAGGCTTGCACGTATTCGTGTCTGTTGTGTTTGGTGACTGGTATTTGATCACCTCCAGGCTTCAGGGAGACAGTTTTTATCGATCCCAGATCGTTCTGGGAGGTTTCGAAGTTAAGATCGAAGTCTTCTTCCACGTTTCCCTCGTAAGCCAGAAGCTCCTCCATGCCGTGAACCATATCCTGGATAAAAATCACAACTTAAAATCGAAGTTTCCTACCTGGGGGTCACAAAGGGTTTGTCTTTGGAGTCGCGGCGTCGTATTAACAAAGAAAAAAATGACCGGAAAAAACAATATGAACTAAAATTTTAGCAGTAGAAGAGCACCCGCTACAGTGGTCAGTAAACTTTTTTGTCGCGGCCCGAAGTACTTTTTCCAGGTTAGTGATGGCATACCAGGGCGCCGCGGCACCCCGGTTGGGAACCACTGAGTTAACCAATACCACTGTGGAAATTGGGAAATTTAACATTTTAAGACTGGTCCAGTGTATTTATATTCAACTTGAAAATTAACAATCTATTGCCTATAACAACGAATGGTTTATTAAACCAGTTTTTTATCTAAAATCCTTGTATACAGCTTTTAGCAGTTTAGCACTGAACAAAATTGCAATTCTGCCTCTGGGTGCACAACTTTCAAATAATAAATTTCTTATACTTTTGAAATGCGCATATTTCGTGGTTACAGACTGGAGAAGCGACAACAGCTCTTAAAATTACCTAAAAATACTTTTTAAAATAAAAAAACAACGGCAAAACAAATGCTCACGGGGTCAATGCTCCTGTAGTCTTCCAGCGTTACCGGGACAACGCCAACAGGTGAGCCCTCTTGTTGCGGCGCCGCGGGGCCCTGGGCCGACCTGACCTTAGCCGGTCCGACTCCCCTGCCCTGGTCGGCGGCGTGGGCCGGGGGTGAACCGGGGCGCGGAACCGAGGACAGGATTTTTCTGTAGCAGACCATTGGAAGTCGAATGTCCAGTGTTATGCAGTTGTACACAGCAAGGCCCATCAGCTTTTGGCAAGGTTTGGTTAAGGAAATTTTCTAGTAGTTCTTGTTTAGGGGGAAAAATACAAACTTAAAAAGACACAATATTTAAGCGCACAAGCAATTCACAAATTAGATTAGAAATAGCCGCATTTTGCTTTTATTCAAAGACTTTACAATTATCTAGTTGTTTATGTAAAACTAGAGTTTTGGAATAAGAATTATGCAAAATGCCTTTTGAGGATCAGACATACAAATAAATAAAACAAACACTTTCTAATTGAATATGTGGAGTGATTTTTTTGTGAAACTCTAGTGTTTTGGTGTTAAGGTATGAAGGGTTGTTTTGTTGGATTGTTAAATTTTCGGTTGAAGATTATGTTTTCTATATAAGTCAAAAAGTTTATTTAATGCTAGCCATTTTTTTAGATTGTCCTATTTTAGCGGATTGTAGAAACGAGTTTGTTGTACCATTTTAGTTTTTTAGCAAATCAATCATATTTTTGTAAACTACTACATGTTTTACACTAAATAGTCCACCTTTTATATGCTAGTCATATTGTTTACTTGCTTAATTTGTATTTTGCAGACCACTTTTATATGCTATAGACTCAATTCTTTATACGCATTCCAAATGTTATAAAATACTCGTTACATATTTATTGTACCTTTTATTTTATACTTCTAGGCCCAGTAAGAGGTTATAAAAGTTATTTTATTGTGTCAAACAGATCGATTCTTTTCAACCATATTAGCGTAATTTAAAACAAAACCCGGTTTAATATATGGTGCAGCAACCTCTCCTTATTCGACCATGCACAGATTACGAAAAGTCCACCCTAAACACCGTGGAATGCAAAAGGATACGACTCCGACAAGAAACAGATCGGACGAATTTTCGCTGGCGTTGTCGGCAAACCAGTAGCACCTGGATCGATCGTTGTACACGAACGTGTTGTACTCGGGACTTAACACCTGAAACAGGGAAATTTAAATCAGGTTTAAAATAACCAAGAACATTATTGGACAGAACTCTGGTCAAAATAATGCTCCAGCAAAACAAATTAGGAATAACTTTTATAATAAAGTGTTAATGGTAATTAAGCATATATTTTATAAAGGTGAAATAATTTTTATGAATAAATGAATCGAGCGAATATAAAGGCTGTGCAAATGGTAATGGATTTTAGATTTTTTTAGATATGCATTTCACATTAGGTTATATTTTTAGGTGAAAAAATCTCACAGAAAAAACGACACAATGTATTTGTGAGTCGTTCATTTCTGTTATTTTAACAAGGCCTTAAACACTGAAGAAAAAAAAACAGCTAGCTGATTCAAAGTCCAACATGAAGCCAAATTCTAAATTTAAGTAAAATGTAGAATTTTATCATCAATTACAAAGTAAAAACATTGGGAATATCCTGGAAAAACAAGGGTTACGAATTTCTTAAACTGAAAAAGTGCGCGCTCCATTCTGCGCAATAACAGATAATCACGTGTCAACGGTTTTGATGCTTACCTTTCGCAAGAGAAGGAGAAACCATTCCTTGGTCAAACCGCCCATGTCGTAGCCAGGTTCGCCGACAAATTCGACCCGGAGCTTCTTCTTCAGTTGCTTTCGATTGCTGAGCGTTTAATAATTTATCGGTGACTATAAATTTCAATGCCATGGAGGCTTTTGATGAAACGCTCTATGCTGTATAACGCTCCCATGAAATATTAACGATGTATGTGAAAGGTGTTTTCGTGTTATGATGGCACGCGTTGGGGTAGAACGTGTAATTTGGCTCACAAGAGAATTAATAGGACACGAAATTTCAAGGCAATTATGTCGTCATTCATGGAGACGAGCATCACTAAAAAATTGTTTGAATAGCGATGGTAATTGGAGCGTAAAGGTTGGAGCTTATATTATAGGTTTTGAAACATCAAAGCACGTAACGAATTAGGTAGCACCATGACCCATATAAACAAAACAATTTGAATGAACCTTAAGATAATATCAACATACGTACGCAATTTCTTCACAGTGGCTTGTAATAAACCTCAAAGCATTGGGTATAAGGGTGTTATAAGACGTAGAAAAAATACTGGTCTCATAAAGAAATAGGTGACACTGTGTAAACTTTTTTTATGGATAGAACAATGTATGATGATAATCAATCTCAAAGCCGAGTAAATCGACATCATCTTGATATAGACGTTTCGATACGTACTTCTATAATCATCAGTTAATGTGACTAAAAGATATCCAATAAAAAGGGTGAAAAAAAATTCTTATCATTCTGAGTTTTTGATCATAGATGTCGATTTACCTGACATTTTGGCTGTGAGATTCATTATCATGCTATAACAGATCCGTGCATATTGTGTAACTATAAGAACAATGAATGTTTGAAATGTGGGCATTTTTTACTCGTATTCTTCACTATGTATGCTGCTTTGTCACACAATACACAGACGTGTGATGTAAAAAAAAGTGGGAATATCTGCTAGTTTAAGAGCACTTGGCAATTTTGTAATGTGAACACAACAGACCTGTATATTTGGTCTAGTGAGTCTTGAAGCAAATGCTGTCGTCTCACAGTAATGTTGAAGAAAAGCTGGTTCACGTTCGGAACGCGGGTCGGACGTCTGGCAACAAGTTTTCATGCAATATTTATTATTTCACACTTATTTGGAATTCGGCGCAGGTTTAACTTAACTATCAGGCTATCACCTTATATATATAATATTTAGGGGGGGGGGATGTGGTATTTTTTATTTTTTAAATCCAAACCTATAGTTATAAAAAACTACGACTATAAGTTCCGGTAAAAGACGCAACACTAATATATGAGACGATTTATAGTCGATGACAAGCCTGTTTAAAATGGATGCCTGATTATTGTTTAGTCATAGTAGGTTAAATACAAGAGATCTAGAGTTATGTTGTGAAATGGTAAAATTCCACTATATAACATGTCAACAAGATTTTAGGGGTTTGGTTTGTACAAATGACTTGACATAAGTCACTGTTTTCAAATGAATTGACTTGACTTAAGTCATTCGAGAAAAATTGCTTGACTTGACTGAAGTCTTTTGGATAAATGACTTTGGTTAAAACTGAAGTGGTTTCATTAACCATTTCTTTTATAAAATTGGGTTATATATAGGTTTTCCACATAAACAATTTTCTGGCTGTACGTGCGTTTTTGTTATTTTTTAGTCGGGCTTTTGCTCATATTCGAGCTACTTTGCCAATTTTAGTAGTTTAACGTTCAATTTTTTACACAAGGACTTGTTTAGGAATTGACTGGGGCTAGACTTGTGATTTATTGAAAAATACTTGACTTGGACTAGAAATATTTTACGAATGACTTGACTGGAACTCAAGTCATTCCAAAGTGACTTGTTAGCACACTGGTTGTTACCTTCTTATTGACTGCACGAGTTCGTCCCTCGCCGTCCTGACCATCTGGCGTTCCTGGTCGTGCTTCAGAATCCGCAACTTTGCAACCAGACTCAGCACGAACGGGAAGTGGCAGAAAGTGAAGCTGGAAGAAAAATTTAGGGGCTGGCTTGTAGGGGTGTGTAAGATGCGAAACAACTTTAATCGCGATTATCTGCGCAATGAGATGTGTTATAGCAGTGTTTCCCTGCCTGTGGGTCGCGACCCAAAATTGGGTCGCTGTTTGATTTGGTTGCTTCGTCAACTGCAGTAGTTTTAAATGGTTAGATTTATTGAGATTGTTTCTGAGCAAGATTTCAACAAAACTTGAGGACGTTTCGGACGCAATACGAAGCCATGGCTCATAATAATTAACTCCGCCGTGATTCATATTAATTTATTGTGTTTTGTTCCATTACAAAAAGTTCAAGAAAGAAAATGGTGCCGCCAAAGTTTCGCCGTTTTACTTGCGCTTTAGACATCGGGTGGGCGCGAAAAAGGGTTGAGAAACACTGCACTAGAGAGAAAGCTGTAAGGATTAATACCGTTTTGGCTTATTTTATGGTTATTAAACACTTTTTTGTTTAAATTTATATTTTTTTTCCATATTAAACATATAAATTTAATTCATCTTAAAGCATCTTATGTTTTCCACTTTTAATTGCAGGCACCACAAACGTTTAACAAATTTTAGGTAAAAATATGTGTTTACTATTTTTAACGTCCTAATTCAATATCAATTCGCGACCAAAATTTGAAATTAAAAAAATGTAAGAAAAAAAAGGTTCAGCTTTTGTCAATTCGCCTTGGGAAAACGTTGCAGAAAAAAGAAAAAAAGTGAAAAACATGGAATAAAAAATAAATAAAAAGACACTAACCCAGAGTGTGAGGCGGGGTTTTCCCACTGTCGAAACTCGGCCATGACGTCAATATGGTCAAGGGTCTGGTTGTAAAACTCGCGGTAGGAAATGAGACGCGGCTTGACCAGGTTATTGGCGTTATCTGAAGATTGTAAGAGTGTAAATTTTTGGCTGTTTTAAATTCAAGGTTATTTTGTAAGTTACTTGAAACAGTGCGACGTTTTTCTTCAAAGTTTACTGAAATTGGAAGAATGATTGACGATTAAAAAAAGTCAATTTTGCGCCTAATTGAATGACAGATAACTTTAACAATTTTTGTAAACGTAAAAAATATGATAATCTAATAAATGTCCCATTCTACAAAACACGGTTGGACTTTATTTTTTACACAAGAATACGAAATTATGCAGAGGATAAAAAGGTCGTTTGTAGTCTCTGGAAATCGAAAAGCCAAATTATTAAAATTTATTCCTAAACTGTACAATGAAGTATGAGAAATAAAAAGCTAAATAGTACACTTGGGTTTTAAATTTTGAATTTGCTCAATAAGAAAGTGCAACAAGGCCTGTTTTTAAAACCAGGTATAATTTTCTACACTTCATTATTTTGTACGAATTTTATAAGCCATTATTAAAGTTAAAAAGGGAATGTGCGTACACAATTTTTGTTAAATACATTTGCTTACAATTAAACCTTTCGAATATTTCGTCTCTATTGAAACTAACATTAGAGAAATGTTATTAAAAAACGGCGTAATTCCTACGATTTTGCTAATTTCAATTCATTTTTACTTTTATTGTAATCAAACCGTATATCATGTCTCAAAATGTTTTTTAATTAAAATTCAAAGCAAGTAGAAATAAAGGACTACTCACTGAGCATGGAAAGAACTTTAATTGCGGAAGGAATCCACCAGCCGCAGTTTGACATTGGCGGAAGGTCATCCGACTGGCCGGGAAATAATCGAAGCGTGACGAACTGGTGCAGTCTCTCCACTAGGGGGCGGAAGCGAGGAGTCGAGAGCCTGAAGAGAAATTGAGATTCCTGTTGGCCTTCAGGGGCTTAAAACTTTGGAAATACGAAACCTATGGCGTTGTAATTTTTGCAGATAAGTTTGGAGTTTTAACTGAGGCGTAAAGAACACGTGAAAGCACATAAAAATTAATTGGTCCAGGGACAGTTAAATAAAACATACATGAGACAAATCACTACCTGTTTTCTGAGCTATTAATTTTTACTTAGAAAAACATTGTATCAGAATATAAAAAATAAAATGCTACACTACAGCAATCATTAAAATTGCATTAAATGGATTTTATCATTATTGCCCCAAAAAAATTTCATTAACTTTGAAACATTTTTCCTAAAAAAAAATTGAACTCTTATTTTTCTATAACAATCGCCGTCTTTTCGCCATAGTAAAGGTGCTATCAAAACTGTTGGAATTAAAAACAAAATCGATTAAAAAAAGTAATTATTGTTAAATCGATTTAATGAAATCGAAATTTATTCGTTAATGAATCCGCAAGTCAACGTCACACTCACCTTCGAAACCAGCAAGTGAGTATTTGCTGATCGCTTTCATTCAGGGTTGCGATTTGCCGAAGCAAATGGGCGTACACAACGTAAGTCTCCAGTTTGGCGAACAACGGGTTTTGGATGAGAATAAAGTACGCGCGGAGGTCGCTCTCCGTCTTTTCGCTGAAATATAAAGTAAACATTTAACTTTTTTTTTCAATTTTAACGGATTTTTTTTAATTTAACGTCGGGTTATTTTGTAAAAATATATAACATTAGAATTGTGTGTGGTTTACTAAATAATTAGTGAATTTTAAGCTTTTTTGCGATTCAACGCAATGTTTATTCCTTTTTAAGCAATTAGGGAATTTGCACATGAAAGTAACTGTTTTTAACAGATAAAAATCGCACAAATTTTATTAGTAATTGCAAAACAATTAAGAAAAATATTATTTAGAGCAACATAATTTTTTTTAAATCTTTTTTTAACAAAGCAAATCATTTTAGGGTTCAAATTTTTTTTTGGTGTAAGAGGCTTAGCATCCAAAGGGCAACAAAAAATTTACAAATTGAAATAAGGTTGTGCAATTTAATTTCCTGTTGGCTTAAAATCAAGCGAGACAGTTTATTGAAAACTGATGTGAAATCTTAAAAATTGTAATGCGAGTTTTGTCAAATGCAGCTTTCGTTTTGTCAATGCAGCGTTCGGCTTCAATTGCAGCAAGGTTAGGTGCAAATATATTCGCAAATATATTCGCAAATATTAAACACTACGCTTTCTAGCGGCAAATAATTGCAAAGCAAATAAACAAGGCACTTGAAAAACACGCGATCTCGCTGTGTAATTTACACGTCGTATTTGTTTTCGGGCCCTGTCATTTGCCCGGGTGCAGTCGGGCCTTAAAGGACTAACCTCTTCCATTCGTTCAGCAAACAATTGATAATTCCCTTCAGTACCAGTTTCTGAATTTCCTGGCTCTGTCAAACACAAAAGAAACACGGTCGTCCGGGCGTGTTAAAAAAACGAGGCCCATTGGGATCGACGTGGGCTGGAATTACAACAAACACGGGATGTATCTGCGCAATAACAACACTCCAGAATCCAGGGGGAATGCGAAAGGGCGAAAAAGGGGAAAAAGTGAAGTGAGTGACAGCTTTTGCGGAAGTTGACAGGCGGAGTATTTTCAGTTATAAAAATTCAGCCCCTTTTGTTAATATTTTGTCAACGTCATTCACCCAGACGAAGGCGACTTGAATGGGTCGCCGAAACGTTAAAGAAAAATACAATTATCATGGGAGCTGTTTTTTGATTAATATTATGCTTGGTGACAACAGTTTATATAAAGTATTATTATTTTTTTACATCAAAATATTAGTTCAATATTTTGTCACCGGACCATGTCGAAAAATCATGTCCAATACCATTTTTCTTCAATATTTTCACGACCGGTCAAAAAGGATGTCTGATAATAATCGATTGGAACTGATACCCCATATCAAATGGTAGTATCGGTCCTCGGTGGTCGTTTGATACTAGGGCTAAATTGATTTGTGCATTTTATCCATGCTTTGCGATCAAGCGCAGCGTTTTATTTCTTAAAAACTATGTTTTTTAATTGGGAAAGGCTGAAGCGATTGAAAGACATGAAACATAGCATAATTGTTTGGAGAAGGAATATAATTGCCAGAGGAGCTGTTTTTGTTTGATTAATGAAAACACAACAACTGCGCAGTTTTGATATCATCACTGATTATGCCAGTAATGACACTTGTTATCGGGTTGGGCGGCTGTCATTTTTTCTTCGCCAAATATATCGGGTATCGGTCTTGGAGCAAAATACAAAAAGTTTTGGACACCCCTACTTATCACAACAACTAGGGATGTTCGATACTTGACATGTTATTCCCATACCAATACTTGGATAAAACATATTGCGATCCGAATCGATGCCGATTGCATTGTGATTACTAAGCTCAAACAAGCAACATAGATAGCATTTGATGTTAATTTTTTCCGGGGTATAACACCAAAATTTCCTTTAGCTTAAAAGTGTTAGTTACCTCCGGTTAACTTTTTTTTTTTTTACTTTCTTTGAATTTTTTACTTCTTTGATTTTTTGAAATCTAGCTTTCAAGAAGGAAATCAGAGCGTTGGATCGCAAATCTTGGCTGAAATACCCATTTCAGTTTGGTTGCGGATCGAGGCCGATATTACCCTAGTATCGCACGACTACCGATACTATCACTTGGCATCGGGTATCGGCTACGAACCGATATTATCGGACATCCATAAGTAGAACTCATTAGGTGTGAGGAGGATGTTAGCTGTGTTCTAAAATTAACCACAGAACAATCGGCATCAGCAAGTTGTGGCAGAGGCGACAAGAAAAATCATTAAAGCGACGCCGACGCTTGTAGCGGGCGGGAAACTGAATCGGCGCGACACGTATTCGCCGAGAAAACACAACACTCCCTGGCATTGTGTCGTAACACTACCCCTCCCCCACAATACAGCCCCTCTTCCGCCCCGAGATCTTGTGTGTAGAACAGGGCGCGGAGGGCGAAACGACGATAATAAAAATTTGTGAGAAAAGTGAACGGCAGCTCACTCGAACGGACAAGGGCCCTAGACGGGCGGAAACAATGGGACTTGTAACAATTGGAGAGCGCGCGTTGCGCCGACACAAGTACTGGGGCGAGAGCAATAGGCAGAGGTCTTTAGGGCTTTAATCCTATTAAGAGAAAAGCGGAAAGTCCAGCGTTGAAGCCGCTACAGTGGCGCTTGTCTAACGAGGGTTTTTTGGGTGCTGAACTTGTTAAGTCGCGTGAACTTGAGGTGTGGTGAGATGGCGACAAGTCTTTAGTCTAACCAAATTTCGAAATCACAAAAGTACCGGATTTTATTCAACACTTACACTCAAACTTGACAAATTTAGCGGAAATGCGTCTTTGGTACGACTCATAAAACCTCGTTTCCTTAAATGACGACTTGGGAAGCTACACACCCATCGAAGTTAAGCATCCGTGACCAAACTAAATCCGACCCCGAAGATTTTAGGTTGCGGCGACGAGAATTTTTTTTAAGGAAAACTAAAACATTACAGTTATGCTAAAAGCCTGACGAAAAACAGCCGAAAAAAGTCGAATTCGGACTATTAGGAATCAGCAGAACGCGCCCAGATTTTTTAGAAACTCAAAACCCACTTTACTCACTTTAAACGCTAAAAGTCACAATCGCAATTAATATGTCAAAACACTTGACCCTATTGATACGTTTAAGTTCCAAGCCAATCGTGTAAAACGCAGCAAATATGCGTTGTTTTTTCTCACTGATAATAGCTAAAGATAAAACGAAAAAAAAAACGAAATGCCCATGTGAATTATTTTTTTAACTTTCGTGAATTATTTTTTCATGTTTTTTTCGAATTTATGAAATTTGAAGAAGCCTTTATAAAAAGGAAAAAAAAACTTTTTATGCAGGTATAAGACAAATGTTTATTTTTTTTATTTTGTAAGTATTTTTTTTCAATAACAGGAGAAACAGTAAATTCACAAGTTAAAAAAAAGTTCCATCGAAATTTACCCAAATTAGCTTGCCGAAAATATAAACAACACCCATCAGTTTGGTCAATAGTTTTTTATCCAAAAATATATAAATAAAACCTATTGATGACTTACCAACTGAAGAAGGGTTTCAAACACACACCCGACGTATTTCTGCTGAAGGGCGGGGTCTTGGCTGCCTTCAAATATGTTTGTTGAAGAGCTAGAGGCGTAATTTGTAGTCGATCTTTGCTGTACGGTGCTGTTTCCCAACAACCTAGAAGCACAAATGAATATTTCATTACTGGGTCTAATATTATTAATTTTCCTATGAAAAATATAATTATTTGCCGTTTACTTTGTAATGTACGTGTCACAAATGCAGTATAAAAAGGTATATACCCAAAGCTTGACATTCGCCTAAAAAAGTTGTAGGATTATTTAAATGCTAGGTTATAAAATAATTTATTACTTTTTTGTTCGGAAGTTATAAACGCTTTTTAAATTAATAGTTTGCTTGTTTTTAGTCGTATTTTTTTCAATTTAAAACGTTTCCAGATGTCATTTTTCTCTAATGTTTGGTTAAAAAAAATATTTGAACTTTAAAATTTGTAATTCGCTTAAAAAAAATAGTTTTTCGGTTGTTGCTAATTGGATGTTTAAAACGCTTCACGATTTACTAAGTTCGTTGTTTTCAGTCACAATTTTAATTAAAAAAACCTTGCTAGATATCATTTTTGTTATACTGTTAGCTAATAAATAAAAAAATATTTGACTACTAATTAAAATTTTTCATTAGCTTCTCGGATTAATTGGTCGGTTGTTTTTCATTTAAAAAGTGCTTCCTAGTCTTCTATGTCGAACCTTTGCTTTTTAAAGGTTTCATTGACCGACTTAAAAGAATCGAAGGCGCTTCTGTAAAACTCCTGAAGCTTGTAAGTCTTCTTGCTTCTCTTCCATTTTTCAACTTCAGATCTGAAAGAAAATGTACGTCAATACATTAAGAGCAATGGTTTTTCTAATATTTTTACCTTTATGGCATTGGCATACTAAATAAACAAAAAAACAAAAACTTTTTTACAAAACAGTAAAATCACAACTTAGTCATCACCCAACAATAGTCAGTAAATGATAATATTCTAGGTTATTTCACTTTTTTGCGTACTTAAGTCTCGCATGCTTTCCTACATAGTTATTGGTTATTTCTATTTTTACAGAAAGCAGGGCTGTAAGACTACCCAAATCCCGAGTCCGACGTGCTCAGTGCCAAATTTTAAAACCGCTAAGGCCGGAAACTGTAAATTGTAAAGGTGGAATAGCATATGCTGGAATAACATACAGTAGAATATTTTCAAACTGTACGCATATTGTGGGTGGGTGAGTTATATAACAACACTGTGAGTGGATTGCTGTATATTCCGCTTAATTAAGTCACGTAAATGGGTAAAATCATGCTGTAGTGTAGAGTCTCGGGAGTGGGACTCGGGTTTATTTTTCGGCCGGAGTCGGTCTCGGGAATCAGACTCATTTTTTTAACCGACTCCACGGCCATGACCGAAGGTTTCGCAGCAGACTTGATAATTTCGCGAGGAACATAGTTTGAAAATCCCTGGTTTAGAGTCAAAACATCCTCCGATGATGCGCGATATTTATGGGAAAAGTTGCGACGTTCATTGTTTCGAACTGTCAGTTTGAATCGACTAAAGGTGGTAGAGGCCCACTGTTTGGTGACTCAGTCGTAATATTAAGGGAGCGAATAGCAATGCCGTCCTACTTCTGGGAAATCTAAGCGCCGACTTTTCAAAGAAAATTTGTGTCGAAAACAACACAATGTAAATGCCATGGACAACCAATTAAAATAGTTCAAACAAATTCTTTAAGCTGGACAGCTATTCAAAGGCTTTTGGAAATGCTTACGTTTTTTCAAAGACTCTACCAAACGTAAATCAATTCAAAGACTTCGTGACAAACCTGTACAAAAATGAATTTTTACCAAGCAAAGTGTGGTGGTTCGTTAAAAAGCCTTGCAATTGAAATTATAAGCACAAAATTAGAAGGAGAGTCCGTCTTTTGAGTCTTAATGTATCGGGAGTTACAACAATTTGTCTATTAATGAAAGCAATCGTACGTTATTATCTCCTAATGACAAGCCGCTAATCAACACAAATCGTATATTGACGGAACTAATTAAAACCAGTAGTGGTATCCCAGAAAGGCTTTAGACTAAACAGAGCAAATTTCCGATAGTTGTTGGCGCAATATATTGGTTACAATGAGGTTTCATTTAAAGGCCACTACAAGTTCTAAACGAAAAACGTATTTTGCGTTTTTCAAGCTAAAATTAAATTCTTGAAACGTAATTGTGTGCATCATACACATGAAAACGTCAACTAAACTTGGTTTGACGTTAACACGAGTGTTAATCAAAAAATTCGAATTCAGTGTATACTCAGCACTGCTTGAAAGTAATGTACATTAGAATTAATGAGTGAAATACATAGTTGGTGCTCATGGACAATTTAAAAATATTACATAAAAGCTGTTTAAAATACCCACAACTAATTTAACATTTAAAATAAGAAAAATACATTGGAGTAAACAGCTTCTCTCCAATGTTTATGTACAGTACTACACTGAGTATGAAGTTTTCCATTAACATGCCTCTCTAGTAATTTGAGCAATTAATTTGCCAGTGTGCTACATAATGACAGTGAAAAAGAAATGAGATGACCAACAAATTAATTGTGTACAATGACCTTGAGCAACTTGCTACACAATTGAGGTCAATGACATAATTGCTTGTATGTTTAAAAATCAATTTACCCAAGTTTACTTTTTTGTAAGGCATATGTGCAATTGTATAAACAATTAATATGTTTTGGGTATAGTTTAACATGCTAGTATAGTAGTATGTATGAAAATTGCAAGACGTAAGTGATACAATTTTTTTTTTTTTTTGTTCCAAGACAATGTTTCTCAAATCATGGGTCACAACCCAAAGCTTGTTTGCCGTTTTATTTGCTTAAGTAGCCCACTTAGTTAACACAGTTAGTTTGATTGAGATTATTGATGAGCAAGACTTCTCAAAAATTAGAAAAATTACTGGAGCAGCAGTACAAAGTTATGACTCAATATTTAAATTTAATCGCCAAAGTTTCGTCATTAAACTTAGGTTGCCAAAGTTTCATCATTAAACTTCAGTTTAGTATTAGGGTTACCATGAAAAAAGGTTGAGAAACAATATTTTAAGTTATAGGAAGTCTTAAAAACCGAAGTGGCTACAGCAAAAAAACACATTCAACCTTTCAATCACAGCGATTTAGGCCGCAACGATCATCTGGTAAAGGCAACAATCTAGCCTCTTGGAAAAAAATATTGTACCTGAACTGTTTGAAGGGCCACACGATCACAGAGCGCGATTGAGATGGGGAATGTTGAGAGTGCTGTCTGGATTCTCGAGTACTTTTCGAACTGGCCGAGCGTCCAGACTTGCTACCGCCGCTGCTGCCTTGTTCTTTCTCATGTGTCGAAAGCTACAAGATTTGAGGCACTATTTTAGGAAATTGCATTTTTAAAAATAAGGTTTGATACATATTGTAGAAGGGGAGGGAGTTGATTGATACAAAATCAGAAAAATTTGGGACCATGAAGATACAAACATTTATCAATATGTTAATGCTAGAATTTAGGAAAAGCTGTAAAACCATTACCTATATAAAAAGGAAAGTATTAATTGCTAAGATTCTTTGTCAGAAAAATTCACTAAAAACTAATTTTTTGTAAAACAAGGCAAATTTATCTGCATTAATTTCAAAAAATATTTTTTTTACTATTTTCATGTATGGAATTTCTACAAATTCGGAAAAAGTAGTTTTGTAAAAGCATCTTAACCTTTGATCATAACATTATCCAATTCTTTACCATTAAAAACCTTTATACGAATGACTTACCCGGGCAGAAACAGTGGTGGCCATTTGCTGGGGCCTTTTCAACCGAGAGCGTTCACCCTCTAGGGCTGCAACATTTGGGGGTGTGGGCGGGGGAATCACTCCGTTGAACATGTCAGGGTTAGCGGGACTCTGCATTGCGTCCGCCTCACTCAGAAATGGCGAGGAAGCGTCTCGGATTTTGCAGGAAGCAATTTTGACTGTTGTGCTGTCCACTCCTAAGCAGTCTTTCGAAGACTTAACGTCGGTGCTTGGAAGTGATGGTAAGTTACCTGGAACATTTTCAACAACAGCTAATTACATAGAAAAGAGTAGTTTGACAAATTACAAAATAAAAATATTTATTTTAACTTTTACACAATTTATGATATGTTTAAATAAATATATAATTTATTTGACAATAGCTCTTCCTAATATATAGTTTCCCAAACTTTTCTGGTCATACACCTTGTGTGTTTTTCAATCTAGTAGCATACCTTCTGGTTTCACGAAGAACTATTTTGCTTAACATTTTTAGGTTGATTAAAGCTACAAAGCTAAATAACTTGTTTTAGATTTTAAGATAATTTTTCATGAGGCCAAAAGAGAATATATCTTATGGCAGCCAAATAATATTATACTTGCATAACTTCTATAAACTTTACATATAACCTAAAAGCTAGCATACGAATAGTGGTGTGTAGGCTAGGAACCACTGATGTAAAATATGTAAACAGAATATAACTCACATGTAGAGCTGCATTCACCAGAAGCAGAGATAGATGAATTTAATTCATTATTTTTTCCTCTCTTTGTCAGTGTTGGTGGGGTCGGTGATCTGCTTGTCTAAAAAAAAGTATTACAATAAATAGGCATGTGTCACATTCAATGACATAGGGTATATATACTTTTTTATGATTGTTCTGCATTACAATGAAGTAAATACATTTTTTTAATGACCTTAAAAAGCTTTGTTGCTAAATTAAGGGTATCAATTGTTTTTCAGCATAAAAAATAACATATAAAACGAATTTTAATTTAATTGTAAAGGTTTAAATAAAAAAGAATTTACTAAAATAAAACAGGACACTGTGTGGTGACAAAATTAGCTATTAATTAAGTGTACTATCAAATCAATATTATATACCAGAGTATCAAACTAAATAAGAAACTACAGCTGTAAATACTGACTTGGTCAAACTTAATGGGTGGTAATCTTCCAGGCCTGGCATCCAAATTCACCAGCTTCTCCAAATGCGCTGATGCCATTTGGTTTGTTTGATTTGATTGCATATCTTCTGGGTTTTACTGTGGAGTCTGCCGCTCCATAGTTTATTAAACAACAAATTTATGGCACCATTCAAAGATGTTACACCACAGTGGACGCTCTATTTTAAATACGGCATGGTTTATTTACATCACAGCCTATTGACAAATAAATTCAACATCATTAAAACACTGGGAAAATATATTTATTCCTTTCTTGCAATTTTAAATTTGACATCTGTAACTAGACCAGTGCCGCACTTGCAAATTTATACACATGTAAAGTTTATTTGCTGGACAACTCCGCTAAGGTTAGCAATGTAAAAACTCGACAGAAATCTGCATCACGCTTTTTCACAGACGTAAAGAAACTCACGCTTTTTCACAGGCGCAAAGAAATGCGCAAAATCATAACATTAGCTACAGACACGTACAACAACAAAAACACAAAGCTGCTACGTGGTAGCAATGCGTCGGCGGCTTTTATGGAAGTACCTAACAGTCGAATCGACGTCGCAATTATAAATAGAAGGGGCCGCCGCTCGTACGACTGGCGAAAGAAGAAGGGAAGGCCGCTACGAAATTCGGAAGGCCGACTTTGTTTGCGTTTCGGCAGCACAAAAGCTACCGTCTGTCAGCGATATTCAGTAACATACGCCCTTGCTTGTCGACTGGGAAGGGAAATTGCCAGGAAATGGCGACAATATTGCGGTGTTTTGGACTTCAAAAGCTATTATATCCAAGTTTGGAAATCCTACAAATATTGGTTGTACGACAAATTAAAACTTTGGGAATTCCAAACGACAATATGTTGAATTTAAACGAAGCTACTGACTTTCTAAGCGTACAACGACTATAACGTCTTACTTTATGTTTCATTTGTTAAAAATAAAGACAAAAATGTTAACCAACGTGAAATTTTGCATAACACAGGAAATCTACGCTGTATTGATATAGCAACGTCGTTTTACTCAACTTGCTATTTGACATTGCTTGACCGTTGTTTTAACTCAACTTGCTTTGACATTGCTTTACCGAACTTCTTTAAATCTGCTGAAACTGCAGTTTTGAATCAGCACCAGATCAAATATCACCTTCTTTAATGAACGCGACGCAATTCGCAGACCAGAGAGTGAGAGAAATACGCAATTCAAAGCAGAGATACAAATCTGTGACAGAGGGTGCCTGATAACGTCAGAGAAGAAAGTAAGGCAAAATGTCAATTTTCTAAGATGGAAAGCACGGTTGATAAAATCAAATAACGTTGATTGAAAGAGAAGTCGAATCCGTTCTAGCAGAATAACTTATTGAGCAAAAAAAACGAAATTTTTGCAAAAAACATTTTTTATATATTGTCATTCAGGTTACAAAGCCAACATATGCATGCACACACCGACATTTTTTTAATTTAGAAATTCTGTTGAAAGTTCGAATACTGTATAACTTTTAAACAAAAGACGATATTTCGGGAAATTAGGGCAAATATAACGTGAGATCACAACATTTTGACAAACGAAAAAAAACAAGATTAGAAAATCAGTGGAACATTAGATAAGGATGAACAATATCATATTTTCATATCGAAAAATAATATAAATTACTAGTCTCGTGCTGCATCCTGGAAAATAACACCCGATTTATTGCCATTTGAATTATAAGATTTTAATACTAGGGATGCTACAAAACAACTAAAATTAGGACATTATACAGGGCCACAGTAATTAGTAATTATATTTTCATAAGAAACAATTAACTTAATTTTGTTGATTTCTGTCAAATTTTGTTGGTTTACCATTACTGAAATACACATTAATACGGTAAGCGAAATTTGGTATCGGATCGGCACGGATACCACCCTATAGTACAGTGCCGATCAAGGACCTTGCATATCGGAAAGTACCGATACTGCGAAACGGAACCGGGCATCGGCTTCGATTCGATATTATCGGACATTTCCCCCCCAAAACCACACAAAAATCGCAAAGGCGTCTTTACATGGCATCCATGTCCAGACTGGCCTTGACTTCGTATTTTAAATTTCTTCTTTCTTTATTAACCAGCGCGGCTTCGCCTTTACGCAACCTACGATGAGCGTAAGCCTTCTTCTGTTTGTTTATCGACTTTTTGACCTTCTGCTTGATCAGCTCATCCGACATGGCCGCCTGCGAGCCGCAAGTCGACTGAGCGGGGCGCGAAAAATGAAGGGCTTTAGTGGATTCTGGTTCGTCACGGAATGGACGAAATTGACGGTTTGACAAGGACAGGTCTTCCAATGACTCGACGACGGCGCTCCCAACGTGGACGTAGTCAGTTGGGTTTGTGGTCGAATTGTCCTGGACTTCTGGCATGTTGTTCGAATTATCGGGGGAAATTACTTCAGATTTATCAGTGTTTACAGTAGTTTGATTATTAACGCCGGTCAAAATGCAATTTTCTTTTGTATCGTTTATGTTCTTCAATTCACTTTCAGTAGAAACGGTTTCCGGGGTATTTAACGCATTTTCAGTTGAAAAATTGTTTTCGACAGAACTTATATTGTTCTCCAGTTTTGAGTTCTCATCCTGATTTTCTTCCTGGAATTCAAGATCTGATCCTTCGTTAGAGTTTTCGTCAGAGGTTAAGTTTTCTGTAGTTTCAGGCGATTCGTCTCCGCTCTCTGTCTCCATCTGGTGACGGAACTCGCTCGAGTATTTCTCCATTTCGCTGTTGTCTTGTTTGGAGAAACCGCTTGCCGCTACTTCTCTGTATTATATGAAAATGAATGCAAACCGTTATTCTTGTGTAATTCAGGGTAAGTGTTTTATTAAGTCATTGTGACTAATTTAATCCTGGAAGTGTTCTATTGCTGGAGACTACAGGTTACGGAGCACACGATGCCCCGACATTGTACTAGTTCTTTTTTTAGGTGGTTAGTACCTTGGGTTGGGGTGTTAGGACCAAACCTTGTTGTTTAGTATATGGCAATTCTGCTTGTACTTACACTGATGCTGTTCTAACGACATTGATTTTTTATACAAGCATAGAGCTGGTGCCTAAAGTTACAAAAGTTTTTTTAAAGTACAAGTTTTTTTAAAGTACAAGAAAAAAGGTTTCACTGGAAATACAAACCAAAATAATAATAAAACAAGACAATTTTTTACCACATCGATACTTTAATATCAGAATCAGAAAACTAGCTTAGGCTACATATTTAATGCTTAGATTTCTTAAGCTTTTCTTTTAATTTATACCTGTCCATTGAGCATTCCTTGGAAACATCAACGTCAAACTGTGGATATTCTTCAGTCTCGTAATTAAATCTCCTCAAAAAGTAATCACGGACACACTTCACATCTCTGTCGAAATAATACCTGAAATACAAATATTTGTTTGCATTTTACTCCCAATTTACCCTTATAAATGCTAGATGTGAATATGAATGCACTAATAAAAATTTTCATGAAAAAATAGCCATCAAAAAACATATCATCACATAAATTTCCTCAAAAATATACAACAGCAGTGGGTAACTATTTACCAAACAGAAAAAGTGATATTTACTCAGCATTTTTGTGAGACGTTGACATCATTTGTGGAAAATCAATCATTGTCACATGATCATTTTCATCCAGCATGAGATTAAACTCATTAAAATCACCGTGAATTAAACCGTGATTGGCCAGCTTCAAGATGAGATTCATGAGTTCATCATAGACTGCACCGGGGTCATTTATTTCATGCACCTAAATAGATTAAATTGTATGTACTTAATGCAATAAATGAAAAGTATATATAAGCAATGTAGTTAATTTGCCTTCATTTAAAGATTAAAAACAATATATATACAAAATTCTCTAAACTTATGATATTTTAAGCACAGTTAATTGTACCCAAATAATAATCCTAATAAGTTGTTAGTTTGTGGGGTAACAGATTATTTTGAAGAAAAAACATGCAGTCGTTATTAATTAAAATTTAAACAATTTTAAATCATGAAGTGGAAATACGTGGGATAATGGGGTGACTATATTCTTCATAACCTATAACTGTACCCCTAAAAAACAGCAACGATTTACAAGGCATTACCTGTTGTAAAGGATAAGCCTGCAAGAGTTCCATCACCACACAATGGCGGTTACACTCCACCGGTTTCGGAACCGGAAACCCTCTTTCGAACAGCGCTTTCATGTATGCAAACTCTTTGGTTGCGGCAAGTCGCGAAAGGTAGATCCACGAGACAGTGTTTCGGTTGGCGTGATAGTCCCGCTTGTTCTTCAACTGTCTGAATGAGGTTCTTCCAAGTCTAAACAGCAAAGTAAACGTTAAGTTAAAGGTAAGGAACAAATCTTCCCAAGTTATTTTTGAGATAAATAAACCATTTAAAAATGCATGGTCTTTAGGAGTGAATTTTAATGTTTAACTTTTACCTCAAATAAAATATTGCACAGATAAATACCACCAGTAAAAGCATATGTAGCAAGGCTGGGGAGCCTTAAACAGCATTGGCTTTGTCTTCAGTGTCATTTAACAGTTAACTAATGGATGCAGCTCAGGAGCCACCAAATGCATATGAAATGGCTTCAGCTCCGGCTCCACAAACAAAACAAAAATTACTCTGGCTCAAGCGAACAGCCCCCAGCCCGTATATGTATAGTAGGTGGAAGTATGAATTTTTGTTAGTGTTGTAAGTAGATTGTATTGTTTAAGTGTCTAACTTAAGTTAAACTTTAGAGCAATTATTACAAAATTTACTAATATCAGTTTCAAGGTAAAAAGGTTTGTAAAAAACAAGTGATGGTTCAGACGAAGGTATATAATATTGAGAGTAGGCGTTAGTAAAACTAAAGACAAACAATGCGGTACTCGCAAGATATGTTTTTGGGACATCAGTTTAACATAAAAATCATATGTTTGGCTATCCAGTATTTTTCACAAACCTGTGAATTTTTAAAGCAAGCTGTTCTCCTTCTTTATCTCCAACAATATAAATGTCAGACTCCTTTCCAACACCAATCTGGTTTCCGACAGAGGCCAAAACATCTCGCTGAGAGAGCACTTTTAAGGACAAGTAGTCATAGCTGGAAATAGAACACATAAATTAGCTTTTTACGAAAAGTACACTTTTAATTTAGTGTTTGCTCCAACATATATCTTTAAAAATCGTAAATCAGTTAGAGATTGAGCGATATCTCTTTTTGGGACCAATGCGTTACCTTTGTTTTATCTTTTTTGGCAACCGATACCATACTGATGCTGAGAATATAGTCAAAATGTAATCTTATTGTTAAGAAAATTCTAATAACAATATAGTTTATCTACCTATATTTATTTTACTCCTAATTTACATATTACCTTGGCATTATGCTAAGATTTTTTTTTATGGCAAAAAACTATGAAATTGATTTAATTTTCAAGAAAAAAAAATATCATATTGGTGAAGTAAATATCGCCCAAAATATGTCAAAGATTACCAAATATACCAATAAGGAAAATATCGGCCTTAGTATCTCTGAATTGTCTACTATAAGCTTTATGTATAAAAGTACACTTTTAGTTAAGTGTGCGCTCAAGAACATATAATATCTTCAAAAAATATTGAATTAGTTTGTTCCTAGTGCACTGGATTTAAAACTGCTATCTTTCAATAGTTTCTAGGGGTTTGTAGTAGTGATTACTGGTTATATGTAGAGGACCTTCAATACATCTTAAAAAGTATTTTTGGCCGAGACAAAATATTTTGCCGACCACTGACTTAGATAAACAATTTCTGCTTATCATCAAACAAAATTATGTTTGTACCCTCTGTTTGTGAGGCGATATCCCGTATTCATCTTGCTTTTCTCATAAGCAAGTAGCCTGTGCTTTGAAAGCTCACGGACCAGCTTGTGTGTCCCTCCATGCTTTAGGTTGGCGATCGATGCAATGAGACTCACTGGAACTATTTCGTGATTTTTCATCCCCATTTCCACAGCAGTCAGCACTCTAAAGTCTTCTTGAGACAAATATCGAAGCAGCGATACATCCAATTTCCCCATTATTAGAACTTAAATCGCAATGTTTAATAAACTGGGCTAAAAAGAAAAGGATAAAAATCAGTAAAAAGGGCAATGATAGATATTTCTACTTGTGCATTTTGATTATTACAAATATAATTGTGTTTAATAAAATTTAGTTTGTCAAAAATGTCTACCCAGGAAAAAAAACAAAATATAAGTTATATAAAGACACAAATTATGACTATTTTGAAAGGCAGCAAAAAACACTTGTAAAAAGTTGTAATACAGAGGGGCGATTTCCAAAAATGTGCATTTCTATTTCTGTGTAGGCTCTAGAAAAATTGCCTTCAATAATTTTTTGTTGAATCACAAGAGTGAATAAAAATGTAAGGGGGTTATCACCATTTTGAAATTATGTATGTGGTCAAATAAAAAGAAGAAGATTAAAAGAATAAACTTTCGAGCAAACTGTTTGGAGGTATTGGTTAAGGCAGAATATGAATATCAAAGCCCATACAGACGTAGGGTGGAAATGGACAAAGATATATTAGAAGTGCATACAAAATGCTGATTTGTTCTATACAGCATTGTGGTAACTACAACCTCAAGCCATAGTCTCAAAGAATTATTTAAAACATTTAAATGCTACCTTCTTCTGTATGGGCTAAAAAAAAAACAAAGTTATTTGATTTTTCCTTATAAACACCTTGACACCAAACATAAAAAATGTACATACATTTCAGTAAAGAATTATTTTAGTGCATTAAGAAACTGTGAATGTTCCAGGCCTCTAATAAGTAAGATTTCCGAGTCCAGCTTAATGTCTTTGGCTTTCAGCATGCAAGTCCGTTTCCACTTGTTACTCATTCCACAATCCCTGCACGACTTGGCAGGATAAGGTTCCCAGCAAGTAGTTCTCTGCTTGCACTGAGTGCATGCAAAGAAGCGTTTTTTGACGTTTTTCCACACCAGTGTATGTTGGAGTTGCTTGCACCGCTCATGTGGAGCCCAAAAAGTGTAGTTGCACTGGTTGCAGGTCGCGACCTTTGCTGGAACCTCAAAAGTCTCTGACATTTTTTGCTCCATCATTTCTTTCTTGATAAGCGGTTTGAAGTAGTCATCTTGTTGCTCCATTTCGGCAATTTTGAGTTCAACTGAATGGGAAGAGGACGCATTAAGAATCTTTGTAAACTCGTCTTCTGATAATTTTTGTCCCAAAGCAGGTGAAATATTTTTCTTCTTGTTAGTTATTTCAACATTTTCGTTCTCCTTATCTTTACGATTTCTGTTAACTTTGGACAAAAATTTTTCCTGCAGTTTTTTATTTTCTTTTACATCATGAATTCTGCCGATAACCGTTTGATTGGGATTAACTTTCTTGATTTCCACATCGCCTTTATCATTGCGAAGTTTTGCAGCTGCCCTTTTCTTTTGAATTTCTGCAAGGGTTATGGAACTGCAACTTACGTGACTTTTCTTAGCCATGAGGTTTCCGAAAATGTCCACTCCATTTTCATTGCTGGAATTTTTCAACAGCTTTGGTACTGGCAATGTTAATTTGTTCGTAAGATTCGCATTTCTGCCAGACGGAACAGCATTTTTTCTTTTCGTTATTAAATCTTGAGTGCATTTCTTGATGGTGTCAGCAGAAACAAAGTTGATGGTTGGGGGCTTTGCTGAAACCAAACGACCCCTTATCATGCTATGTTGTTCTTTCAAAACAGCAAGCGGAGAAATAGGTACTGATTTGGTTTCTTTCTGATCATGCTTTTTTTCTTTTTTATGCAAGTGATTTAAAAACTGGCGCGAACCAGCCACCATGTCACCTGAACTCAACATTTCGGAAAAAGCATCGGAACATCCAGACACTGTCTGCTCCCCTTTTATTCCACTTAGAGCCTGCATGATTTTAGATCTTTCGAGTTGCTCTTTCTGTTTGACAGTCGACATACTTTTGGCCTTTTCCAAAACACTAGTCAGCTTCATTTTGGATTGTTTTTGTTGAATGTTGGGATTCGAAGAAGGAGGCGCAGCACTGAATACTTGACCACCATAGAAAAACTGGTCGCCCCTTACTTTATTCCACAGTGTTTTCTTGTATTTATCTGCAATGGGGGGTGCAACAGAACCTTGCAGTTCACCACGTTTTGAGCTAACCTTCTTGAACTTGGACTGCATGTGGTACACACACGTTTCACCGAATTGCTTATTTATGAAAGCCAAACACTTTCCGACTGGCTGTTTGTTTCTGTATTTTGTCGCCATGCACCATCCAAGGTCAGCAGAAACGCCGATTTTCATGACGCGATCAGAAACATCCACCGTTAACGCCGGTATGTTATCATAGCTTTTGTTGGACTCTTCTCTTTTGGGAGGCATTATGGACGGATTAAGTAGGCCTATAACGTGACCAACTGTGATTTTCTTCCACAATTCCTGGTGGACTTGCCCGAATAGAAATATGCTCACATGCTTGGTGCAGTCGTCCAAATCAGTTAAGTGCCAGATACTAAAAGGCTTTCCATTTTTTGCGGTTTGAGGATCAAGTTGTTTGGCAACAACAGCCACTGTGACCCAGTCTGTTTCATTTGCAAGTTTCAAAGTTGGTCGAATCAGGCTTAGCTTCAAAAAGGTTTTTGATTCCATCCGTTGCTGCATTTCAGCAGCAGACACAAACGATTGTTTCATGCGAATACGAGAATATCGCTCCATCTCTATGGATGGCCCTTTTACAACTTTTTTGGGACCGGCCATCGGTGCAGCACTTAAAGAGCCAAAATTACCGGCACTAGCTTTTGCAATTCTAGGAGATTGTGTTGAATAGAAACATTTCTTTTTAGCGGCAGGCTGAATCTCAGGTGATTTTTTGGTTTCACTTGGGGAAATAGCTTCGCAATTTTGCTCAGAGTTATTCTTACTATCTGAAAATTTTGCTCCAAATGCATCCTTAAAGGAACGTTTAGCAGGTGTAGCTTGATTTTGTGAGGAATTAGTTTCAGCATTTTCTTCAAACGAATTTATACGCGTTTTTAAAAGCTGATCTTTTTCATTTCCTGACTTCACACTTTGGTCAACTTGTTTAGCTTTACTTTGCTCAGTTTCTGCTGCATCTGTTTGATCATCTTCTAATAGTGTTGCAAGTTCATCGAGCTGGTTTATTTCGTCTTGGGAATCCGTTTGGATCGGTAGTTCTTCTCTCGTATTTGAAGCATCAAACTCATCTAGAACACCATCTTGTTCAAACAATAAAGAAATGTCATCAGTAGTTGTCATTATTATAAACAAGTAAAAGCTTTCTTGAAATGATTAAAGTGTATGATTAGTTGTACTGCATTAACAAATTTTCTTCTCAGCGTAATGAACGGAGTTTATATATAAGAGCGCCAAATTCTGAAAGGAAAATCCCCGCAAGGCAAACGTGCTTTGCCCATTTACAAAAATACGTACAATACCGATCACCACGTAAAATTAGCATTTAACCACCTTAATATATACCAAGATATCAAATGACATGCTGCAAAGCAAATATTTTAGTCTTTTAATGTTTTTCTTGCCTATTCTTCGTAATTTATAAAATAATATGCATCCATCTCATTTAAAAATGTTTGTGGTAAATAGAAAATAATCCTTATGCAAAATACAACGTTAAAAATAAAGTCACGTGTACACTAACATAGATATCTATTTTTTTGTAATCTTTCGCCAAATTTACTTGATTATTTCCTGTTTAGAGAAAATTTTAAATATTTTAGAGAAAGTTGATGTTCATTTTTTGATAGTTTCAAGTTCTCTAGTCCAATTTTCGAAATTTACTCTATTTTGAAACCACAAATTTACAATATTGTTTCCAAATAATTATGTATATTTATAAACTTCAATGCATTCTTTATACTTTAACACTTTAAACATTTTAGCTTCCTCAAATCATGAATTTTAAAAAGTTTTAATTTTAAGGTTTAGTTTTTTTGTTTTTAAATAATGCTAAAACTTCTCAAAACAATAAATGTTGAAGAGTACTACTAAATCATCCGGAAACACTTAATTCGACATACATAAAACGCAAAAGTGCTGGCAGGTTTTACGTGGCGCGATATTTTTCGAACAGGTCTATTACTATTGTATCAATGTTCGCGCACATATGTAATGCTGTACAACTTGCGCACATCACTTTCCCAGGCACACCTTGACAAAATGCAAAAACTAAAAATGTGGTTCGTTGATCAAATGCGCACATGGCTTTTTTTCGGCGAAACCTTTGTGTTTTTGGTTATTCGTCTAGCGGTGTTTTTTGTGGAGTATTTGAAGTGTCGGATTCTCGCCTGTACGCTTTCCATTTTTGACGTGTGCCAACGCTGGCGAGTTGTGGACTCCGCAAGAATAAAGAACGATTCAAAAATTCTCAAAAAGACGCCGCAGCATTTAGTGCTAGTCATCGACGAAAGCGATTTGCACTTTGAAAATATTTCGAACATTATCATTTGGACGCTTACGCTGGGCGTTAGACGTATCACAATTGCAGACACATGTGGCTACCTCGAAAAAAACTTTGCGGAATTTCGTCAGAGTTATGATGAAACGGTTGGCGACAGTAAATGTCTTTTGACACCAAGCAACTGCGAATTTATTTTGGGAACAGACAATTCGGTAAAAGATTACACCGCTGGTACATATGTGACCATAACCTCTACAACAACAGAACGGGAATTTTTCTTGGACTGCGTCAAGATAGCCACTCGGAGAATGAAGGGAAACGCCACCTTTACTGAAAATTTCACCCCCGATTCGTTTAACGAAATTCTAGAAGCAGAAAGGGGCGTTGACATAGCGCCAGATCTTCTGTTGTCCTTTGGCTCTTATTTTTCTTATCATGGCTTTAATCCCTGGTCTTTGCGCCTTACTGAGATTATGTCATTGCCATCGCATAAAAACTTGTCGTACTTTCGTCTTTTAAAAGTATTTAAAAGGTTCGCAAAATGTGAGCAGCGCTTTGGCATCTAGCTTTTTGCACATTACCTACAACATCCCAACAGCCTATTTGGACATGTTTAAAATAAATGCAATTTTTTCAGTCAAAAGAACATTTTATTCATCATGCAATGCATGCCCCAAACACCTTGTTTTTTTATCATTTTTGTATTGTATTTTTGTGACACGTAACTTGGAAATTAAATAAAAATTGTCCAACAAATTATACTTGTGTGAAGCATTTGTAATTTTTTGTTTGATTTTGTTTGTGAAATGATTTGCCACCCCAGTTCCTTTAAATAGTAATATAAATATTGTTTCGAAAATGTTGTAATCATGTGGTCGAAAGCAATATTGTGTTCCAACAAAACTTTGGTGTGTTATTAAAAACAACTTGTTTTGTTGATGACTGTTTGTGCCTTTACTTACCCATTTATGTACTTGCAACACGCCTATGATATTTTATTGTTTTAGTGCCGTTTACACTAAATTCCCTGAAATATGTTTTGTTGTTTGTTTATCTGTGATTGACATTGCAATGCTTTGTCTTATAGTGAAATTTAAAACACAAGTGGTCAACAAAGTACTGTTGTAATGGCGGAGATCACTGGAGTTGTTCAGTCACATATACAGAAGAAAAAAAAGCCATGGTTGGGTCAGGCAGCACCACCTGGATATGTACCTGGTTTAGGTCGTGGGTAAGAACATTTACAATAAATAATCACATTTTTTGTGTTTTTTCTTCTAATTAGGTTGTTTTTTCAAAGAGGCATTTTTCGAAAGCACTTTTCGGAAAACAAAACACTAAAAACAAATTCGGTTGCCATTTTAATGCCTCTTTTTTTTGATGAACTACAAAAGTATTTTCAAACATAGAATCCCCAGTGTTGTAAATAATTCGTTTTAAAATCACTTGAGTTCCAGTTAAGCTATAATTAAAGCAAGTCAACTTCAAGTCATTGTCATAAAAATAAAACGTTAGCTGATAAACTCATCCTACTATGAGCAATAACTCATAAAAGACAACATATAGCAATCAAATTGTTTGATGTGCAAAAAAAATAAAATACATAAAATTTGTTTTCAACTCGAGTCATTTGTCTGAAAAACTTAAGTCAAGTCTAGGTATTTTGCGCAAAATTCTTGAGTCGAGTCAAGTCATTTAAAAACATTTACTTTAAGTGAACCTAAGTTGAACAAAAAAAAACATTCACATATTATAATTTGCCATATTGAACTGAAATAAAGTTAAATTCACATAGCAATATAAACTAACAGAGCGACTGGTTTCACAACACGATCTGACATTGGTCCTGCGAGGGATGTAAGCGACCCCACAGATGACCGACACGCCCCTCCTGGTCTCCGTACTGTCGGGGATCAAATGAAAGCATCTCGGAAACCTGAAGATGAAGAAGAGGATCTTAACGACGCAAATTATGACGAGGTATTCCTATTGCATTATAAACAGTATGCTAAGTATTTATATTCTAAAAAATATTACCCTTGTTGGGGGAACTGTTGGGGTCTGAAAACATTTCTGAATCCATTGACTGATAAATAATGTTAGCAGGTTCACATTTAACTTTTCTGTTATATGAAATGATCAATTGTTTTAATTAACTGAGGAAAGCGAAAGGGATCCACAATGTATGAAGGTTAAAAATTCTCTAGATTGTGGTTCTTCAGCTGGGGTCTGTGGATTCCTTTTTTTAATTTCTTGACTGATGAATAATTTAGCGTGATAAGTATTATCTCATTGAGTTTAATAACAGTAAATTATTTAACAGCTTTTGTATGAGTATTTAGTTATGTTATTTTTGTTGTTTCTACACAACAAATCGTCTAGGCATTTTACTCAAAAAAGAAGAATATCATTGTCCATAAATTTTAGGATTTTATTTTTTGAAGAAAATTGTTTTGTTAATATTTGATCACTATTTCATTATATTAAAATTTTCTTATTGATTTGGTGTCTCTTTGGCTAAACTTATACAAAATCGTTGCTGCTAAAATTTGCATTTTCCATAAATATTTTTGTAAATACCATTCTTATACAACACTTCACAACTTCTCTTGTCCTTTCCAGTTCACTGGTTACGCCGGCAACTTGTTCGCCTCCGGTCCATACGAAAAGGACGACGAGGAAGCAGATCACATTTACGACAGCGTCGATCGCAAAATGGATGAGCGCCGAAAGCAATATCGCGAGCGACGTGAAAGAGAAGAGCTGGAAAAGTTCCGAGAGGAAAGGCCCAAGATTCAGCAAATGTTTTCCGACTTGAAACGCAAACTTTCAGTGGTAAGAGTGAATTTATTTTGGTTTCACCAAAAAGATAAACATCACAAAATACAATCAGACATTTTTAATCGTTGACTCAAGCATCCCTTTTTTAACGTGTAACTGCTAGCAACGATTTCTTGTGTATTTTACCCCTTTATTGTGACCCCCGCACTGTCCTACCATTTTTGAACAATTTTATTAGAAATCCGAAGAAGTGTGTGTTCGTTTTGTCTTTTAAAAATCAAGATATGCTGCTAAACAGACATTTGATGAACGAACATAGTGGTCTGAATTGACAAGGTCTTACTCAATTCGTCTATTTATGTTTAATGTAAACCCAATAAATTTCTAATCAGATTTAAAAAAATAAATGCATTTCAAAGTTAATATTATCTCTAAGAACAAAAGTGTAACCCTAAAATTATATTTTAGATAACAGAGGATGATTGGTCGACCATTCCTGAAGTCGGTGATGCACGTAACAAACGACAGCGTAACCCTCAACGCGAAAAAATCACCCCAGTTCCCGATAGTTTGTTTGCTCGTGGATTGCAGCAAGGAGCAACTACCAACACACTTGACGCAAGGTGAGTTCTTGGTTTGAAAACTCATTGCAAACAGGCATCTATGTGTTAATATTGGCGTAATTGCTTTGTTAAAAGTACGCCTCTTAGCAGTAAAACCATGGAATTTAAAAGAATGTTCAGGCTAAATTACTATTTTTGGTTGTGTAGACTCTTAACGCCTAAGTTGTTATGAGTAGACAGGCTCTTTGTATTATAAAATTATAGTAAGTTAAACTCAAACTAAAAATAAAACTGCCCCCAAATTTGATAATTAAATACTAATTTGCCTTTATGTTTGAAAGGCTTTTTTTATGGCAACAATCTTTTCTTTTTTATTTTATTTTATCTTCCAAATCGTTTTATAATAGTGCCTTGAGACACAAATTAAGTCTGTCTGAAAACGTTTTAATAATATTTTTCCCTAACAAATAAATGCTCATTGTTTGGACAGACAACAGCAGTTTGGTGGCATAAACACCCCCTTTCCGGGTGCATCGGGTCTTAATACCCCCTTCCCTGGGTCGGCCACCCCTGGTTGGTCAACCCCGGCTGGAGAACTGGACATGAGGAAAATAGGACAGGCCAGAAACACCCTCATGGACATGAGATTAAGTCAGGTTGGAAATTAGGCCTAAATACTTTATAGTCACTGTTGGCTGGATTACTTTAATTCACAGGCATTTTTAAGTGAAAAATTTAAATCTATATCTGGGGCGGCATTATGAACACACCTCGCTAAGTTAAGCGAGCTCGCTAACGACGCACGAGCTCGTTAAGTCGACTTTTGGTATTACGAACCCACTTCTCGTTAGCCAAATCTCGCTAAACTCCTCGCTAACTAACGAGCAGCTCAGACCACTCGGTATCACCTAATTTGTGTTCTGAAAACCTAACTGCTGTTAATAAAATAAAAAAAAATCATCAATAAACGTTTATAATAATGCCGACACCTAATAGATGTCATTAAAAGATTTATAATTTATTCGTAGATTTCTCACCAAAATGGCGTGAAATATGGATTTAGGCAATCTCGTATCTACACAACATGGAGTTTAGGGTGCTTACGATGCCAAGCGCATTCCTAGAGAAAACTTTGGGTGATCCTCCCTCCCCCCCCAAAAAAAACAATGATAAATCGTTATGCCAATTTCTTTATATTTTTGTTAATGCCTACGACTTGGGGTACTATTTTACACATATTCCGGCAGTTAGTCAATTTTATTTACCTTAAAATACATTTTAACTCTTTCACCACTCTGCATGTAAACTTATATTTTAGTGGACATTTTGTGATGTCATATTTAGGACAAAATCTTAAGCGCCCCTGTCCCCTGTCAAAAAAGTGTCAGCGTCTATGCTACAAACTGATCTAAACCTTCTTTACTTTAAACGTTTAATTTTTTTCAACCAACTAAAGGATTTACAAAAGCAGCAAATTTATGCCATGACTCATTTTATTGGTGCTTTTGATTCACTTTATTAAACACACATATTCAGTACTAAACAACTAATGCAAAAATATGAACATTTTTATAACAGAGAGGTAATTTTCATCAATTGATATTCATGCATGTATATTTTGCATCAAAATAGTATTTTTCTATGAATAACTGTTCCACTTGAGGTATTATAATACCATGGTATAGTGGTTCAGCATCAGCATGATTCATTGATTATACAATAAACAAGATTTTCAAAAGTAAAGATAAACTTTGTAAAATTTATGTTATTTTAGGAACAAGATAGTTTTGTATTAAATCCTCCAAAGAAACCCTTAGGGCCAGAAGTGCAATCAAAAATATAAACAAACTTCACTATTGCCTATTACAAATATGCAGTTATATATTTGGTAAGCTTATAGAGTATTTTTGAGTCACAAAAACATGGTGTATAAGTGAATATAAAACTTTACTTTTAGTTGAAAGAATTAAGTTATGCTAAAGCATTATTTTAGCAAGCCAAAACATTTCACACAGCAAAATATTGAGGCAAGACAATTGTAAATTATGTTTTCAAATATAACTGGTTGAAATGCAGCCCAATTCATTTCTTTTTATACAAAGAAAATTGCTTCTACCAAAGTTCACAGCTGACATTGTATGATAGCTATGGTTGGAACTTGAAGAAAACAACATTTGTGCTCAAATTGCACACCAACTATTCCACATTGTCTTGCTCTTTGAAAGTAAGATGATTCAAGACTAATTTGTGTTTTTCCACCTTGAATTGATCTATATACAATGTTTTCGGTGGTTCTCATGCTGCTCTCCTGCTACAAAACTTATCAGTGGTTCAGAAATGTCCAAATTAGACTGCTTTAAGTTTTATTATTTTCTTGGTAAAGTAGTAATACATGGTTTTTCAAAAATTTTACACCAGCAGCATGTTGCAACTACAGTTTAAATGCCAGTCGAAGTGCTGTAGTTGTTGCACCCTGGAGATTTGTTGTCAAAATGTTTACAGAAGCTAGCTAACTAAAATATAGATACAAATGAGTAAAAAGTTTTAAAATAATTATTTTACATTTTTAGACGTATATGTATAAAACGTTGGGCGCTGGTCTAGAATCCCACAACAATTATTAAATAAACGCACAATATTTTGGTTAGTGTGCGTGTTAGCGTTTGGGTGTGTCAAGTATTTTTATATTCATTGTTTAATAACAATACTTGACCCTTCCTATCCCAAACGCTAACTTGCACTCATACCCAAATATTGTGCGTTGTGATAGGATAAAAGACCAGCGACAAACGTTGTTTCCCAAAACCTTTTTCTATAATCTACAGGACTATTTTGGAATTAAATTTATGCGGTTCACCGTTTTAATTGTTTCATAATAAATTTAACATTCAAAAGCAGCTAAATATTTCCAAAACAAAGCGCCAAACGTCGTTTCTGCGACAATTTTGCTGAGTCAGTCGTCCTTTTTCTTGTGATTTTGACGCATTCTCTCGCGCATGCGTCTCGTTATAGCGAGGTGTTGGCGAGGACCGTTCGTAATACCAAATGCGTTTGCGAGTTTCTCGCTCGTACATCCCTCGCTAAAACGAGCTCGGTAACTTAGCGAGCGAGGAACTGTTCACAATGCCGCCCCAGAGGTCACAAAACTGTTTTTTCTTCCCGAGCTGGATAAATGCAAGTACCAAGATTACTGGCCAAATACAAAATTTTGTGTCAATTTTATTGAATTCATTATAAAACGAAGGAAACAAAAATACCTTATTTTCAAACATTAATCAAGGGATTTAAAATGGCCATTTGGTTAAAAATTTGACATCATTTTGTATTTGGCTGCAATTTTTTTGATTTATTAAAATTTAGATATGCATAACGAAAAACATTTGTATTAAATAACACATTTAAGCTTTCTTAAGACAATATCCTAATGACCTGAGGAACAAGCCAAGATAGCCATAGTTTGCTGCCCGCTGGATGTATTGAAACAATATTTTACACATTCAGGTCTCTGATTCTGTGAGCGGCCAAACTGTGGTCGACCCCAAGGGTTACCTGACCGACCTTCACTCCATGCTCCCCCAGTACGGGGGAGACGTGGCCGACATCAAGAAGGCCCGCTTGCTCCTCAAATCGGTGCGTGAGACTAACCCCAAGCACCCCCCGGCGTGGATTGCTTCGGCTAGATTGGAAGAAGTTACAGGAAAGGTTCAGATCGCGAGGAACATTATTATGAAGGGAACGGAGATGTGTCCAAAGGTGAAGAATTTTGTTTGCTTTTGGGAAAATTCAAACAATAAAAATAAGAATGTAAACATTCTGTCAATAATAATTTTTGCATGCTTTGCACTCATTGACAAGTTCGTCTTAAAATGAAAAAAACTGACGTAAACAAACTTTGTTAAAAGGTTATTGTTTAAATGTTAGATAAAATGTTGTCTTTATAAAAAACAGACTAAAACTTTAAACTAAATCTAAAAACAAACTTAAAAAAACAGTACTTTAATTATAAAAATGAAAAAAATATTTTACATTGATGGACCGAACCATCTCAAAACATAGATATACAATATTATCAAATGTTATGACATGTTTTGTTGAACATTAAAAACTTACATTACAATTATTCGAGATGTAAATTTATTAATTAGCACATTCTGTAACCACACATTTTCCCAACAAAAAATATTGTTTGCAGAGCGAAGACGTTTGGCTTGAGGCAGCCCGCTTACAACCGAGTGATGCAGCTCGTGCAGTTTGTGCCAACGCCATCATGCATCTGCCACAGTCCGTCAGGATTTGGGTGAGGGCGGCCTCACTGGAAGAAGATAACAAAGCGAAGAAGAGGGTCTTCAGGAAAGGTATGTTTCGTCTGGGTAAACCCAGGCTGCGGAGTCAGTTAAACACACCCAGAGTCAGACACCCGCAAAAAAATTACAAAATTACTGAGTTCGACTCCCAGGTAACCCTAGTCCGAATCCGGCCAAATATGCCAATTTCATTGTGTCCCAGAGTCTCGCTCCACCTCTACAATTTACAGCCTTTCCACCCATTTGCCTAACTAAAATATGGTGGATAATCAGCAATCCACTCATGGGTGTCATAACTGTCATATACTTCATCCCCCTGTAATATATATTTACAATTTACACTTTTGGGTCTTTTCACTTTCGACATTTGTTACTGTGCACGTCGGACTCGGTACTGGTAGTCCCACATAATCTAACTCAAGTCCCGAATTCGACTCCAGCAAAAACTGACTTCGCCGAGTCCTGAATCCAACTTTTTAGTAAATTTTGAGGAATTTCTGAAATCATGATTTTAAAGTTAAACTCAAATTGCTTGTAAACCAGCTTTGTTTTTGGCATAAAACTTAAACTTAAGCAAACCATATCCATTGTTTTTTTGTGTTAAAGTTGTTCGTTTTTTGGCCGTTAATCGCCCGTTTAAGAACACAATTTAAACGACAGCACATTTAAATTGGTTGTAATCCTAAAAAATACGAAAAAAACGGCCATCACTTGTACCGCCGCTTACTTTACTAAAAACTGTGCGTTCAAACATTCTACGAGACATTCCTCATCACAAAGATAACTTTAACCAACTCTTTACATTTCTTGCCAGCGCTGGAGCACGTCCCGAACTCTGTGCGTCTTTGGAAGGTCGCGGTTGAACTTGAAGACTCAGAGGACGCGAGGATTATGTTGGCTCGAGCTGTCGAGTGTTGTCCTCACAGCATGGACCTGTGGCTTGCCCTGGCTAAACTCGAATCATACGAGAACGCTAGAAAGGTAGAAGTTACGTTATGTGATTGCTACAATATTCTTAGGAGTTTTTGGAAATTAGAAAGTTAAGTGATTTTTATCTGGCAAACTTAGTTTTATAAAAAAATGCCGCAATTATAAGAGACGCTATCAATTTTTTTTTAATAATTTAATTCATGCCACGTGAAATTATTTTTTTAAATACTGGAATTTTAACTGATTGTTTTTTTTGCGTATTAAGGTGATTGTTTAACGTGTCGAAAAGTTAATTCATGCCCAAGCAAAATAGTTAGTGGCCTTATGTATGTGTGAGTTTTGCCAACTCACAATGAAATTAATTCTCTGATTTGACGGCCGTATTTAACAGGACATCCCTAATTGTTTGTTGTTTTTAAGTACAAACAAGTCAGCTATTTAAAAAATATATATGTAGAGTCTTGCAGAAAAAAAACAAAGAAAATGAAATATATCAAATCGTTTTCTTTTTTAACAGATTTTTTTTCTTTTTTGCCAAAGAGTTTAAAAAAGTCGATCTTATTCAAAAAGCTGACTTCTCTTTGCTCAGGTATTGAACAAAGCCCGCGAACATATTCCCACCGAGCGTCAAATCTGGATCACGGCCGCTAAGTTGGAGGAAGCTCACAGCAACCTGAAGATGGTGGACAAGATCATCGAGCGATCCATCGTATCACTCAAAGCAAACATGGTCGACATTAACAGGTGTTAAGCTCGCTGCTGTTAATAAAATAGGCGTTGAAAAACACTTATTTAACAACATTTACGTTCCTCGGCTCGTTGGTTTGCTTTTTTTAGAAGCTAGAAACACTGCGAATGTATGAAGCATATGTTTCTTAGAACTTTATGTGACTTTTTAGTTTGAAATCCGATTGTCTTTTAACATGTTTTTGTTGTGGTTCCACTTTCAACGATAAAACCCACGGAACACGTTTAATAGCTTACGACCAACTTTTTGTTGTTTTTTTGCTAAAACAATGATGCAATAATAGTCCGATTAACACCTAGTGAATTCCTTAAGTGACTGGCTAGAAAGTTAGAAAATATTAATGTATCTTTAATCTAGTTTGCCAAAATCACAACTCCAACTTCACTGTTAAATTATTGCTTGTTTTTTTTGAAAAACTATCACATTTTTTGAAACAGGAGCGCATCCGAAAACACTAAAGGGGGGTCCCAAATTTTAACTTAGAGAATTTCCTCTTTTCTGTTTGAAGTTAATGACGTAATAAAAAAGGGTAATACTTTGATCAGAAACAGTTCATTATCAATTAATGTCCAGCGAAAGCGAACCTTTAGACGCAAAGCGAGCAAGTGCGTCGTCGACACTCCTTGTCAGGCGTCAGCTGCAAAACCGCTTAGTGTACAATTGTTACCTTTACTTGGAAACCTAAACAAAGACTGCGAAATAAAAAAAAATTAAAAGATAAACAAAAACCGTGGTAATTTGGTTTTGGTACATCCGCAATTCAATTATCAGCAAAAGTTCCGTGCACATGAAAACACTAAATTAGAAGCATGCATTTCGCTACCCTCTATACAAAACGAAGCTTTTTGCCTGGTGTTATTATGTCACGATTGTCGCAACATCTCAAAATAATATTACCACTTACAAAAATTTGGGAAATAATGAAAACCCTTTTGTGGTTTCACTTAGAGAGCAGTGGATTCAAGACGCCGAAAACACGGAAAAGGCCGGAAGCGTGGCAACTTGTCAGAGCATCATCAAAAACGTGATCGGTAAGCTTGATCATATTTTTGCTTTGATGCTTACAACTAAATAACGGGGCCTTACAAGCTTTACAGTCACCGCCCGTTGTTATTTTGCTTGAAACATTGCTTGGTAATTATCACAAAGTCTTTCTTTCCGTCTTTGAAAATCTTCGAATGTTTTTTAATTTGCCTCATCTTCAGCTAAATTTTAACAAATTTTTGAACTATTTGTTAATGTGTTGACCATGATATTTATAGTGTTTTGTTTTTAAATTATATTTGAAACTTGTCTAGTCATACAAATTAAGGTCTTTAAAATACTACAAATTTTTTTAAATTCTTTTAACTTATTTCATATAAATGTGTAGCAACACTGTGTTATTTTGGTTGTAACTAGACCTGCTAAATATGTAAGCCTATAAAGCTTTAAATCCGCTTCTGCTAACCAAGTTCGCTTGTAGAACGCGATAAACTCATGTAACATGAACAGGCGATTCCAATCAAAACGACTATATAATGTTTTGAAAACATTTATAATGCTTTTAATCTAGCCTTATTAATTAATGTTTATGTCTTTTTTTGCTGTTAACGGTTAAAAATAAATCAATTCTAATACCCAAAATCAGCACTAAAATAAGGGTTAAACCTGTGATAAAGCGTGCAAACGCGACAAAATACAGCCAGTACTGTAATGCTACTATCTAAACATTAAACACTAGAATAGATGAATATTATTAAACAATATCAAATATTAACCACGATTTTCACATGAAACAAGATTTATATACTTCATACTGTTTGGCGAAAAAAAAACTCTTAAATTTATGTTTTTCGATTAATCAAAGCTTCTCTTAGTTTGAAGAACTGTTAATCCAGCTCAAACTAAACTGCTGCTTAAACTACAACTTCTTAAAGAGTGTCTTTTTTGTGTCAAGTATATATCGAACAGCGAACAAGTTTTACTTCATTCAATTCGGCAAAAAAATAAAAAATATAAATTCAATTTTCTGATTGCTTAAAGCTTCTCTACGTCTGCAAAACTATTACCTCAAGCTAAAACTAAAATTCTATCAAAGCTGCGCCTTGTTGTGTCTTGTTTGAGTCAAATATATATCCGAGCATAAAAGATTTACTTCTATATCTTGAAAAAAAGATAACTAAACAAAAAAATCGATATTGTCGAAGTCATCGGTTGCCCAAGCAAGTCCAAGTCAACTTTAAGCACAGTCCTTCATTATAAAACACTTTAAACCAATAAAACTGGTGAACTCGTCCGATTATGAATATACTGAAGTAAAAAATAACATTAACGCAATATACAGCAAGAAAATTGTTGTATGTGCAATAATTAGGATAAAGAACCCGATTTTATAAACAAAAAAAAAGGTAAATGAAAACACTCCAGTTTTTTTTTTTTTTGGAAGTCGTCTTCCAAAAGATTCAAGTCCAAGTCAAGTGATTTGTTCAAAAGACATAAGTCAAGTTATTACAAAACAGTGGCTTAAGATATTACAACACTGTTGGTTGCTTGTAATTCGTCAAACAACCACCTCCTTTTTTCTTCACAGGTATCGGGATTGAAGACGAGGATCGTAAGCATCTTTGGATGGACGACGCTGAAAGTTGCATCTCTCATGGAGCTTACGAGTGCGCAAGAGCAATCTACGCGCACGCGCTCTTCACACTGCCCAGGTAATATAGGTTTCATTTTTTGTTTTGTTTAGTTACCTTTTGGTTTGTTTTTCTTATTGGCTGTACCAAATGGTTTGTCGCTTTACATAATTAACAAAAAGAAAAAACGGTGTTTATGGTATTGCAGGACATTTGATAAAAAGGCATCTGTTTAAAAAAAAGATTAGCCTGCTGTATTTGGAAGAAATGTATAAGAAATCTAAATTTTTTTAAGCAAACATCCAAAAATACTCACAAAATTTGAAATATTTGTACTTTATCATTTTACCCTGTTTTGTTAAGAATAGCTTTCGCGTAGAAGATACAACCAATGTATTATCAGGCCTACTGGACTCAATTTTCTGCGACGAATTGTGTTAAACACCCTAGTTTCGCATTCAAAAGCGCCTTAAACAGTCGAGACTGGCTAGCAAGAACTATTGAACCTTACCAAAACCTTACCAGACCCTGCTTAGCTGTTAAACATTAGGGTGGCCTTCTATTCATGAAAGAAACGCCTGCTAACAAATTTAAACTATTTTTCCAGCAAGAAGAGCATCTGGCTTCGGGCAGCCTACCTCGAGAAGAATCACGGTAGCAGGGAGTCACTAGAGGCGCTGTTACAACGCGCAGTCGCTCATTGTCCGAAGGCTGAAGTTCTCTGGTTAATGGGTGCTAAATCGAAGTGGATGGCAAACGACATTTCAGCGGCCAGGTGATTTGCTAAAAGTTATACTAAAACGCTTTCTCTTAAAAAGAAAAAAACGACTTTCGTTTCAAATTTATTCCAAAACCTCTGCTTATTAAAATATGTTTAAGGTTAAATGTGAAATCGCCTCTATATCCTCCGGAAAAAAGTGTGCGATGATGTGTTTGGTTTTGAGTTACAGCTGGCATCCCTGGCAGCACTTTTAAAAGATTTCGAATAATTTACTATTTAAACGAGGTTTCCAAGTTTGGAGATTTCGTTTAAAAACAAATATGTTACTGTTTTGTTTGTTTCTGGCTTATGAATTTAAAAAAAACCTAAAACAACCCTGATATATAAAATTAATGAACGTACAAAACAAAGAAACATATTAAGTTTAAAAACGTAAAATACACCTTTGGGCGATTTTTTTCGGGTCGAGCCTGTATATTCCAACTTCCTCAGCAGTTCCTGCCAAAGTAAAGTACGCTTCAACCTAATCATCGTAATTTAAAAAAGTAAATAGATTTCAAATTTGAAAACTTGATAGTAAAAACTTCAAAGTAATTTAGAAAAAAAACTTTTTCAATTCCAAGAAATTGGGAAAACCAGTATACGCTAAAACTATCGCGCTCGCTAAACGCCCCTTGAGTAAAAAGGGTAAGAAACACTGATCTACATACAAATAAACGCGTACCTCTTTTCTTAGATCGATTCTTGCCCTGGCCTTCCAAGCCAACCCCAACTCGGAGGACATCTGGCTTGCAGCCGTCAAGTTGGAGAGTGAAAACAACGAGCACGACAGAGCCAGGAAGCTTCTCGCCAAAGCAAGAGCAAACGCCTGCACAGCTCGCGTTATGATGAAGGTGGGTTGATTAACTTTAGGGAAGTATTGTAAAAAAATAGTTGTTGTTTTTTTAGATAAAGAGCTCATCGTGATGAGCTTCGCTTTTTGACTCTTCTTTTCCCCAAAAAAACTTTTTTATCTCTTTCACCCTAACTGTGATATTTTAGGATGTCCCTACGATTTGTTTTATTTTCAAATACCCTAAAGATAAAATTAAATTAAAAAATGGCTTGCGCTCAGTTTCAAATTCACACGGAAATTCAGCAATATATACAAGAGATTTTGTCAACATTTTTTACATTTTTTTCTGTTGTTTCAAAAGACGTGATCTCTTATTTATATCCTCCTGTTTTTAACAAAACGATGTTTAATTTTGAAACAATTTTTAATTTTTTTTATCGCTTAAGTATCGGGTTGGTCAACTGTTGTTTTCTACTTGCCAATTTACACGCTAGGTCTAAATTTGTTAAAATTACTTAAAAGTCAAAATCGAGTAAAAATGCATATAAATCGTTTACAAAATGAAAACAAAAAAAAACTAGTCAGCTTTTTAAAATTGTTGTTCAGTTAAAATTTCACAAAAAAAACTAGTTTTAAATTACATTCAACGACATTTTAACTGTATTATATACTAATTAGAGTAATATGTTTTGTTAATTTTCTACAATTATTTACCTTGTATTTCAACTGTTAACATTTTTCAAAAATAACCAGCGTCTTGTTTTTTCGAAGTGACACGAATATCAACTATAAGCATTTTCAAAAGTTTTGCATAAATCCGAAAACTGACTGGTGCCTCAAAAACTTGTGGTTGACGACGCCAATGCACTTATGCAGTTCTTCAAATGACAGTATTTTGTTTAAATCAATGTATTTCCAATCAATCAAAATATATTTTTACAGTAAAACATATCGCTCTAGTTATTAGTTTTAAAACCCTTTTTTATTTGCGCCCATTTTCCGCAGTCCATCAAACTCGAATGGTGTTTGGGGCGATTCGAAGAGGCTCAAACCCTTCTAAACGACGCCACCCGCAAGTACCCGGACTTCGCCAAGCTCTGGATGATGAAAGGACAGATCGCCGAACAACTGGGTGACGTCACTAAAGCAAGGGAGGCCTTCTCATCCGTAAGTGTGGGCTTCCTAAAATTACTATTTGGTTGATTTTAGTTAGGGATGGCCGATGCTTGATATTTTGTTCTTTTTACAAAAAGTATCGCGATCCGATCGGAAAGCAAATGACGGCATTACTATGCTCAAACAAACAAAGTATATGAAATTAAAACGTTCAACCTTTAGCGTTAGTAAGTTAAGTAACCTTAAAGGTTATTAACCTACTATTGTTTAATATACCTCTCAAGATTGAATTGCTGAGTTGGACCGTGAATAATTGCCCAAATTGCTACATTTATTTGTTGTCGGATCGGCACCTACTATCGGACCAGTGTACCGATACTACATCGGATTTCGCCTCCAAAACCGATATTATCAGACATCTCTAGCCCCAACTGTTTTGTACTGTTTTTTTAATATTTTTTACTGTTTTTTTAATATCGGAAACACCACAATATTCGTTTCCTCAGACAACTACTCTTGCTACTCAACCTTCAGTGGTACGAAATTTTGGTCTTATGTCTCAAAAAAATGACACACTCTTACTCTTATGTCTAAGTTTTTTTTTTTTTTTTTTTTTTTTTTTAATATTTTGAAATCACAACTCTATTTTGCCTAACAAACCTTAAAGTTGAAGTTTTTATATAATGTTTTTATCCTGCTTTAAGATATGCGCCTTACATTAATTACCCTCGAGAGGCGCCTGGCTTTTTTGCCGACTGTTATGGTAAATGCTATGGTGAAGTCCATATTTCACAAGCGCTCATAGATTGCTAATTTCTGTTGATCCGTACCACCAGGGCCTGGGCAAATGTCCGCGCGCTATTCCGCTTTGGATCCTGCTCAGCAAACTGGAGGAGAGCAAGGGAACGTTGACGAAAGCGCGAGCTGTACTGGAGAAGGCGAGGCTTAAAAATCCGATGTGTCCCGAGCTGTGGTGAGCGTTTAGTTGTTACCGCGAGATTTTGACTTTGGAATTTTTTAAATACTTTTTTATGCCCTGTTTCAAATAAATGAAATATGCACAGTTGCACACACATACGTCTACAGTACACTGTACAACAACTGTGATCTACCTTTCCTGAAATCTTGTAAATTGTTCTAAAAATCATACATTTTATCATGATTTTACGCACACAACCCGTTTTTTAAACCCTTTAAACTTAACTTTCCAGGCTTGCTTCAATTCGTCTCGAGTGGAACGCCGGGATAAAGAACATAGCAAGCAGTCTAATGGCCAGGGCTTTACAGGAGTGTCCATCGTCGGGCATTTTGTGGGCCGAGGCCGTTTTTATCGAAGCCAGGCCCCAAAGGAAGACCAAAAGTGTGGACGCCCTCAAGAAATGCGAGCACGACCCCCATGTACTACTTGCTATTGCTCGGTAAGGCTTACCGGGCGCGCGAGGCCGAACTTTCGCCTTTCTGTTTGCTGGTTGTTTTGAATCGACAAAACAGAAAAAATCACTGGCAAAATGATTTTTAGTGGAAAACGTCACTTATTATATATCTACGAAAATGTAGAAGGAAATACATACTAGTTTTACATATAGGCCTTATACCTTGTACCTTGTATAATGTATACTTTTTCGACATTACGATGATAATTGTGCTAACGCGTTGCCCAAGTAATGCCTGCATTTCAGTGTTATTATGTGGTAGTTACCTTTCAAATTTATGGCGTCATTAATATTCTTATAATATTACGATATTTTGGGCAAAAAGTACGGCCTTCCTATCTAAAACCAACAATTGCATTAAAGTACCTATGCGTTATTTTGTTTCAGACAAAAGCCTTTTGCTTTGCGTGACTTATTTTATTTTAGACGTTTTTAAAAAAATATCCACAATAAGCGTTAAAACAAAGACCAACCACATAAAACTTAAATAAGTTTTTGCCCCCTATTACACCTTATCTTTTCATTGAAATCGACGGTCATTTTGTGTCCTTTCAGATTGTTCTGGAGCGAACGCAAGCTGACCAAGGCTCGCGAGTGGTTCCTTCGAACTGTGAAGATCGACCAGGACTTCGGCGACTCTTGGGCTTTCTTTTATCGCTTCGAGCTGGCTCATGGCAACGAGGTGATTGTTTGAGGCCTTTTCAGTAGAATTTTGCAGTCCCGACTGTAGAAATATCGGTTAATATCGGAGCAGAGCCGATACCCCATGCCAAGTTGTAGTGTCGGTGCCCTTTCAATACCAAATTAACACAGCAATTTCAGCCTGGATGTGCGATGCAATCATCGATTTTTATCTTCAACACAAATTAATAAAATTATCTGAGGGTAACAACTAGAAGTAGCTAACCAAATAACAATAAGGAAAATTTTGACATACTAATCTAAAAAACATTACCTTGAAACAATTTAATTTAATCTATTTTTCTTTTTTGACATATTAATGGCGTCAGTTGGTATTGAATCACGAGATTTTGTGTTTATAATATCGGGTATCGGCACCATAATATTGATATGTTAATAAAATGAAAAGGGCCCCAAATTCCAATTAATAATTAATAAAAGCTTTTCATGATATTTGCATCGGTTTCTGCAAAATGTTATGTTATCTTAGTAAAGTAAGAAATAAAGACGTAATTAAATTATTTTTTCTCTGCATTAGATATATTTGCAAGCAAACGAAATTTCTTTAAAACTTTAAAATCTCTTTAAAATTTGAACTACTGGTTAACAAAATTGCTTACTAATATGTTATATTTCCCTAGGAAAAGCAGCAAGAGATTCTGAAACGATGTTCGAATGCTGAACCTCGTCACGGCGAACTCTGGCAATCCGTTTCCAAGGCGATCGTCAATTGGAAGCTTAAGACCAGAGATCTGTTGCCTCTAGTGGCCGGCAAAGTGTCGGTCGCTTTTTGAAATCGAGACGCTTAATTTTTTTTTCTTTTCTTACCCTTTTTCGGTTCCCTTGTAATAAAATTGAAAATGTCGCCAGTCGAGTTTATATGTTTGGTCTATTTTTTAATGATATACTCTTAAACGTTTTAACAAAAAAAATGTAAAGCAAAAGCGAATCAAAAACAAAAATCTATTAAAATAGATGTTATTTACAAAAAAGTAGTTTGGCCATAGTTTATAAAACAGGTTGATTTAGACCAGCGGTTCTCAACCAGTGGGTCACGACTCATTTGAGATCGGCTACACAACAATTTAAAAAAGTTAGATTTATTAAAGAATTTAGTTTCATTTGTGTCACTATACTTAATTTTACAGGAATAACGGCTTGGGCAAGGAATTGAGAAGGAACGGAAATGAAACGTAATTTTATTGTTCAGAAGCAAGTACCTCTCTAATGCACGGTTGAATAAATATTCTGTTTTGATACTGTATATGCTTCGCTATTTTTTTTCCAAACTTTTTTTATAGTTTGTTTCTTCATAAAAATTATTGGGCCACAGAAATTTTGTGCAACGAAAGTGGGCCACGAAAGAAAAAAAGTTAAGAACCACTGGTTTAGGACAGACAGAATAAAATATATAAACCAAAAATGTTTTTTATCTTAAATGATAAGTATTGTAGGGTTAATTTGTGTATACTCTATACTATAGCATGAAAAACAACAGCCATTCAGAAAAACATAAGAAAGTAAATAAAAATCTATTCGAATCTATAAAACGGAGAACACAAAAACACCAACATTGCTTTTAAAACGGTTTGAAAATTGCAAATGTTTGAAATGCACCGGTTCAATTTAAACGTCGTGGAATACAGATGAAAGGCAAGGTTCGTCAATATATTGCCAGTATATACAACAAACTAGCAGCAATATAAATTGCAAAACGCTTATGCCGAGATTTTATTAAAATTGCGGCTTTTGCTCAAACTGTCAGAAACAAGAAAAAGTTGAAGTTGCAAAGGTAGAAAAATTACATATTTACACCCTTTTCAGGTGCATTTTTGTACTCCCGAGCAAAAAAAAACAACATTGTATCGTTTTAAAAGCGAGAGGGCGAAAAAATGTTATAGTAAGTGTTGTGAATGACTTTATTTCAGGGACGTTAAGTAATAGTTTTACAGTGACTTGAAGAAACTTGACTGAACTTATAACTGGGAGACTTCGCAAATGACCAAAGACTGAAGGGATTGGGAGATATCAGAGTTATTTTTCTACAACACGGCTGATATCTGGATATCGGTCTGAACGTTCTGCGTATCCTGATCCAAGGCTATGAGGTTCGTCTGGCATCCCTGGTGCAAGAAACTGGAGCCCGCGCCGTGCTTGTATTTGCGAGGTGAGATAAGGTAGTCGGAATGGCAAGGAGGTGCGTCAGTAAGATCCACAAACTTGGAATAGTCGCTCTCTATTTCAACGAAGTCCTTCTGGGCCGATTGCTGTTTCTGACGGTATACCATCGACTCCTGGTTGAGGGCCGCGATTCTGGAGGGTAAACGTTGTTTGGTAATGATAATATATTTTATGACTTTGTTTAAAGGAAGAATGGCATGTGACTTAAAATTGCAATGATTGGAAAACAAATATGGCCTGCCGTTCAAACTTCAACAATTATATGATGATTAATAATTGTAAAATACAAAGCAGCAAGTATACGTTCAGTAAACACCTAGCACGTTCTTGTGTCTTTATCAGATTGTATCAATGGCTTAATTATAGTGAAAAGACATTTTTGTATGAATAACATTTATAAGGTGAACAAATGCAGTGGTGATTTTTGAAAATAACTTTTTGATAAAATGTTGGCATATTTTGTACTGTTTCAAAACGATTGGATTTAAAACTTATTTGTTAAAAATAATTATCGACTAATAAACCATGCTTCCCAATCCATTAAAAAGTCAAAAATCCTAAATGTGTTATTTTCACATTTTCACGCAAATATGTGGCCAAATGACCATATGTAGGGTTGAATGTATGTACATGGTGAAACACTCAAAAAGTGCATTATTTAGCCTTTTTCACCTATAATCTTTTCCCTAAATCGTAACAAACAGCATTGTAGGTAACATTTAACCTTATGGCAACTCCGTACTGCGAACTTGTGGTAGTTTCCCGACCATTGTTACGTAATAATTGTCTTTCTTATGTATAGGTGTTGGTTGTTGTTGCGTTTCACGATTCTATACGCGACAAACTGTTTGTATATTTAAAGCAGGGGACGTCAACCTACGGCCGCCGCCTCTTTGACAACTAGACACGAGTCCATTACAAATAGTCTTTGACTATTTAAACTTGGTACGTGCGAAAAATTTTCGCGCTCCGAGCGAATGATTTTTTTACTTATGGTTTGTTTACGTTTTACTGCTGTCTTTCGACTAGATCAGCGCTTCTTTATCGTTGCGCCGTGGAAGGCTGCCAAGTGCGTCGCGGACAAACGGAAAACGTATTAAAAAAACAGACCTTTATTTTTTGGGCGTTGTAATAAAAACTAGCAGGAAATTTCAAAGAAATGCCGGTATACCCCCTAAAAAAATTCCTCAAAGTAGCTTTATTACACTTTTCATTAGTAGTATGGATAAAAAAAATACGAGGCCCGCCTGATTCACAGTTGTTCTAACATTTTAATAACACAATTATTAGTTAACATTTGTGCGGCCCGCAGAGACCTTTCTGAGTTTGGTTGGTGCCCGCGACTAGAACAAATTGACGACCCCTGATTTAAATTCTTTGTGCAGAAAGTTTAATTTTTCCTGGTAATGAAATAACTTTAACTGCAGTAGCGCAAAGTAGTTTGCACAAGTGTTTAAACCTTAACTCAATTATTGTTGTATGTAAATTATATGTTCTGTTTCCTATACATGCCTTAGTTTTTTAATAGGCACCTACGTCATAATTTTGTTCAATTTATACACATGCTCATGTAAATTTCTATAGTGAATGTATGTTAGACAAACTAAAATATGACTGACAGCCTATCGAAACAAAAGTGAAGACAATATGACGTTAGACAACTATTAATATAATACTTTACTGTGAGGCAAGATGAGGGGGCGATAAGGGGGCACTAGTGTAAAAAGGTTTGGAAACACTGGAATAAACGTTTGGAGTTGAAACACGACAACACACCTCTCGTTAAGTCGCTGTATCTCGACCGAATGCAGTTTTCGCTGCCCTTCTAACTTTTTTTCGGCCGCTTCATCGCACTCGGACCGCGCCCCCTCGACACGCCCCCTTGCTTTCGTCACGAACTGCTCTCTGGCGACCCTCAGCGCCCGAGCGACCTCTTCCTCTCGAAGCAAAGCTGCCTCGGATCGAAGCTTCTTGTGCTGGGAGGCAAGCGATGCTGCGATCTCTTCTGCTTTTATTCTTTAAAGAAGAGGGCAACCAAGTCACATTGCAGTCATTTAATTAGTTAGTAATATTATTTAACAGGACTTAATTTCGAGTTTTTATTGTAAATATGTTTGCTGTACCATTCATTTCAAACTCTCCTGTTCACAAATCAATGTAGCTTTAAAGCATCCTTTAGTTTTTAACTCACTTTTCAGCATGCTCCCATTGCTTTTCCAGTGCATCTTCTTTATCTTTGAGCAATTTTCTGATGAGTTGGTGGTTCCTCTCATTCTCAATCATGTCCCTACCTTCTTCTGTTCTTTTTGCCAGCTCCTCGTAATACTCCTTCTGGTTTTCCAAAGCCCTTCCCTTTTCCATTTCTGCCTCAAATAGTTTTTCATGCAATTCCTAGAAAGAGAAAGCATGCAGAAATTCAACTATAGGCTACAAAAAACAAAATTGCAATACTTCAATCTGGTACCAATTATTGCTGTAAGAAAAGTTTTAAACAACATAGGCTTAGCTTAATTCTATAAATCAATACCTAACAAAGTTGATAGAACTATCTTTAACACGGGCCAAAATTCACTTTTTAAGCAATTTATGTAGCTCTAATAGTAACTCACTATTTTCCAAAACAAAAATTAGAAAAAAAAAATAAATTATGAAACTCGAGAAGCCCTTATGTTTAAAATTTCTTTTAAATTTGATCATAATACAACAATCCCTCCAAGTACCCGACAAGCATTAAAACTATATTACATCTATCTAATGGTATCAAACATTTTTAAACTAAATATGATGAAATTAACTATTACGATACAATTAAAATATTAGCCATACATTGAAATTTGTTTGCCATGACTGCTTTAAATGTAACTTTAATTTTTTTCAAAATAGCTCACTGTACTTCTCTAAAAACACTAACCTTTTGAAACTTTCTCTGCAAATCATGTGTTGTTTTAGCAAATGCTTGTTTTACTGCATTTTCTCTCTCCTGAAGGAATTTTGAAACTTTTTCATCATAAAGATTTTTTCCAATCTCTGAAATTTCACAAATATACAAACATTAAAGGTAGCCTATTAGCATACATGTTATACGAAAAAATAATATTTATTATGGAAAACCCTACAAAAATATTTGCAATGTGATAAAATATGAATAATCTTAACTTTAGCCTTCATGCTTTAATTTAAGCAAAACTGTTACCGGTATTAGGAGTATAAGTTTTCAAATTCTGGTACATGGTTTTCTTACATTTTTAATATATGATAAAAAAAAGTATCGAAAAAATGTATTTACGTTGAATATTGGTGTGTGACACTTTCTGTGTTGTCAATGAGGTCTTAGTTAGCATATAATCAAGATAGTTGACAGCTGCTGTTTTTGGTCTTTCCACATATCGATGATTAGTAAATAGACTTAGCCTGTCTGGCGGCGCCGGATACAAATAACATGGCTTGTGGGAAGGTTTTCCGTTGTGTAACCCACTCTTGCTTGACATGGTAGTTAATCTATACGAACTTTATCTTATTTGGTTCGATTTTTTGGCAAGAAAATCGACATTTTACCTCGTATGTGTTTTTTCTTGCTGACGTTACTAGGTTACTAGTTCTTGAATGGGGGATTTTTGGATGACACGCTTCGTTAAAGCGTGGTAAACCTTTTATTTATTTCAATGGAATTGGGTTGATAAAGAGCTTTAATGCAAATCAATGTGTTTTAGAACGTTATATTTGAAAAAAAGGAACGAAATTAAAAATAAATGCACAAATTAAATATCGTTTGGACTAACAATACAATTGTAGAGCATGGTCAATCTATTCATATTACTTATTTTCTTTAAAAACCCTTACTTACAGAATGCGGAAGCGGAACCTTTTCAAATCTCAAATGAATACAGTGTAAGAATATCTAGATCCGCATTTTTTTGTTTTACGTAAACCGTTTGTTGCTCAATGTCGTAAACATGACCGCTAAATAACCAACCAGACTGTTATTTGTATTGCCGTGCTTTTTTATAAGCGGGGGCTTTCCTTACCCTAGCTGTTTCTTACAGATAAAGACATGTCCAAATGAGTGTTTAGAAATCCCCTTCTCGCTGGAATTTCTGTTTCAGGCAATGACGTTCATCCAGCCATTGTGCCAAGGCAATTCAATAGACGTTTCTGTGATTGTTTAACTCACCGTTTTAAATTGAATCTTCAGATATGGAAATCAGCAATGGTTTGCTTTCTCTGTATTCCCCATCTAGCTTATAAACTAAACGTGTTGGGACAGTTTCGAGAATTGTGCCAGTTTAATGGATTTGAAGTTGGCGTTTTGCCTGTAATCTATGGTATTAGTTTTGCATGTATTATGAAAGCAAAATGCATTTGGTGATAGATTATAACTAGGACAACAAAAAAACCTTTAATAAAGGGTATTTTTGAATAATAACAAAAACTTTATCTAATACTTTATATAATGTTTATATGGTAACCATTTTATTGCTTTATAAAGGTTATGATTTAGATTTTTTTATCTTCTTTTTACAAAATATATTATGTCTCAAAACCTTCAATATGGAAGCGGTCAAGCAAACATGTATAATCCTGAATACGGACAACAGTCAGTGATTGACGTCGTAAATCCACCGGATGACAATTTCAACAGCGACGACTTTTCAGTAAGAAGTTGTTACAACATCTTAGTAGACCACAGCATGAAATGTTAATTTTAGAAAATTAATAACAGTTTTGAAGTAATGTTTGAATACTGGTTCAGTTCATGTGCAGTTACTAATATTTACAAAAACTGTTCGCATTGTTTGTTTTTTGTTTTTTTTTAAATAGTATAAATCGGGTATTTAATGTTTTAACCATGCATAGTTTTTGCAATAACCACACAGCTTTTAGTGGCATGTAACTTTTAAATACTGCAATTTACATTTGTATAATGTAATTCAGAACTATATTTTAAACTCTCTATGAAGCTTGTCAACTCCTTATTTATAGCAGTTTTTGTATCACTAATGCTGCATTAAAATATGCCTCCCCCTCTGGGTATTTGCTTTTTAATGTTGTTTTTTAGTGTGTCATGCGGCAATACACATGTGATTCACACCACACAAATCTGTCAATGAAATGTTATATTCGGCATAGGTTGTAGAAGCAATTGTCTTTTATGTAAACACCTGTTTTGGGATTTGTAATCTAATGTTGTTTCTGATGTTTGTCGTTTGATTTTATGTTGTCTTTCTGCAGTCAGATAGTTACAGTCAGGATACTGGTGGAAATGGTACGATGACATCTTACGGTACTCCGACCATAATGGTCAACAACATGGTTCAACAAATGAAGCTTATCACAAGCAATAACTGCAAACTCAAAGAGGCCATCAGGTTGGTATGCCTTTGCCTTTCCTACAAATTCTAATTTTCACAATACCTTGCAATTGTTTTAGGTGGTTTGGGATTTTGATGTACAGTTAAAAGAGGGTGTTTAGTAACTTAGCAATGGAATATACATGGATGTATAGTGTATACTTTGATACAACTTTTCTGTGGTAATTCTGAATGTTTACCAGTAACAGAATCAGTCAATCTATTTAGGAATATTTTGGTGTGTACTTATTGTTATTTTAGGTGCCAGCGTGGCATAGTGTAAAAGAGTATGTGATTGTGCTTTTAACGGTTTACTATTTATTTAACTATTTTAAAGTTATGTAAAAATAGAAACTGAATTAAAGAAAGTCTGAATAAAACAGCATTTTACCATGAGCAAGGGTTATAACTTATTTAATACTCACTTTTCTAAAGAGGTGTCATTATTGTACATTTATATTGCAATGGAATATTTTATGTATAAAACTTAAATAAATATGATATAAGATAGCTCATTAAACATTTCTTGCCTTTCTTTGTAACATGTATGTTAAAAATGTGAAAATCCAATTGAGTTGAAAATTTCAACATTATTTTTTCTGCTTTTATTTTAATAAAAGTTTCGGGATACTTAAACATTTGGACATTTGGGAAATAAGTGGACAATGTAAAAGAAATGTTTGCTATTACTCTAATGTATATATATACAACTTTGTTTTCAACTCTAAATACACAAATCCGTTATGTTTCAGGTTGAACAACCAGGGATTTCAAACTAAGCTTCTTGAACTTCAACAGTGGAAGGAAAGGTGGAGGGGAGAGACTGTTAAGATCAAACAAAACCACACTGTAAGTGATAAAAACGGGGTTAATTTAATTAGGTTTATTCACAAGACAGTTGGTCATGGTAGATACTTTGTAGAATTTCAAGTTGTTTGTCGAATTTTAAGTGTCAAGATACCTAAACATACATACACAATACACATACATGTACAACAACTGTGATCTAGCCCTTCAGAAGTCATTCTTTCCATGAATAATAATCTTAAATTCAAAGATGGTTTGTCGAACTTTTAAATTTGTAAGGCCTAATAGGCCTATTTCAAAATTTTAAACCAAAAATACATTTGTACAAGCACAAACAGTTAATATATACTTTAATAATAAACCTAAAATTTGTCAGCTTCATAGATTAATACCAAAAGCATTACAAACACAGAAACTTCCTTTCAACTTAAATGTTGTCGGCCTGTTTCGTAACTTTAATTTATGCAAATGCTATTAACAGATACTTGATTATATATAAAACAAAGACCGCCTGGCCACCGCAACAGAAAGTAAGTCTATTGTTAAGTCACAAACTTTGCAGTGACTTTGAGGTTTGGTTAGAAAAGTTATTTAGTTATGAAAGCTTAAACCAAGGTTAATAACTTTTTCTTATAAAGTATTCAAAAATTTTTAGATCATTGTACACAGAATGTTAACGAGGCACCCGAAAAAACAGTTATGCTGTGATTAAATGTATAAACTTAGCATCAGAGTTGTTATTGGTGTTTTTTTAATTAGAATGCGCGCAACACGATTATGAATCTCAAGAGGGAGAAACTGTTCTTAGAGGCTGAAAATGCAAAGCTACTTGTTCGTCTGGCGGCACAACCTCACTCTAGGTAGGCAATCATTACCAAAAACTAAAATAATCATTTATTGCTGTTTACTTTCTGTTCGTGTGAATAATTAAATGGTGTATTTTTGTACAATACGCTAATGTCTTTTGGCAGAAAAAGGAAAACTAAACCATTGCTCATGTGCCACAAATAGCCTTCCCATAGATAAATAGGAATATTTGCCCTTAAAAACAGACATAAGGTCCTGTACCTAGAACACTTTAATATGTTTGTTTCTTACAGTTAATAAAATGAAAATAATTCCTAAAACGGTAGTATCTTCGGAGCTAATAATGGCTTGAGAGTTTGGTTAAACATAGAATGAATACCAAAGCACATACATAAGTAGATCTCGTATTAAGAATTTTTTTAAATAATTCTGTATTGATTTTCCACGATGATGTATTTTCCAGATCTTCTAAATATGCTACTTACTTCTATACGGGTATTGGTATTCATTCTATGTCTAACCTTCAGCCATTATCTGAATATTTACTTAAAATGTTCACGAAATGCTATCTACTTCTCTATGGCAACTACTGCATGTTTCGTAACTCAACATTTTAATTTATTTGTAGTGGAGAAGGGGAGACTGACAATGACCCGGAAAACCCAGCGATATCAAGTGACACTATTCATTCAAAGTTACTCAGCACAATAGAAGGCCTCCAAAAGCAATTAAAGGTACCAGTGTACTGTGAATTTTGAAGTCAAAAAAATTGTTTTAGCATTTTTTTACACACTCAAATTATTATTTTTTATATACTTAAATAAAACAAATGTGGACTCTGAAAAATTTTCGCAGCCTCAAAGCAAAACTTAAAAAATAAACTATAAGTATTCATATATATATGAGATAAATCAATAAACACTGATACAGTTTTACAATTATTACTTTGTTTTATTTTTTAAAGTTCATGGTTCTGCAATTAGCCAATTGACAAGTTTTCAATTTAAACCAACAGCACATTAAAATTATGTCTAATTATCTGTTTTCTGAAAATGTTTATACTTTATGTTTTTTTAGGTACTTTGGCCTAAAAAAATTTGTTAATTTTTATAGTTTAGGGTACTTCGATTGCAAACCTTTTTTATCTCAAAAACAGACAAAAATGAAAAAAAATGTATTTATATTTTTTAATTAAATTGTTTCTTATTTCTCTTCCAATAATTGCATGCAGACGGTATCATACTTGCACAATAGGGAGTTGAGCCCGAGTTTCCCAGATTACCGAACGTTCATCGCATGTTTCAGATTGTCACATGCGAGAAACAGGAACTGGAAAGCGAAGCACAACTGATCAAGTCAGCAAATCTCAAGTTGCAACAGAACGCACACACCACCAACCATTTGTATGGAAAACTGGAGTCCAGTCACCAGAAAATGGTCGAAATGTAAGATTTCAGTTGCTGGTCAAAAAACGGATACTTAAGCCTTTTATTTCTTGGCTTTTTTACCTATAGTCTCAGTTAATAAACAGTTAATTAAAATATTGTAACTTTTTTTTTAACTTGTCTTTCGTATGTACAGTTTATAATAATGTCTCCCAATCTTTCAAGTCGTTATTTTTAATCATTCTTAACTACAACTAAAAATAGGCATGAGGGCTTATTACCCTGGGAAAATTGTGTCAAATAGAATGTTTTTGGTTAACTGAGGTAAAAAAACGTTATAAAAAATCATTATGCTTATCAATGTCATCATGTGAATTCAATCGGGCGGAGATGCCGAAGTTTTACACACTGTCGGTGAGAGTTTGATTATCGCTGCAGGCTGCTTGCGAGTACTAAAACAGCATTCAAACAAACATTAAAAAAAGTCAAATATTAATGATTCAATAAAATTTTGTGATGCACCCTTGTATACCTTTTCGTACTGGTGCACCCCATGCATATTTTGGTGCACCCTAGGGTACACCATGCACACTGGCTGAAGAGCATTGCTGTACTGCATCCTGCGCTTATTTGTTGAACAATGCTAAAGTAATTTGTCTATTCAATCAAGTGACTATTTTTCGGTTTCTAGTTTTTATTCAGTTTATTCTTTGTTTTATCAGGAGAGACAGGCTGTTGAAAGAAAGAGACGTGATGGCGAAAAACGTTCAGGATTTGGAAACTGCAAAGAAGGTATTGTCTGTTTAAATTAAAGCCACCGCTCAGTTTAAAACAACTCACAACTCGAGTCCGACTCTACCAAAAATGAACCCAAGTTCCACTCCTTTTCATCGTTCCCGAGTCCGGCTCTACAGCCCGTATTTATTTATAAATTTAAAATAAGGTTATATAACTTATCCATCCCTATTAGATAGTTGGAAAATATTTTACCAAAATCTATTCCAGCTTTACAACTTACATTTTTCGCCCCATCAGTTTCGGAATTTGGTACTGCGCCATGCGCACGTTTAAAATACAGGACTCGGGACTCGTTTTTTTTAAACTAGTTTTACGTATTCTTACTCGAATCCCGACCCCTGTTTTTTAAACTCACCAAAAAAGAATCTTCTAATTGAACACTACACAAGATAAGTGGTACATGTTACGGCTGAAACTTATTTTGGGGGGAGAATAAGAATCTGTTCCATTCGTTTCCAACCCGCGTTTTTTGTATTTTTTTTTAATATAGGAAAGAAACGTCCAACTACTGAGTGTTATCGAAGAATCGAAAGCCTACAAAACCGAAAACGCCCAATTAAAGCAGAAAAACGACAAACTGTTACAAGAGTAAGTAAACATAGCATTAAAAATAATAAAAATCTGTTGAGCAAGTCGATCACACGGGCTATGATTCCTTTTGTACTAAAATAATTTATTTAATAAAAGCTCCTTACTTTTAGGTAAATTTGTTTTTCACTCGTGTTCTTTAATTTTCAGTCTTCGCAGACAAAAAATGCAAACACTGCACATAATACGACAGGGCAAACATGTATTTCCATACAAAATATATTTTGTAGCGAGACATAGAAAAATATTTAATTGAAAAAAAAAAATTATATTTTATTTTCAAACAAATTTTTCATAGAGCTGCCTAGACTGTGTGCTCTAAATATATATATATATATTTTTTTTTGTTTAAATTTTTGGATTTTTGATCAATATTGGTATTTTACCTGAATAGGAATTTCCTAAATATGCGTGTTGCGGTTTTCCATCGTTAATCATTGACGATTTTACAATATCATCTTTGTAGGGTTTGCTAATAAACGCTAATACAAATATAATCGAGGTGGTTTACGGTATTTTCGTGGGGCCACAAAGCACAATTCTGAGTAAAATCTATATTAGCTTTAAATCCAAGAAAATATTTTTTATGGCCTTTCTTGAAATAAATTACCTACATCTTTCTCATTAAACATATATAGCAAAGCGTGTGGCGCTACAAAAGATAGTTCTAAAATACATGTTTGCCCTGTCTGTTAGACCTATTGGTAGATCTGTACTCGAAGTAACATACAAATCAAATCTAAAACAAGGTGGTATATGTTGACGATATTATTGTTTCGACTCGACCAAATAGTGTTATAGCCTGTTGTTCTAAAAATCTAAAGCATATACAATAGCTAGGGATGTCCGGTACTCAATATTTTAGACAAAAAATATCGCGATTTGATACCAAATGACGTCATTACTATGCCTGAACAAACAAAATAGCCAGAATAGCTCCAAATAGCTAAAAGGTTTCAAGAAATATTTTCCAGGTTATTTGGCTAAATTTGTCCCCATTTGTTAACCTATACTTAATAATATAAATCAAAAAACAGCTCCTCTGGTAAGTGTAATTGTTAACCAACGTTTCGGCAACCTATACAAGCCGCCTTCGTCAGGGTGATTGACACTGAACGCTCGTACAATAAATGGAAAGGAAAAAAAGGAAAAAAGCAGAAATAAACGCGAGCAACAAAACGATAAGAAAATAATTAGCGACTGCCTCTAGGCCTTCAGCAGGTGCTTGTAGCATGCAGAAAGCATCACGTCAGTTTTGACGTTCATGGTGTTACCCTCTTTATGAATATTCCACGATTAATAAATTCACTTTTTTAAAGAATCGCTGCGTTGATTCGATAAACCGATATCATCCCAGTAGAGCACCGATACGAACACTTGATTGCCAATCATGGGCGCATGGCAAACCGTTTTATTTATGTATGAACAAAACACCGATTTTAGGGAGAAATTCTTCGTGATAACGTTTTAGCTAGAATATCAGCACCGAAGGTTGTTTGAAAAGACGAATGTTTCCCCACTGCCACCTGCACAATGTAACTGTTCGTGCGTAGCTGTCCCACAGGCGTGTCCCCTGCACGAATACGGATCTAAATTCGGTCGCTTTGTTAACGACGAATCAAAACTAAACTTTACCGTTTAAAGCTGTGTTCTCGACCTATTTTGTGGCTACCGAAATGGTAAGGTTAAAGATAACAGCGAAGCTTTGACGACCCAACTTTTTTTACTCTTTGTAAGCGAACAAAACTTGCTACCAGTTTTTAAATCGAATTTAGTTAATATCCGCCATGCCTTTGTTTTACTTTCGCAAGTTTCTTTAACTTTGAAGAAGCTCGTGAAGAACAAGTCCTAATAAATATCACTACGGAAAACTGCTGCGGTCGGTGGTCCAACCGGATCAAACGGCCAACCAATTTTGGGTTTGACCCAGGGCCATGGGTTATTTTTCTTTTTTCTTTTCTAAACAGTATAGGAAAAGGTTTCTCAACTGTTGGCTCGCCACCCCTGAGACAAGGACACGGGTAGTTTCGGGGGGCACAGGAATATTTTTTTCTTTTCCTAACTCAAACTCAGACTTGAGATTTTCATGATACCTCCAGAGACCTTTCTTGTGACGTTTCATGGCGTATTTTTGTAAAACGTAAGCACGGTAGGGCGCAAAGTGTTGAGGGCCAATGGAAAGGGTAGCCGTGCATGTAAAGTTGAGATTGGATAATCACTGGTCAGGCAGTTTTTTTGTGTTAAATCAGAATATTTTGCCCTACCTTTTGTTCGTACGAAGGGCAACTTGGTGGCGATGCATAACGCCATTGCTTAGTTAAAGCCGTAGCCATCAGGTGCCATCAAGTATGAACACTTTTACCGGTGTTTACCATGAACGCGGGCTTCAGTACACTTGCCCAATTATATAAAAAAAAAACTAGAAAAAAAAACGAGGGCCGTGTAAAAGGTAGAAGAACGAAAACAAAACTGAAATCTATAGTATATGATCACTCGCTTCTGGGGCTTGACTCCGTGTAAAAAAGCACAAAAATAAATCTTGTGCACCTTTTTGATTCCATTGCTTTTTTTCACCGCAGAACGAAAGAACTGCGAACCAGGTGCGAACATAACAAGGAAGCCGTTCAAAAACTCAAAAAGGAAAAGCAATTTATACAAGTAAGTAACCACTACTATTAATAACATAATGTAACTCTATTTTTGTCCATGAAGCTTATATGGGAGAGAAAGTGTATTGCTTTTTTAACAGAATTAATATAATATGTTCAAACTTACGACTTACGAATTCGGAATACTATATTTGAGGAACGCAACATATTTTTTTTTTCAATTTGAATAGTATTGCATTTGTTGCGAGCTTTTTACTGTGCTAAATACAAGCGAAAGAAAAAAAATAAATTTCTGGTAGTAAAAATGATGATTTTAAAAAAAATCAAAGATATATTTACCAGTGCCATGAAAAGAAAGATCAAGCAATACTTATGTTCATTTTTTTTTTCTAAAATAACAAAGAATGGATACTATTAAACTTTAGGTTCCGCCTATTGAAAGCCGTTCAAAACAAAGCGCGCATAACTTAGCGAAATGACTTAAAATGGAAAAAACATTTTTAACGCATGTATTTAACTGTATTTTATATATTTTATACTTGCAAAATCTGTAATTAAATTCATACAAAAGTAAAACCTTGACATGTGCCTTATCATGAACCTAACGGTGAAAACGTGACTGACCAATTTTTTTTCAGACGAAAAATGACGAACTAAGGAAAACCTTGCAGGAAAAGATCCAATCCTTCGACGACCTCTACAACGTATACGAAACAACGCGCAAGGAACTGGAAAAAGTGTCGGCTGACCACGCATCGGTAAGACAGACCGACTTTCCCTGGTTTACTTGTCCAAACACTTTATTATTTAAAAAAGGTATTGCTTTTTTCAAGTTCGTGGCATAGCATATCCCTTACTAACGATGTTCGGTAATATCGGATCAAAGCCAATACCCGATGCCAAGTGGTAGTATCGTTACTAGTCCGATACTAGGATGGTATATCGCTGCCGATCCGATACCAATTTAACATAGAAATTTCAGACATGCTTTGCTATCAAACGCGGCGATTTTTATCTAGGAAGGTAATTTTATAAAAAATAGCAGGTTTACTAAACAAACTAATCATCTTAACGATCAATCCTATTTTTACATAATATAGCCCGAAAGAATGGTTTTAACGTATTAATTTCACCTTTTTGTTTGTTTAAACATAGTAATTTATGACGTCATTTGTTTTCGAATTTCATCGCGATACGTTTGTTCAAAATATCGGTTATCGCAATAATCCAGTTTTAGACATCCGTGTAATATCACTTACCATTTTTGTTCAAACTATTTTTAAAAATGGGATTGTTCTGTGAGAAAAACAAAACTGCTTTCATTTTTAAATAAAACGAAAAATGTCGCATTGATACTTTACTGGCCTAATTAAATCAGCTTACGTGGCTCATAACTGTGTAATGGCCGTCACTTAAACACCATTTTTTTATCCGATACCAACTTACGTCATTATACTATGGTCGAAAAGCAAGATTGGCATAATTTTTTAGGCTTGCAAACAAACCGCTTTCTACTTTATTATGCCTAGATGTGCTTTATTGCTAGGAGACGTAGTCAGCTTTGAATATTAAAATACCATTTTCTAAAATAGCATACAATTTAGGTACACTATACACGAATCAGTAATGCAGCTTGAAAATGAATGTCAAAGCCTAGTATAGGTTGAGTAAATCAACACCATCTTTAAAAGATCAGTTTGTCAAGTAATTCTGATGATGAAACCGTTTTTTTATTGAAACGTATTTTGGGGATAAAGACACAACATACATTTTCAAAGTGGAAAGCGTTGTGTAAAACGGAATCAATCACTGAAATACAATAATTATTTTGGCATTAGTACCAATGCTACCACTTGGCATCGGGCTTCCAATCCGATCCGATATTATCGGACACTCCTAGTCAAGTCTCATTGTTGTTTGTTGCAGTGTCGCGAGAAGGACTTCGACAAGATGTACGCGCGCTTTCTCTGCGCCGAGGAATCGCTAAAGAAAAAGGACCACGACCTCAAACGGCTAGAGGACGAGGGACGAAACTACAAGCGACAGATAGACGGACACGTGAAGAAAATGGAAGACGACATCGCCTTCTTTAAAGCGCAGGTGAGCTGGAATAAATAAAGATATATTCGAAACAATTAGAATGCGCAACCTAGTTTTTGGCCTTTTATCCGTTTTCGGTCGTTTTTTTTTTCTACTTCTTACTTTTAAGGTTCTCAATCTATTTTAGGTCGTGTTCCAAAAGTTTGTTGTTTTGCTGTCGGTCCTTTTAGGTTCGTGGTCGTTTTACACTGCTGAAAATTTCGCATAGAGCAGCGGTTCTTAACCAGTGAGCCATGGTGGGCCATAAGAACATTTGAGGTGGGCCACAGACCAATTTTAAAAGCTAGATTTAGTTTCATTTGTGTCACTATTTTAATTCTACAGGAATAATAGATTGGGGAGGAATTAAAAAGGAATGTAAATTTATTGTTCAGTCGCGAGAATCTCACTAATGCACGGGTAATAAAATAATCTGCTTTGAAATACGTTCTGCCCTGTTTTGCTCTAAACCTATTTTACAGTTTTTTCTTTCATAAAACTATTTGGCCATAGAATTTTTTGGCAGGTACCACTGGTATAGAGCAAACCTGGGCAAACAACGGCCAGAGGGTTAAGTGCAGTCGGTCAAGTAACTTTATTCGGTCCGCAGATGACTTTCCGTGAGATTTTTTTAAGCATAAATAAGCCTTTGCGCTTATTTATTGATTTTAGAGTATGTCTTAGAATAAATTACGCTTTTCATTCCTGCACTTACCAGTTTGTCAAAACAAGGATGTTAAACACTCTTTAAAGGGAAACTTTTTTGTACCAGCACTCGTTTTCTACTATCTGATCTAGCCTGTAGTAGTTACCTGGAAAATTGCTTTATGTAAGTTTTCTGTGGAGGTCGCCATTTTTTAAAAGCTCTTTACTGACGTTTTAACTATTTTTTTGTCTTTATTTTTGAAATATGTTTGAGCAATAGAAGTGTTTGAACAGCTTAAAAAAGTTTATTTCGTATTTACAGGCTGATGTTTATAAACAAGACTTTTTGATTGAACGAGAAGATCGCTCAAAATTACACGAGCAAAACCAAAAGTTTCATAATTTATTGTACGAGGTAAGTTACTAAATCTTTGCTTTACCTATGAGTCTGAAAAAACTTCAGTTTCTCAAAATTATTTTATTTTTTTTAAATGGTAATAATTTTTATGAAAATTATTAAATTGGGAAAGGATTTTTTAAAACACTATTCTATGAAAATTTGCAGAAAGACCGCGACATTGATCAGCTAAAAAAGAAGTTGGAACAATTACAGTTCGATCACATGAGAAGATAAACGTGTCTTTTCCCAATGTGTTTTTAAGCCGAAATTTCTGCCTGTTTTACGCAATTGTTAAAACCCTGACCATAAAACAACACTGCCAATTCTAAAAACAATACTTGTTTTGTGTTAAACTGTGTTAACACTGTAAATAACTCAACTCTTCTTAAAAAAAAAAGTCAAAAATTATTGCTGCTAAATATTGTGTACTCAACCTAAATTTGTCACAATAACAAGACTCAATAAAATCACTGTATCCCAATTAATGTTGTTAACATTAAACTGGATGTTCACCTACTTATCAGCTCTAGCCAAACTTTATTAAGAAAAAAACAGAAAAGTTTGATATTAGGAGTGATCACAATGTTGGCAATTTAGGCTTATCTCATACATAAAATAGATTCATGTTTATTTTTTAAGATAATGCTTGCATACTATTCAATTGAATTATGGTTCGAGATATCTCTGTTTTACTCTTTCTGCATCTATTTTTGTTTTTACCTGCATTGCCAATTGACAATGCACAAAGCATAGTCTGCAACTGTTTTTGTTATTTATGTTTTGTTTTAGTAAACCTTTCTTCAGTGTTTTATAATGAAATGTTGCCAATGCAATTATTGTAATTAAATAAAGACAAAGAAACAACTATTGTTGAACTGTGTTAAAGTGAAGAAAAATATTAACAACAAAATTATTATAAACAGAACATACTTGTTTGTTTGATAAAAGAACAGGAACAAAGATAAAGTAAACAAACACAACAACGAAGGATGAATTAGATTGAAGCTTGATTGGTATCAGTGTAAAGTGGACAATGGTCATCTATAAATTCATGAAGCTGATTGCACAATTAAAAAGCAAATCACTGTGTTTATAAAATATTCATACAACAAAGCAATAAAGGTCATAAAAGCAGGTTTTGTACACTGGTAGCTCTGTTTAGATAAACAAACATAAATTTGGCATTATGTACTACGTTAAAGAAGCGAGGTTCGCGCAACCTCAACATATGCAGAAACTTAAAAGGGAACCAATAAGCATAAAAAGATTTAAAACAATTAAAAAAAACGAATACTGCTGTTGCGCCAAGAAAAACATTTCTAGTATAATAAAGCTACTTAAAATTTTTATACCTTTGTGGTTCATTGTTGATTTAGTTATACTTCAAAAGAGCGTTGGACCACACTAAGTTTATAAAACCAGTAATATTAATAAGTTATAATAACATTTTACCAGAAAAACAGAAATAAATTATATTGACGACCTTATTTCCTGCTTAGATTTAATTATCCTTTCTTCATCAACCTTTACATTTGAGCCAAACATTAGAAGACCCTCATTATTTTTTACAATATCGTCCACCTCTCCAGCACAGCTCAACTGCAAATGCTTACCGACAAAGGCTAAAATCAACTCATTGTTAATCCTGCTTAATACTATGGGATCTTCTGAACCTTGAAGTCTAAATTTTTTAGCTAGCCATGTCCAGCCGATTAGAAGTGGAAAGTCGGATTGCGATTGGTGAACAGATCCAACCAAGGTGACCACCTTTCTTTCCGAATCTATTCCATGAGTATCACAGTCCAGTTTCCTGATGCTTGCAACATTAGAGGGCCAATGAAATGTTTCGGAATTTATGAAGAGAATCGGGATCGGAGACACTTTCTTGTAGACAGTCTTGTCAAGAGGAAACATCCACGAATCGAGTGCTACTCCAACTTTAAAGCGGTCATCTTTGGATATCGCAGCAATTATGGAGCCTCCACCAAATGAATGGCCAAGCAAGGCAGCTTTAGAAAGATCCAATTTACCTTTGAACTGCTGAAGATTGAGGTCGACACCGACTCCTGCAAAATTGCCTTCGTTCATCTCTTTAAGATGATTGAGAACCGATATACACTCATCTGCTCTTTTATGAACCTGTTTATTTCTAATGCTGTGTTTTTCTGGGTGGTCATCTTTTACATGTTTAAAAGCCAACCACTTCTTTTCAAACTTTTCCGTGTCGTTTTCAACTGGCTCCAAATAAAACGTAGCGGAAGCTGATTCGTCTGCATGTTCGAGCGAGGCAACAAGGAATCCCTGCGATGCGAGCTCAATACAAGTGTTGCAGTAAGTCGTTCGATTTCCACCCAGGCCGTGGCTGTATATGACAACAGGCAACTTTGCAACATCTTGCTTCAGATCAGCGTTCAGCAAGGCTGGCATAAGAGTGTTGGCAAACATGTGCCTGAATATCCAAGAGAGCCGTTTCATGCTGAGAAAGTCCATGAAGCCGCTTGCATATTCGTTGGAAGGGAGCCATTTCGCTTCGGTGCAGTTTTCTGACTTCTGTGCAGGGTAAAAAATGCGAAACAAGCATCTTTCAGGGCCACATTTTGAAACGATATCAGCACAGCCAACTAAATTACTCCCCAGTGGCTTTGGAAAAGACATTTTAAACTTCTAAAACACAAAAATATTTAACTATTTTGCATGAAAGGCATTGTTAATATTCTATATAATAAAACAAGTTTTAAATATGTGACTATCTTTGAAATAAATTAGGCTAACAGTTACCTTGTAAATATCACAAAATATGCAATATTTATCAACAAATGAATAACCTGAAAAGTCTTCTAACTGAATAAAATATATTTGAAATCATGACTTTCGACGAAATGAGTTGCTAAAAAAGTTTAAACGTGACTAAAACAGTCTAGCCTTTATTAGCAAACATTTAAGTTTTATTAAATCAAACTTAGATTTACTGGTAAAATATTGCTCTAAGTGTAGTCTATCACATTCATTTCTAAAACTTACTGTAAGAGGAAGGGGCCGCAGCAACCTGATCAGTTTCATCATGGGTTCAGTTCAAATTTCAAAGTCCAGTCGCATGATGGTGACTCATCAAAAATGCAAAAATGACGTCTTTCCTTATAATTTCCTCCACCGGCAATCGTGATGTAAGATACCAATATGTTAATGAGTCCCGTGAAATATCGTATTTTGTGGTTATCTTTAAAGACAATGCCAGGAAGCGGAGCACAATTTACAAAAGTGAAATTAATAAAATTACGCCGCAGTCATAAATGCCATTGCGGAAAATAAAAAAAGTTAACCAAGTGGTTGTGTCTTTTATATATCTTATTTTCTAGTTGTATGATGCTTTTTGGAGGATTATTTAGATCGATGGTAACCAAACTACGGTCCACTGGCCATATTCGTCCCGCAGAGGGACTACTGTAGCGTCGGGGGTCATTTAAGATGTTTTATTGAGTATTTAAGACGTTTATTTGAGTTGTGTTCTTTTCACGTTTATTTGAGTTGTGTTCTCTTCAAAATGTATAATCAAAAATGTTGCTACTTTTTCACGCCTTTACCAAACACTCGCTGTCACTCTGAGAACAAAGCATTTGGCTGTTTCACACATGAATAATGTTATATTTCCGTTATAGATAGAAGTATTTCACCTGTGTGAAAGCGTTGCTGTAAGAGTTCCCGCCAGCCAGAAAGGCTACGGGTTCTGAATCATTTCAGCTTTTTAGTATCGCCCCTTTTGTTGTTAATGCAAAATTCTCGCTTATATAAGCAGCGCGTTATATCAATAAAAACCAGTCTTGTCTAGTTAATACACGGGACGGTTGTGTTGCTTGCCGGCTTCTGGCCGGCTTGCTAAACACCAGCCAACAAAAACTGTGTGGATTTGTAATCAGACTACAGCAAATACCTTGAAGTAATAGTGAGGTTGATTGGTCGAGGCAAATTAGTTTAATGACACTTGTAATTACCCGCATGCTTCACTACCCGTTCTACCAGCCCGCGTCATATTTTCTTCATTAAAAGTACAGTTATAATGTTGTCGGAGTCAATTCCACACTAAATTTTGATAAACTGGAAAACATTTTATTAAAGCTCACTACCAGTTTTGTTTAAATAAAAACAAAATAAAAATTTATATCCTTCAGCACACAACAATAATAAGGCATTACTAAAATCTAACCCTCGACTTATCTTAGATCGAATTAGATAAAGGCTGTCCAACTCTCATTTTACGAATTCGTTAATGGTGAAGTCTTTAATACACCTGACGTGAGTGTTAGTTCAGCTATAACTTTATTATGCAATTTTTTAAAACACCATTTTTACGTTTAATATTAGTAAAGTGATGTATTTAATTTTGTTTATTGTATTTCCACGTGTTAAATTGCAGTATTTAGTATAGGCCTATTAAAAAAATTGATGGAAAACGTATCAAAAAGTCTATTTGCAAACCAACAGTCTCGCATTCTAAGCAATTAGATCAGAAAACTCTTTTTACTAATAAAAGGTGGTCTTCTCGAAAATGTCGGACTCCATGGCATAATACCGAAATAAAAAAAACAACATTAAGTCGGAGTAAAACACACTTTGGAATAAAACCAAAATAGGACTAGGCCTAATACAAAACCTAATAGTCGTAATAACGTCTCGATCGAAATAAGTCCTAAACTTCGGAGTAAGACCTAAATGGTCAGAATCACAACTATAGCCTATAACCTTTTACCTAACCCCAAACCCCACCCCTAAGTAGGCCTGCATCACGAACTCTCCTAATAATTCTAACATTAACGCAATTTCTAACCCCTACCATTACCCCTTACTGACCCAAAATATGGACAAACAACCAGATACCAAACTAGGGCGTCCGAACTAGGGCGTCCGATGCCAAACCGAAGCCCCCCGATAGTGCCATACCCTCTCCCTACAGTTTCAGGCGTTATTTTGGCCATCTAGACTAGGCCTTATTCCAAAAAATTTAGGACACATTCTGACAAATTTAGATCTTATTCAGACGATTTTATCTTTTTTTGTCGTTGATATTTTACTGTGTATTTGGCTTTATTATGTCGTTGGTCTTAATACTATGATATTATAGATTATTCTGCTTTAGATATTGTTGTATTGTAGGTCTTATATTCTGTGTTCCCGAAAATGTCATGCAAAGTAGACAAACACAACTAAATGATTTTGATATTGCACGTGACAATCTATTTTCATACGGCAAAACACGTTGTGGGTCTGTTGAAGGCATTTAAAACTGTTACTTGATTAATGGTGATATCTGGGCGATGCTTTAATTTTCACATAATAGTTGACCCTATAGATGTCGGTTGATTATGAGCCTCATTAAAGTCTTGTGCCTCGGTGTATCAACCTCACTACTACTTCAAGGTAGATACTGCTTTCATGTAGAATTGTTCATCTGGATGCTTCGTATCTCTGATATAAATTGACTCGGTTTTCGTTGGCTTAAAGCCAGCAAGCAAAGCCAGCAAGCAACAACCGTTCTGTTTATTGACTGGCGACCAACTGGTGTATATTCGCTAAAGCGGAAATGTTTTATAACCCGAAGCCTTTTTGGTAGCCGGGAACTGTGACAGCAACGTGTTCACACAGGTGAAATACTTTTATCTGTAACGGAAATATGTGTCACACAAAAACATTTGTCATGTGTAAAAACAGCCGAAGCTTTGTTCTAAGAGTGACAGCGAAAGGATTTCTGCATGCTAAAAAGATTTTAAAATCTTCCGTGACGTCACATCAAAGGGGCATAACAGCGCCAAACAGCGTACACAGCAACACAGCAGAAAATACACAATACCATAAATTCCAAATTATCCACTAATTATTTCTTATGACGCTACAACCCTATAAAAGGTAGTAGCCTATTTCGGGATGACAAGTTATTGCTCCGGCATATCAGGCCAGGATTCTGTAACAGTAAGAGTAGTTTTCTTAGTAGAATTACAATCAATATTTTTATTATAGCAGACAAACACAATAGAATTAAGCAAACAATACTGATAGCTTGAAAATGGTAACGTTTTGTTTAGATGTGCAGGTCATGTAACAGAAGTCTCATCTAAACAATAAAGTCAGCAAAGCAATTAACGTACTGTACATTTCATGCGTTTCGAAAATTGCATTTGCTTCAGTTATAAAAGGACATAAAAGGGGGGCAAAAAGTCGCTAGTGTGTTAAATTCAGAGGGATTTAATCTGAACCATCTTCTGTTAATTTGACGTTCGTACCTTCAATTAGCAGTTTGCTTTCCGCCACCAGATTCATAATATCGCCTCCACAGTCGAGATTCAAGTGCTTTCCAATGAAACTTGACGTCAGTTCGTTGTTTAGTTTGCTCACGAGCCACGGGTTTTCCTCGCCACGTAGTTGAAAGGCTTTTGAAATCCATTGCCAGCTTACCAGTAAGCCGAAATCGGACGGAAATAGGTGAACTGATCCCAGGATTGTAACCAACTGTTTCTCTTTAGACGCTTCCCTGGCCTGCTTAAGTTTGAGAATGTTCCTAATGTTGCTAACACTATGGAAGTTCCCGGAATTCACAAACAGAATATGAGTCGGCTTGATATTGTCGTAGGTTGATTCTGCAAGAGGCATTGACCACAAATCGGCCACCACTGCTACCTTGAAATCGTTTTCTTGGGCTAAAACGGTCAACACAGTCGCGGATCCGAATGAATGTCCAACAATGGCGCAACGCTCAAGGTCAAGTTTGTCTGTAAAGGGCAGAAAATCGAGTGAACTTTCGACTGGTTGAAACTGCCCCTGGTTGATTTGCCTGATGTGCTTCATGACGCCCAAACAGTCAGCGGCTCTCTTGTTGACCTGCTTGTTGCGGATTTCATGAATATCTGGCCTTTCACCGGAATAAATCTCAAAGTCGATCCACTTTTTTTCGTCAGCACCTGTTGTGGCGTTTTTCTCGATGTAGTAAGTGGCTGAGGCCGAACCGTCGGCGTGCTCCAAAGCTACAACAAAAAGACCTCGGGAAGCGAGTTCGATGCAAACGTTCGTGTACGAGGTTCGATTCCCACCAAGGCCGTGGGAATAAACAACAACTGGCAGCTTCTTGTCGCCAACTTCAATCGGTGCATCCAGATAGGCTGGCATCGTTGCGTTTTTGTAGATGCAGTTGAACGCCCAAGTAAAATACCCCACGCCGCTGAAGTCCATGAAACCTTGGGCGTATCTCTGACCGAGCGACCATATTGCTTCAGTTTGGTCTTGGGTCGGCTTTGCTGGATAAAATAGTCGGAACAAGTTACGGTTCACTCCATATTCGGTCGTTACATCGGTACAACCGACTTTGAATGGTCCAGTCGGACTTGGTATTTTTGCAGGCATGTCAATATGTAAACTTTCTATATAGGAGTTGTTGCTTAAACTACACTCACAATTAGTTTGTATTAATTAATAAATAATAATAACCATGGTTACGAACTGAATTTCCCACTAAGGGCGGTGTGGCATATTCTCCACAAAACATGTTTTACAAAAAGCCAGGTAATAGTGAAACCTGAGACAAAAATTACTTTATTTCCCTAGCTTCCCATTTAAAAGGGTATAGCTGTATGCTTCCCTGTAGGATACCGTACTAAAGTCCCAATAAAATATATTATTCATTGCTTGTTGGCTTATTGCTTGATTTGAAGCCTGGCTTTACCACTCTCTGAATAGCTCATCACAGAAACCAACAGAAAAGTACAACCTTAACCTAACGGCTTTTTGACCGCTTGAAAAACATCTGTATCTGCATTTCCGCTATACACAGCTGTATTTCGCACCAACTCGCACAAACTGTGTTAAATAAATGAGCGTTTACGTTTAGATCGGTTGAACTAGCTTGCGGAATAAAGCAGTTTCCGTGTTTGCCAAACTTTCTCTTAAACCACGAGCAGCACACAGTGATCAATCTACGCTTTTGTGTTTTGTTTAGCGAAAATGAAACGAAGTAAACCCCGCATGCTTCGCAAGACAGCGTTCGCCTGTGATCAACCAATCACACAACGTCAAAATGTCTTCCGGCGATGATATTACAGCATCAAACTGCTGATCAAAACAACCTCAGACTGTGCGTTTATATTGTGACCTTAACGCGTTGCCCGTGCACAGCCATTTCCTGTCTTGGATAGTTGCAGAGCACGGTTAAACCCACGTTCACTCACTCGCCTGGAAAACGCGCATCACGTCGGTGACGCCATTTCAGGCAAGTATGAAGTAATGCCCCTTTGCTGGTTTACGTACGACGGGGGGGTATCGTTGTGCGCGATTGCAAAAGTGCGGAAACGGTGGTTCTAGGAACTTTTTGGTGTGTTTGATTTTTCTAATGATCTTTGTGACGGTAAATACGAGGGTACTAAATCGTGACTTTTATTTTCAGTTATGAGACTTTTCAGTGTTTATACATGTGGGTTTAAAGCGTGAAGCTTTTAATTTGTTTATGTTACCAAAGTGTAGAATACTTCAAAATTGAATACAAACATTCTATCTTTTTAAAAACGATTGAGTTTCCCTTTGCAAACTGAAGTTACCGCGAATAAAAAAATCTTGCAATACGTTGCATTTATTTTGAAAGCTGTATAAGGTGTATCAGTAACAGGCGGTTTAATTTAACTCTAATCCAACTATTTCCACGAAAAAAACGGACAAATTAATCGTTTAAACTATATATCTGGAAAAACGACAAATTGACGTCTTACTGACCGTTTCAAATTCATTCTAATCGGTCTCAACAAATTTACATTTATGGCATTTATTAGCAAAGCAATAAAAAAGCTATTAGTACCGGTATTTTAAAAAAATGGTACTAAAGTTGCAAAATTATTTTTTAATACATATACACTTAAAAAACATGAATCGTAAAAAGTTTTCTTCAAACCCCAAATATCGGTTGTTGGTTATCATTTTTCGATAAACTCTGCGTTAAATTGGGAAGTTTATCCGTTGATTAAGCAAACTAGCAAAACTGCGTGCACCAAACATTTGTTATAATGGTCCGCAAAAAAATACCCGCCTCAAATCAGTGGTTCATTTTCAGCCCATTGCCACTTGGTGGCCTCAACTTTTGCGCCGTGCGCCTCCTATTTTCAAAATAAACCATTTAATTCAAATTAACCTATTTTTATCAAAGTCAAGATATGAATTAGAAATTTGATCCCAGCGTTTGATGCAGATTTCGGGTTATAGCTCTTTTTGAGAACCACTTCTTTTACGGTCTGTAGTACATAAAGCAGGGCTGCGGGGTCGAAGTCGGACTCGACGGGGTCGGTTAATTTATCTGGAGTCGGACTCATAGGACTCGAGTAAGATTATACTTCAGACTACCCGAGTCTCGAATCCGACGTGCGCATGCGCAGTACCATATTTCGAAACTGATAAGACCTCCACAAACTGTAAAATCGAAAAATCGAATAGCATATAGAGTGGAACATCTCCCAACTATGTCTTGCAGGTGGATGAATTATATGACCCTAAAGGAATGAATTCAATGAAAGATACACGCACGCATTTGTTTAACAACTGTGATCTAACCTTTTTTGATGCTGCTTTTTAATTAACGGCTATACGGCTTACGTATCGCAGACTCACTGAACGAAAGCCATCGCAGACTCACTGAATATGTCGATAAATGATGCAAGCAAGGCAGGCAACTAGCCTGCAGTGAGATTCGAACTCACGACCTCCGAACATAGGAGTGGATTGCTTAATGCCCACTTATTTTAGTTCGTAAATGGGTGGAATACAGGATTGGGTCTTGACGAATTCGCACAATTGGCCGAAATCGAGTTGTTGTTTTTTTAACTCCGCAACCCAAACATAAAAGTTTACCGGCAACATGGTACGAGTTGCATCACAACAAAAATGAGTCCCGCCTCCATAAAAGTTTATGTGAAACTGTTTTCCTTCTTTAAGTTGCAAGTTTATGTAAAATCTCGATTCACTTTCCGTTAGCTGTAGCGAGCTTCACGTTTGTGCCATTCATCAGCAGCTCACTGTCTGCAACCAGGTGCGATATTTCGCCTCCAAAGCCAAGATTCAAGTGCTTTCCAATAAACTTCGCCATCATCTCGTTGTTAAGCTTGCTCACTGCCCAGGGGTCGGATGGGCCACGAAGAGCAATCAACTTTGGAATCACTTTCCAGTCTGTTAGAAGCTGGAAATCAGAAGCGTATTGATGTACTGTTCCAAGGATGGTCACGAATGGCCTTCTTTCCGCAGCTTCGTTGGCCGCTATCAGCTTCATAATGTCCCTGATGTTGTTCGGAGGATGGCAGGTTGAAGAGTTCACAAACAGCAGAGGCGTTGGCTTAAGGTTCTCATAGGTTGATTCTGCAAGGGGGTACGTCCAGGTTCCAGCGGCTACCGCCACTTTGAAATCGTTTTCTTGAGCCAAGACGGTCAGCACAGTCGCTGCCCCGAACGAGTGACCAACGATGGCACAACGCTCAATGTCAAGTTTGTGCTTGAAGGGTAGAAAATCGATGGAGCTTTCGACCGGTTGAAACTTCCCCTGATTGATTTGCCTGATGTACTTCATGACGCCAAGACATTCGGCGGCTCTCTTGTTGACCTGCTTGTTGCGGATTTTCCAGAGCCGTGGATTTTCGTCGTCAGGCGGCTCGTCCACATAATCGACCCACTTCTTTTCGTCAGCACCAGTCGTGGCATTTTTCTCGAAGTAGTAAGTGGCTGAAGCTGAACCGTCGGCGTGCTCCAAAGCTACAACCAAAAAACCAAGGGAAGCGAACTCAGTGCAGCTGTTGGTGTAGGACGTTCGATTTGCGCCGAGCCCGTGCGAAAATACCAGCACAGGCAGCTTTGCGTCGCCGGCTGTAATATCAACTGGCGCGTCCAAGTATGCCGGCATTTTCGCGTCCTTGTAAAGGCACTTAAACAGCCAGGCGAACAATCCGAACCCGCTGAACTGCATCACGCCTTTGGCGTGCCTTGGATCTGTCAGCCAAATTGCTTCAGTTTGGTCTTGGTCTGGTTTTGCTGGATAGAAGAGTCGGAACAAGTTGCGGTTTACTCCATATTCAGTCGTTACATCGGTACAACCGACCTTAAAAGGTCCGGTTGGTCTTGGAATTTTGGCCGGCATTGAAATGCAACACCCCTTTACTGCCTTAGACTACATAAAGTCCTGCAAAACGAAACAACATACTGAAAGACGTAGGAAAAATATCAAAGCCCATATAGAAGTAGATAAATAGCTTGATAATAAATTGCAAAGCCAAAAAGCCAAAAATGGCTTTGCAATTTATTATCAAGCTACATTATAGATCCGTGCATAGTGTAGCCTACCGAAGTAGATAAAACTTTAAAAGTTTCTAATGTCTCTTCATTTCCTTTTCAGTAATGTTAACTAACTTTCTAACTTTTCTGTTAACTGTAGATTGATGCCTTTAAAAACATAAGCTCTGCACTTAATTTTTTTTTTAGCTAACTATGGAATGGCGTCATGGAAATAAGTTTAGGCCTCTATAGGAATTAAGTTGAGGCATCAATAGCCTACAGTTGTAGTTGGAAATTCAAATCTACTGACGACTGAACGTATGGAGTCTATAGACAATACCTACTGAATAAGCCTGTACTACCTTCCTTAAAGGACGTAGCTTCTTGTCATACCTTGGTAACATTAATTAATCAAAGAACGTTTTTAGGCGTCGCTCCAAAATCTGCTGTAGAGCCATTCTTCCACAAAACGGGACGGGAGGATGCAACTGAAACTAGCATAACACTGACCTTTTTTTAAGGTAACATTTCAGCCAGGCTTGTTATAGTACTATGCCGTTAATTCTAATTGAAATCCAACTTGTAACTTGCTTGTCTGTTGTAATTTTAGTGTTGTCCAATTAGTTACATATATAACGAAATTGCTACTTTGTCCAATAACCTAGTAACAACAAGTTTCTAGTACCTGGTAATTTAGTTGGTTACCAGCCTAAAAAGGTTTCAATCTTGGCAAATAAATATTTGCCTTTTATATTATTATGACAAAACTGCGATTTGTCTAAATTTATTGTGAATAAGTTAATAGTAGGCTAATTTTAGTTCATAATTTAGTTTAATTTCTCGTTATAAACTCGGTTTAATTTAATTTGAATAAGCTGAAGTATAACTCCTTTGTTGCCCGAGTGCGTTTACAACTGAAGGCTTTTTGTTCGGTACATCTTAAGTCAAAAAGTTCTAGCTTGTGTCGTATTGAACCTTATTTTGTCCCAAACTACGACGAAAGTAAGCATGTTATCTAGCTTAACGTGTTGTATGGCCGTAGGTTATAATGTACAAATTCCTGTGCCGGTGGATTGTATTTCTTCCAAGACATGAACTTGTTGCACCATACACAAACAAACAGTCCCTCGGGCTGAGAAATAACGCAAAACAGCTGTAAACATAAAAGTGTTGCCAACAAGAGATTTTGAAATGATTGAATAACAAGTCAAATTTATGTCAAGTCACATTTTTTGAACCGGTACCCAAAATAAACTTCATACTTATAAAATCGTTCAACACGTTCCATTCTGAATAATATTTCGCGAAGCAAACACTAAAAATGAAAAAAATAGCAAGTTAGATTTTTACATTTCATAATTAACTGACGTAGGCTATATACCCGTTTCAGTGCTTAAAAATTTCATCCGCACCTTTTTTTGGGGGAAAATTTCCATCCGCACGAAACAAGCACAGTATAAGTTTGCAACCTTTAGTTTTATTTGTGAAATAAAAATGAAAGGTTTGTGTAAAAACCGTGTGGTTAGGCCTTGACTGAAATAAAATAAAATAGTTTAAGCTGCAATGAACCACCGTACGAGACTATATTACTGTGCCTGTAACGCATAAGTGGGCGCACCAGCTTTTTTGATTACTGTATTACACATAAAAAATAATAATATGCATCATTTTTATCCGCACAACGTTTGTCGTCCAAAACAATTTTTTTATCCGCACAAGTGCGTACCATCCCACGGGTTGAAAAGCACCAATCTATTTTATATAAATGTCTCAAGTCAAGCTATTTGAAAACAATGACTTAAGTACACCTTTTAAGTCAAGTCATCAAGAATATATACTCACTACAAGACCGAAATATGGAACTATACATGACAGCTTATAAACGGCTACTTAATTGGCGGACCTCGGTGCGTATATACAGACCTTTGAAGTTTTGAATATGAATCTTGAAAATTCTGCAGTTTACTATAAAAACTGCTTTGCTGTTTGATTGGGTGACATTTTTAAGGAACACCAAAACAGACAGATAATCCCGCTATCTCAGCGCTTCTCAACCGGTGCGCCATGGAAGGCTGCCAGGTGCGCCGCGAGCAAAAGGAAAACATAATTTAACATATAAAACATGTATATTTTACTTTCTAAGCTTAGCTCTTTGATTCCACATTACTTTCAAATAAAAAACACAATAAGACCTACAACAAAGCAACAATGTCTAAATCAGATAATCTATGATACCATAGTACTAAGACCACCGACATAATAACGCCAAATTCGCAGCAATGACCACGACAGAATAAGATCTTAAATATAGTCTAGATAAGACCTAACCATGTCAAATCAAGCCCCAAATTAATCGAAATAAGACTTAAATGGCCAAAATTACGCCCAATATTGTAGGGAAAGGGTATGGGATGATTGGGGTACATCTGTTTGGCATTGGCCTATTGCTGTCAACATTTGGGCGCCGCTGTTTTGGCCCCTGCTTTGGGCTTACGGGCGGGTAGTTGGTGGTGTTTACACTTCTGTTAGGGTTAAGAATATTCGGGGAGTTATTTATAGTTAAGGATGGTGGTGGTGGGGGTAGATAAAAGGTTGTATATGCCTTATTTTGGCCATTTATGTCTGATTCCGATTTCGTCATTATTACGCCTATTAGGTATTAGTCCTATTTACGCCTTATTCCAACTGTCTTTTATTCCGAAGTTGATGTTGTTCTTATTTTGGTCTCAAGGCTGGAGTCTCTATAAAAATATGCCACTATAAAGCCTATTTAATGAAAAAGTTGCAAGCAATTTAAGAGAAATACAGGTACACCTCAAAAATTTCGCAATCGCTTCGCTCGCAAAGTGCGCCGCCACGTTTTGAAATCTCTCTAGGTGCGCAACAAAGTAAAAAGGTTACGAAACACTGGCCTATCTGAAGCCCTGTGCTCCTTAAAATATGGCATTTTGTAAAATATTTTGTCGCATTTTCTGTGCCTAAAACTTGTGAACATCGGTAATTCAACCTTCCGACCTGTGTCATTTGGTCACAACATCGAACTTCACTTTTTACCATCGCTTCTATCACCCTGTCTTAAAGTGCTGTGCAAGCAAGCGTGCAAAAGAACATTTGTGTAAATATTTGAGAAAAAGTTTAGCTTTGACCAGGGACGGGTCCTGGATTTTTGTTTGGGGGGGGTCATGAATTTTGTTTATCGGAGATGCTGTGGAAAAGTTACGTTTAAATGTCATATCAACTTTTTTATCAACTTAAACTCGCAAAAAAAGTGATGCCGCTCGCCCGCTAAATACTAGCGTGAAATTGTCGCACCACATTGTAATGACATCAATCCAACGCACACCTTAAAAAAATAACAAAATTCACCTAAAATGATAAAAAAAATTTTTAGCGCTTCGCGCGAATGACCTTTCTACGTCCGGTTTGTTTACCTTTTGATGCTGCCTTTTGAATTAGATCAGCGCTTCTTTACCGTTGCGTTGCGAAAAAAAAGCGTATTCTAAAATATTGGACATATATTTTTTATCATTTTATTTATTTTTTGTTTTCGGCAATGTAATAAAAACTTGCAAGAAATGTTTATAAACCAAAAAAAAAAATCGCGCTCGCTTCGCTCGCCAGGTGTGCCTTCACTACAAAAGGTTAACAAACACTGAGCTAGGTTACCTTTCAATTTTATCGCGTTCCCTTAAAGTAGTTTTATTACACTTTTCATGAGTAGTATAGATGACGACGTGTGAACTCGAATTTTAAAACATACAAACGCTTTTTTTCGCTTTGCGTCAACACTTTACTGCCTCCTTAAATGTAATTTTCAAGTGGAAAAACGATCCGAGCCCCGCCTGATTCACAGTTCTAACATGTTAATAAAACAATTATAAGTTAACATTTTGTGCGGCCCGCAGAGACCTTTCTGAGTTTGGTTTTGGCCCGCGACTAGAAAAAGGTTGCCGACCCCTGTCATAACGGTTAAGTGACGCAGGAATTTCAGACAAAGTGATCAGGTTATTTTGGGTGAGATATAAAACATCAATCACCATAACACGTGACCAGCGACAGTAGCCGCAGTGGCTTTGACACTTAAGAAGTAACGACTTCTGTAAGTGCTGGTTGAGATAGAATCTATCCGTTTATTGGTTGTGAGATTAGGTATCACGAGAGGTATTCGCAGTCAACCTCGATCGTAATATTTTCACCTTGAAAACTTTACCAAAAAGGGCCATAATTTCGCAACAATAACTATAACAGTCTTGCGTAACTAACAATTTAAAGCGTCAAACGATTTTTCTCTGCATTACATCTAATCAAACATCAAATTAACGAGCAATAACGTTGGCATAAACTTGTCAACAAACGTTTCAACAAATCATAACTGATCGGCGTAGCTTAAAAATGCTTACAAACGAGAAACTGCGCTAGCAAACCAAAATGATTCATACTTTCTATTAGGGATGTTCAAAGTAGAATCCCAAGGTATTCTAGAATAATAGGTTTCGAATCTAGAATAACGAATCCAGAATATCGAATCCTAGTATATTTTTATTAAATTATCTAACCTTGGTTTTGTTTGGGGAAGGGATTAATCTTAATCTACCCCACAGGGCCCACAATCACAGCAATAAAACGCCAAACAATTTGCTAACATGTGTACATTATAATAAAAAAATCCCCCATATGTTTAACATTCTTAACAACTGTCATTTGAAGCAGTTCTATAAACTGTATTATATTAACTGTCCAGGTTGTTGCCAAAACTTTATTTTTGCCAATAGTGAGTTCAATGAAACATTGAACACAGAAGTCTTAAGCAATTCGGTCCTGTTTTTTAAAGCATTGCTGGGTTTTAGTGCTTCTTTTTTGACTAACATGATATGTTATGCAGTCAAATAATGTACTGAAAAGAATACAAAGTTACTATTGACATAACGAATTCTTGACAATTACGCTGTTCATAACTGCATAACTTCGCTGAATATTAGCCTAAAGTTGACCTTAAGTGACCCTATAGCGCATTTTGTAGACGGCCAGCACGTTTTACAACGTAATATTACTTTTGCAACTTAACGCATTTAGGGCAATTGCGAACTCCACACCAGACATTACACGTTAGTCGCTCGCCCAATAATGCTTGATTGGCACTTAATTATTAGACGAACGTTATCGCGAGACGCGGTAATTGGTCGCCCGAAAAAAACGCCGACACTGCACTACCAGGTTACATTTAAAGCAAGCACTGTAAATTGGTCGCCGCAGCGACAGGCCAACTTACCACACGCGTTTGTACAATTAGGCGCAACAATCGGCGGTAAAACATTAAATTATATCGGTTCCAATTACCCGAAATAAACGGCAGAATTGGATTTTCGAAGGATTCGATATTCTACTTTGAACATCCCTACTTTCTATGCAACCTGACAGTATGCATAAAATTTAAATCAGAAGGGTTTAATTGCGTCTTCATATCTCAGTCGGGGTCTCCAATGTATATTTCAACAGGGGAGACATGACCACCGTGCTATTTGAACTCCACTAAATCGAAACTAAAATAAACTGCCATTGTAATTTAAAGAGCATAAGAGCATACTGTTAGGTCGCTTATAGATTTATTGTACATTCACATAATTTAGCATATTTCGCTTTCAATAAAATGGCTTACAGCGCAGTAAAAACACGTGCTGCCAGTAAGGCGTGCATTGTTGACTGTTTTGCAGTAGAAAGGACACGACTAACGTTGCAGTAAAAGCGAATGCGTCGAGGATTAAAACTGGCCAGTTTACGAGCAGGATGCAGGGAAAGGAAATATGCCAGAACGACTTAACCAAGCATTTAGGACACGCACAACGAACACAGTAAATAACAAATACAAACGCTGGTTCGCTACAAAACTAAATCTAGCTTTTTAAATTGGTCTGTGGCCCACCAAAAATGTTCTTATGGCCCCCACTGGTTGAGAAGCGCTGGTTTAGGTTGACTGATTAGCAAGTATTCGACAATTGACAACGCTAAGTCAAACCTTATTTATTTTTTTCTCGCTATGAAACGTCAAGTTATACGTAGTATGTTTCTCGCTGTTCGGTCTCTGCGCTTATATCCGATGTTGGTGTAACATCGACATTTGTTTAAATGTATCTTAAAAGGAGGTATAATGGTAACTGTAGTGCTCGTTTTAAAGTATAAATTTTTAAGTAATGATAGTTAACGCAAAATTATGCTATTTAAGCATTCTCTAAGTCTAAGGCCACGTGCTAAGTGCGCAATGGACACAACTTATTTCCCCTCAACCACATCTTGTAATTTAGCTGACTTGGCACACAGCTCGGCGCAGATGTTGCGCCAATCGTGGCATAATAACACCCGGTAAAAACGATCTTCGTTTAGTATTGCACGTGGAACTTGAAAACTGCGCTGCTGATAGTCGAATTATGTATGATTCTACCACAATTAAACACACATATTTTAAGTTCATGGTTTGTTTTTTTGCCTAAAGTTAACGATTGTACATCGTGATTTCGCAGCTGGCGCCTGACAGGATTGTCGACGACGCACGTGCTCGCTTTTGCTGGACGTATTTGGCTGTTTCTGTTTTTTTTTCTATCACGTCTTGCAATCACCATTCTATAACGTCATTTCACTGTTTTAATGACGTCATTATTCATTAACATCAGGCGAAAAATAGGGGAATTCCCTAAGTTGAAAATTCAGGACCCCTTTTTTGATTTTTGTGGTTACACCCCTGAATGCCCCCCCTGGAAAATTTTCTGCGGGCGCCCCTGCTGATCGGTACTGTTGTACAAAATTATTTTCGTTGACAGTTCGTATGAGTGCTTAAATACTTCGACAATAAAAGGACACTTTGACCACCTTTGCCAGGGGTTTTCAACCTTTTGTTGCACATGTTCCACTAAATTAGTGAAAAAAAATGGTTCTGGCGCATTAACGTTTAATGATAAACACAAAGTTTTAACAAGAGAATAAATTAATCAAGCTTGTACATTGTTTCAAATGTGTTACGTCGCCCGATACTTGGCACGGCCAAGGCGAGTGCTTTGTATTTTGTAGCTTTAGATAATTTTCGAAACAACTCCCAAGACCTATTATACCATCACAAAATGCAAATAACATATTTACAATGATATTTTATGGGTACCGGTAGTGTGATTACTAGGGCCCGCAAAAGTCAATAAAGTTAAAATTTTTTAAGGACCTCGTCTGTCCACGAATCATAGAATAAAGTTGTTTTTAGCACCTAGGGGACTGTTTCTAAGAAGTTTAGAGGTTAAAATAAAGTTAAAATTTGCAATACAGTCAAAATGTACAATAAAGTCAAAATTTGTCAAATTATGGCTTTTGACAAAGTTTTTGCGTTTATTGAGAGTAATTTTTGTAAAAATCGTCGTGGAAGCATTGGAAATCAGGAACTGCGACACAATTAAACCATATTAACCCATAAAAGCAGGAATAATGTCACAATGCCAACTTGGATCAGCAGTAACTGTTATTGCAAATTGTCCATTTTTTATTTATTTTACGTATTTAAACAGTTCTTATAAAACACTTCATCTTCATAAACGTGGTCTTTTTGAAGATCAACAGTTTGGATTTTAGGACTAGCCTACTGACACTCTAATACAAAAATGCCTAAGCAAGCTAAATATATCGCCGAAAAACCCGACGCACTTTTCATAAACCTTAAAACACCTTGACTTTGCGACAAAATATTACGTTTGGGTCTGAAATTGGCAAAATATTATGTTTGAGTAACTGGCATCAATTGAAGGAAGAACTGTGGCCTGTACAAACAATCAATTTTGTTAGGTTAAAATAAAGTTACAATTTAATAAAAATAAAGTTAAAAAAAATATTTTTTAGATTAAAATAAAAATGGCCCTAGTGATTACCCCATTCCGAAATATTTCTCGCCTCCCAACGTGTGTTACGGATGCCGGGATGGTTGTCCAAACGTAACAATCGCCTTGCTTACGTATCATGCTTTGTTACGTATCATGTTTTGCTTGCTAGCAGTAATTTTGCCTAGTTTAGGACAGTGTTCCGCAACCGGTGTGCCGCGACGTTTCCATAGGTGTATTATTTGTGTTTTCAGGGTTTCGAGGGCATGATTAAATCTTCCTTTCCACGTATTTTTATACTCCTGATAGTTCCTGGTGGTTAAGCTAGTATTCGATTTGTGAAGATAGAAGGTAACATAGGTTTTAAAAAAGTTTTAATTATTATTGAAGTTCATAAATTTACACCTTGAATATTGTATAAGGTCAAAATACCTACCTTGATGAGATATACATTTTTTGCGTTCATTCGACTGATTAAAAAGTACCCTGAATACGACTCTGCTCCAGGAAAAACGAATGAGTTAGGGATTAACAAGCAGGATGCACGGGAAAGGAAATATGCGAGATAGACTTTAGCAGACTTTTAACACATGCAAAACGAACACAGTAAATAACAAATACAGACGTTCGTTCTCTACATCAGCTACCTCCCCCTGGAACACGAAAAAAGTTCCGAACAGTTCGTTTGGTCGCGCTTCTTCTTTGGAATCATCCCAGGATCCGATCACGATTCGACCAGCAACCACAAAATGTCGGACAATTGTGCAATATGGAAACCATTTATTGGTGATCGTGGTGTTCAATAGAGCAAAACGGATTCGTGGATTCCGTCTTGGCGGTCAACGAATAACTCCAGGGGTAGCTAATTGCATGACACGATGTAACGTCTGAAATAGTTATTAAAAGGTACAATTAAACAAACATTTTAAAACAATTTTGAATATCCGGCAGAAAATGATCGTCTTACAACGCAGTTCGAATTTCAAATCGCAAAACTGTAGTTGGTTGATTAAAGTCTTTCGCTCTTTAACTCGCCCAGTCCTCATTAGATGGGTTCCCTAAATAGAAGACATAATAATCTTGGCGCAAAAGGTCATTCTAGAAAGTTACTCTCCGCATGCTAGTAACTTTATGTGGGCTACATGACGGTTATCTCACACCGTCTGAAAGGTCAATGAGGCATCAAAGGCCATGAAAATCATGGGTTTATAATACCCAGAGAATGCTCTCTTGCTGTTACAAATGAGGTTATGTAAGGAATTGGCACAAGGTTTGGCCTTCTACTCTGTTTTCCTTCTATTGAAACATAACGGTGACGAATGGTTTTTACACAAAGTGGTCCGGTTATTTTGGGTGAGATATAAACATCAATCACCATAACACGTGACCAGAGACAATAGCCGCAGTGGCTTTGACATTTTAGAAGTAACGACTTCTATAAGTGCTGGTTGAGATGGAATCTATCCATTTATTGGTTTTGAGATTAGATATCCCGAGAAGTGTACGTTCAACCTAGATCTTAATATTTTCACCCTAAAAAATATTCAAAAAAGGGCCATAATTTCGCAACAATAACTAAAACAATTTGTCAGTTTAATAAGCAATAACACTGCATAATCTTGGTAACAAAGGTTTCAACAAATCATAACTAGTATCATTTGACGTAGTTTAAAAATACTTACAAGCGAGAACCTGAGCTAGCAAACCAAATTAATTCATATACACGAGTCGGTTAAAACTCACCCGAGTCCGACTCCGGTTAAAAAAATAAACCCGAGTCCGACTCCGGTTAAAAAAAGTCCGAGTCCTGAGTCCGACTTCGACTCCGTAGCCCTGCCTGACAGTATGCATAAAATTTAGTTCAGAAGGGATAATTTCGTATTCATATCACGTTGGGGTCTCCAATGTATATTTTAACATGGGAAGACATGATCACCGAATTATCTGAACTCCGCTAAATCGAATCTAAACAAACCTTCGTTAAATTTTAAAGTGCATACAGCCAGGTCGCTAAAAAAAATTATTGTACGTTCAAAGAATTCAGCATAGCTCGCTTTCAATGAAAATAGCTTACAGCGCAGTAAAAACACGCTTCGCCAGTAAGGCGTGCATAGTTGACTGGTTTTCAGTATAATTCGGATCCGACTAACGTCCAGGAAAAACGAATGCGTTAGGGATTAAGTTAACAATATGGATGCACAGGAAAGAAATATGCGAGAACGACTTTAGCAGATTTTTAGCACACGCCAATCGAACACATTAAATACCAAATACAGACGCTCGTTCTCTACCTACACCACAAACCTTACCCCCAGCTTTATCACTAGCTCTCCTAATAAATTCCTCACTAACCCGAATTATAAATAATCGATTGTCTACCTTAACCCCAAAAAGGAACACACAGTCCAGTGCTAAAACTGCGGCGACCCAACGGCGCTGTTGAAAAAGAATGACTGTAGCGGCTTGCGCTGCTCCATATTTTTACCGGGTGGAAACTCTTGTCATTCAATCGAAACAGTCTGTTGGATTGTGACGTCGTCACATCAGCCTGTGCGAATTCATCAAATTGTCAACATATTGCTATACTCGTGTTTCGTGAATTACTTAGAATTTCCTGTATTTTTGTATCGTGTTGTCACGAAATTTAATTGCCGCCAGCTGGAATGCGTTATTTAAGCGCTGGCGTTTGAAGCCAAAATTAGCAGTCTCATTGTTCACTTCTGGAGTCCGATCGCGGAGGTAAATTATTGTATGTTTGTCGTTCGTTTGTTTGCAATAAGTCTTCCTTTGTAGCTTGCGCCCCACATGCTCAAGCAACGACATCAAAGCTGCAGATATAGTCCGCTTACGTTCCATATCCTCTTCCTACAGTTTTAAGTGTTATTCAGGCCATTTAAGCATTATTACAGTGAATTTAGGACTATTCCGACAGCTATAGTTTTCGGTAATATTCAGACGAAGTTAGGGAATATTCTGTGGTGGATATAACTGCGTATTTGGCATCTTTATGTTGGTGCTGTCAGTATCAATATTATTGATATTTCCGCTTTTAATATTGTTTCTTTGTAGGTTTCTTGTTAAATTTATCTATTGTTTTTGATTTAGGGAAGTTCCCATTTTGCAACCCGCAGTAATGAGAATTGCGAAGATTACATTCTTCCAAATAACGGAACTAAATATTTAGTTAAAATAGAAGTTTTTAAACTTTTGGTTCATGAACGTACAATCTCGTCCTTGTATTCTCGTTGTGTTAATATTGGCCACATGAACGGTCTAAATAATAAAATAAATTGTATTTTTTTAAATGCATTAGCAGGTTTGGAAAATTTGAATAATTTAATAAATAAGGAAAAAAAGAAAAAAAGTTTAAATAAATAACATTATTGAAAATTTATTTTTTATTTAATTTAACCAATTCTTTTTGATGTAACAATATTTCCAGGCTATAATGGTTTAAATGGTATTAGAGATGGTGTCATTTTTTTACTGTAACAATTTTGGCGCTCTTTCACTATTGTACGTGAAAAGTTATGCAAGAAAAAAAAATAATAATACCGCATACCACAACGCATATTGTTTGGGTTAGGGTGCGGGTTAGCGTTTGGGTGAGGGTGGGTCAAGTAATATTATGTTTATTATTAATAATAACTTGACCCACCCTCAACCAAACGCGAACGTGCACCCTAACCCAAACAATTTGTGTTGTGGTATGCGGCATTTGAAGAAAAATTTTTTTTTATTTATTTTTACGTACAATAGTGAAAGAGCGCCCAATTTTGATACAGGAAACTCTTATTGGTCGTTTTTTACTCCAACATTCCACTCAGTTTGTTATGTTTTTAGAAGATATTTACAAATTTTATTTGTTAACTTTATATGATTCATTAAAATATGTGCTTCTGATTGCTATAGTTTATTAGATGTAACAGTTAACAGAAAGAGGAACTAATATCAAAAAATCAGTCAAGCCCACACAGTTTCATGTTCCGGTGTTATTTATGGTGTGCATCAGAATTTTCATAATTTGCAGCCATTGTCAACTAACATTGTTCCATTTGTACCTTAGTTTTAAACTTTGTATTCAATACATGCCATCAATGCATGGGAGCAGCATAATATGACTAACAGGTATGAATTAGGAATGTAAATATTTGAACATAGTTGTACTGTTATAGACATATATTAACACTAGAATTACGGACATACCTAGAAATACCGCGAGCAGTCAAAATGACCGTTTGTACAATAAAGAGAAAAATGTATAACATTTTAGCCTGGATATCCTCATGTGAATTTTATACTTATCAATTTTACTATCAGGATTGCCTTTTTAAATGAATATAGACTGCCATTTTTCCCACTAAACAACATGCACTTGTAACTTATGTCAAAATGGCACAACAAAATCAATTCCTGCCAATTGTGTAGGGCATAAAGTTCCTAGATATAACTTATGTGTGAAAACAACACAAATTTTTTTTTGTGAAATATATATTTCAAAAAACATTGGTTTTTTTTTTGTTTGCCAATTTCTTGGGATTTCAGGCTGATTCTTTGGCTGACATAGTCGATAAGTCGCCAGCATTCTGCCATACTGGCAACTTTCATTAGATATAGACTTTTCACTGGTCTGGAAAGATGAATAAAGAAGTTTGAAATCAATGGAGAAAACTTGATAAAATTAAGTTGAACTAGTACATCTAAGATTAAAACTGCACCAAATTTGTTTAATTTAATATAAAAAAGTCAGAGTGCTTATTGAATATATTTTGAGGTGGTTTTATCCTTTAAAAAAACTTGCGGTTGCATTTACCATACTTTCTATGTTGGAGTCCAGACACCATCACTTTTTGGCCACAACGTTTTATTTTGAGTAAATATCTAGATAAAAAAGCATGCCCCCCTAAATACGCCCCAACTGTTAAATATGGGTAACTTCAGAACCTTTCACTTACAGTTAAATTGCGATGGTATTGTACAACCGAACCCTTCTTACAGCATAAAACACACAAACAAGCACTCATCTGTAATCAGCTTTGTAAAACATCACCTGCTTTTGATATTTTTTTTTAAACTTTGCGAAATTTCAGGCAGGAACCCAGATTGCCGGCGATTTTTTACGGACACATTGACAGGTGCACCCCAGACTTGTGGTTTCAGTTTGTAAGATTTCTCGGGCTTGCTGAGCATGAGTTGCAGGCTGTGAATTCGCGAAAAGATGTTGGCATAACCGAAAGGAAATACCAAACACTCTCAAGATGGCAAATGTTTTTAGGTACTGATATATGAATACTTGTGAAAATATTGGTTTGCATGAAAATTTTTATTGTGGACCTAACTAACAAACTGCAAATATTTTTGTTCACGTTTAGTGCTACAAAATGAAAAGATTAAAATAAAATGTTACTGCACTTCTTCTTCTAGCACGACAACATTTAATTAAAACCGTTGTAACCGTTTTTGCCAAAAATTTGAGTATGGTATAAATTTTGTTATGAAGTAAAATCTAAATAATTTAGGATTAAAATTGCTTGATATCTAAAGGATTACAATACTCAATCAACTTATGTAGTACGGTAGTTGAAACCAGGGCTGCGGAGTCGGTTAAAATAAACCCGAGTCCAACTCCGATACGTCCGGCCCTGACTTACCAGCCTGTATTTCGAAAATCAAAATCTGTTTTGTTTTTAAATAAAATGTGTTTTGAACTGTACTTTTGCTTTAAGTATATATATTTATATCTATTTGGTTTTTAAACTAAACTAAATGTTTGTATAATCTTCTCCAACCAGACAACTTTTAATTCTAATTTGGATATAAGCAAATAGGTTGGTGTCTTTTTTAACAGATTTATTTTGTGCTTTCGCTGTTATATAGGCAGGAAATCTGATGACGATATTGAAAGATTACTAAAAGGTGCTTTAGATGAGGTTGACCTTGGTCGGGAAAGATGTATTACAGACTTCCCACCTAATCTCCAAAATGGTGTGAATTGAGTATTTTTTAAAAACTATTTCTTCAATATTATTGCATGTCTGGTATTTAAAATTGTAGGAATCATAAAACTTTGAATTAAAATTTTTGCAATCCAACATAAAGTTTTTTACTTCAAGGTAAAATTCTGAAAAGGTAAAGGTATGGTATTAAGTTTAAAAACAAAGATAAAAACGCTACCCCACTGAAAAAAAAGGAAAAAAAAAGTTTCAGCCTATTATCTTGGAAAGAATTGCATTGCAATTATCAATTGGATCCATTTTACTTCATTAAGTCTAGTAATACTGTCATTTGGCATCCATCAGATTGTATACTTTTTGCTATATAGAATAGAGGAATCGGAATCAGAATAAAGTAATAAATTATTTTTAATTTTTTTAAAGATCAATTTCAAACAAAAATACTTGTTTATAAACAAAGTTTAACACACTTATTTTTAAATTGCAAAATATGCAGAAATGTTACACACTACAGTTGTCAGAAATAATTTTGTTGTACAATTTAAAAAAAAATTTAGAAGTGTGAAGCACATTGTTTAGTGAGGAAAAGCCAGTGTTAGGCATTTAGATTGTTTATTATTTTAAAAAGTAATGAATTTCGATCATAGCATTTTTTGTGTTTACAGTTTTCTTTTGATTTGGCAAGAACTCTATATTGCGTTAAAAAGCAATCACGATAGTCACTATTCTTGTTAATAGACAGGTATGAGAATGGCATTCACATGTCACAAAAAGTAAGCCAAACACATCATTTTACTTTAAAGGCACGACTAAAAACCGAATAATTTAGGCAAACAATGCTCGTCACCACAAGGAAAAAAAATCAACATCACTTGATAAAGATGTTTCGATACACACTTGTATCAATATTAGTTAAATGCAGATGGAAATGTTTTTATCAGGATGATGTTGATTTACTCGACATTTTCGGCTTTGACATACATTATCAAGCTACATTGCAGATCCGTGTATGGTGTACCTGACTTTACTATGATTTGCAGAAATTATTTTGGCCCGCGAAATCTATCAATTTATTCACGAACACAGCGGCGAACAATGGGCCCGACTGGCGAGAATGAAACTTAATCTTCCAGCACACGAAGTTACCCGACTTGCAAGTGTCTATAAAGAAGACACAATGGAAAGAAAATACCAAACAATCCTGCGTTGGGCTCGCTTTAATGGAATTGGTAAGAAATTCAGGTCACAAATTTTTATTTTAGAATGTTGACTTTTTACTTTTTGGGGGGGATTCTATAACTGTAGGCCAGTGGTCTTAAACTGGGGTCCATGGACCGCCTTGGGTAGTTTTAGGGCAGTGGTCGGCAAACTGTATGCCACGACCTAAATGTGGGCCCTTGTGTCACTTTTAGTGGAGCTCAGGGTAATTATAAATATTTACTTTTATCATGTAGTTGTGTGCCGCCTGATAGCCATACATCTATTGTACTGTATTTTAAAAATGGTTTGGCTAAGATTTTTTAATTAGGCTTATTTTTGAGAATATTCGATAGTTTGATTAAATCTATTCATCATAAAAGCGCAATGCTTACTATGGCATGTTGCGCTGTGTGACATGCCAGGACTACAAAGTCCATTTTCTGTTAAACTATAAAGGCAGTTATTTAAAGCAATATTTTAATATCTTTGTACCTCCTGAGTAATTTAAAATAAATAAATCATATTTTCTGTACTATTAGATTAGGTTTGGGCTGCATATTTCCAATTTCGCTTTAAGAACAACAGTTTATAAGATTAATTGTTTTATGAAATAACTTGGTGATGTCTTACTGAACATTTTATGCCCTTAACCCCCAAATCCTGGATCCGTTCCTATTGTCGTATATTTTTCAGGTAGAGGGGGCCTTTAATAGCTCCAAAATAAGTATTTTGGTCCACGGAAAATAAAATTGCCGACCACTGTTTTAGGGGGTCTATAAAGGCCTTATTGATACTAGTGTACTATTTAAAAAATGGAATACATTTTTCATAAGAAAATATATATATAAAAAATTGCTATGACCGTTCTCCTAATGAATTTGGATTTCAATTGAGTTTCATAATTTTAAAAAGTACTAGTGTACTATTTAATAAATACTAGTGTACTATTTAAAAAGTGGAATACATTTTTCATGAGAAAATATATATATAAAAAAATCGCTATGACCCTTCTAATGTATTTGGATACTAATTGAGTTTCATAATTTTTTGAGCGAAAACAGCAGGTTTCTTAAACTTATGACGTAATCTCTTCAGACAACCAAATGTAGGAGCTTTTGCTGTGGGCATATTATGCAGAATAATTGGGCATTAACATATTAAATTTAGACCACATAAATGGAATTGAGGTATTACATTTTGTGTTGGATTATATTTGTACCACTGGCCCTTTAAGGGTTAAGAAACAACCAAGATCGTTAAGGAAAAATTAAATTCCTTTTTAGATTGTGAAAGATCTTTTGCTATTATCCTAAAAACCGTTGACCATAATGTCGCTGGATTTATCATGTGTTATCCTAAAAACATATTATAGCAACTTGAAAATGAATGTTAGTGTTGAAATCTATTAGCGATGAGTGATTTTTATTGCCATTTATGAATATATTTATGTGCATTTCATGTTAAAAGACAAACTGTTTATTTAAAAAAAATTGGGGCTAAGTGTAAAATATTCGCTTATTTATAAGTTTAATGTATTTTTGTTGTGCCTCTCTTGCAAATCTGGATAGATTAGTAATTCCCAATTTTATTTTACTTTCAGCTCCCGTAAGCATTGGACATCATCTTCGAAATATTAGAGAAGTAATGTCAACTGAACAACGGAATGAAAGCATAATTCAAAACACAACTTTTTCTGAAAACTAATACTCAAATTGTACAAAAAACTCATATGGACAAATTAACTACTGTGCTTAGACTTTTTAAGCAGACATCTGACTTATATATAAGGACAAATAAACTAAATTCTTGGCTCTATGTTTTCTACCATGTTATGCGCCCTAAGGTGTGGCGAAGTCTGTTATGTCACTACTTTGTTTAAGATTTTGTGTTTCAAATATAAGCATTATAATTAAATTAACATAAACTTAAGAAACACAATTTATAGTGGAACAAATTAAGAGAAATGCTTTATTAACTGAAATTTCTTCATAAAACCAAAAAGCTTACTTTGTCTTACAATAATGAGCTTTGTAGAATTTTGAAACAAACTAATCTTTTAATTTTATTCAAGGCACTTTTGTATCACACAAATAATTTTATTATGTTAATTTGCATAAAGTTGTGTTGTTCCGTTATTAATGCTGTGCCATTTTTTCAACAGAAATTGTTGTTTGTGCTATTATGTGAATTGTATTAGTTGGGGTTCTTTTTCTAAAATCTAAATGCTTTAAAACTCAAAACTTAGGTTTTCTATTCTTGAAATATCTACATGTTTATTTGGTGATTGTTTTAACTGTTTTATGCAAAATAATGTTTGGCTAACTTTTTATATTTTTCAAACCACCGTAATAATACCAAACTAAAACGTTTTTCTGTTTTTAGAATTGTGTTTTTTGTAGCTTTACAATAAATTACTGTTTGACATTTAAAGAGTAAAGTTGAACTTGTGGTGTCTTTATCACCTGGAAGGCAACGCAGGAAGCGAATTTAAAGAGTAGTAAGTATTTATTGCTTATGTTTTTTAATACTGATAATTTCCATTTCATTAATTATTAAACAAGTCAAACTAAAATAATTCGTCGTGATATGCCAGTGGATAGTGGATATTTTTTCAAACGCAATGTTATCAGTTTCTTTATGTTGTTGATTTTTTTACAGGCTAGGGTAAAAGTTAATTCGCAAGTAAAGTTACAAATTGACTTTACAGTTATTTTGAAACAAGTCTTGGAACAAAAATAAAATTATTAAACTTCAAAATATGACCAACAGGTAAGGAATCGTTTTATATATTGTCTTTGAATTAAATATTTTGTTTTGAATTAACCCAAATGTACAAAAATAACTCATTTCAATTTTAAGATTGCCTGATCCAGTAAAACGGTCAGATTTCAACCAACTTGTAAAAGATGAAGTTGATCATCCAAATTGGCCAGAATATGCCAGAAAGCTGGGAGTAAGCGATAATAGTTTTAACGAGAAATATTCCAGCAGCGACGGAGCTTCCTACAAGGATGATATCTTAACTATGTGGAATCAACAAGCTGGCCAGTTGCTATTTATAATATTTATGGAAGCATTTTAAGCATATCAAACCAAATTTGGTTATAAACTAATAAATTATAACAAGCTGAGTGCTTATTTAAAGATAATGACTGCATCAAACTTGCTAAAATTGTTACAATAAAAATGAAAGTAAAAAGTATGACTAATTTTTATTTACATTATTAGAAAATCTCTTTTTTAAAAGAAGTGTATTTTACTTATACCTCAATTTTTAAATTAACATTTTTATTCCCAGCAGGTGCATACAGTAAAAATCTCCAAGATATTGTTTTCGGTGTTGCAAGAGAAGTAGCTACCCAAGAAAGAGATGCAGAAATTGAAGATTTGTTTAAGACTCTTAACCCAAAACTGTTGGAAGGTACCTGTATAAATAGCAACCGTTTATTTGAACAACATATACAACAATATATAGAAGTCGTTTGGCTGGTGTAAACGAAGTTATAAACCGACGTTCCGGTGAGGTCAACAGTCTGGTTTATAACCGCGTTTACACCAATAGAGCGATTCCTAACTATTATTGGGTCGCCTGTGACGTGGAACAAATTCTGTTTTTAAACATAGACAACAGCCTGTTGTTGTTTTTTTTTCTTTTTTATTATTTTAAATTTTAAAAAGGATTACTTCTTGCTGTATATGCTTTGCTATTCACTCTACGCCGTACTTCAAGTTCCAGCCATTATTTTCCATTAGGATATTAGCAAATTGTTTGGTTGTTCCAATATAAATACACCACTCTAAAAGCCTAATTATTTAGCTCAAAGAGCGTGCAAATTTATATTTAATTTCAGTGAGAAACATGGCCTTTTTTATTTACGATTTTATTGGCCAATATAATGACAGCGATTACTGGAGGCGTGAAGTTGTCAGAAGAGCCTTGACAGTTGATCCAAATCGTTCCTACTGCATTGTGCAGGATTTCAAAGGAAACAAGGCCGAGGAAATGTACAATGTTATGCAACATTGGAAAACACGGGAAAGGCTAAGTAGATACATCATTGGATATTTATTTTAGAAAATTTAGGAAAGCCTATTGAGCATAGGTAATGTTACCTACTTCAATATGGACTTTAATATTCCTACTATGTCTAACTAAAACCTCATACCATTTTGCTTCGATTTTCATTTTGTTGCTTATTCTTAACTTTATCAAAGAATATTTGCGTTTCCTATGTAATAAAAAATATGTTTAATTAGAGACTGTCCAAGAGATGGTACATAAGTTAAGAGTACTTTCTCTAACCATTCCCCCTCCATATGATGACAAATATCCTGCTAACCAGCCAGAGAGTGAAACATTGGATCCTTATGGTAAGTTTAAGTGGCTGCATTATAAACACACAAAATAGAAAGCCAACATGTAAACACATTAAAGACAAATATAAAAACTGATAAGTGTGTTGATCTCATTGTCTTAAATTTCTATATCTAAACAATTAAAGACAAATTTAAAAACTGATAAGTGTGTTGATCTTATCGTCTTAAATTCCTATATCTAAACAATTTTGATTGCGTTTTTTGCCGAATTTTTTTAATTTTTTATTGTTTTTTTCTTTTGTCTTAAATTTCTATATCTAAACAATTAAAGACAAATTTAAAAACTGATAAGTGTGTTGATCTCATCGTCTTAAATTCCTATATCTAAACAATTTTGTTTGCGTTTTTTGCCGAATTTTATTTTCTTTATTAAAACGTTTTTAAACAATTTGTCATCTGGTAAATGAAACTTTATTTTTCATTCAAGCTGCATTATTTTTTTTTAGTCAAAAGCCTTTTGATTTTTATACATCGTTTTTTATTTTAGATAATCGTTGAAAACAGACGATGTCCCGTCAGATCAAAAAGATTTTTGTTATATATATCATTTAATCATGGCCTAAAAATGTCATAAATGTTGTGTGTTTTTTTTAAAAGTTTTATATAGCCTGTTAGTTTGAAGTGATTTTATTCTTACCATTTCTGTCCATACCCCAAATCAAGTATGTTTGATGAAATATATGCTGTTTTATTCGATTCAATCCATGCCGTGTTTTGGTTTAAAACCAATATTATAGATGTTATTAGGGTCGCAATTTACTATTCCGTTTTAAAAAAACATTCTATGTAAAATTACGTAGCCCATATTTTATTATATCTTGATTGTAGGCTAACTTACGTGTAAGCTGTTACGTTTTCAGAACGTTTTTTAAACAATGTTTTAACTGAATGGTTCTTTCTTCTGTAGAAGCCATTTTGTCATATTGTGTTTACACAGAGAATTTTTGTTTTTTAATCGATGTGTCGTAACGGAAAATTTTCAGTAAAAATCTATGGCCTAAATTCTTTGTAACCATATGTAATGTTTACGTCACTCCTTGCAGCCAATGTGCAAACGATAAGCGGAAAGTTTTCGGTAAAATTCCGTTACGTAGATTTCTTGCAACCACATAATATTTGCAGCGAATTTGCAAAATTCAAATTGTTGACACCAATTTTTATGCGTCAAGTTATTTACATCCGTTTTTTTTGTATATGTTTCAAAACACCGCGGTCTGAACATTAGTCGGTTTCCCCGGTTGTGTGATTTTTAAACTGTTGACATTTTAACTGCAGACAGAGGCTGTTTCGCAATCGCATTTTGACGTAAAATTTGTATGTTTCGCGTCAGAAATAAGTGTGAAAAAGGTTTAAACCACGCCTTGTTATCACGTGATATTTTGTTAAGTATTATAAGAATTAATGACGTAAATCTTTCTTTATCGCAGAAATTTTCTTAACTGATTCTCGTCTATAAATAGCGTGTTCAATCAATATAAAAAAAGAGGGGAGAAAGAGAGAGATATGAGGCTTTTATAGCTTCTACTCAGACAGCAAACTTGAGTGCTTTTGTGACTGAACCAGAGAGAGGCTTTTACAGCTTTGACTGAAGACAGCAAAAATTGACTGTTCATGTATCTGAACTAAAGGAAAGAATTGGACCTGAATGGCCTTCCGAAGACAGGCCATCTCAAATCTTGTAGGAGTGTGGTCGATTCATCTTGGCAATTATATAAATGAAGACTCATTATCAGACCATACCCCCTACACTTCAATCTTTAAATATTATATATTAAATGATTATTGTGTTTTATTTCTACTTCATGTATTTTGTTCTTCCAGTCATTAACGTGTAGCCTAACTTTTAGGAAAAAAATTAACTTTTTACGTCAAAGCGTATTGATTTTCTTTTTTACAATACAATACGCGTCTGAAATTCCTAATTAGCCAGTTGGCTTTACTTTGAACAGGTTAGGCAAAAAACATAGGTTACAATGCAAAGTTTGGCGAATTAACAGTATTGTAAACAGACCAAGTCAAGTTCCAGTCAAGTAATAATTAAAGCAAGTCAATTTCAAGTCAAATCCTGGTCATAAAAGTTACATGCTATTAAAATTAGGTAAACTAGTCCGATTATGAGCAATGCCTTAACAAAAAATACCAAAAAGGCAATAAAGGGAAAGCAAATTGTTTTATGTGCAAAAAATAGAATAAATAACCCAATTTTACGAAAATGCCTAATGAAAACACTTAATTTCAACCCAAGTCATTTGTCTAAAAGACTTAAGTCAAGTCATTTTGCCCAAGAGACATAAGTCAAGTCAATTACTTGAAAACCATGACTCAAGTCAAGTCATTACAACACTGCGAATTAAACTTGTAGAATACGAACGCCTAAACAAAACGGTTGCAGAATGGAAAAGTGCCCTATTTACAATCAGGGGCGGTCTTAAAAAAATCGAATTGTAAAAAACAGTTGTCTTTTCGAGAAAACTTGTGCGCAAATATGCAGCTGAAAAACAGTCTAATCGCCTGTAGCCCCCAAAATAGCATATATTCACCTTAAATTTGCAAAACTTTTAATTTATTGGCTACGTGATGCATTGCACACTGAAAAGATTTACATATCGCTGAAAATATTGTCATATATAGGGAATGAATGGTACGCGAAAACATACTAGCTGACTTATTTTCTATCACGCCCTCTTTAGTAACCGTCCTGTGTACATCCGTACATCTAGGTAATTCGCCAACCAAACCTTTCATGGCCAAACAGCAAACTTATATATTGCGTCTCTTATTCAAATTATTCAACTATGGTTGTGCTAAAAAACGATGTTTATTGACACTTCGGTGTGAGCGTAAACCGCCCGGCGAAAAGTTTGTAAAAATATGCTGTGTCACGTTTCCACAGAAAGAGAAAATGAGACGATTCACGTCAGATGCGTTAAACTAGACTTCCTGTTTACAAATGGTCAGTAGGTTGGGTAGGTTTGGTTTGGTCCCCTTCTGCATTTATAACAGCAATGCTCTGAGATCGTGGTTTAGTTGCCGCTGGTGAAAGTGAGCAATTGCAGGCAACAATGCTAAAGTTCGAAGTTCGTAAACAGTGTACTGAAGCTCCAATTGCATTGCACTCCGAAGCTCAATGAGATGTCAACTATGTTGTAAAAAGTCAATTTCAAATAATTTGGCTTAAGTGAAGTTCTTCGCGAAAAACTTAATTTAAAATCAACATTTTTTTGATAAAAATAGCACGTCATTTTAGAACAGTGACTTCAGTAAAGGTTTGATCTAGGCCATTACAACACTGGCTATTCGACTGGTAGAATGGTAGTGCTGTCTTAACGTGTTATATCTGCCACTGCCGCAGTGTTTTTATAAAAAAAACTTTCGTTTTTGGCTTGCTGATACCCTTAGTGTAAATAAGTGTTGTAATTAATTAACTCAATAACTTGACTTGAGTCATTGTATTCCCATGAATTGACTTAACTTAAGTCCTGTGACTAAATTAACTTTACTAGGACTTAATTCATTTTATCAAATACCTTGGGTTAAAATTAAGTGTTTTCATTAAATGTTTTTTAATAAATTTCCGAAGGGTGATTTGTCTTTTTAGACGTAAAACAATTTTCATGCTGTATATAACCTTTTTGTTATTTTTAGTTTAGTTATTCTTATAATCAAATAAATTTACAATTTCACTTGCTCTTCCTATCTTGACTTGACTGGGACTTGACCTGGGCAACTAATGACTTGGACAAGAACTTGATTTGTTATTTTTCAAATGTCTTGACTAGGACTTAAGGCATTTCAAAATGACTTATTTACAACACTGGTGTATATACAGTCTGTATTTCATTTCAGGGACACACCACACTTTTAAATATTGTTTAAAATCAATTTGTGTGCACACCTGAATAAATAAATTGTACACCTGCATCACTAAAAAATATTCATAGTTCTATTGGTGGATGTTGATTGAGTCTTAGTTGGGTTCTGAACCTCTAGTGTGCATGAAATCTTGATTTAACACCTATTTACCTGAAACAAGAAGGGGGTTCGAGAGACTCTTGTCGAATTTGGCACTACACACTGGAGATCCCATCAAAAAGTACTGTGAAATGTGGAATTAATGGCCCAGTATGTTTTATGACACTTTATCTTTATGGTTTTGGGTGTTCAGTGCCAATATTTTGTCAAATCAAAGTTTTATGCACTGAAGTGTTATGCTAAATCAAGTGTGCGCAGAAACTGCTTGAAGAACTCTCTGGTGTCGCAAGCTGGCTGAATGCCACAGTTTTTAATTTGATTTCATATTAGTACAGGCTTATTGACGATCAAAAAAATAATCTGCACCCATTTTCTACAGGACCAAATTTAGATTGCAGAATTTGCTGCTAATTGCAGATTAGTTCTAGCTATCCTGCCAAAAAAGAAAATGGCAAATGTTATTACAAAGTTGAGTGGGGCAATTTCTCTTTTTGCCATTTTGGTTGTGGTTTTTGTCAACAGAAAACCTGTGGATCTGAATGCTGAAATTCCCAATATTCTTGATTCTCTACGAAAAGCTGAGAAAAAGGTAATGCAAATATTTCAGTCTAAACTCTAAAGTGCTTTGTTTATTGTGTTATCCTTTTAGAAGTTATTATATTTTTTAACTTATTACTCATTTTTTTTTACATATTTATTTAATTTATTTTATTGTTGTTTTTGACAGTTATTCAACTATAATAAACCTGAAATAAAAGCCTCTCCGCTAAATTGCAACTGCATTGAAGTACAAAACCAGAATATTTTATAAATGATTTAAATCTCTCATCCTTGTGATCCAACTTTTTAACATCCTATTAAGGTCACCTTCATCATTATGAATGGCAACCTGACTCACACAGGCCACACTGCATGATAAACACAATAAAAAAGTGAAGGAAATCACATTCAATAATAACTCAATAAAAAAATTGTTAACACAATAGACTCAAATTACTTTGTGAAAATGACAAATGTAGAATAAAAAATATAATAGCCAGAAGAGCTGTTGGAAAATACGTATACATATTCACTTAGCTTGCGAAATGATAGTTAACCTATTTTATATAGTTAATTTTTGTTTAAAACTCTTTTCCAAATCGTTTTTTCCAATAAAAAGGTTGAAATATCTCCGGCAACCAGAATAGCAATTGGATTCGGAGGCTGTATGGATGTGTTTGTGGATGCAACAAAACTGCTCAACGCAGTTGGAATTCGCCCTCCTAACAAACCGAAACACCACAACTCAATGGCTACTTTTAAAGATCTCGCCGAAGGCTTTGCTTACTTTTTTCGACATGGGGCGGCCGCAGAGCGTTACATGAGCAACACAACCTTGTTTGCCAAGCTAGTGGATGCCTCGTATAGAATCAAGGGCGTTAGATCGGCTCTCGGTGGTAATGCGCCGGTCATGGCTAATCGTTTTGCTATGGAAGGAGCAGAAGTGCTCTTGGCAGCTCAATCGAGCCCTGACTTTAAAAAAACCCTCAACCCAAAGCTGAAACTGGCTGGAAGTTCAGTTGACACAAGCGATGTACATCTTATTATGGAATACAAGACAGGAGACACATGGGGAAAACATGAATCAGTGAGAGCCAACCGCTACATTGTTCACTCTGATGTATACAACCCAACTATACAATCGCTTGAACCTTTCGTGGAAGAATACAAGAAGTTTAAGCCCTCACTTTTGGTGGTTAGTGGCCTTCAAATGCTGGACAACTTTCCTTTCAAGTAAAATAATTGTTTGTTTTTCATTAAACTAGTTGTATGAATGTGTATATATTTCATTGTCTGAACCTTCATAAATTAAAAGTTTACCCTTGAATTTTGTTTCAAGGTAATATATTTTAAAATAGTATTAAGATTCCAGCAGTTCAGGGGCATATCCAGAAATTTAAAAACGGTGGTCCCGAATTCCCCTATATTTTGTCTATCGTTAATGAATAATGACGTCATAAACTAGTGACGGAAATGGCGTCACAAAATACTGATTTGTAATAACGTCATAAAATATATTCAGACACAACCAAATAACGTCCAGAAAAAGTGAACTTTTACAACACAAAGCGAACACGTGCGTGGAAACCGCTCAGTGTGCAATCGTTAACTTCAGGCGAAAAACTAAACCAAGATGATGCAGTATGTGTGATTAATTTTGGTAGGATCATGTTTAGATATTAGCAGCGCAGTGTCCTAAGTTCCATGTACGGGACCACACCAAATTACAAGCACGTCCCTCGCCACCGGCAATACTAAACGAAGATCGGTTTTCCTTTTTTTTTATGCCACGATTAGCGTTACATACGCGCCAAGCAATGTTCCTAATCAGCCAAAATACAAGCTACCGTTAAGGGAAATTAAGTTGTGTCAATTACACACAAAACACGTGGTCTTAGGATGTGCCTAGAGAGAATAATTTTGTGTTAACAATCATTGCATAAAAAGGCCACTTTGAAAGTTACAGTTAACCACCTCTTAAGACCACCTCTGCTTCAGTTAAAAAAATGCCTTCGTTACACAAACACATTTACTGCGCCTAACTCGGCGTTTTTAACGATAACAAAAGTAAGAAGGCTTCACTTTGCATTGTCTATTATCGAATACACCGTTGCTAATTAGCCAACCTGAACGAATAACGAAAGGCGAAAGAGAAAAAATATCCTGCGCTTACGTTCGACCAAACACGAAACGAAAAATGCCGTTTGTGGTTAATTTTGGTATCGCTTTAGCTTGAGCCGCGTGACCTAATTACATTAAAAACATTGCCGCTTAGGACGGTGAGCAAAACCCTTACAAAAACGAACAAAAAAACGATAATATTACTAACAAAAAGGAGTGGGGGGGCGAACATCCCCCCTGGATACGCCTCAGGAGCAGTTATTAATTTTTCACTGACCTTTCAGATCAAATAAAAGGCCACTAAAGTAGGTTGGTGTTGCTGTGTGATTAACGGAAGTAGTTTGATTAAATTAATTAACACTGGCCAAACAATACAATACGGTTTTTACGTTAGATATTTTAATACTCATGTTTTTTTCCCTTTAGGGATACAAAAAGTTCAGTGAAAATATTATGGTTACCAATAACTTGATGTTTGTTTTCTTGCTCAGCGTTTGTTTTGGTTTGTCGTAATATAATTTCGTCAAACACTGCATTCATATTTTTGTCAAGTGATGCCTTTACATTTCCAGGGATGGGATTCGAGAGGCTCGTCTCACTGCAGTTCAGGATTTAATGCTCGACGCAAACAAGCGAAAGATCCTCACTCACTTTGAGCTCGCCTCCTTCGTAGAGGAATCGCTTATCGAGGAGCTGATGCACAAAATCCTTCCGCACTCAGACTCGATCGGGATGAACGAGCAGGAGCTTCCAAACCTGCTCAGTTTTCTGCGCTTCGGAAACGTCACAATGGTGTCAGACGCTTACCCGCGTGTGGCAACCGTCCTGGACCAGATGCGCGACACATACCGCCTCCTTTCGACAAAGAGCGAAGGAAGAGTGTCCCGCCTCCACGTGCACACTCTTGCCTTCCAAGCAATCCTTACTCGGACTTCCTCGGCGTGGAAGAACACGATGTCGGCGGCAGCTCACGCCTCCCTTACAGCTAACCGACACATCTGCGGGAACAAGCTGGTCGATGTAGAGACATCTAAACTTCTTCTTGATGAGTCCTTCTCCACCACTGTGAATCGCGATGACGCCAGCCGCATCCCGTTTCAGCCTGATCGCCCTGTTTCATGTTGGGAGGAGGACATCAATGGAGACGGGGACACAGTCCTCATCTGTATCGCTCCTAACCTCGTCTGCACCAAGGTCTACCAAACCGCGGGCGGCGGTGATAACATTTCGTCTGCTGGCCTTGTTTTTCAAATCTGAGAAAAAGTTGTATGTTTACTGTAATAAATTACCCTTTTTAACTGAGCTATTTCGGATTTTCTAGTTCCTGTGTATTTTGCCTTGCAGCATTGTGGAAATTCCTACATGGCAAAATGATTATGTCGAGCGGGCTTGTTTTTCAAACCTGAAAAAATATTAAAAATTAGGTATTTTTTTTGTAACCTATTGTTGCGGAAATTTTTTACTTTTTAGCATTATTAAGTCCGCTGGCCTTATTTTTCCAATGTTGATAAATTTTTAAAGTTTCCAAAAAAAGCTAAACCTATAGAGTTATATATGAAGATATATCCTATAGAGCTATATATATATATATATAAAACCTATAGAGTTATATATATGTATATATAGAAAAAGCAGGCAAAATTGCGGAAAATTTGTATGGTCACACAACATTTCAAGTCCTTGCCTTATTTTTAAATCTGAAAACAAATTTTAAAAATCACCTAGGATGGCCTTTTAAAAACATTTTTTTGAAGAAGTGTCATGATTTTTTTACTTAAACAAACGTTCAGCATTGCGGCGTATCGTGCATCATTTTATCTGGCGACCGTGTTCTTCAGATCCGCACACCCTTTGTTGTAAATTTCTAATAAGTTTTTTTAGTCTACTTTAAAATATAACTATAGCATTGCAAATAAATTCGACCGTATTCCAACATTTCGTCAGCTAGACATTGTTTTCGAAATGAAAACAATTCTTCCTGAATAAGACTTTTATGTTTCCTATAAAGTTTTGTTGTTTTCTAAACCCATATTTTAATAATAGGGTAGAACGCAAGATAGTATGGTTTAAAGTTGAGCTATGTATATATATATTTGTATTATATATCGATTTCGACGGTTTTTCAATTTTAAAAATTGCGCACGATCACTATCGTGTCGTTTCTACGCTCGCCTTTTTTCCAAATATGATAACAAATTAAAAAAGAGAAAACATTACGTCTTTTAACTATTGTAATTAAGTTTCACTTGTTTTTTCTGGTATTGCGGCGTATTTTTATTGAAAATTGTTGTCTACTGGCTTTGTTTTTCATATCCAAACACTAGTTTTTCAAACAGCAAGTATTTTCGAAGTAAAGATTTGCGAAAAAGTTTCATTATTTTTAAAAAAGACTTGCTAACTTTGCAGACCATTGCTGTCGTATTGCAGCGTTATATCAGCTGGACTTAAAACTACCGTTGATGCGATCGTTTTGAAATACGTTTTAATATTTTCAAGCCCGTATTTCGATAATCCTTGAGCTATCTTTTGCCCAGTAAGATTCTGGACGTGTCTCCGTGTTGTTTTATATATTCTCGCAGCATTGCTTCGTTCTGTGTTTCGCAAATGTAAATGCGCTTTTAGTGACGTAAATCGCTGGTGTAGGTTGCAGGTCAGGTACGCATAGATGTAGCTCTATTATTGTGAATTCGTAACTTCTAACATTGTTTTTATTTTTGTGCGTTCAAACTGCTCTCGGTTTCGCTCGTAGCAAATTTGCACCGCTTTTCAAGTTTTTCCAATTTCTTTTTCGTGCAAACTTGTCCAACAAGTGGCCAATTATATGTCGCTCAGGTAATCCTTCTTGTCCTAACTTCGTGCCTGCTTGTTTCAGGCAGCTGTTGAAAGTGAAATATAGGTACGAAGGTTTAGCGGAAAGCAATTCCACTTGGGACGTGCAATATTTTTTTACCCTGTTTTATGAAAAAAATTAACCAACTTCAACTTCCTACGTTTTAATGTTTCATTTTTGCTTCTATAACAACTTCTAAGGAACTGATTTGTTTTTCAAGTCTTCCTTACGCGGCTTTCTACATAAAATGGTGTATCTTTATGGAATCCGACCATTAACGGCATGTTTTGCTTGTCCGTAGCGCGTGAACAAACTAGAACTCAAATTAAAAAAAATCAAATAACGTAAACTCAAAACCCCCCAAAAATTGACGATCCTGTATTTTCCTCTAGTTTTTTTAATTGAGTTTTACTTTGCTTTCTACATTATATCCACGTTTGCGTTAAATTTTTTTCTATGGTATACGTGTATTTTTCTTGTTGAAGCAATTGCAATTCATGTAATTAACCTAGTGTTGCAAATTGGATTTGGGCATTTCTTTTGGTTGGGGCTTGTTGGGTGGAACTACGCATTTTCGGTGTTTGGTGGATTAATCAACTTTGACTTACTAATGTTTTGGTGTGTAGGGGTCTTAATATGACAGTAATGTGCGAATAATAATGTTTAACTGTGTGCCAGTATTACACTTTGCCTTATGATCGGGCTATTTTGTATTGATAAGGTGCACTTGATTAATTGTCTCTCTGGCGCCTTTTGGGGGCTACCTACATACTTAACTTCCGTCCAGCTGCGGGCGCTATATTTTCTCGCAAACTTTGCCTAAAATGTAGGTCCTAAGGTCGAAAAGTTAAAGAAATGAAAATTAAAGAAATAATTTTTTTTTTGTTTAAACCTGCTTTTATTACCTTCTCCCTGATTCACCACAAAGAATTTTTATTTTTAACTTTTTGCCTTCATTCCAATTTTATTGTGCTTTGTTTGTATTATGTAATACTTGTAATATCGTCTAAACTTTTGCTTAAAACCTCATAATCCATTGTTTATATCGCATTTGTAAATAAATAATTCCTATTGCATTTCTGGTAGTATACCCCGGTTTTACAGGAAACCACATAATTCAGAATATCTTATCGAAAAACTAAACGCTTTTCTGCTTAAACACGCTTTTACATTTTCCACCCCTCCGTTGACCGATAAAGTTGAAGCCGATACCAAATGCAAACGTGCAGTGATGGTATTACCGGAAATATATTACATAAAAAAATTGACTGGTATGTAAAATTTTCACAAATGAAAAAAAAAATTGACAAAGATATATACTAGAAACACTTTGCATTTAAGTATATTGCCCAACCCTGGATCCGCCCATGCCAACAGATAAAATGTGCTTTAAAGATGATCCGGATTGCTCCGGACCATAAAATAATTAAAAAACTGCCAAAATTTAAGAAATAATCCTTATATAAACCCTAACTAAAAGAAAGAAAGATTTAAATATAAAACTTTTATTGCATATTTGCTTTTTAGGCTTTCAAATGAAACTGTTCAACTCCATGCTATCTTGCGTTCTACCCAAAATTATATTACGCTAATCGATGTTAACTGCTTAAAAGTTATGCTTCTTGAAATATATACCGGGTCAAAAATTATCAAACGTCACAATTTTACACAGGCAAGTTATAATAGTGAAACTTTGTTTAAGGCCGCGTTGTTTGGCTTTGTTTAATAGTGTTTATTATTTAATTGTTTCTTTACAGGGATTTTGTCAATTTTATTGTTGGTAACAAAATGTGTTTGATTTTAAGCACAGCCCTCGGAAGTTCTACGGAAAAGTACAACATAAAGAGAAGACGAACAGTGAGCGTCAAGATCTGTTTCACATAGGAAATAGGGATGTTTGGGAGGCTTTCAATTTACATTTGTTGGTTATGTTAGTATAACAATTTATTTTGCGCTTTTGAGAGATATTTTTGTTTTTCAGGATGGGACTGGATAAAGGACACCAGAGAATAAAAGAAGCTTCAAGATGAAAAGTCGGACCCTTGATTTGTTTTCTTCCTGTGACAATTTGCGGTGGTTAGAAGATTACCTATGCGTTTTATTGCTTTAAGGCAGTGGTTCTCAACCGGGGTGTCGCAGCAGGTTTCGTCAGGTTTTTTCATAGAATACTAAATACAACTAGTATTCTATGGTTTCATAGAGATCAGTGTTGTTATCTTAAATTATAATAATTACTCTTACTCAGCATAAATTCAAAATATAGTTTATATTTTATTTACACTATTTATTTTTAAATAAATATAAATTTTCTGTACTGAACGCAATAAAATAAATATATATTTTTATTGTAAAATGGTGTTTATGCAAAAGATAATGATATATCCCTCTTTAAACGCTCCTAAACAGTCCATGACAAAGCTTTTTTTATGATGCCATGCTAACTTTTACACACATTACACTTCAGGAAAGATTGTTTTCAAACAGGGGCTTCCTTAATTTAAGGGATGGCCCTTTTTCCGAAACTTTTCAATGTCATACGGCAGGTAATAACCTGCGAATCGCAAAGAATACCAACGACAATTTTAAGCAGGTTAAAACTTGTTATGATTTAACTAACACAATTTTTGACGCTCTTCTAAAATCCTATCATATTTTTTTGCATAAGAAGGAAATACGGCGCTGGTCTAGAATCCTACCACAATGCAAATTATTTGGGTTAGGGTGCGGGGTTAGCGTTTAGGTTAGGGTGGGTCAAGTATTATTATTAAATAATGAATATATTAATACTTGACCCACCCTTACCCAAACACTAACCGACACCCTAACTTAAATATTGTGTGTTGTTTTAATAATGTGGTAGGATTCTAGACCAGCGCCACAAATACATATAGTAATAGTACTTGACCTACCCAAACCCAAAATAATGCTAGCCCATAAACATATAACCCCCTGGACAAAAATGTGGTAGAATTTTAGACCGGCGCCCAATTTATACGTTTATTTTTAGACCTGGTGTGGCAAATCGTTTAATTTCGCAAACAAAGATCCGGACACTTCAAAGCTCAACACGTAGATTAGGCCTCGAGGAATTTTTCGATGTCCCAAAAAACCGAGGAAAGCGAAGTGATTTTACTTCAGGATCCCCTTGGACCACAGATATACTAAGAAGAAAAAGCTTAGAAGACTTACAAAAGCTTTGGTAAACATTGTTAAACTAAAGCATGGAACATATTTTTATGTTAAAAGCCATAAAGTGAATAGAACTATTACCCCTTAAACTGTGTCCATGGATATCCGTCAAGCCAATATCCACTACCTTATTATATGTAAAAAAAACTCATATTTGTGGTTTAATAAATAATAATTCAAGTGCTAAAACAATGAATTGTTTACTAAATGTTTTTAGGTATGTCTTACTTAAAGAAAGAAACATGCTTTTAACATTGGAAAGGTACTGTATTGAAGAAGATGAACCAATGCCTGGACCAGACAGATTAGAAAAGGTAACTGTTTCTTTTTTTGTACATACTTTTTAAGTGTTGTTTCAGGCTTGAAAGTTTTTAGCCAACTGTACCAAACCATATTTTTGTGTATGAAAAATCCATGTTCACAAAATGGTAATGGTTTCCTTGAGCTCCAGGATAAAAATCATTTAAATATATTTTTTTAGGTAGCTGAGTCCATGAGCAATCTACGAGATGTGATTACAGAGAGGGAGAGTGCGAAAAATGTACTGCTTCATGGGACACCAGATGGGGTTCAAGGCAGGGTGTTTCATCCAATTGTTGATTATTTATGCTACCACAAACTTTTAATGATGGGGTTTTCATCTTAGGTGAATGGCGTAAAAACTCACTTGGAATGATCTACTGGTATAAATATAAGGAGCATTTAATTCCTCAACACCTGCAAAGAATTAAAAAGGGTGACCGGCCGGCAGAGTTAGCATCTTTCAACAAAAGATTGACTGAATGGCATTTGTAAGTATTGATTGTAATTAAATGGTTAACTAATTTTTTTATAGTTTTCTGATCCTATAGCGATATGATAGGTTAATTTAGTAAAGGTATAGACTGCAACCTTTTTCAGACTGCTGTCCAAAGTCCTACACATAATTCTGTCGTTTTCCTATTAATAGACTTTGTAAAATCAGTTATTTTAACCACAAATGAAATTAATATTTTTATGATCATAGTGGGGTTTCTCCGTGTAGTACAGGGGTGTCCAACATGAGGCATGGCATGCCACCTAATAAAAAAATGGCATGCAAGCCTCCAAAATACAGCCAATTGTCATTCTCTTTTAGCAATGCAAAACAATCCAAGCAATTACAACAACAACAATTATTTCTGATATTACAACATTATACTCTTTTTATTTTTTGTATAAAAGCACTTTTAATATTAGAAAAAAATAGTTGCTAAATTTTGGCACTGGAAGAAGTTATAAGATAAAAATTGGCATGTCGGCATGTTTGAGTTGGACACCCCTAATGTATTATAGTACAACGTTTTTTTTTTCAAATATCAGAAGGCATTGGGGAAAGCATGGGAATAGAACCATATCTGGTAACTAAAGTTTGTTAAGCACGTTAGTCAACCTGGCTAACATGCCATAAGTTACCAGAAACTGCTTTAGATGGTAACTAAAGTTTGTTAAGCACGTTAGTCAACCTGGCTAACATGCCATAAGTTACCAGAAACTGCTTTAGATGATAATTAAAAAAACATTGTATCAAATAATCTTGTTTTTCTTTTAGGCGTTTTCGTGAAAAGCAAATCAAGGTGCGGAGGTCTTATTACTACAGGGTCAATTTAAAATATAGAATGTTAAGAGGAAACAATCCTCACATGCCGAAAAAGCCTCCCAAATGGTGGATGGACAAGTTCAGGACCAAATGGAGATACAACTTACACCCTGAACTAGCAGTAATGTTACCCCCTCACGATTCGCGACGTCACGATGGGCGACCGAGGTTTTTCAGAACGAAATGACAATAATAGAACTTTTGATCATGTTGGTAACTGTTACAATGTTTAATAAAAAAAAAACTTAGATTTGTGTTCTTATTCCTGAGTAGTATTTTAAGTTATATGTAGAAAAACACATTGAGCAATCGAGTTTCAGGTGTTTAAAATGTCCTAAAAAATTATGGCAATCATGATTTTAAAGTTTGCTGCTTATTTTCAAACAGCCTGGAGGTATCAAATTATTATACCATAGGTTGTTTAAACTTCCCAACTTGTCTAAAACATACAATAGCGCAACACATCGCCTACAAAAAGAAGTTATTTTTGACATTTGCACCAGCATGAAATAAAAACAACATGTAGATTATGCAGGAGAATGTATGCTACATTTGCATACAAGAACTCCAAAAAAACGTGTTGCAATAAACACAAACGAAGCCTATGTTCATAACATTAAGGCATGGTGGATAGTCACAGAAATAGAAAGTGGAATGACTTAACTGGACACCAACACAAAATAAAATGGTGATTCATTTGTTGAAGACAGAAAAAAAGGGGTTTCATATTGGAACTTTAAAATGGAAAATAAATATATATGTTTAGTTAAAATAAAAATCAGAAATCACTAAAGTTTTACAATGTCCATTGTTTTTACAAGTATTCCTGATTCGTCAGAGTCACTTTGTGACAACTGCTGGGATGAATTCCTTTTTCTTTCGTCACTGCGTTTTTTTCTGTCTTTTCGCGCCTGTTCTTTTCTGTTCTTGTTACTTAACTGTTAAAACAACACAATCAACAGAGTAAATTTGGTCAGCATAGTTACAAGAAATACATTTTCATTTTGAACCAAGAACTGTTTATTACAGATTTCAAAAGTTTAACATTTTATTATTGCAATCACTTGACTTGATTGGGATGTGAGTCATATTGACTTGCAGTACCTTTACACTGTAAAGTACCTTAGATGTCGGAGCAACATTATTTTTCTTTTTGTTGCCTTCCTTAGCCAATGAGTGGTTTCCTCCAAATATTCTTGACCCAGTTCCACCTTCTTCCCAAAGATTGGACTGTAATGAATTCTTTTTTCTAAACACTGACGTGTTTGGGGAGGAATTTTTTGAATCTTCATCTGGAAAGATTAATGCAATTACATTAGAAAAGGCCTGCCCAACATAATGTCATAATAGAACTGCTTGGAGCCCAATATTCATTTTAAGATTTCCAGTTTACCGCTTATGTTGCATATCATATATAATTACTGTAGGCGTGTAATAATTTAGTTATATACCAATTCAGGAAAAGGCTATGTGTACAGCAATTGCGCATTCTAGCTAATAAACTCGGACAAGTGCAATGTTTGATAAATTGGACAATGTTTAATTAGTTGTTTGGAGCAATATGCAAATTATTGATGCAACAAATATTCCCCTTTTTGCATCAAAAGTTTCGCCAATTTAAACAAAATAAATGCGATTTTCACAATTTGTCTGATTAGACTGGGTTTTACTAGCATATTTGCGCACATGTTCGCTGAAGAACATTACATGTTTTCAAGAATAATTGTTTTTTACCTTTGTAACACTATCCCTAAAAAATTGGCTGACAACATAAGACCGCCTAATAGTTTTTTTGCTTGCAGCCCTTGTAACAATGAGTTGTGCAGGCCTACAATAGAGTATTAAAAATGTGTAATAAACTTTTATAGATAGTGCAAATGGCAGCAATGTGTTAATGTGACAACTGGCCACATACTAGCCGAAGCAAAAAACAAAATTCAGAGCAGTGTTATTTTGAATATTACTTACCAGAACTTTTGCTAGGCATTGTTTGCAGTATAACACCGATGGTGTAATCCACGTCGAAATCAGATTCCTCCAGTGTTTGCTGAATTAATTTTAAATCCTAAATATACAAATAAAAAAGGTTCAGTTATATATATGTATTAACGAAAAAGTCAACAAGAAAAGCATATTTCACTTGGGTTTTCCTATAATTTTATCATCAAGGAAGAAATTATCTATTTAAATTTTTTGTACTAGAAACATGTCACTTTGATCTTGTGGATTTTAAATTTATATATGCCTTACCTGACATCCAGTAACATTCATTATTTGTTGTAACATCCTCTTAGTGTTTCCGCCAGGTGAGACTTGTTTACGCTTAGATTCCCGTTTGAATGACGATGGTTTGTTTTCAGATTTAACCTTTAGAACATAGACAGCCTTAAATAATTAAAATACAACCACCTCAATATACTGAAATGTCAACACACTGTGTGAACAATATTTTTTTTTGGCTTCTTATCCTGGCAGCGAGTGACCAGGCTGTGATTCGGTTTAATTAGTTATGTCAACTACTCAGTGGTAAATTCCGTAAGGTACATTGGTCATGTAGAAAAGTTTTAATGAAAATTTACAGCTAACCCAAAAATAAAGTTATTTCAACTAATTTTAACACCTCAATGCTAAAAATGTGACTTACCACAAGTCTGATATTAGCTGGATTCTCAGAGTTGTCACTTAACTTTCGCACACTTGAATAATGATCTCCATTGTGGTACGCAATATGCAGTTGGGTAGTAGTGGATCTCTCACTTCCACTTATCTAAGTTATGTTAATTATTGAATTTATATATTGCATATACCAAGAAAGCTTCATAAAGAATTCAAGTAGTTTATAACACAGATAAGATTTATACATCTCCATTTTGAATAGAGTTGTTTTTTCTAAACAAATGCTTTATACTTGGTTTTCCACGTAAATTTACTTACTGTCCACATTGGAGTGTTTAGCTGATGAATAACAATGTTCACTGCATTGTTTTTTGCAAAAGCAACAATCGCATCATTTCCAGCATAGGTACCATCCTGTCTTAGCTTTTTTACTGAAAATGCAATGGATAAATAACACAGTTACTACTGTCCTCCAAAAAAATGCACTGGCAATCAGAGTAACTAGTTAAGAGCTTAAAACCTAATATTTTTGCATCAGTTAAGTCAAAGTTTCTTTTTTAAAAAATACCAAGTCAAGTGCTGTCATAATTAAACATTAAACTATTAAAATTGGTAAATTCGTCTGATTATAAGCAATAACCCAACCAAAAACAACAAAAACATAATATTTAAAAAGAAAATTGGCTTTAGTGCAAATTAAGATGAATAACCTATTAAAAAATGCCTTGCCTAAAGTAATTACGATACTGCAACTCAACAAACTAATTAAGCAAAAACTGAAAATACACAATAAAAGTACAATAAAACTAAAGCCAGAACATTCATTTTTAACTTTTTTATTTTTTTTTCATAACTCGAAAAAAATATGCTTTTACCGTGGTCTTCAAAAGTACAATCATCTTCAACAAAGGGTTCGAAGTCATTTCTATGTTCAATCATATACTTGACGGTCTGTTCGCGGTGAAGTAAGTGTCGCTGAGAGGTGCCTTCTAGTTGGTCAGCAAGTGCACGAAAAAGACAGTTCCTTAAATATGAATTAAGTAAATAATGTGGTTTAGCAAGATTTTTGTCCTGCAGTTATCATTTTAATGAGTTATAGCAGTGTTTCTCAATCTTTTGCTTTGCAGCGACCCAAATATAAAGCGTAATAATAACAGGTGAGATTACCCAACTCTCACTGAACTTTTTGTAAGTCCAAAATAAATCAAGTACAAACAAGAAAATAGTATTAATAAATTCAAAAAAATGGAAATTAAATCCACTAAACCTCAATATTTTTCCAACCAGGGCTAGTAAAAAAATTGGGAGTGACTGGGTGCCGTAAAGTTTAAAAAGTGCACCCTGCTTGTTGAACATATCAGGGTCGACATTGATTAAAAATTTTCACTCGCCAGTTGAGTATGTGCCAATCAGCACTCACAAAAATGAAATGTACTTTGCAATTTCAACCCTGCATATGAAAAACAGGGGTGCAGATTTTGTTAAAAAAAAAAAAAAACTAAGGAAAGCATTGGCTACAACTAATAGCAAAAGATGATAACAAAGTAAATTTCTGGATAAGCTAATGCTTCTGGGAAGGAAACAAGGTAATGTATTATGGTTCCTCTCCGGGAATGTTTCGACGGGAAATTCCTGGGATTTCCCGCGATTTAACAATCCCGAATCCTGGGATTTATTTTTTTGAATCCCGGTTATTCGGCAACATAGTAAAACTTGAAAAAAATTGTGGTTTTTGACTGATATAATGAAAAAAATATTACTAACCATGTTAAAGTTGTTGCCTAAGTGGCTTTATTTGTGCTTACCAGAAGAAAAACTTAATTAAATTTATTCTACCAATAAAAATGCGACCTGTATGCGCTTTTTTAAAAATAAAAACAAATAAGGGTGCTGACTTTAACATGAGAAGGCCTTGTAAAATTGCAGAAGCAAGACTACAGAACATAAATGAGCTTAATTAAATCTTTGGAGCCAATAGAAATAATTTTAAACGTCATAATGACATAATTTTAGGTACAATTTTTTGTCGGGAATCCCGGGAATTTTTATTTTTCAATCCCGTTTCCTAGGAGTGAACAAATCCGGGAAAAAGAGGAACCCTATACCGTATAAGAATAGCAAATGTTATATCATACCCATCTCCAGGAATATCGCGCAGCTTTAATCCAACAGTGGCAAGTTGGTTAGAGAAACCAGCATAGCTTTCATCATCGAGGAAATATGATAAAGCTACCTGTAATTAACATCATATTAAGTGTACAGTTGAATTTATTAAATAAAAACAAACAACACAAAGTTATGAATACCTCTTTCTGGCGTCGAACCTTTTGGTGAGCTTTTCTCACTGTTCTTTCGTCACGTTTGCGATTTCCTCTGTTTTGATCTCGTCCAGCCATTGTGGAATTGAAGCATAGGCTTTAAAATTTTACAAGGAGTGTACAGAATACGTACAAACAAAGTACATCCTACAAGCGACAACTAAAGCAAAGAAATAAACAAAACCTTATGTAGGTGTAATAAACTAATCGATGTTTTATATTTGAAGTAATCACCGATTCGTTATATAGTATTGTTTAGTACGACTTTGAAATTCAGATTAATTTTAACTTAGCCTATTTGTCGTTAAGACAATCCCAAACTAATGTTTCCCCGCAAAGGTTAATGTCCATATTTTTTTTTGCCGCTATAGTTGCGATTTAAATTGTTTAATGTTTGCTATTTTTTTAGTTTGGTAAAATGGCCTAAACAGCGAATTGAAATACCAAAATCGCTGTTATTGAGAAGAAAGACCTTCCTGAGTGGGGCGCCTGAATTACATTAAAATTTGTACATTTGCGAAGAAGATTTACTAACCACATTTAGTTTAACAAGTAGGTTAAAGTACGCTGTTTCAAACCATAATGCAACCGTTTGCTTAAATATGGGATTTTAATTATTTAATTAAGCATTGCTTAAGTTTCATCAAAAAATCTTTAACTAGGTTGCATTTTTGTATGTATGCGGGTTACCTAGATTAAAAAATAAAATTACAATTGATTTCAAAAATGGCCGTCCCTTGGGGCATTTTCCCTAATGTAATGCCATTTAAAAGCTAGTTGCAGAAAGTAGCCTGTCAACAACCATCCGTTGTAGTCAACTTAACTTGTGAGTAGCAAACATGTCTAGAAAGCTTACGTTGCTAAACGGACCTCCGTGGGGTTTTAGGATTACAGGTGGTGCAGACGAAGATCAGAATATCGTCGTTACAAGGGTAGGAATTTCGGCGACATTTTAGTTTACCCAGGTCTGTAAACTTATACGTACCGCTACAAGTATTCATGTGTAGATCACGCCGGGGTCGCCTGCAGCTAAAGCGGGCCTACAAAGCCGCGACATTATTTTGGCCATTGATGGAAACATGTTAAAAGATGCAACCAGGGCTGAGGCGGAGGCTTATGTTCGAACGGCATCACCTGGACATCTAGATGTCGTCGTTAAGCTGTAGGGTTTGAATAAATAGTTCTCGAACGTTCAGGTGTAGTGATCGTCGCTTTGTTTTTAGAGCAACTGCGTGGGACGCCAAACCAGGTCGAATGAAGGCAGCTGATCCGACTTGGATACAACTGGCCAAAGAACTTGAAAAACCCCGCCCAGTTGGGCAAGCTGGTAACAGACCACTTTGTGTTGATGTAAGATGTATTTAACCACACATTTGGACCAAAAAATTTAGCAGTGCATTTTACACTATTACGTCTATAAACATTAAAGTTTGTATCGCATACGTTTAAAAATACATCGCATAGCATAGTAAGCAATTTAAACGACTGCTTTTTCAAGGCGCTGAAGGCTCCCTGGTGACTCAGGGGACAACGTTTGAGTCAGCTGTCCCAGCGCCAACAGTGGCTCCGCCCGAGCAAGATATTCTCCAACCAAGACGATTTATGCCCAAGGGGACTACGACGTGCAACTACTGCGCACAAAACATTGAGTAAAACGCCCCTTATAGCCATTTGGCTTGTTACTACCGTTTTACGCATATGTTAATACAATCTAAAGTTTTCAGCTCGTAAATAACATGCCAAGGTTTTGGAAAGTGCGCTGGTACCGGTAATGCTTTGTTTCTCAGGGGCGAATATTCCACAGTTGAAAACCTCAATTTCCACAAAACTTGCTTCATTTGCGCCGCGCCAAACTGCCAGGGAAGCTTGGACCATGGCTTTATAGTGGACGGAGGGAAAGCCTACTGCGTTCACTGCCACGACAAATACTTCTCGCAGCCCTGCATGAAATGTTGCAAGCCAATTTTTGGGGTTAGTGCAGTTATTTGTCGTTATCCGAATTGTACGTTCCTGAGTAGGCTACCAAAGGTAGTTAAGTAAGGTATGTGAAAAGGTGCAATAATATGGTTTGAGGAGCTAGTGATTCACAGAGATTAACACAGTTTTATAATAGACAACATACATAAATATATGAGTGCAAGACAGCAAATTTGTTCTCTCAAAAATTAAGCAGAAGAAGTAAAATATAAAGTAAGTTTTGAACGTGTGACCACATTTGATGTTGTAAGATTGACAGTTTATGTATTTCCAGGAGATATTTCGGGCGTTAAACTGTCAGTGGCATCTGGAGTGTTTCACCTGTCACGAGTGCCATGCGCCGATATACGACGGGGTCTTTCACATGGAACACGGCAAAGTTTATTGCGATAAGGGTAAGTACGTACTAACGACCACACTCAAAGGACCACAGTCAACGCCATGGGTATGATATAGGTTTTACATTAAAACCAAAAAAAAACTGGGCGTGAAAATGGTAAAAATGTTAAACAAATATAACGTGCAACTTTACGTTTTGTAGTTCCACTAAAGTATAGCATTTTAATAACTAATAAGACCGCGCTAAAAACATTCTAAAAAGGATGTACCAGTATAGACACAGTTAAAAAAATAATTATAGGTTGCCAATAGTTTTGCGGACGCTAGTAAAATACAATTTTGGTGGAACATGAATGTTTTTGTAGTTGTATTCAGGGCTGGGGAGCCGGAGCCGGAGCTGGAGCCAGGAGCCCGGAGCTAAGCATTTTCTCTGGAGCCAGAGCCGGAGCCGGAGCCATTGTTATTATTTTTGTGGAGCTGGAGCCGGAGCCGGAGCCATTTTTATTATTTTTGTGGAGCTCGAGCCGGAGCCGGAGCCATTTTTATTATTTTTGTGGAGCTGGAGCCGGAGCCCTTTTTATTATTTTTGTGGAGCTGGGGCCATAGTTTGTGGTGCTAAAGCTAAGAAATTATATTTTGTTCCATCTCCAACGTTAGTTAGCCAAAAGCTTTTTTAAAAACTTTTTAAAACTTGCCATTGAATTAGTGACTGGTGGCACCGGAGCTGGAGCCGGAGTCATTGGGTGTGTGTTTGATGGCTCCGGAGCTGGAGCCGGAGCCAAAGGATTTGAGTTTTACTACTCCGGAGCTGGAGCCGGAGCCAAAGGATTGAGTTTTACGACTCCGGAGCTGGAGCCGGAGCCATTTAATAATTGCCTGGTGGCTCCGGAGCTGGAGCCGGAGCTAATGCTATTTTACGGTGGCTCCCCAGCCCTGGTTGTATTAGGTCATGTGAAAGGGCGAGTTCAGATGGAGGGGGGCACCAGGTCATGGGCCTACCGTAGGCCTACTATCCTTTTGCCAACTTTTAGCCTTTAGCACTGTGCTTTGTCTGCTTTAAGGCTATCTATTCAGCAATATATGGCAATATGCATGTTGCGCCGGGTGACACATAAACTTTGTTAAGTTAGACCAGACGCAAACTGTGCTTGCGACGTTTTGGTGCGTCGTTTCATTTTCCAAAGGCGTTATTCCATTGACATTTAGTGAAATTCAGATTGCTGGATGAGCCACCAAAAAAGTTTTTAAACCAATAAATTAGACTGCACACGCGGCTTTTCGAGCAATATGCGAATATCTTTTTATGTGCCTTAGGCATGACATATGCCTTTTAATTGAGAGTTTTGCCACTCGCATATTTGCGCCCCAATTCACTGAAGAACAACAGGTCTTTTTAAGAATAATTGTTTTATAACGTAACTATGTGCGTCATCCTTGGAAATCGCTGTGTTGTGTTTTTTTGGTAAAGCTAAATAATATAGAAATCATCTTTTATTTATTTATTTTTTTGAAGATCACTTACTCTTGTTTTCGGTCACGTGTTTCGGTTGTCGCAATCTTATTGGTCCAGGCGACAAAGAAATAAACGCTATTAATAAGAAGTGGCATGATCGTTGCTTCAATTGTCAGGTAATTAAAATGTGTTTTTCCCAAAAAAATATAAGACAAGACTAAATCTACGTTTGTAGTTTTTTTAAGTGTTTTACTTTACTTTCGGACCATGCGAAATGGTTTAAATTTACCATTTTTTTCATATTGAAATAAACCATTATTTTTTCTGTGTTTTAGAAATGCAGACGGAATCTAAACAACAAAAGGTTCGTTCGTCGTAACGACCTACCCACCTGCCACAACTGCAAGTAACTTATTATGGCAGACATCAACGGACTTAATCTTGGTGTTATGTTTGTCCACAATATGCATGCTCAGTCATGATGTCTATTGTCGTGTAAAATTAAGTATTGTATTTCACTTTAAATTAAATATCATTGTACATTAAGCAAATATCATTGTACATTTAGTATGTGAAGATACGCCTAATTTTTAAAATCACTTGACACTTTAGATATAGTTCAGAGATTTGGACTGGAGAAATGTAATCTTAAAAAATATTACTTTAAGCTCACAAAAATATTGTTGGATAGCGGCCTTATATAAAATCACTGAAGCTGGAACTTGCCATGTTGGTAAAATCTAAGTATTCCTGTTAACAAACTAGTGTATTTTTCTGAAAGTATATTGATTCAAACCAGCAAAAAAGTTAAACAGGCATCGCAGGAGAGAATTGCTCAGAGGTAAACCAGCAAATATTCGAAAGAAAAACTTAAAAGGGGCGGAAAAAGCACATAAATAAAACTAGAAATACTTACCCAAAATATAATTTTGACATCAGTTTATAATCAAGTACACATTCATAATTAATCGACAGTATTACCCAGACTGCATCGCCTAACAGTGTAAAAAGCATAATTGCTGTTAAATTGCACTGGATAATAAACGTAGTTTAACAGTTTTGACGCAACTTGCAGAAAACAAACGTAACGGGTAAAGATATAAAGAAAAATAACAAAAAGAATTAGAAAAATAAATTTCGTTGTGGGACATTTTGCAACAACATTTATACAGTTTAGTACCAGATAGTACAAACTTAAGAAAAGAAAATATGAGTCAGGTAGAAAAGCTAAAATTTTCCAGGCGCTGGGAAGAACACAATTTCAAGAAACGTTGAGAAAAATTATCTCCAAAGCGATAACTACCTTAAAATTGCAAGGAAAGGGGGTTACATAAATTGGGAATTTTGCTGCTTTATTCGCCGACTGCTCTGAACTATGTTGGTCGGTTTTAATTTGGAACAAAAGTAAAAAAACGCCAGAAACTGCGCTTTCACGAAATTCGGGGAGAATTAGTGGCCTCAAGCTCGGCGAACAGACTTTGCCCGCTCATTCCTTTTGACGTTGCCATCGCGTTACTGGCAAGCGGCATCTCGCTCATTGACGTGTCAGGATGGGTTGACACGTGCCATTTGTCACCGCCACTGGCACTGGCACCTGTCACCGGGGCGCTGGCGGGAGTTGGAGGCGGGGCTTGTAAGAAAGGGGGTCGAGGGTCGCCTCGGTTCGTGGCTCTATGTGTCGGCGATTTGCCGCTCCGGCCCATGTACGCCAAGTTCACCTGAAAGATCAACAAAGCAGGATTAGGATTTTTGGGGCACGTGGCCATGTACGGCATGAAGCAACTTTGTGACATCACCTCTCTAAAAATTGAAGTGGCCTCCCAAAATAAAATTCCCAGATCAGCGCCTCTGTACGGTTTATCAACAAAACAGATATTTTGCGCCGATTTACTGTAACGAATGCTGCTTAAATTAACCTGTCCTTTAAATGGGTAAAAGTAGCATATATTCTTGCCATAACGAAGAAATTGCGTCTTAGCGAAACGCATGAAATTTTTTAGAAATGACGTCACAAGGTTACGCCATAACTAAACGTTTAAAACAAGTATCTTAGAAAACCGGAGTTAACGTTTGATAAAGAGCACAAATATGCAACTTGGGGAGATGGGGGGATGGCCTGGTGAAAGACGGATAAGGCCTTGTAAAAAAAACATTTTTTACCACGGCATACTTGTAAAAGTTATTTTCCCGTAACGCAGTTCCTCACCGTTCCTGCTTACTTTCACCACTACACACAACTAATTAAAAAAACACTAACGACCTTACCGGAATCATTATCAGTTTCGTATCGGCTGAAGACACACTGAAACGAATTTAAAAAAATCAATACCTTATCGTGTGAGTTCCATCGGAGCTTCATCTGGTCAAGGTCGTTGAAGAGTTCATCGTTCTCGTCCCTAAGTCGAGACGCTGACTTCCGGTATTCCACCATCATCGACTCGAGGAGCTGATTTTGCTCGAGCTGCGACTTGCTCGCTACCGCCATCCGGTGGAAAGCGGCTTCGAAGTCGGCCCGCATCTGGTTCTGAAGAAACGAAAAGATAAAAGGGCGTTACAGCGTAATTTCGCGACGTTTGTGAAAAAGGTAGTGTTGCTCAATCGAGTGATAGCAGGAAAATTGAATAACACAAAAACAATCAGGAAATGGCGACTTTTTTTAATAAGGATAAACTGATCTTAATGGTTTATATTTATTTTCTGTCTTTTTAGTGATATATTAGAAAAAACGAAGTTTCTGTATACCCAATACACCAGTAGAGCTGTTTGGAATATCACGGTTTATTGTACTTCGTTTTTAACAAATAATACAAAGTTTGAATCGGAACAATGGCTCGACAAAACGCTGAAAAGTATAATAATTCAGAATAAAATGTTGTGCTACGCCTTGAAACCTATAGCAGGTTAAAGTCCTAAAACCATTTTATATGAGAGAAAAAGCCAGTGTGTTGGGTTCCATTTAAACATGACAAATATTCAAGCCGGACGATATAATTTTTAACAATGTTCAAACAGTATTTTAAAGCAACGTCAACTATAAGTGCCCTGAAAACTGCTTTATTTGGGATACAGTTTAAACATTATGCCCCATTTAGCCTTCAAACTTCACAAGGCAACGTCATAAGTGTGACGTACCATACTGACGTCAGCGACATTGAGCTGTTGAAGCGTGGTGCGATGTTCTTCCTCGAGACCCTGGTAATCCGAGATCCGAATGTCGATGTCGGAACGAAGCTGCTCCTCGATCTAAATTACGATTAAAGTATTATTATTTTCTTGCTCGTATTGGGATGACTTTTATAACACTTGGTGAGTAGACCTTGTCAAATACACTGGCTTTTACGCGTAAAAACATACTAACAATACGTGCAAAATCACCAAAGTAGGTTAAAATTGCGTAGATTCGACTACTTCCTTATACACCGACCTCTTTAAGATGCTCGACCTGGCTTTGCAGGCGCGTTATTTCCTCGTCCTTGTGTTTGTTCAGGTTGCCTTGGAAGGAATTCAGGTCGAGGTTCAGTCGCATGATTTGATCCTGAGAAAATTAAAATAACCTAAATACACTCACTTAATACCGCCAATGGTGTGCGACTAGCGCAGAACGTTTTTGTGAAAACCTGTGTTTAATCAACGCAGCAAAAAAACAACATGGCGAGCAGAGGCGCCAACAGAATTTGTTTACCTTTAATACCTATGATATCAATGTGTACATACGATTCTATATCAGTAGAAATTTATATTCAAATCTCTATTATTCCAATAGTAACTTAGTAAAACTGAACAATAACAAAACTTATAAACAATATTAATAATAATAATAATCGCATTTTGAAAAATCGTCAATGGTGTACGACTACCGCAGTACGTTTTTTTGCAAGTCTTATGAGTTATGACAATCCTTCCAAGTGCTATCAAAGTCATTACCTTATAATCGCACTCAACATCATCCAATCTCCCCTGGAATTCGCACTCCATCTTCTCGATCCGGTCCTCCTGATCCTGCAGCTGGACGTTGAGATACTCTACCTTGGACTCCAGCTTTGCCCTCTCGGAGGACTCGTGCTCCTTCTGCGAGCGGTAATACCTGCGAAGAAGAAAGTATGGACCTGTTAAGAGTGTTCCTGAAAATGCAGTTGTTTACAGAAAGAGCGCAACCTCTTGTTTGTAATAACAAAATAGTCTCCGTATGTACTGATTATAACAAGTTATCGCTATTTAAAACTGCAATTTTAATAAGGCACAGGTTTAATTGTTGATAAAAAAGCGCTACGGCCATTTGATACCAATTTGGAAAAATAAAAAAAACCTGACGAATAAAACCAATAGGCAAATCAATTGTTGAAAGTGATTTTATTGTATTTGTTGTGTTTGAACTCCATCATGACAATCTGTTTAATCGGTAAGTCGAAGATAATCAGGGTCACTTACTTGATACCGCTTTTGTAAATAGAGCAAACCGCCTGTTGAACCAATGTGTCTTTGAGTTCGCTTTCCATAGCTTCCGACAGAACTTCGACGCTGAAAGAATCGTCTGCGAATAATAAAGTTGGACACTGTCAGGAAAGCACCATCTTATGCATTTGTACGCTAGGAAGTATATTGACTTAGTAGAGACGGCCTCTACTTCCTCAGTCACGACCCAATAAAGTTGTTATAACATACCGAGATCAACTCCGAGATCTTTGAGGACCTGATCCGGATTTTCGATCCCGTCTTCCTTCCATATGGTGTGGAGGCTCTCAACGTCTACGTATCTGTTCATAAAAAATATAAATGAAGATGCCTTACGAAAGAATACTCTGAATTGCTTCCATGATCGCTACCCTGTTGTTTTCAACCCACAATCCCGGCCAATGCCGCTATTCTGTATTATTCTTGTCGTTTATTTAGCCTAATCCGTTTGCAGTGAATGAACTTAAATTGAAGGTGAGCATTCGCTGTTTTTCAATAGTTAAGACTTGATTAAATTTTATTGTTTGAAAAAGCGGATGCAACTGTGAAATATATCTAACTAGAATTTCGGTCAAAGTTGTTTAATATTTAAGCTATCGTGAACATAAAGGGTTGCTAAGCTGTATTTATTTTTTTCGTTTATATTTAACGATTTTAGTAAACTATTCTTTGTGCAGGGTTTTAGTAGCCATTGTATATATAACCTGGCTACTCAGTAATTCACAGAATATTGTTGTCAAAAGGCAAAAATACGTTCCAACAAACCTTCCGCCATCCCCAGTCAAAAAATACAGCGGCGACTCTTCCAAACGGCGTCTGCTGATTGGATGATAGTGAGGGAGCGAGGTGGTCTTAGAGCTTCGCCTTCGGCTTCGTGTCGCGTTGTGATTGGTCCTCCTTCTCCTGCGGTAAGCGGGAACTCCCTCGTAGCTTTTCATGTCGCAATCGTCTGCCTCGTCCCGGTCGAGCGAGGTGCGCCCTCCGGCGGAAGACAGGGAACTGCTGTAATCTGGAAGAAATAGTGTAAAGTTACCTTTGGGGAATAAAGTGGGTCGTTATCCAATCGGTAAAAAATAGATTTCAAAAACTGTTATCGCTGAGTTGTTGAGCGTCATACGTTGTTACTGTTATGAATAGCCACTTTTTAACAGCTCATTTGTTACACTTGAAAATATGACGAGGTTAGACGCAAATATTTGCGTTAAAAATTAGGGATGTGTTGAATGAATCGATTGGTCATTTCCTGCACGGAGCATAGCGCAATCATAGTTTCCAAATAGATACCTAAAAATTCTTGCACCAAATCTTCAGCCAACAACAACACATTCAGCTCAATTTTGTAAACGTTGCAAAGCCCTGAGTGTGGCGCTTATTTATCAAACGCCTTCTTCCATCAGTGTTAATATCAAGATAACACATTTCACATAAATGCCGCAGAAATGCACAAACCTGATTTAGCCGGTGACGAGGTAAAATAGCAGGCGTCGCTGGCCGGGGTCGACACAAAACCGCTGGTGCTGTCCTGTTGCTGTTGTCGCTTATTGCCGGACGGGGGCGTGGCCTGGCAAATCGAGTGGGTGGGGCGCCTTGCCGGCGAAAGGTTAGGAGTGCTGTGTACAGACGGGTGAGCGGAAAAATCACCAACCGAAGGCGTGCTAACTGCGCTATTCCGATTCTTGCTCGTGAACGGCGTCGTGTGCAAAGCTTCCGCAGAGCGCCGCCGGTTGTCGTTCAGGTTAGTATCCGAGCCCTGAGAAGTGACGTCACAAGCGCTGTCGACGCTGAGGAAGAGCGTCATCTGGCGGGCGAAGTCATGGAAGCTGATGAGGCCGTCGCCGTCCGAGTCAAGCACATCGAAGAGCTGCTGAACGTCGCCGCCGGAACTTGTGAGTGACAGCGCTTGGTAAAGCTCTTGTAGTTGACGGATGTCAATGTTATCACTCAGGTCGCCTATAATTTGCTGCCAGATCGCGCCCAGCGCTTCCTGAGCGTCGGCAGCCGCGCTCGACTGGTTCAGCACCTCGCCGTCCGTTTGATGATGTTGCTGCTGCTGCTCGGTGGAGCTGGTTTCGTCCATTTGCGCCAACTCGCTGTCGGGGTTTGTCCTGCGCGAGTAACGCTTGGATAAAAACAGTTTGGTGCGGGGTACTTATGTTACTGAGTTTTACAAGTGATTTATCAGCTATCAATAACTCTACATTTTAACTGTTGTCAGTGGAATTTATGGAATCATGGCGATATGTTGCAAAACATTAACCGATAATATAATGAAAGAAACTTTTTAACGTTCTTTGTATTAGACTTTTATACTGAAAATATATTACGATAAATAAATTAACTAAAATAATTTTCAAAAGCCCCATTCAAAAAAGTCGTTTAACCAGATACATTAACCTAAGTTAAACAAACTAAATCAAATTATTAATTAGTATTTCCGTAAAACTCAGCTTTGCTGGGTCAATTTTATATTATAGTAAAATGGGTGACCTTATTATAATAGTGCGACGTTTATTTTATTCCAAACGTCTACAATCAAAATTGCAACCGTTTTCAAGTATAATTTGGTTATTTGTGATAAAAACATGTACTGAAATTTAATGCTTACCAGTCTTCACCGTCGCCTTCCCCAACAAACTCCTCGACCGAAAGGCGCGAATGTTGCGTCACGTGACTAAGCTGCTGCTGACGTAACTGCGCGCTGACGTCATCACGCTGTTGTCCCAATCGATTTTGTTGATCCCGAGCGGCGGAGGTCATGTCGTACCTAAACGATAGAGATCAATGGATTTTATCGAACCTGAGGAAATTAAATTTTATGCGAGTGTCATGAAACAAACATCCTCGCGTCGACGACAATTTATTTAAACAACGTGGCGATGATTTACGTTAAATCGTTTGTAAATACGTTTTACAATCCATCTTTAATAGATCTTTTAAATGCATCTGCAATCATATGGGTAATTTTTCATATATAGTTTGGACAAAGAAGCGTTATCGCTTTATCATCAAATTTAGACGAATAGTTGAGCCGTAGTAAACCTAGGCCGCAAAACGTGTTTGCCTAAAAAGCAAACTCTGCCAAATAGATTCGACCGATTCGTCATTTGGCGAATCTAAAGCCTGTCGACAGCTGGATTAATTAGCAATCCACCGTCTCTATACCGATGCCCTTGGACGAACGACCTCCAAAAGCCAGCTATTTACATTTCTTTGTCGCTTGACGACAGACGGAATTCTAGCTATGAGCACGGCAACAGAACAGTATTGTATACAACTTCGCCGTGTTTGCGAGCGGTAGCCCAAGCGAAACCTAATCAAATATAAAACCGCAAATCGGTCGCCACGTTTTTGAAATAGGAGCCAAAACGAAAGTCAAAAATATGCTTTCGTGAAGTCATAGGAATATTTCTAAAGATTATGTTTTTTTTCTGCTTTCGCTCGCTCGAGTGCTTTCTTTCATAATATTGTCAATATTAGACAACCTCAAACTCGGGTTAGCATTCGGGTATTGTGAACTATTCTATACTGCTCTGCTCGCCGTAAATAGCTGCTCGTTGTTAAGAAAAAAACGACAAGATCCTACAGTACCGTGCAACGTTTTAGAAATAAACTAATTACTTTTTTTAATTAGGCATCAGTTAACTAACATTATACAGACTTACAAGTAAAACAGTATAAACGCCATGTCCGTTCACCTCGTCTAAGTCCAACGAAGTCCGAAACATAAAACGCGAATATTGCCTAGAGAAGACTGCTACAAAAAACACACTTTTTTTGCGCGTCACCTCTGCGAACTTGGCACCGGCTCCGTCACTGACTTCAAACTTCAAAACGCGAATATTGCCTAGAGAAGACTGCTACAAAAAACACACTTTTTTTGCGCGTCACCTCTGCGAACTTTGCACCGGCTCCGTCACTGACTTCAACAAACAAACAAGCACCCGCAAAGAGGAACAAGCACTCACCGGCTCGCCGACTTTCTACCCAGCAGCTCCGTGTCCGGTAACGTCCGCCTTCCGTACTTGCGCGACTTCCTACTAGGCAACGACTGGTTGCGCGGCGACGGGGTGGATGAGTTTGCGTTCAGGCTGTTACGGTGCTGCTGCTGTTGTTGGTCGAAGGTAGCTACTGTATTCAAGAGCCGATCGCCCTTGCTGGGTGAGCTTAGCCTTCGCTGCTCTTGCTGCTGCTGTTGCTGCGGCTTACTTTGCTGTCGGAAATCGATAACCAACCAATCGGGGTCCTCCACGTTCGCCCCGTAGCAACTCTTGTCGCCCTTGTCCGCCTTCGAGGCCTTGTAACCCTCGCAGGTGATTTCCCGGTCGCTTGCGTCACCGCCGCTTGTGACGTCGTTTCCGTTCAGGTCGCCGCGCAGGTCGAGTGACTTCCGGTCAACGCCGTCCTCGTTTTCGCTGCCTGGAAGTAAGGTGCCGGCCAGAAGCTGCAACAGGCCCTCGCGGAATCGGTCGTAGGAGAGCAGTGTGTCGGTTTGGAAGAGGTACTCGTACAGCAGCGCGTATTCACTCTGCATTGATACAATGCCTGGTTATAGATGCTGCGTCGCGCATAAAGTACACAGAACGAGAAAAAACGCGTGTTCGGCAATGGCTATTAGCAACTCGTGACAACAAAAATACAACTTTAATCTGTATGGCGTTTAACTATTAGTGCTGACAGATTAAAAAGTCGAATTTGACCCTGCTTACACATTTGCTATAACTATACCAAGCAACCTTAACGACAATTAGTCTGTAGAACAATCCACTCGTGATAAACCGCAATAAGCTCGCGTTCATTAGGTAGCACGGGATCGGATCGGATTTGCTGCAGATTGGGGATCGCCTAATTGCAACGTATACAAGGCAGCGTCGGGCTTGCAGAGGCTTGCGGCGCTGTAATTTGTTTAATTGCTGTTGATACAACGCGTTTGACAGTGAGCTTTCGTTTGAAACAACAATACTGTAGTGTGATACAGTTAAAAACTTGTATTCTTTAGAACTGTCATAATTTAGAAAATGTAAAACTCCTAACATAAAATTAATTCGTGGGTTTTTCAACGGATAGTACGCATAAGGAGTTTAACACATGATATTGCCGAACGATACATCATAACAATGTAAGCAATTAGAAACTGGTACTTACATCTATTTAAACAGGTAAACAAAACAACTTGTTTTCTTCCACAAGCGTATCATTGACTGGACTCGATATGACTTTTTTCAGACTTTGAAACGTACAATAAACACTTTTCGGTACTCGCATCCTTTTCAGGGGAACGCCACTCAACGTGCAAAAAAAAAACAGTGCCCGAAAAGGGTGTTTGAAAAACAATTGTCAGTTTGAAGTGGCCAAGACAAGTGCATCTCAACATACAAGGCCGGCAAAAGGGAGACCGCAGACGTGGGAATTTGTGGCGCTGAAATCTAACCTAAGACGTCGGCCATTGTGTATCTGATGTATTTTGGGATTATCCAGCGATATTTTTACACTGCAACAAAGGCGTTGTCGACTTGTTTTTCCCCTCGTTATCAACATAAACCTGCTGGTTTCTGTACTATCGGCTACTACGGCCTGCTGTTGACAAGGGGCTGAAAATATTTCAGTATATTGTTTTGCAGAAATGATTTTTTTTTCAAAGTGAAAAAAAAAAACATTTCTGATGGGTTGTGGAAGCAAAACATGGTTCTCCTGGTTAAGAGGAATTCGGAGATCTTTTTGGCAGCACATGATAACTACTGCAACATTATTTTTTCTACAGAAAATTACAACATTTGAGCCAGCAAAGTGTATTTAAGTCGCTAATACAAAGTGACAAGTGTGCAGTGCGTTAAAATGGTAGAAAACATCAGCAAATTGGATAACAATGTTGCATGTTTAACGATGTTTGGATGGTTCTCTATTTAATTGGCCGTTTGACAAATAGCAATGGCACCGTTTACGATTTAATCATTGACAGCCATATAGCACTAAATCGCGCATTAACTCACATGACAGGCAGTTCGTTTACATTGGGTGGCAAAGTTCGACGCAGGGTGATTACACAAGGTGACGGTGTGAACTATACCGCTACCAGTAGCTAGAGAAAATAGGCCACAGCACTGACACCTTTCAGAGAGATTGGCCGGTTCGGCATGCGACATTCGAGGGCTATCGTGTAAGTGGTAATCGATAAACGCTTCAATCGCCCTTTGATTACGAACTAACAACTTTAACGGCTCTAATGCCTGATTCATACACGGAGGGACACAGAAACATTTTGGCTTATTTACAATAAGATCTTCGGATGCGAACATTCACTAATCCGTATGAGAACGATGGCATAAGTTTCAGTTTAAAACGAGTTTTCAGCTCAAGAGCCCTATTCGATTCCGTCATAATCCGATTAGGAACGAAGCTTTTAAAATAGTAATAAAGAAAACTGTGATATAACAAACATACACATGGCAAATGTATGGTCACGATGAGTTAACACATGTCAAAATCATGACCACTTTAATTGTATCAGTATTTGATCAGTAATTTTTTAATATTGCGACGTTGGAGTTTTTCATTTAGGCGGCCGTCGTCAGTTTGGAAAAAATTAAAAAAGAGCGACATTCCATTTTGGACAGAGATTTTTAATATCACCCTGAACAATTTTCCGCGCCATAGGTAGTATTGTCAGCAGTTTATGAGCACTGTTTTAATATTTGTCGTGCGGATTGTCGCAGAGCGGCACTCAAAAGCGTTTCGAGCAGCTACCTTAGACTGTATTTACTTCGTATCTCGGGGCTACCGAGCCTTATGCGCTCGCCAGACCGGCGTATTCAGACGTGGGCCGCCTATGAAGTCGCATTTGAACGTGGGCTTTGACGAGCCTAATTAGCCAGTACGTGACGACTGCACTGTTGTTGGTGTATGATGTGACGCGCACGTGTAATTTAAAGACTCGTTTATGAGAATATATGTGCCAAATACGATGGTTTTCATACGTTTTTTTACTGCGAATTAAAGCGGAGATAACGCGATTAGCGTAACACTATTACACCTAACTTAAATCGATTATACGTATCAAGCAGCCTAACATATACTAATCAATTGTAAAATTGCTCTTCCGACAAAAATTTATTAAATTGCCAACATTTCGATTGCCTATTCGGCCCATCTTCTTCAGGGCAATATAATTGCAACTGTATACTACTTCGCATGTTACTACTCAAGAGTAGTAAATGTGATAAAAGGGGGCACAAGGAAATAGATATGCACTAAAAACAAATAAAAATAAGAATTTAACTCTGATTAAACGACGACAATACATACCTCGAGCGACAACTGGTTACAAAGGTCTTCAAACTCGTGGGTGGAAATAAGTCCAGATCCGGTCGTGTCGCACGATTCAAAGATCGACCGCAAAAGTGTATCGTAATCCTGGTTGCTCTCCATGGTCGGAGCCTAATGGGACTGTCGAGAGCAGCTTGCGAACGGCCTGACACAGCTGTTCAGACGAGTTTATTTAGGCGTATTTAAGATCACAGTTTTAGCGCGATAATACTATATTGCAAGGCGACACTCTGAAACGAACAAAATTTTTCCAGAGGTTTGAAAAGGTTCGGAGACGTGGGTTTTCCCCGTATATAGGGCTGTATAGACCATTGCAAAATAAGCACACGCTTAGGGAAGCAAGGCAACAGAAATTTTTATAGCCAAATTTTAATAAAATAATTTGAATTGGTCAGACGACGCAGACGCCAATAGTGTCCCGGTTAAAATTAATTTTTGCATATTTTTCTTTCTCAAGTATCAGCCTAAACCTCTCTATATAGGTTTAAAGAATTGTAGGTATGAGATTTTTCAAAACAAAAACCATGTAAATTAATCAAAACTTGACCCTCAATTATATTTTGAATAACACATATAAGGGCACCAGAGTCTCTTAGGGCATCTAAAAGGCCTGATCTGGCCTTGCCTGTATAAAACTCTTGCGTAAACTTTGAGGTTTAGTCTGTCTACTGCCCTCTCACTAAGTTATCAATCACGTATTTAACACTTTTTGTTGCAATCACCAACTAAGGTTTTACTTTTTTCACACACTTAGCAAAAAAAAATACAAGAGCAAGCTGGCGCGCCACGTGAAATAACGCTATAACCCTTTGCTCCCTTTAACTCGACACAATAGTTCACCGCGCCACGGAGTAAGCCTTCCACTGGGTCAATCTTATCTGAACACAACTTTTCCATTGTCGAAGTTAGCGCGATAGAATGTAAATAAAAGGCCGCGCCCCTCGGCTCGAAGGAGAAGTATGAGTTTTGGCATTTAACTCGCGGCTGTGGCACCCTGTGTCAATAACACCACCGAATAATGATATTTGTAAACACAGGCTTAGTAACTTAAAAACTGATTTCTCACTAGTATCCCTTGCGAATTCTTCAATAGTCACGAAGTAAATTTAACTAAATTTACCTATGACAGTAAATTGATGTTTTATCCGAAATGAGCATTGCTTATAACAACTGTAATGATGATAATTAGCTACAAATCGAAGTATACATCCAAACCACATGGAAGTACAAGGCAGTTTGTTGTAAAGTTTAATCGTAAACTTATCTTTTCCCTTTAACAGTTTACTCTTTCTGTAAAGCTGCATCTGCGGCTTATGCAAAGTCCCTTGGCACACTGCTCACCCTATTAAACGAAAAACGGCTTATAACCGGGCTGTCAGTCGCAGTTCGAACAAGGGCGACTACACACAATAAAGCGATCTCGCGCCAAGCTTATCTCGATTTTACCGGTACCAGCTGATGAGTCTGATGCCGCCTCAAAGCAACAGCGCCCGACGCCTATTGATTAATTAGTCCGCGAGCCTTGGCCGCCCGGCTGCCTCGCGAGCTTTAAACTTTTTTGTTGTATTTACCGCGCGGGGCGACTTTGAATTAATTGTGACGCAACAAGGCACAAGTGGGGTCGTAGGGCGCTCTCTCGAAAGCGCGCGCGCCGAGTCAAGTCGTTGCAGATGCGCGGCAGACAATCGCGTCTTGTATCTGTCCTGTATTGTTCGCCTTGATCTGAAAACCGCATCGTGAGCTTAAACCTGTAAAATCGGTCCTCGGTGATTCACCGCGGTTTCTCCTCATAGAATAACATTCTTGTAAAGTGGCCTGTTATTCTGTTTCACTAATGAACTCACTAATCGGACTGAAAACATACTACGTTGCCTTGACACGAGGCTGCACAGCAGTCGTAGTGACATGAAGCAGAAGCTTTACCACACTGTTGATACGCGTTGAAGTTTTTTCTGCCACCAAACCTTGCCTACACCTGTCTTACCTTTTTGAATATATGTATTCACACAGTCTTGAATATGTATTCACACAGTAAATTTTCTTATTCACGTTTTCCTAAAAAAATTCACGCTCTTCTAAAACTGCATTTATCTTGGCGATTTTTTCTATTTTTATGTGGGATGCATATTTCGGGAGCTAATTTAAGAAAAATCAAATCAATACTTTTATTTTAAAGTTTATTCGTAATCTCAAATGGGGTGCACTTTACCGCTTAATCTGGCAATTAAAATATAATTTATTGTTTTACTTTATTTTGTAAAACAAAATCCCAGCAGATGGTTTGCCAACATTTTACCACACACAGCTGTTTAACTAGCACTTGATTTCGCGTGCCGTCTATTTGCTTGCTCTGCGGGGTTTATTTCCCCTTTGTGATTAATTAACTAAAAAATAAGTCTGCAATTAAGTATCAACTACATGCAGTGCAAATCACCTTTGTTCAAACGCTGTGTTTCCAACTGAGACCGAACACATGTCAACGCACATCATGAAAAACTCGGCTAATGACAAAACCAGATTTTCGGCTCACCCCCTCACAACAAAATGACGCAGATACGACCTGCTTGCTATTAGCGTATTTGTAAACAACCCGCTCTGGTAAGTACTTGTCGCTTATGTAGCTAATGGGCTAAACACAATCACCTTGGATGCGATTTAAAACAATCCTATACTACTTTTCAAGTGGGCAAGAGGAGAAACTTGATTTTTCATGCTGTGAGTATAAATAAATAATAATTTGGCTCGTAGTTCGTAATAAAAGATTACGCTGTGACTTCTCACTCGTTAAATGACTTCAAAGCGAGGTGCATCACTGTGAGAACGCGTGACACTGGTAAAAGGTTGTATTTTAGGAGGCGTTACGACACCTTTTTGTTTTCCCATGCCCTTAGTGATGCAATGGCAAGTTATTAACAACATGGCAGTTTGTCAGGGCATCACCGTTTTAAAATTCACTTTTAGTTAGGTCCTAGCAAACAATATGGACAGAAATGTAAAACAACTAAATAAACATTGTTGATACAGACTCCTGGCTAAGTTATGAACCTGTCGGAGAACGCTCAACTCCTTTTAAGAGTTCCACTTGCAGCATTGTAGACAACACAGGCGCCAGGCAAGTATTAATTATTTACTTGTTCGCGACTAAAACATACGCAGTTCCCCAGTCAACCAACACGCAATGGTGCCGTGTGTGCGACAAGGAAGGTATTCGAAGCAAATTTTCGACGATTTCGAACGGAAAACAAACGTTCAATAGGCGGTTGAAACATAGTATCATTTTTTTTGTCAAACCCAAACCCAAACAATGCACCAATGTTGCAAAACAATAACCTTTCTTAACAAATTGTATTGTCACTCAGTTTTGTAAACAACAACTGTTCTTCGAAACAATAATATCATAATCATTTCTAAATAGTCACTAGTCAGATTTTGCAGTTGAGTCAGGCTAGCACGTAATTTTGTTTCAGTGACCAGCGGTAAAAGTACATGTAAAATTAAAAACGAATCTTTGTTTAGCAGCTGAAAGAGCAAATCTTTAAGGTCTTTACCTGGAGGCCTATCTGATCTAACGATTTTATTTGTAATCGAATATCAGATACTAAAATATAAATATTTTGTGGTTCAAACTCAATATAGACAGTATGGCACAGAACCACCAATACAACCCCAGTTTCGTTTCAAGGCAAGCGTCGGATATAACCATTATCAATCGATTTCCACCCGTTTACTCAAATCCACAAGGGCTGAATCTCGGCCTGCAAAACTCAAATTTTGTGACTATACCAAATCAACAACTGGCGGCCATGACACCGCGTGCGAAAGTCCAACCAGGGTCACAAATACAGTCGTTCCGTCCTTGGCGACCGAATTACTGCCCCGCGGCAGCGACTAATCAGCTGATCGGAAGTCAAGTCGGTTCGACCATGGCGACAGCATCTAAGCCGATTCACACTGGGCTGTCAACCGGCGAACCAACTTCCAGAAATGCTGAAACGATTGCAGGAAACATTACCGGGCCAATTCACTCAGTAAACAGGTCAGTAGTTATTGCTTCCTAAAAAGTGTTACCACTCTAATGTAAAAAGTATACGTTATTGTACTGCTATTGTCAACTCTAGACAAGAAAGCGTCAATCGAAAGTCGGTTTACGCGTATTGTGTTCATAAAAATCACAACAGTGTGAAAGCACAAAGGTCAGGGCAGCAAAAATAACATATATCAATCAAGTGACACGGCGCGAAGTTGTCGCGAAGGCTCAAAATGCATGGCAGCTTCATGGTCGTTAAAATAACTGCAAGTTCATTCTGGTTGTTAACATTTGAAGCATTCATAAACGAGGGGTCAGTATAAAAAGGAGGAACAGACTACGGCGTTGGGGTTATTGCTGTGGAACACACGTTTTAATTGGCTCGATAAACTAATTCGTGAAGTCATATGTTTTCGCAGTGTGTATTTAATTCCGGTTGTTCTGTTGATAGTTGCGGTCATTTAAAATTTTCTATCAGTCACCTACCCAAACCTGAAACAACATCGTTTTTGCGGTTCGCCCAAATGTTTTTAGATTTTTGAAAGGCACAACATCGAGATTATAAGGTCCCTATTCAAATCTTTTTTTTTTCAGTTTAAATTCAATAAACGATAAAATTTTGTTTTTAACGAAAAAAATAGTTCCGGACACAGACAGTTTTTCAAGTTTACTGCGGTTTTATGACTTAAATTTGCGACGTAAAAATGTTCATGACTCCAAACAAAAATCGTGGTCCCCGCCCATACAAGGCGAAAATTAAAATAGCGATATTGGATACTCCGCTATACATTTATTTTTTTGTTTTTTGTTTTTACATCCTTGTGATAACTGTTCTGCGTTTGCATTGTCAGCAAAATAACAGGGTTTTTCGTTTAAAGCGTGGAAGTTTCGGAGTAGCTTCCACAAATTTGATTTTTTGTCGCGGCCAAAAAAAAACAAGAGGAAATTGAATACTGTTAGATAAACAGGTTCCACTTCTAAGGACGTACCGTTAGATAAACAAGTAGTTGAACATAGGCCTAGCTTATTGTTTTACTGTATAGATCCACATTTGTTTATGGAGTGGGATTGTCTAGTAAAAACTGACTATATAAGACGCCATTCTTGCTCGCTCCACATTTAACTAATGGTGGACTATCATCGTTCATTCTATGTTATACACAGAAGAGTCATCGCAAGCGACGGCGACGTTGCCAAACTGCAAAGCACAGTGGCGCGTCAACGAAGCCTAATTGCAAAACTGATCGCGGCCCTGGTCCAGGATCGACTAAAACAGTCCCCTGGCGGCTTGGGACTAGAGGACGGTGAAAATCTGTGTTCAGAGGCCGATCAACTGCTGACCTACGCACCTAGGCCTTCCAATGCGGTGCCAAGAAGCTTTGCAAGCGAAAACACTCCACTGGAAAGTCGGGCGATCTACAGCAGTGACCAACAGCGCCATCGGTTGCTTCCGATTTCCAAGAAAAAGCGCCGTCGAAAGCACACTGACGAGAAAAAGGTGAGGGTTGTAGATAATAGATCGATGCAAATGTTGATATTGTATAAACGTTTTTATTTACAAAAAACTATATAGGCTCTACTTTTTTAAAGGTATAACTATATTTTTTTAGTGGGGGAGCTAGGTGTAAAAAAACCTTCTGGCATGCAAGCGATAGGTAGACGTGAGATTATTGGCACAGATGTTCATTTTGACGTTTTATCTTGATTTTTGCTCGAACCCAACTTGATTTCGATTCACTTCCCCCCGTATGACCCCCTAAACCTCTAAATTAATTAGCTGCGATTGGTCTCAAACAAACGAGAATAAAAAAGTATTTCTAAAAATAGATTTTTTTCAATTTTATGACGTATAATTTTAAAGTTAGGGCTATTCTACGTTTTGATGACGTCTTCGCTAGAATAGGAATTTCGTCTTAAAAATCAAGATATCCCCTCATTCTTGTAACTTTTATAGATTTGATTTCGCGTTTTTGTTTTCTGAAATCTTCAGTCGAATTATGACGTCATAGTGACGTCATCGGTTGTCGAAATTGCACATATTTTCAAAATTACTTTATCACAGCAGACGTTAAAATTTTCGTCTTATGGTTTAAACATAGACGAAAATATATGTTCATCAAATGCAAACTATAATATTTAAAAATGACCCAAGTTAGTCGCATGTAGGCTGTAACTAAAGCAACAATAAATGATACATCAAGGTCTATCAATTTCGTATAATTTAATAATCAAAAGATAAAAAGCTAATATGTCAACACACGAGCATTCGACTTAAAATTACAGAAACATCGCAAGAGGATTTGCCGTGACAGGAAGTTTACTTCTTCGCCGAAGGAAATACTGTCAAGTGATGGGTGTTCCCCAAAATCGTGCTGCTCTCGTCGCAGCAAATCATCGTCGAAACACGTAATTCCATATTTAACTAGGACAAGCGATTCATACAATAAGGTTGATAAAAGCAGGAAAAACGGCCACCACTTTTGCAAAACAACGCGTCGAAAGCAGCGTAAAATTAGTATTAAATCTTATTCCCATGTTGCTGGCAGATTAAATGTTTAAAAAGTAGATTGATTATGTTGTCTGTCAATCGTCTGATTCCGCTGTGCTAAAAACATATATGCAGATAAATTTAAACGTTTAACGTCAAACGCAGAGGAGGTATCGTTGCCAGCACGAAGACAGGGTTTCCACAGACTGTGACGATGATTTTGAGAGGCTCAGACAGAGAGCGCTAGAGTTGATGGACCCGAGAGGCGACAGCCGTCTTTTCAGGTGAAATAAAGTCTATAGATAGAAATCGCTCTTCTGATGTAAACCAAGTATAAACCGACGTTTCGGCAGCAGATACCAGCTCACCTTATTAGGGTTAATAATTAAAACGAGAATGCGTTATCCAGTGTATATGTACTAAAAAGTAAAAAATAAGACGTCTAGCTAGTGATATGTTGCCTGGACTAAATCTATTTTTATAAAATAAAGTCTAGTCTAATACAATTCCATAACCTCTAACGTCGTGGCCCACCTATTACATTTTTTTATTGGGCGCTCCTCTTTTACCTACCTTTTTCTACCTTTAGCGATTAACTGTTCGGGAGTTATTTCCAAAACCAATAATCTAGCGTGGAAAAATGAAGCAAAACAATTTAATCCTAACGTTGAACCGGATTATTTTTAATACTCCAGTTCTTCTTTTATGTAGAAACTCTACAAAAATATGATTTGCCTTATAAAAAGATTGATTCGCATCAAATATATAATGTTCGTGAAAGGTTATAGCCTCAATTTACCCCAACCAAAAAACCTCAGTTAAAGTCAATCGCCCACCTGAAAGAGCTTCTGATGGGTGAAAAAGCAGCGATTTAGGAAAATTTCCCAGGCCTGTAGCCGACAAAGTTATTAAATGTTATCTTTTGTATCAGTTTGCGCAGTGCTGTGTCAAGCGAGCTGACTTCGTTGGCCATCGCCATCAATCGGGCAAAGTCGAACATAAAGTCGCCGCCAAAGAACGACGCTGGTATGTCGACTAACCGGTTCAGAGTTCGACATAATTTATTTGCAAAATGCTTCACTGAGTAACTTTCTGTGCTTGTCTGATAAATCATAGCGGGTATACAAGACGTAACGACAAAAAAGGTGTTGTAACTCGTTACTACACCATACCCCGTTCAAGGTAAACTGTCAAACTAACTGTTACCTCAGTAGTTAAAGTTTAATTTCTATCTATATGCTTTAAGTTATATGGGGACCTTGGGCTGCGGAGTCGGAGTCAGCCTTGATATTCGAAGGAGTCGATTAGTTTTACTAGAGTGGGAGTTGGAACTCAGGAATATAACCGAGTCCAACGCGCGCATTTCCCGAATCTTCTATGAGTAGATTGTCATATATCCTCCATATTTTAGGTACGTAAATGGGTGAAGGCTCTGGCCTCGAAATGCACTGCCTGTGACGCAAAGCGTTTTGACCAGGGATGTCCGAACTTATCGGATAGGATGCGATAGCCGATGATAACGGGTAGTGTTAGGGTGGTATGTCCGATATTTGGGTGGTATGTGTGCCGACCCGATACCAAATCATTATAGGAATTTCAGCCACGATTTGCTATCGAAAACAGCACTTCCACCTTAAACGGTTGATTTGCCAAAACATATATATAGTAGATTAACAACAGATGGTAACTAAACGTCTCAACACCAAAGCAAATTGTGGCCTAATAACCTGCTAAAGATACCTCTGAACGTTTCAAATTCCCCAGTTTTGATTGTTGTAGCATAGGTATGATGTCTTTTGGTATTGGATCGGAACACGATACTTTTTGCCGAAAATATCGGTTAGAAATTGCAAGGTATCGGACATCACAAGATTTGACCGAATGTGTTTTGCCCTTATGAAAACAAACCAAGTCTCTGTGCATTTGTTCTTTAGCATTTCCCCGCCGCCCGAAAGACGGTGACTGGGCACCTCCGTCAGCTTCGGCGTCCGACGCGTCGACCTTACGCATGTCGTCGGTGACGTCATCCGCATCGACGCAGGTCCTCTCCAGCGAGGGAAGAAGGATGAAAAGAAACTATCGTCGAAGAGTGAGAAATTTTACCGGCGCTTTAATGAAGCGCCGCTCTAGCAATGTGTTCGAAAATCGGCTCTACTAGCAGGGGTCCTTAACCTTTTTATGGTCGTGGCCCACTTTAGTTTTGAAAATATCCTGTGGCTCACTTCTTAAAGTTATGCTTAAATTGGCTATGATCAACTGAAATGTGTTAAGATATTAAGAATAACTTTGAAATGTGAAAATAAGAAGAACATTTTATCATAACACAACTGTTAATGCGAAGCTTGAGAATGTATTGTAAAATAACCTAAATAATTAAACAATTAAAAAAATTTTCACAAACTTTACAATATTCCTAATGTTCTGCTGTGGCCCACCTCAAAATGCTCCTGTGGCCCACCAGTGGACCCTGGCCCACCGGATAACAACCCATGGGCTATAGGTTTACCAAAAGTGCAATTTTGGGGTATTCTTTTGCGTCTCTGTGTATTGTACATTTAAATTCCAGGTACGAAGTGTTGTACATATTTCACCCTAGCATATACCTGAGCTGTAAAGATGTATATTGTAAGGCGGTGTGTACTGTGTCTCAACCCACGTGTCGCCGACTGCATTATTTTATATGGGTAGAGTGATTAAGATTGGCACAATGCAAGACTTCTTCTATACTTGGAAAACGTGTGGCAACGATACAAAGACATGGATTATGTTAATTAAGTTTAAACTTGTTGATGCAAATGCTTACGTTTTGTTCGCTTACGAAAAAGTTCAACTAAATTAAGTCGGGTCGCCAAAAGTTTAGCCGGTATACTTCCCCCGAGTGTTTGAGTCGCCGCGAAAAAGGGTTGAGAAATACTTTTCCAAGGGTTTGTTAATGCCAGATTCATAGTAATTTATATATTTAATCCATTGCAGGTGATGCGACGAAGAAAGGTTTACTCCCGACGACTGAGACGGAGCCACAACCGCAGGTGAGTACGATGATTCGCAATGAAGTGCTACTGGAATAGTATAAAAGCGTTTTTGTTTTTCTTAATCATTAGACTTGGAAATGTCTGTTTTGCGTTAGGTTGAAAGCCTTATTTCCAAGTTTTTGTTTTTGTTTAACACAGCAAGCCTTCGGTCAAACGAAAAGCATCCCATGAGGCCAAGAAGAAAATCGACAGCATACAGCAAGAATCGAGCGAAGGTATTTGAATAATAAATTCATTACTCATGTTCAACGTCTATTTAATGACGATTGAAACATGTTTTAGCAAAACGATCAGAATCACTATGTCCTAAAACAGTGTTTCGCAACCTTTTTTGGCTTGCGGCACCCTATAGAAATTATAAATAGTTCGCCACACCCTTTCTCGTATTTTTGTTCAGTGTTTACGTGTAACATTACAATAAACGTGATTGAAACAGTTTATTAACTGTGCAACAAGGTTGATAAAACCTTTTTAATATTTGGCACTTTTATCGTACTTAAAAAACTCTATCAAGAAAGCTTAAGAAAATAGAGTAAAAATTGAAATCTTAAAGAATTTAGAATATCTCTCGGCACCCTTGAGCGTTCCCCTGTTGAGAACCACTTTCCTAAAATCAAACTGTTTTTATTCAATCAGTTAAATTTCTTTGAGGGTCACTTACATGTTGATTGGTTTCTATGAAGATTAGGATTTTGTATTATGTTCTAAACTATATTGAATCGTCGTACAGATCCCGAGGATTGCGCAATACGTGCAATCCAGCAGTCTCGTGCCTTGTGGGTGGATATGACGAAGAACAATGCAGCGTTCCACAATTCTCGTCGCATGATAAAATGCAGGTAAGTTTAACTTAATACTAAAAAGCAGGGCTGCGTAGTCGATTTAAAACAACCCGAGACCAACTGCGGCCAAATGTGCGATTTGGTCGAGTGCCAAGTCCGGTTGCGACTCCACAGCCTGTATTTCACTTATTTACGTTACTAAAATGAGGTGGATTTTCAGCAATCCACTCATGTGAGGCTTATATAACTCATCGAGTTCATCAGTTTAAGTAGTTTAACGCTTTATTTTTATGACAAGGATTTGACTTAAAGTTGACTTGCTCTAACTATGAGTTGATTGGGACTTGACTTGGACGATGACTTGACTTGTTTTTTATTCGAAAAGACTGACTTGTTATTTTACGAATAAATTGATTGGGGCTTGAGTCAATTAAAAATGACTTGTTTACAACACCGGTAAATCACATTGAAAAGCTGCAATGTGCGTAGATCAACGCTCACGACTGTGGAAAGAAAACTCGACTCCTGCGAATCGTGCACAGCCAGTGACGATCCTGAGGTGCAAAGAATCAACACAGGTGCGAAACTTTGGTCGTAGTCGATCGCGGGTTTTTGGTACGCGCGTGTGCCGATTAACATCGTTATTTTGTTTGCAGAGGCTTTAAAGCGATTTAACCAGCTCCTGAAATCAGAGCGCCCCCCGGAAGGCAAAAAGGTACAGTATATATCTACAATGTACTTTGTTAAAATGTGACATTTATACCATGACTACTCACCTTTAAACTGTAAAACAGGTTTTATTATAGCTATTCCATTGCAATGCAAAAAAACATAGAAATTTTTTCAGGGAGGGGATAATTTTTTTTTTTAATTTTAACCTTAATCTGAATTTTAAATTGGCGTAGCACGGTTAATACACTGAACCAAACGTGCTCAGATTTGGTTTGTGGAGTTTTTAGAAGCAACCTAACAATTCCAGGTGGTCCCACCTGAAATTCGACAAAAATGCGTTTTTTTTAACAACCCTAATAAAAATCCTTAAATAGCTGTTTTAAAATGGGAATCATAATTAAAGAGTTTAACGAGAAGCTTGTAATTTCAAATAAATTAAACATCGGCTTAATTTGTATGAACCAAATTGTTTGGCATATTTGTATGTAAAGTACCACTTTAATTTGCGCGCAGATTGACAACATGTATCTCATCTCGCGATATTTAAGCGCTTCTATGCCTCCCAACTCCAATGCAGGACAAAACCAACGTGTCGTGGCCTCAGCTAGTGGTGATTGCCAAGCAAAGATAAGTAATAAGAAAGATGAAAAGCATGAAACCAATCCCAAACCGGAAAACGATTTCACTAGGTATTCATTTATGTTTTGTTTTGTAAACTAATAAATTATTTTTTGAGCCTGACTGTAATTCTAATTTAAAGTCATAGCGATGAAAAGTTAAAATATGTTCACTTTAAAAACATTTTTATTTACAAATTTTGTTTTAAGAACTGAGATACATAAAGAGGCGGTAACCACAAAACTGAACGGATCGTCGTCGGATATATTCGGTATGTGTAGTGTACGTAATATACTGTAATATACATACAGTTATACACTCTCTCTATCTCTTAAATTAATAGACTATTACCAATAAAAACGCAGAAATGACAAGAGCACAACAAGTAATAAACACCAAGGCGTGCTTTTCACCCCCACACGAAATTTCGATTGCAGAGGAAAGCATCGTAGCTCCGCCGGACGTGATAGGCGAAGTGGTCATAGTTGGCGAGGGCCAGCACAATCTGGTAGCTGACGACCCTACTTTGGACCGCCAGCCTTTCTCTTCGACGCCTGACCAGGACAAAAGTGCGACTAAACTATCCAAGTCGACCACGACCGACATTGTAGTCACGGAAGTCAGGTCGCTTCGAGACTGCTTTGAACCTCTGACGCCCCCTCGCGGCAGCCATGACGTCACTTCGGAAGTCAACGAGAGTTCAAGGCTTAACTGCGAAGAGCCCGGCCCGGGTCCGCCGCAACTGGTCGAGAAGTTTCGCGCTCTAAACGAACGGGTTTCCCCGACCATAGGCAACGATAGCTGCTCACCGCAAACAAGTGTCCAGGACGACAGCTTCGGCGAGGGAAGGCTCTACATCGCAGAGGAGTCGTACGTGGAAGCAAAACGCGAGCCGATTACACCCGAGCCGCTCCCCCAAACCGAACCAAACCATTTTCCTGGTGATCGGACTTCGGTCGTCAAAGCTGTTCCATGCTACGACAGCGACCCGCTTCCTAAGGTAGCTCACGAGACGAAAGCCTGGCCCTCGAGGAAGCTGGACGACTCTGGCGACTACTTCCCTGGGAAGCACTTGAAGCCAGTCTTGAGCAGCGGCGCCAGTTCCCCGTGCAGCTTCGGCGCTTTCTCTATCGACGATCCCGTCGAGTTAAGCCTGGTGCCGAGACGGGCGTCTTGTAAAGCCAAGGTATATATATATATGCAGAGTGCGAGTAATATAGCAGTACGTGTTGCGGTTACGTTGTTACGCGATAAAAAAACAATCGTATGTTAGCGATTCCCGTTAGCCAACCAGCCCGTTAACGAACAAAATTTCCGAGTTACGGCACAAAGTATATTTCAGAATATCGACCCAATCCACTTTACTTCCAACTCTGTTAAATAAATAGAGTTAGCTCCACCAGGCAACATGTCAATAGATAGATATCGCTCTTCTGGTGTAAACGTAAACTGACGTTTTAAACGACAATGCGTTAGCCAGAATATTTACTAAAAAGTAAAAAATAAAAATAATATATATAGATAAATATAATACATTAACATTAACTAAAGTATGCTATAAGCTGTGACGCGACAGAGTCATTCGGTGCAGAACCGTCGGACAACGAACGTTTAACAGTCATGGCTTTAGCTACAACGACGAGTAGATATAGCCGTAACGTACAAGTTGTTTTTGTTCACGGTGTTACGATGTTGGGTAATCTTGAGTAATTTAATGAACCGTCTTTTGTAATAGTGCGGTATATGCTGTCGAAACATCGGTTTATACTTCGTTTACACCAGAAGAGCGATGTCTATCAGTTAAATAAATTGCAATAATAAGTTTGTTATTAAAGTTCCTCCATTTAACCTAGTATGCCAACAGAGTATATTTCGCGCGCTCTTTATTTTACGTAGTCAAATATTTAAATAAAATTGTATGCATTTTGTTCAAAACTGCGGTTTCAATACTTGCTGTTCTGGTTTAGTTACACTTTGCCTTTTGTTTTTTACTGTGCTGAAAGTTACTTGAGCTCGAAATTACAAACCTAATATTGCAATCGGTCGGTGTAGCGGCAATTAGCGGCAAAAAATGATATCTTTGGGACTCGCGTCATTTTAGTAGACGGTGTTTGCCCTTGGGCGACATTGTTCATGAGACAAAGTTGCTAATTGCTTGGCTGTGGGTCGTCCGTCTCTGTGGCGCAATCGGTTAGCGCGTTCGGCTGTTAACCGAAAGGTTGGTGGTTCGAGCCCACCCAGGGACGTCTATTTTGTTGTTTAAATGTTTGAAACTGAAAGTTCGCCTAAACAAGTTATTACGCCATGGCAAAATAGTGGAATCGTTTCTGAAGTTTTACTAAGCCTGAAAATGTCGAACCTTATGTTTCAGAAGCGCACATTGTTGCATAAAAATGCATATCTTAAATGGGCTTGGGCGAATTCGATAAACATTAATAACACAAAACAGAACTTGCTTACTGATTCACTTCTTCCAAATATTTAAAAATGGTCGTCGGTTTAAATAAGAAAGACAAACGTGTTTTTACCGCTGGTCTTCTTAGCCCTTTAATGCGTTTTATTGTTAAGTTTACACTTACAAACGTCATTGAGCGAAATAGTGAGAAGTTTGTTTTCTACGCTAATCTTTGTATGAAAATTTTTAAAGGAGCGGATTCAAGAACAGCTATGCCTGGAGTCGAGCAGAGGGAGGATCGCGGCAACGCATAACTTTACAGTTCACAGACACACGCATTCATGCTCGCCCGTGGCGGTCAGAACGGTTGGTGTAATCGTGCTACTTTCAATGAACCTAACGGAATATTTCCTCGGGCCGTATATGGAAGTCCTACATATTCGTTTTTTCCTCTAAACGCGATATTCTACACTTTAGGGTTAGGCGAAACGCAGCCTATACAGCATACAAGTCCTTTGATCCAATACAAAGTGACGGAAATACTATTGGCCAAATCAGAAAAACTAATCAAATTGAAACCTGCAAATGTAATGTTCTGTACGTTTCAAAATAGCAAATAACCACGTTTACATGTTAATTACGTGCTTGATGGGCATTGATACCGCCTTATAATGTTGTAGATACTTCAACTTGGTATCGGATATCGACTCTGATCCGATATTATCGGACAGCTCTATCTATTATTGTCTTTGAATGCAATCAAATCGGTTGGCTTAATTGACATAAACGGTGTTCCAGCTTTAATTGGTTAGTAATGCATTCAAAATTATTTTTTTTAATTTAGAGAAACTCGCTAAAACCGCCAACAAAAGATTCTGGTCAGCGCGAGGTGAAACTCTCATCCAGTGACGACGAAGAGCTTCCTCCACTGCCATGGAAAATAACCAGACCGTGATGTCAATCTTCAATCTTCGTCACGCTTTTTATGCAGTTCCTGCGACTGTCATCGAACGCCGGTGTTTCCTCGCCTTTTGTATCACATTTATTTATAGTTTGCACTATACTATAACACTTCTATTTTCTTGTATCAGCTGTAGGCCTATCTTATGTTCCAGAAACAAATAGCCATTGTATACTTTTTACTGATAAAATTATTATAAAAATGTTTTGGTTAGTTTAAAGAATGTGACTGAGCACTTATTTTAAACCATTAAGAGGCGCTAACGCAAACGTTAGTTTGATTTTTACGGACACGCAAAAACGGCCTCCAACGTAAGAAAAAAACCGTAACCCAGTTGAAATTAAAATTGCCTACTATAAAACCACTGCAATAAAATACTTTGCGAACTCTGCCTAATTGACACATAGACCCACTGACCGAGTATCAAGCTATCTCATTTATATAATAAGGTCATATAAACTTATAAAGAAAGGTTTTTGTATAATTTGCTTTTGCAGTAAATGGGAAGCAAATCAGGACCCTCTTTTTCAATCTCATAATACGGTAAATAAGTCACGTTTGTGACGGCAGTGTCAATTTACAAAGTTGGTCGCGGTTCCCACAAATCTGTTTGGGGTTTATTACATGGGGAGTCTGCCTAAGAAGATGTATAAGTGAGAATCGCCTATAAAATGAACCTGGTTTCACTGAAAAAGCAACCACAGCATATATTTACACGCACAAAGTGGAACAACTATCATTTTGCGCAGTCCTAGTTCCTCCTTTTCGCAAGTACTAGAAACAGGCAACAGCACAGCTACTGTGTTCGGATTGATGACACTGCATTACGCACGTACTTCACAGGAGGGAAGTAGGTTGTTGGATATATTTGCACGCTTAAACCACAGAGGGACGCGGGGATCTCACACCACGGGCACACGAACCAACGCTGAAAGCGGATATGGAAAACAGCCAGACACACACGAGCAGAGCTTACAGTGACGGCGGAAAGAAAAGAAAACACGCGTGACATCGAAACTCTAAACACCCGGAGACTACGACGTGTGGTTTATGGATGGAGCCTTTAATGAACTTGCAGAAAACGATCAACGAACGAAAATATCACAAAGACGTCAAAGTTGCGAAAAGTAAAGGTTGGAAGCTGCAGTTTCGCTAAGACAGGCGAGAGGTTATAATAGAAGCTTGCGTTTCTGTATTTCGGGTCCTGTCATTGAACTTTTTCATTTTTTTTCCTCGAAACATGGCAACAAACCTTTGCGTTTACCCGACACGCCGATGAAAGCAAATGCCAGTCGATCAGTATGCAACCAACTGGATATATGCAAGTCAATATACGTGCAAATCAACAAGCACTATTTACGATTTCGGTTCTTCATGTAAGATATTAGTTCGAGAGTGACGACTGGAAGAATAGCAGTCATACTTTTAAATAAACGCTCTGGCCAAACAAACTCAACGAAAGTTTTGCAAACGCAGGGAAAATATCGCAAACATTTCATCGCATATCGCAAAAACACAACAAGCGAAATATATAACGATGTATATATAATATATATATATATATATATTTTGACACATAGAAAGAAAGAAAGATAAGATATGGAAAGAGATAGATGGAAGATATACAATACATATTTGGTAACACTTGTCAGTGGCGAACGATAAAATGATCAAGCATCCCGCAACTGGGTTAACTTAAAAGACCAAACATTTAAAAAAAAAGGAGAAATTATTTTTTTCGGCCAGGAGAGAGGGTTGCTACGTGGATTCTTGAACGAAGGGCGTCGATTTTAGGTCGAAAACACAGGCAACAGACAAGCCTGTTAGCTTTCGGGCGAGCAAAATGCTGTAACAGTGGGCATATCAAACACGAAAATCTGTTACGCCGAGCATATTAACGCTCCACCCAATACGTAATCAATTTTAAAATTAAGGCCTGTTTTGTAACAATTGCTTACACATAAGTCAGCAAAGAAATGCTATCAAATAATTTCGGCAAGGGCCAAAAAAATCGTGCCGAATGGCAACTCTGCTTTACTACTGAGCAGTTGGCTGAACAGTGACACAAGTTTCCAACTCGGCAAAATTAGCTAACAGCGACAAACAGTTTCAAACAACTACTGATATTGTATGTACTGTATTTTGTCACAGCGCATAACTGAAAATCGAAATACCAATTTAGCAACGTTATTCGCGAGCCGCACGATTTCTTTTACAACAAGCATCACAACAGACTAGAAATATTTAATCGTCGTCCAAAAACGCCGAAACTGTAAACAAAGAGAACACCGGGACCAAATAATGGCACCGAGGGGACAACAACTTCGGCCAACAGATTAACCGGCATAAGTTTATACATTTTATTAACAAGCCTGCTTGGCAGCATTCTTGGTGTTTTTTTACACGTTAAGGGTGCTATGTGGACTGAAGCGAACACGGAAACGTGTAGTGTAGCATGTTACATCCGATGCTAATCTCAGCGGCTGTATAGCTCGGTTTGACAAAGCTTTTACACAAAAGCCCGGTAAAACATTTTGCTCCGAGCCTCACTGTAAGTCCTCGACAAGATTGGATCGATAAGTTTAGCCCAGAGGCCTCGAAATGGCATTAATACGGCAGTGCGGGCGACAGCTTTGCCTGTCGAAAAATCGAAGCGAGGTATTTGAAGCGCGGTGTATGGTGTGTGGCGTAATAACACACGACGGCTGGTACGGATCGAAAACGCCCGTTTTTTCGTTTGGATAAAACAAACAGGTTGCCCTCTATTACATTTGACTATATGAGTGATACGCAGCCATATTGAAAATAAATTGCTCCGTCACTACCAGCGAACGTATTTCGATCCGACTTTTTTTCTCTTTTGGCAGATATTTTCGTTGGTTGGGTTGTGTATTCGATCGACAATCGAGGAAAATGATGTATTAGACAGATTTTGATAGTAAATGTTATTATACCCCAAATAATTTATTCAACTCGGAGTTGTTTAGGCATGTCTCCAGGCAATTAGTGCAATTTTTTTCCATTCTAGTAACCTAGCAGAACAGAAACTGTCCTTGCATAGGTTGACTATACAGAATGCATTATAAACCATAACCAGCATTCGTCGATAATATCGGACGTCCCTCAAAAGATTAATGACGTGCCGCCAAAGCTGAAATGGGTGCGATTGGGTATTTGCAACAAGGCTTTCTTTCCTTAAGCGTTTCGAGCTGCTGAAAACAGAAGAGCACCGAGACAAAAAAATGGCGGCCGATTGTTTCGGTGCTTCCGGGTCGGACGTGTGACAAGTGTGCTGCGATGTTCGAATTACGCGGCGACCGCAGCGTGGTTTGGGGCGTGTGCACCGAAGCGGAACTGTAGGCGATGACGTCACAGAGTGGCCGGTCCATTGAGTGCGTTTGGAGACGTAACTTCCGGCTGAGAAGTTTTAAGGTTCAAGTTTATGCAACTTTAAAATACGAACACGTATGAACGGTAAACTCTAAATTACCCATCCAACTTGTGAAGAGCGTACTTTGTAAAAAAAACAAATTATTTTGAGACATTGAACCGTATTACAAAAATAATCTTTAACAGCATGGCATTGTTGTTAAATAATTACTCTTCTTTACACCGCTGAAAAAAAATTAAGTGTTCAATAAATACAGTAGGAGTAGGATAATTTGGAAATACTAAAAAACATTTTGTTTGTCCAGGCAAATAATACAAAACAAGAATTTTTCTTTTTTCTATACAATTGTCTTACCACGGCCTTGGAGACCTTTTTGTGAAGCACAGGATTTTGACCTGGAGAGGTCAAAGGTTGAAGGTCACGGATGCCCTCTAGCGACGAGGATGAGCAAGTTGAACTGGCGGGGGACGCTGGGCGGATCAAGGGTTCGGGGTGCTGTGAGAAAGAAAAGGGACAGGGAGTTAACACCGAACATTGTGTAGATAAAAAGTGTTTAGAAACACTTAAGACATCCCTAAAGTGGTTAAGTGGTCCTCAAACTTGACCCTAAGTGGTTCTCAAACATTTTTAGCTTGCGGCACACAAAAAAAAATTAAATATTTCGCGGCACACTTTTAATAAAACAACAATATGGTAACTTTAGAATCGCTCTTAACACACGACAAACTATAAGTAAATGTGTCAAAATTATAAATTTGTAATGAATGCATGCGTATTTGAGTCTGAACTGCCTGCGTGTATGCCTACTGGTAATAAAAGTAAATTATTTTCCAAAATAACAAAAAGTTTTGCGGCACACTTGACTACCTCTCGAGGCACACAGTTTGGGAAGCACTGCCCTAAGACAACCTCTTCAGGTTGGGAACCCAAGGTTTAACAGGTGAAGGCGCTTACGTGTATGTGTATCCCATGTGTGACTTGGTGCGTGGTAAGGTGGTGATGGGGGTGGTGCTGGGGCCTGGGAATTCCCCCCAGGGGGCTGGGAAGGTGATGGGTCTGGAAGCCGCCGCCGCAGGGGTGATAGGGGGGACTTGGGGTGATGCTGGTGTCGGAGCTATCCATTGAACTAGACGACAGACTGAAGAAACAGAAAATACCGATAAGATTAAACCGAAGTAGATAGAAGTCGATAGCTATAGAATGCTAAAACGACGACGTCACAATATTTTACATTTTTTGTCCCCCAATCAAAGGCCCCTAGGGGTGCAGACTTTTAAACCTCTTACACGCAAGTACATACCACTCTACGTCATGTCTGGAAATGTGAAAGTTCTACGATGTATACTTTTTCTATAAAGCTCCGGACAAAAATCGGTCATAAAGTAATGTTGATCAATTACGCCATATGCAAAAATTGCATGTAAATGTTGGCATTTTTTTCAATTCCCGGTTCGTAAAATTATAGTTTGCCTAGGAACTGGCCCAAATATACAATTTTCAAAATTAAAGTTTGCTGCATTTTCGTATTTAAGGTTCAAGGCTGGAGGTCGTGACAATGCTATTTCGTTGCAAAAGAAAGGACAACAAATACCAATAGAAGAAGCGAGTTCAAAAACCTGAAAGCTTAGACCAGATTTGCCCGCTATCACAAACCAGGGCTTTGATTTTTTATAGCGTCTGGCAGAAGCCGGATGCGTTAACTGGCACAATTAGGATGACCTATAAATAAACGTCACGCCTACCGATGGTTCGGCGTGAAGTGAGGTCGAGAACAATCGTTCCGCCTACGAGTTTCAATTGACCATCAGTGCAACATTGCTTTTTCGCGACGAGCTTTAGGTTGTCTCACCTGAGGGATCGTTGGGCCAGAATTCGCTGCTGGAAGGGTGAGTTGACGGGGTGTGCTGCCGGGTCGGGGGGCACCGCAGGAACCCCGGGAACCCCCGCTGGGGCGAACGCTCGCTTCGGGGAGCTGCACTCGTTGTCAGAGTCACCTGTCAAATATTAAACATTTAATTTTGGTCGCCATATTTTGTTAACAATTGAGCGCTGTATAAGACTAAATTATTTGTTGAACTGCGAAAGTCAAAACAGTATTATTTTTTGAAGGAAAGACAAAATTTGACGTCGTCTGAACGCTGATGATTTTCATTGGCACGACAGAGCTCTGCAATATATTAAGCAATATAAGAATCTCAAACGCTGTCGAGTTTTTACATAGCTGCAATACCTATACTGTTTCCTACCGAACCGAGAATTCTAAGTGATTTTATGACTTATTTTCTGCGCAAAGCAGTAAAACAGGGCATTGTTGTTCGAATTGGTAATTTTTTGGTACGCACGTCATCTGCGCAACTTAAATTCAACAGAGCTGATGAACCAACACAGTTCGGTGTTTGGCGTGAAAACCTAGCCTCGGGTGACGAAACGGCGGTTGGCGAACAGGCCGGGTCGGAGAAAACACGAAGGAGATACTACTCGGAATTCTTGAACAGAACTCAGCGCCACACTTCAATTCCATGCAACAGACAAGTAATTCTGCTGCGCTTGCGTCATAGGCAGCCGACCGTGAACCCAAAGCAAGAATGGCAGTATACACTGAAGTTCGACCGAACAACAACTACAACTCTACGCCGGGTATCAGGCCAAATTGCCAGAGTTCGTTTGATTTTTAGGAAATTGCTTTCACGGTCGGCTCTATACGGCGCTTCTTAATCTCATTTGACAGCAAAATTGGTTTAAAAGGCAAAAGCATTGAGTACGGCGGGTTTAAAGTTACTCGCAAGCTGATTTTGATCCACGTTATTGAGGGTTCACAACCGAAGCAAAATTTCTCGAAAACCGTTGATTCAGAGACACTTTAAGCGAATTGAAAAATAAAAGTTAGGCGAATGCCACAACCTTCCTAAAGTTCTTCGTCGACAAGTCATGCTCGCCTGGCCTAGGACGCAAACAAGCACGCACAAAGAGCAAATCCGGTCAAAACACACTTACATTTCCTTTTGATGGCGCCCAACGCGCTCGGTCGCATAATGCAGGGGCTCTGACTCCGTCTGCGCCTGAAAACATACAACGGAGTGTGTTGTTACAGTCTGTACTTGACATATACAAAGACGACCACTTGTGCCCACTTTTCTGTTCGTAAAACTGAACTAAAGCAAAGTAAGTAATATGAAGATGTTTGTTAAAGAGGCCATAGAAACTGTTAAGTAAAAATCTATTAGAGGACGAAAATTAAATAGGAGCGTTCGAATGCCCAACGCGGAAAAATATTCTTTTTAGTACAAAACTTTTTTTTCCGCGCTTCAAAACATATACGAGTTGAATTCAATAATGCAAAAACATACGATTTAGACACAGCGGAGGTTTTGACAAAGTGGTTAAAAAGTAAAATATGGAATAATTTCCTTACTCCGCCTATTTCTACGCGGTTACGCTGTTTGATTCAAAGGGCAGGGATTGTACAACACTACAAAACTTTTTTCCGTCCATTGCTAACCATGACAAGACTGATTAGCAAAACTAGCTTATTACGCGGTGAGATAATGAGAAAAGTATAGAAAAACGTGAAACGAAATGGCGAAAATGAATGTGAAACGCACATTGAATAACTGTATGATTAAAACTAAACGTCGCTGAGAGCAGATTTAAGTCTAGACCAAAAAGGTCTTTACTAACTTGCCGAAGACGTTCCATATTTGAAAACTCAAAGACGTGGCCATTTTCGACAAAGCCCTTTAGTAAAAGATTGTAATAAACGTTTACTGTGGTTTAAATTAACGATATGAGCTCATAACTAGCATAGGTTTAGGGGTAGTTTAAGTTTATTCGGGTTTAAAGTTTTACACTTTGTGGGAGGCGAAGTGGTAACTTCGCATACGTGCTTTAGGTCACTGGGCTGCGTTACTTATTCACAACCTTTCGATAATAAGTTGGAACAAACAAGCAAACAAACTTTGCTCGCTTTATCGTTAACGCGGTTCTGGAAGTTTGAACATTGTTTAACACCCAAAGTTTGTTCAACTGTCTTAAAAAAACTTTGCCCAAAACCAGGTCTGGTGGTAATTACTCGGTGAGATGTACCTTTAATTCATGTAAATTCAAAATAGTTAAAAATAATATACAGTTCACTGCACATTTCGTTTCTATACGTTATTCCTCGGTGGATATTATGTTTTGTCAAATCTAGATTGGTAACATTACGCCCTTACGAGCGCCATGGGAATTATTAAACCTCGCATTACATACGGTCGAATTAAATCGTGCAGCATGATTGGTCAAGACGCCATGAAATGAGTCACACAATTCCAAGTCGAGATTTAGGACATGGAGAAACGTTTAAATGGCAAGTGTTTTACCGCAAACGACTGAAATGAACCATGGTTAAAAAATACCCTGCAAGAAAACTTTTGGTATCTGCTAAATGTAATGCTAAAACTAATAATCGACACAGAAAGCCTTAAACTACGATGAACCATCCAGTATTGCTACTAAAACGGCGTATACGATTCTTTATACATCACGATGTAGTGTCCCGAGTCTGTTAATAGAATGACTTGGTGATAAATAGGCACTATATAGTTACACACTTTCATGTTTTGTGAACACTTGAAAATCCACTAAGAGTGAATGACAGGCGCACATCCAGGATTTAAAACAACACTTGGCAGCTGACGTAATGGCGAAGAATCGCTTCGTTGCAAGCTGCTTCATAAGCACACAAAATAGGCCACCGGCACAACGCGTATAATAAACGAGGCCATTCAAATCCAATCACCATTTTTTACGGTTCAAATACAACTACTTCAGTGAGGCAATTGGGTAATATGGATTATTTGAAAGGGTTTAATGAATTGATTGACATTTTCTTACCAACCTCCTTAATGCTTTAACAGGTATCATAAGTGGTATTTTTACAGGTTTTTAAAAACAAACTTATATACAATAACGCCAAAAAGCGTCTGATATCTACGGATTAGCCAAACTGAACTGCCCGATGTGTCGTTCATATGTTTTTTTTACAAACAATATGTTTAACCCAACTAGTTTTGATCATGTTTATTTTATGAGATCAAGGAAACTAAGCTTAAGGTGCAATCTTTATTCAAAGGGAAAAAATAAGTTTAAAAAAAAAATTGTTTAGAGGTCTTGAAAATTTTGACCAATCTAAACTTTAAAATAATTATTTTTAAAATAATAAAATAATACTACAGCCACGTCTCACGGCCACCGTCTTTCCAAAGAAAAAAACAAAACAACGACGACAAACGAAATGACGTCACAACCAAGCAAGAACGGGCGAGTACTTACGTCACAAAGTTGCGTCTGGTCGGGCTCGGCGAGGGACTGCGACTCGTGGTGCGCGCCGCGAAGGAAACAGGGATCTGCATGGAGGGGGAGAAGCACTGCTTGCCGGGGCCGCACAGGGCGCGTGTAGGGGAGGGGGGCAGGGGCGACGAGCTGTACAGGCTCGGGGAGGGAGAAAAGGTGAGGGGAGACGGTATCCCCCCAGAGGAGGGGTGCTGGTGTAGGGGCGACGGCGTCGGACTGAGAGCGCCAGGGGCAGAATGCGGCGTATTGAAGTCGATGGCGCGCGTGTGGCTTGATTTTGCACCTGTTGAGCGTATTAGGAGAGAAATGAGCTTAGTTTTGCTTAAAGGAAAAAAAATAAATAAAGTATCAATTAATGAAATCCTTTTGTAATAATCTTGAAGATCGGTTATGTTTTTTTCGCAACTAGAGGACAACAGCCAGCTACATTTCTGCATTATAGTTTCTGCTTTCGTTCTTAGATGGACAGTTGTTTTTAATGATAGAATGTAAATTGGCTACTGAAGTTTTACCAACACGGCATTACGTTACCTTCGCGATTTTGTTAAATGTCGATTAGGGAAAACCATTTAACATGTCATGACACAGTTCCATGCACTTTTCATAAAGGTCTACGACACAGTTCCTGTTATGACACAGTTCCTGAGATGGACTTTTCATAAAGGTCTACATACAATGGTTAGGGACCTAACAGCGGTGTTCATTTGTCACTGGAAAGCTTGGACATCAGTTTACCAAGATCGACTATTGTCGCATACCATATGAGTTTTATCCACTGTAAATCATATTAAAAAATAACAATAATAATCAAATACGCGGTATAGACCAATCGTTAGCAAATAGTAAGAAACGGGAAAAAATGACACAATTGCATGACGTTTACTATGTTAAATATGGCATTTGTTGAGGCTAATCCTAAATTTAATTAATTTCTTTTCAGTAACATGGTAAATAGGTATAGATTGTCATTAAATTTAATATTTAGAAACTTGGTGGTACTATTTAATCCAAAGGTTTTCGGCACAAAACGCGTTCTGGCAACTTTTGGATCGCCAGACGCCCCGACTATTTGTTTGTGAGCCGTGCCAAACAAGATCGGCGGGCCCCTGTGTCGGTGAGCACAGTAGACAACGTTATATGAAATCAAAAAGATACAGGTAGCCGAATAAAAGCACCATTTTCAGATTTAAACGCAATAAAAATATTGGAAAATCGCCTAATAAAGTTTAACACGACGTAAATTATAAGAGCCAATCAGCAATTACATCAAACTTGACCCTTTCTCAACAGTTTACGTCAAAATAGAGTAATAAGCCCCGCTCAAATCACCCTCCATTTGTAGATACGAGCTGAACGAGTAATACCTCGACCAAGCATCTCCAATCTCGACGTTACCACAAAGGGGATAATCAGTCCTACCTGTGGTCGGAGCGGGAAATTGAGGCTTGAGTGGCAGTGAAGAGGGCGAGGCGTGGTTGCGAGGAGAGAAGCTCTGACCCAGGTAGCTGTCCAGGCTGGTGCGACGCTGTTCGCCCTGCAATCGCATGTAAAGAGATGTCGAAACATTGACAATGATTAAGAAACAACGATATTTTTCGAAAAATTCGCTAGTCAGGCCTCGTCGAATTATAATGGTGATGGTTGTTTGTAGTATTATAAGCAAAATTTCACCTAAAATCGTTTACCTGAGTGTTTTTTGTTTCAATGTGACGTTAAAATCTACTATGTAAATTATAGTTAATACATAAAAAAAAAATATAAAACTAAACATGCAATAATAATGTAGTAATGGTTGGAGCTTATTGCGGTGCTACTTTTTCGATGTGGCGATAAAACAGCAAATTCGATCATTTTTTACTTGGTTGTTTAAACACTACGCAAACATCACATGAAGGACGGATTTAGTCTATGCAGACCAGTTTAAATAATAATATCATGTTATTCGTTGATAAGGAATTTTACCATAGGGAATACGCCTATGACGCCTGTATATACGCAATATCAGATATACGACAATTATAACTGTTACTTATTAAATGGTTAGAAAACGGGTCCATTTGTAACGATTGTGGCGTGTGTGGGTTTATTATTCAATAAAGTTTGCATTTATATGTGGATGGCATAAGATCTAACACGAATAGATGATCTTGGTGACGGAAACGTTTAAAACGTACCACTGAGAAATGGAATGTATTTTCTAAACCTGAAGTCAGCAAACGTGTACGAAGGTGTGGGTAACGCGTCTGTTCGCGAGTTTCGTCACGCAGAGCACTTAAGTTTGTACAACACATCCCACATTCGCGCCGTTGCGCGACGTTTTAATCATACAGCGCAATTGCGCGATAACAATGACCAGATGCCGAGTGGCACAAAGGCGCGCCGTGGTAGAGTCGGCGTTTGGCCAAAGAAAGTCGCGCGGATTCCAATAAGGGCGTAACGGATAGCGTTTGGTATCGACAGTCCAAACCCCAATCGACCCAATTCGGGTCGAATATCCCTCCCGTTGAGTAACTGAACGTGCCAAGGCCCCCTGTGCTGGCTTGGCTGGGCTAGCAATGCGCTTCGATCGTAAATCTCTAAGGCAGCTCCTGGCAAACGGATCATCATTAAACCTGGCATGGCACAACAGGCGGCTGGCTTGCTAGCCCGCGCATTACCGTGTTAACAGCGCGCCTATGTGTGCGTGTGATCGCGGTTGTGCGCGCGAGCGTGTGTGTGTATGTGGGTGTGTGTTGCTGCCGATAACTGAGAGGCACAAAACGACAAAATTGCTTTGCCGAAGCGTTAAGTAGTTTGTTACACAGTCAACTGTACGAGCAGCGGGGGAACAACTAGCCCTTTAAAGCCCAAACCGTTAAGCCTGGCTATAACGGCGACGCAAGTTGGAAAGAGTGCATTTTCTGGATGGTTTCTCGTGTACACACACCCCCGGCTCGTCGCTTCGCTGCTCGCTGCCCAAGGCTGTAATGTATGGCGGGGAGAAAACAAACTTCGAAATGTCGAACTGGCAAAAATTGGCCGCAACCTTTATGACCGCCGGTATCAGAGAGTATCCAATCTCCTATACGCTTACTTTTGGAAACCAGTTACATCGCTAGTTCATTGAAAACTCTACACGCTTTGTAGTGCCTTTATTCCCAATCATTCCACGCCTAATAAATACATACCCGGTACTGGCGTAGCAGTTTAAAGACCTTTTGCCACCCATGGTAATATTCGCCATAGTTACACAAAAACAACTTTTAAACGCTTAACAAGAAGCTGACCACTGAACCGACTCAAAAGTGCTGACGTTAGCCTGTCGGCAGCGAGTCGTTTTCGCTTGGTCACGGTTGTTGATCAAAAACTTGCTCTATCATCAGCGACGGGCACATTTATAGGCGGGCTGGTAATTGTCAGCTTGAAATTGACCAACGCTGACGCTTTTTCGTGAAAATTGCCGCCCGGCGATTTCAGATCGAGATTACAGGCGCTGCGGTTTCATATTGATATTTTTGAAAACGCCTACGCGGGCATAATAATAAGCATAAGCAAGTTTACCGAATGATGGTCCCCGCAGCAGGCGAGATTCAGTCACCGTTGAACGGAAACCGGACGGATTTGTTAAACTTTAAAGATTCGACTGAAACACCGTGTGTCCAATGTAAAGCAGTTAATCCCGCAATTCAACTCCCGCGCTATTCGGCGATTCCGGCTCATAGTTAATGGCCTAGCATGAGTGCGTGTTTGATCAGGCCAACAAGGTTGTTGTCTATTCAAACACCACGCTGGCGCCACTGCAAGCACATTTACCACCGTCTCAAAGTTATAATGCGCCTTTCAAAGGCTAAACGTAATAAACTATTTTTTGCCTTCAGTATGTGAATCGAAAAAGTAGTGAAAAACAAATATGAAAACTGACAAATTAAACCTACCTGTAGTGCAGGAGCAATTATTACATTTTAATCTATCATTCTAAGCGAAACCAGCATACTAAAGGGGTATAGGTTTATGACTTTTACTCACCAATGTTAAATCGCTGCAGTTTGACGAAATTTGAATTGTAGCTTGCACCTCTCTAAAAACAGATTTGATTTTAAGTAAAAAAAGCCAAAAAAATAAATAAATAAAAGCCAAATCCAAATCTTTTTTTTAAATGCTGTTAAAAAAACAGTTCACAAACCTTTCATGTTCAGTTTCTTTGTTCTGGATACCTTCGAGACTTTCCTCCTAAAAAATCACAGATCATGAGTACAGCAAAACAGCATATAAATTTAGATAAGACAAGAATTTATGGACCAATAATGAAAATTGTTAAAGAAAAAATACTCAAAATGCGGAAAATCATTCAAGTAAAAACAAAAAATAAAGTTACAAGCTTTGTACACTTGTCAAGTGCATTAACTACAGGGATAGTTAGAATGTGGATTTACCTTCTTTAGCTGGTGCAAACGCAGCCTGGAACTTGGCCTAGAACCTGAAGCAGGAGACTGCAAAATATTGTTGAATTATTAATGCTTCTTTTAACTAAAATTGAAAGATGAAGAAATATATTTATACTGGAAAAACAAACACAGGTATATAATACCCCTGTATATAATATATGTGGCAGAAATAAAAGCATGAAACCACTTAATGGCATCCTACAACTGGATAGCAGTGACAACTAGACAGGTTGTTTTTAAGAAGCTATAAATACTGATATCTGTTTAGATGATTTTAATATGTGACATTATGTGGAGCCTTACAGCATTAAGTGAAACTATAGTGGCACTGAACCTCCTCATTCGACCAGACTTTACAGTTGCAAGTCGATTCGCCGACCAGGAAGCTGACATTTCCTCAATTCTGAAACAAATACCCAATTTGGACACCAATTAAAACTGTTTTTCAAACGAAAACTAGAGCAAAGTTTTACCACACATATTCAAAAAATGTTAAAGGCAATACATCTAGTTTAAAGCATTTTTTATGGAAATACCAGTGACTAAATATTTTAATTTTTTAATATTGTTAACATGAAACTTAGCAAAAGGTAATAAGCACCACTTACTCAAGGTCAGTTAGAAGTGGGGCACTGTTGCATCTCTTTAGTATGTTACTTTCCCTTTCGATTGAATTTAGCTCGTTTGGGGCTTGGAACAGAAAGTTTCTAGTGAAGGCTGATGAAGGAGACTTTGCAGAAAACACAAGCGACCGGCGCGAGTCGCCAACACTATTTTTCTGCTGCTCTTGGCAACCTGAACTCAGCTTTTTCGCCTTTACACCGTTTTCATGTGAGTTCCGCTGTCGCAGCAGCGCATGGCTTGGGCAAGAAAGAGGAACTTTTATTGGCTGAGGTGACCTGATGGACCAGGCTGAATTTTCTGACGAGCTTCTATTGTGATTTCCACTATTAATAAAAGTAAAAACTCTGTCCTTGTCAGCCACTGGGGTTTTACTTCCACCAGAAACACCATTGCTAGACCAGAGTATCCGAGTGCTGTTTCCATTCAGTTTCTCTTCATTTGGTTTGCTGCTGATAGCAGCAGAATCCTTTTTCAAACAATTCGTCGTAGGCTTTGGATTGGCTGAAGCTACTTCTTCCACATCCATTGCTTCCGATGCCATGTTTCAAATGGCACAAAAAATATTTGTCTCAATTTTACCTTTTTTCTATTGACCGACTGTGTAACAAAAAACAATACAAAATGCTGTATGATTAAAGAATTAAGGCAAAGTGTATCTTACAGTACTGAATAAAATATGACTTCCAATAAATAGAAAATTACATTTGCAATTTTGCATTAAACAATTTTAAAACTAGGCAATGTCTTATAAAAAATAAATATTTGCCAATTGTTGATGCATCACCATAAATAAATACTATTGTAGTACTATTTGTCTGTAATAAAATCTATATAATATGCAAAAAAACAACAAAAAGGCATCTAAAATGTTGAAAATATGCCGATATACAAATTTTTGTGAACTAAATCAGAAAATGTCATTATATTTAACTAAAAAAATTGGACTGAAATAAATAGTAATATAAACGATATGTAAACTATTGCATTCTAAAATCAAGAGGAAATTTCTGATCAACCTGTTAAACAAAATAAGGGTACCTAAAGCAAATGTTTAGTTTAAAAGGTTAACAACTGTTTCAAGTAGAACATGGATTTCAGTAAAAAAAACTGACCCTCAAGGCTAATAAGCATTATTTTCATAGCACTGCTAAATATACAACTAAGCAGTGTTAAGTGTCAATTATAATATTATTATGACATAACAATCATACTTTGCTAATAATTTGTATATCAGTAGACCGCGAGCCAGGTAAGTAATAATCTGTGGAATTACCTAAAATAGGCTTGCATAGAAAGTATAGAGGCAGTATTTTGGAAAATAAATTGGCCTAAGCACATTAAATAAAAAAAATTTTTGGATCAAAAACCCTTTTAAAGTCCTAATGTGTTGTAGTGTTATAAATCCACAAACAGTTCATTGGTTAAAAAAATATATCTAAGTACAAAGAATACCATTTAAGGAGATTCACAATTATCTAGCACACCCTTATGTTGGCTAGACCATAGCTGGTGATAGAGGGAATTTTGATTGGCCAAAAGCTGCAAATGGTTTCCCTCTTCAATAACTTTTCCATTGTCCAGAACAAGAATCTTGTCGCAGTCCATCACAGTGGATAGACGGTGGGCAATAAACACAGAGGTTTTGTCTTTTGAAATACGTTGCACAGCCGCCAAGATGTTTTCCTCAGTAATTGAATCTAGCGAAGAGGTGGCTTCATCATAAATGAGAATGGTCGGATCTTTGAGAATAGCCCTGGCAATCGCCACCCTTTGTTTTTCACCACCGGACAGCTTCAGACCCCTTTCACCTACTTGAGTGTCATAACCCTGGGGCATTTTTATTACAGCCTCGTGAATGTCGGCCATTCTTGCCGCCTCAAAAACTTCTTCTTGTGTAGCATTTAGGTTTCCATAGGCGATGTTGTGATAAATAGTGTCGTGGAATAACACAGTTTCTTGTGGCACAATGCTGATAGCTTTCCGGACACTCTGAATGTCCTGATCTTTGATGTTTTGTCCACCAAGTGTAATGCTGCCTTGGTCGGGATCATAAAAGCGATACAGCAGGCGAACAATCGTTGACTTACCACTGCCACTTCCCCCCACAATTCCAATTTTCTGTCCCGGTTGAACTTCAAAACTCAAATTATTGAGAATATTTTTTTCCGGAGTGTAGCCAAATGTCAAATTTTCAATTTTGATTGAGGCTTGGTCTTTGGATAAGACCAGCTTGGGGGCTTCATCTGGCAGCGCCAAGTCTTGCTTGGTGTTCATTAAACTAAGCATTGACTGCATGTCAATCATAGCTTGGCGCATGTCTCGATAAACAGAACCCAAAAAGTTAAGTGGCACAGATAGCTGAAACAAAAGTCCATTGACCAACACAAGGTGACCAACAGTTAAATTACCCTCCTGAATACCCTTTGCAGCAAGTAACATAATTGCAGTTAGGCCACATGTAAAAATGGCTTGCTGACCAAAGTTAAGCAAAGCAAGGGACATGTTGGTTTTTAGGTTTGCTGATTCATAGTCTGCCAAAACCTTGTCATATCTTTCTACTTCGTAGGCTTCATTGTTAAAATACTTCACAGTTTCGTAGTTTATCAATGAATCAACAGCAATTGTTCCTATTTTGCCGTCTGCTTTATTCATTTGCTGTCTGTACTTTGTCCTCCAAGCCGTAATGGCAAATGTCCAAGTTGCATAAGATGCTAATGTCATTAAAGTGATCAAAGCGAAGTCACCGCCACACTTATACCAAAGCAAAGAACTGACCATTGTTACTTCAACTGCTGTGGGCACAATGTTGAAAACAAGGGCTCTCAAAACAAAGTTTATTCCCCTGGTACCTCGATCTATAGCCTTTGACAAAGCACCAGTTTGTCGAGACAAGTGAAACTTTAAATCAAGATCATGTAAGTGGGCAAATAGTCTTCTCGCTATATTTCTGATGGACCTTTGGGCAACTTTGGCAAATACTGCATCCCTTAACTCACCAAACAGTGCTGAACTTGCTCTTGCAGCTCCATAGCCCAAAATAATCATCATTCCTGTGGTCAGGGCCATGCCTTCAGGCGTATCGATGTTAATGCCAGCTGTACCATATGCATCTACAACACGTTTAAACAAGAATGGCACTTGTACATTGAGTACTTTGGCACCAACCAGTAAGGATAATGAAAGGGCAACCCTTCTTCTGACTGAGGGGTTGTTTCTTGGCCAAACATATGATCGCATAAACAGCAGTAACCTTTTAGTTCCTACCTCTTGGTGTTCAAGTCCCAGGTCATTTTCTTTTCCTGTTATCATGGAGTGCATTGCGACTTTATCAAAACTTGTCAGGCTTATATTTTGTCTTTGCAGGTTGTGATGTTGATATTCGTTGGCAAACGGGTACTTCCATGATGCTGGAAGAATATGCTGGGTTTTTCTGGTAATATGAAAGCACTGTCGACATGTTTGCAACCGAGATAACATGTTTATTCAACACAAATCAAATTATTTTTGGCAATTAATATGCATTGCTGAAATGATCCTAGTAAAATATGAAAATAGTCATTACTAATAGGTAACATAAAAAAACTCTTATAACAAAAAAAAACTCGACGCTGGTCTACAATCCTAATACATTTTTGTCCAGGTGTTAATATTGCTAGCATTATTTTGGGTATCGTTTGAATTTGGTTTTGAATGAGTAAAGTATTACGTTATATTTAATCTCTTGCATATTTATTTCTTTCTTACTATTTAAATTTGACAACAACTCGTTTCGTAACTGTAAAACAAAGTTAAAGCAGCTCACATACTGGTCATAATAATCAACTGTTTCGGGCTACAGCGCAATAGCTTGTGCAGTGCACGACTGGCGTAAGCGGCCTACCTGTTGAGCTGAGCAGCTTTACCATTTAAACAAACTGTATAGCTGGGAGTTTAGAGTAATAAGTTTTCCGAAAGAGTAAATTTAATTCTGAAAAAAATGTTTTGCTATCAGTTTTCATCTACTGCGAAGGGTGCGAAGTGTCGAAGACTTTTTTAGAGGAGCAACTGCATAAAAAACGTCAACAATCAACATACTGCAAACTTTGTGGGTGTTTTCAACCGTTAATTGATTAAAATAAGAATTACATGTGGTTATTACGTTGTGTGATCCCTAAACTATAATGCTGGTTTCGTTCAATATTAAATATTTAAAGTATAATTTTAATTTATTTTAAAGCTTAAACAACTGGAAAGGTATTTAATAATATTAGTCGGTCATGAATGAGCTAGGTTGCAATATCTTTGCCCTTATGACGTACGAAATACCACAAATTTACCTTGTATATTTTAACAGAGGGACTTGACCAGGGCTGCCACTCCTTGGGATTTTAGCCTAGACCTGGGGATCTGGGGATATCTGTTCCATATCTTGGGAATTTTAATTCATTAGCAGGTTGAAATTACAAATATTTTTTTGCTTGTATTTAAGGACTCATTTCCTAATAGGAATAAGGAAGAAGCTATTTTCCTGGCTCGTGGGTGTACGCGTCGCATACATTCCTCATGTGACGTAACAATGCTAATTCTTGCTTGTTAGACGAAACTGTTCATTTACTCTAGCTTGTGTGACGGCGTTAATGCAACAGACCCAATCGACAATAATAATAGGAGCTATTAAGGAAGGCGTCGGTAAACTAAAACCGGGATCTGGCCCGCAAATGTAATTCATCCGTCCGCCGCCTATTTGACAAACTATGGACACGAGTAAATTTTACTTTTTGACTATTTTAACTATACGTTAGTGCAGTGTTTCTCAACCTATTTTACTTGGGGGCGCACGTAGAGACATATGAAAACCTGGCGGCGCACCTTACGAGCGAAGCAAGGGCGAACTTTTGGAGGTGTACCGGTATTTGTTTTAAATTGGTGTCAATTTTCATTATATAGGCTTTATAATTGCAAATCTTTGAAGGATCTCCAGCCTTGAGACCAAAATTGGAACAACATTAACTTCGGAAAAAAATACAGTTAAGAATAAGGCGTAAATAGGACTAATACCTTATAATCGTAATAAACCTAATTGGCAAAAATATTGCCTATACCACCTTTTATCTAACCCCAAACCCCACCCATAACTATCACTAACTTCCCTGATATTTTCAACCCTAACCCAATTGAAGCCAAAACAAGGGAAAAAATCCGGGACCAAAATAGCGGCGCCCAAATGGCGACAACAAACGGCCAATGCCAGACAAGTGGCCCCCAAATGTCCCATACCCTTTCCCTACAGTCTTAGCATTTTGTCTATTTTAGTCTTATTCAGACTAATTTTGGACTTATTTTGACATGTTTAGGCCTTATCTAGACTATTTTAGATCTTATTCTGTCGTGATTACTGCGAATTTGGCGTTATGATGTCGGTGGTCTTAATCTTATGGTGTTATAGATTATCTAATTAAGATATTGCTAATTTGTAGGTCTTGTTACGTTTTCTACCTGGAAGTACTGTGAAATCAATGAGCTAAGCTTAATGGGAAAGTAAAATATATTTATATATATATGTTAGACATATTAATTTTTCTTCTTTTTGCTCGCGGCGCACCTGGTAGCCTTCCGCGGCGCACAGGTTGAGAAGCGCTGCGTTAGTGCATAAAAGTGTCGCGCTTCGCGCGAATGATCTTTGTGCATTTGGTTTGTTTATGCTTTGGGCTGTCTTTTTAAACGGCTGAGTGGAAGGCTGACAATTGCGTTGCTGACAAACTAAAAACGGATTAAAAAATATCAACATTTTCCTATTTTTGGCAATGTAATAAAAAACTTACAAGAAATTTATAAAAAATACCGGTATACCTAAAAAAATCAAGCTCGCTTCGCTAGAGGTAAAGTTATCGCGTTTCTTCGAAGTAAGTTTTTATTACACTTTTCATTAGTAGTATATGGATGACGAAGTGTGAACTCGAAAAAACAATTTACTGCCTCGATCCTTGAATGTAATCAAACTCGTCTTCAAGTGCAAAAAAAGTCGAGGCCCGCCTGATTCACAGTTGTTCTAACATTTTAATACCACGCTTCTTCGTTAACTTTGTGTGCAGCCCGCAGAGACCTTTCAGTTGGGTATTGGCCCGCGACTAGAAATAAGGTTGCCAAAACCTGTGTTAGAGCTTCAATACACATGGATGCACACCAGAAAGTCCACCAGTCTCTTATATTTCAGCTTTTTTAATCTATTTCAGCTTTTTTTATAAATTTTTTTCCAATTCTTTTAGACATGAAACCTTAGGATAAATTGAAAATCAAAGTGGAAGCCCTGGACTTGACCACCGTGCTACCTGGACTCCGCTAAGTCCAAACTAAGTAAACTGCCATTGCATTTCAATTCAAAGGGCATATTGTCAGGTATTTTAAAATCGAAAATTCAGCATACTTCGCTTTTAATAAATTAACTATCTTACAGGGCAGTAAAAACACGCCTCGTCAGTAAGGCGTACATTTCGTTGTCTCATGCAGTATAATTCAAATACAACTACGTCGCAGGAAAAAGGAATGCGTTAGGGATTGACTGGTCAGTTTTAACGACCTCAGCGGACAGGATGCAAACGGGAAAAGGAAATAGCCAGAACGACTTTAAGAACCTTTTCGATAGCACACGTAAAACGAAAACGTTAAATAACAAAAACAGATGCTCGCTCTCTACCTTCAACCTTATCTTTGTGATTCGAAAAAAGTCAATATTGATAGGGCTATATTACATTGCACTATTAGATCGGTAATCTTAACCTTGGTCCTCTGACCCAGGGGACCACGAAACGCTCTTAATTTATTATTGGCCAGTTTAATTCAGATTTGTCGTTTCCATTATGACTTTAAAAAACTTACTTGTGGTGTCATGTAAAGTACTTCCTGAGCGGGGGAGGGAGAAGGAGGGGTCATGTGCATCTTAAAAATACACAAATAGTTGGCGTTATATGGAGGACTTAACTGTTAAAAAAAAAAGCGTTAAAGGATTTTATTACCTCCTAAACTATTTTCCAATGTGGTTTAAGTTGGAGAAATTTTTAATTCAGGAACCATGTTTACGCTGACAAAACATTTATTTTCAAAGAGCTATCCTACAGTTTTCTTCCAACAAAGAAAATGCGTAAAATCCGAAGTTGCCTATATTAAGGAAGTGCTACAAATTTCATACTAATGTCAATCTGCAAATAATGTTGTTTTATCGCCTAAACTTGTCAAGATGGATTTTGTAACTAGTTTGTTTTTACCAGATATGTAGACTATTTAGTGTTGTGAACATATAAAAGAGTAACAAATGCAAAACTATCTTATATCTTTGCGGTACCGGTATGTTGTTTTGGGGGGCCTTTTAAAAAAATGACTCATGTCCAAGTCAACTGTTTTGTTTAAATGACTTAAGGCAAGTCAAGTGAACTAATTTAAGAAGTGACTTTAATTAAGTGCACATAAGTCAAATTATTTTTTTTTGCCCATGTCTGACCAGAATTTTCCGTGTCTGTCATAAGCATTTCGGATATTTTGGACCACGCAACAAAACAGCAGTGTTAAACAACTCCGCAAAACCGCACCAATTTGAAAATTTATCTGGTAGCCTGCATTAGTTTTATTTACGTGATGAACAGGCCACTCTAAAAAACGGGAACCAGAGTTTTGGCTTAGCTATTTGTCATGGGAAAGCTAAATGGGGTTTAATGTAATAGTTAACATTGTTTAGGATGAATTCGGTTTGCAGAAGGGCCTTTAAACGGACCACTTGCGACGTAAACACATTTTTGCATATTTTGCGATTTCTGATAAACATTTGCAGATTGCGTTTCTGATAGTTGGCGACGTTCAGTTATGCAACAAGGTTATTAAATGGCCGCTAGGTAGCAACAAAGAAGTATGTTACGTGGAAATCAGGGATTCTCGATTGTATTTCTTTTACGGATATCTGTTTTTTTTAGTAAACATACTATTTAACAAATAAAAAATACAATGCACCGCGGACATATCCAAGTAACTTCTTGCAATCGCACGCTTACCTGTTCGTCTGGGTTTCTAGGATTTGATTTTTATTTTCGTTCCGCTAGGCCGCTCAAGCAAGGTTTCATGTACTTGTGATTTTTGTATTGCCTAATAACTAACTAACAGTTTACTAATGAAACTATGTTGATGAACTAGTCATTAGTTTATTTTAAGGAAAAAAGAAATTAGATGTAAACGAGATGCGAGCGCGCTCATTTGCAAACGTATATACGTGCCAGTGCACGCATTTGTTTAATTATGACCTAGGGGTTCTCAAACCTAAAGATTTTCAATTTTACAAAATAGGGCGCTGGTCTACAATCCTTCCACAATGCACATTATTTGGGTTGAGTGCGGGTTAGAGATTTGGGTTAGGGTAGGTCAAGTATTATTCTTAAATAATATAATAACTTGAGTACTTGACCTACCTACACCCAAACGCTAACTCTCAACCTAACCCAAATATTGTGCGTTATTTTAATATTGTGGTAGGATTCTAGACCAGCGGCACTGATCGAACTAAAGGTCAAAAGTTAACTGCGCTAGTGTAACGTATGGGAAATTCAGATCAACACTGACCTGAATTTCACTGTAAGTTGAACTGTTTTTAACGATATTAATTTGGCTAAATAACTGGTTTTTCATTTTTATACATGAAGATTGACAAATAGACAAGCAACTATTTATCGAGTGTTTTCTAGATTAGAATTTTCTATGCAAGGCAAAAAACTGTGATATATTGTGTTATGCTTTTTGATAAAAGTATTTTGAGTACTTTGAGGGCCACCTGTTAATCTTGTCCAGTTATTTGTTTTTAAGTAGATTTTAAATCCCTCATAAGACACAAAATGCCTTTACACAACCACTAATTTTACCTCTAGCAAATTACAAGGAATATGTATATATTTCAGCTTGGGGTGCCGGTCTACAATCCTACGACAACAAACATTATTTTGGTTAAGATGCGGGTTTGGGTAGGTTAAGCAAAAGAAATAAAAAATATAATAATACTTGGAGCACCCTCACTCAAACACTAACTAACACCCTAACCCAATTATTATGTGTTGCTTTAATAATTGTTTCAGGATTCTTGACCAGCGCCCAGCTTAGTAGTAACTTGGTAATTATTATACTTAGAACACTTTAGTGTGCCTAGTATGTACAACTGTCAAAAGTGTAGCAAGTGGACCAATGAATTTTTAATAAAATACTAAACCTACACTCCCATTTATCAAACATGGCTCTGCTTTGGGCCAGGCCCCACCATGATCTCGTCGAGTTCGGCCATACTTTCTAGATGGGACTATGCTTTGGTGGGCATTATCCTCTATACTGGAACATAAAAACATTTTTATAGTTTATGATTTTAAGTAAACAGAATTTCTTTTGTTTATTACACTTTTCCTGCTGTTTGATGCTGTTCCATAATTTTAGAGTAATATCAACATAGTAACTTATCCGATCTAGTATGGATTTTATTTAACTTGCTATGCACAAAGATTGTCTGTCCTATTTGTTCAATATCTTAATCCAGTAGAGAAGAAAGATGGCTGGGCTTATTAAGAAGCAAATTTTAAAGCATTTATCAAAGTAGGTTTAGTCAGATTTTCATTGAATATTAATAGTCATTTTTGTCAGTTTTAATGCTTACTACAAAACAGTTAATTTTGTGCTAAGTTGCCATTGCAATGCATTTGAAATACATACTTTTTTACAGTAAAATGAGTGCTCAAAATTCAAATGAATGCATTTTAATGAATTTATAGGTTTGCAAAAAATCTCTCTTCGGACAGCATTCAGCTGAGCACTTTGCGTGGTGAGGGCGAACTCTCAAACTTGGAACTTGATTGTTCTGCCATACAAAACCTCATAAACCTTCCAACCTGGCTGCAAATTAACCAAGCGAAATGCAACAAAGTGCATGTCAAGGTATACGCAATATTTGCCAATTTTTCGACTTTCTTAAATGTGATTTTATGGTTACAACACAACTATTTCTCTCATCCTAGACAGAGTAATACAGAAGTATTTTACTTTTATTTTCAGATTCCTTGGACAAAACTAAAAGGAACTGGCATTACTATTGTAAGTTGCTAGCTTTATTTCTATACAACTTAAGATTTGTGATATTGCACTGCGACAGATATATAATAATAAAACATCTTGTTTGTAGCATAGGAAATTTGTCTGTTTGGTCACCTAATCAAGGTTTCCACTAAAGGAAACTGATATTAGTTTGTCAATGATTTCTGTATTTTGCTTAGTTTCTTGATGCTGTGGAACTTGATATGGTGACTTGTGAGAAACCTAGGCCACCTAATGGACCTTCGCCCATTGAGGCATCTGCTTCAAGGTCAGATTTACACCAGTATCAAATAACCATGTATATATAGCTTAGCTATTGTTGCTATAAACTCTTAGTATTTAACAATCTACCATAGATCAAAATGAATATAATTTTATGTAAAATATTTTTTAGTTTGCAGCTTACAGTTCTAATTATACTATGCTTATAAAATTGAGTGGTTTTGCCCTTAATATTACATATTTGAATACAGTGGAGATGCCAGTTATGGATTTATTCAAAAAGTTCTAGAAGGCATTTCTCTTCGAATCAACTCCATCAATGTAAATTTTTCTTCTGCTGTGTTTAAGGCAGAGTTTCAGGTATGCATATTAAATTTATTCTATTTACTTTCTATAACTTTTTGTTGGTAGTGAGAATAATTGTTGGCATGGCATAATACTTAAAATGCATATTTTATGTGGTTGTTAATAAATTACAGTCCTCTTGCAAGCAAACTTGTTAACTGTAGCCGGTACACATTAACTTGTATTTGAAAAATATTTTCTGCTAATCACAACCAACATGTTTTGTCAGTTGTCCCAACTCCTGGTTTACAGCACAAATCCCGATGGCAAGCAAGCCGACTTAAGGTTCACCAGAATATTAAACAAAGAACTCGGACAGGTGAGGACAAAGAGACTATGTTAATGTGGTATAATTGCCATGAGCTACGAATTTATCTTTCTCTTTCCATACACTGATTTAGATCTACTTTTTGTGTATTTCAGGTGCTGACGTTTAAAAAAGTGACATGGCAGACAATGCGTATAGCTGTGGACAGTGCAGCTTCAATTTCACCCACTGGGATTGGTTGTGTGACCACTCCTATTCGACTCATCACAAACCAAGCACAGATAAAGATTGTTCTGAGGCGCAAGGTATCTATTCTTGTCACCACTGAATGCTTAACTTTCTATAGAAAAAATTACTATATGTTGACAGGTCTAGTGTCTACCTTTGTTTAAAATAAATATAATCAACATTCAAAATCAATCGGCTGTTGCCCTTAACATTAATAATGCATTCTAAAGTGCTTACAAACCACTTAAGTGTCTTAAGCTTTGTTGTGACTCATAAGTATAGTTCACAAATGTATTCTATGTCAGATTTCCATGTGTAAAAATGCCAAAATCATAAAAAATATTTTGTTGAAAGTATTCCCGCTATTCTCTATACCTTTTGGACATTTGAGAAATTTTTATATTCCTGTGATTAGATTAAACAAAATACCAAAATTAGTTTAACAAAATGCTTTTAATGCCATAAAAGATCCAGTGATCAATTTTATGAATTGATTTTTGGTTTCTTTTAATTTCATGCATTTTGCGTTTTCTAGGTGTCTGACCTCTCAGTCATTGCCTCACAACTACAAATGCAGTTTGACGACCTTTTGTGGGTTCTTACGGATGCCCAAGTCCAGTCTGCTTTGCTCTGTGTCAAGTCGATTCGTGAAACCATTGAACGCTCACAACAGCAGAGCAAGCAAAACACTGCTAACTCAGCCAATGCAAATCTGGTAATGCTTGTATATCTTGTATAACATTAAACAGGTGGGCATCCTACAATGCTCTGCGTAAAGTATGCATTGAGTGTTATTTCCTTGTAAAACTACATTGTATACTTATCAGTGGATTAAATGCACCCTTTAATAATTCATTTTCCAATACTTGAGTTTAATGAAACCAACTAATACCAATTACCTAACTATTTTTTTAAATTGCTTTTGTCTGGTAATTTAGAAGCGTTTATATGGGGTTGCAAAATCCCAAAACATAGAAATTCTTGTCAAACACTGTACAACTTGTTAACATAATAATAAAAAATCATCACCTGTCATTTGCTTTTGGCCCACTAAATTTATGTATTTATTTATTTTGTTCTATTGCAATGTTTAATATGCCACAGTCACTCAGTCAGTGACACTTTTAATACTGCAAATAATACAATGTTATAATATCCTGTTTGATCCTGCAATGCCATGTTTAGACTAGGTATTGTTCTTTATTTTCCTAGTGAAATTAACTGGCCTTGGTTTGTTTTTCTAACAATTTCTGTGCTGGTGAATTAGTTCACATTTTTGGATGCTATGTTTTAATGTTGTTGTAGCTTTTTATAAAGTTGATAAACCCCTCTATCGTGGCTTCAATTGACCTACATCCTTCATATTAAAACAGTGTTCTGTTAACAAGGTTGCTGTGTGGTCACTAAAACATGTTGATTGTCAGTTGTCAATAATGCTTAATCTATTACTTTTATTGAAATGTTTTTTTGTGTATAGCTACATAAAAAATAGCACAAAAATGCTACCACTATAATGTTTTCCTATTGTTGGCAACAAAAACTTTGCAATTACCACGATGTAACCATTGTAACAGCAATGCTAATCTCTTGTTGTTTCAGGCTGCTTCCCCGACCAACATCCAGCTCCCAGAGTCTGTGCCCGCCTCACCAACCAGTGATCAGTATTTCCTCACTCACAACATACAAGAAACCTCGTTTCACATTGACATCGACCGCATTGACTTGCACATTTGCGACGATGGTTCAAATAATAACAAAGAAGGTAATAAGGATTGAATGTACAAAAGCAGTATAAATATTTTTAATTGTGTCTTTTTTATTTGTTATGTGTTTAAACTGTTAAAGCATTTAGATGCCATGATTGGGGTTACACTTTTCCTACTTTTATTTTCTAAATTGTTCCAGTTAATGAAATAGTTGAATTGCTAACAAAGAATAGCAAATAACATAAGAACATTAAATATAGAATAAATTTTATATATTAAATAGTTAGGTGGCTACTAACTGGTAATAATATAACGTCACCTTTCAAAGCAAGTAAAATGTACAAAACATGTTTGATAAGGTAAATTTGTTGTTACAGCCACCTACAAAAAGGTGGTTGAAGGAGGGGCTATTCTGGTTACACTACACTCACTCAAGTTGGATCACTACCCTTATCACAAAGCAGGCAAATATGTTGTTTCAAGATTTTTGCTTGAGTTCCTTTTTTTAACCATACTAGCAAGATGTAATCCACCACACACATTGTGGGAGTTAATATTCCTGCAGTAGCATTGTCACCAGCTTTGGAGCAACATAATTGACAGTTGTCTACCTTAAAATATAATCAACCAATCCATCAATTCGATCTGTTCTGTGATAAATATTCTTTTTGGCCTATGGTTAATAAATTTTTGTCAGAATGAATACTTCAGTTTAACCTTTTTTAAGAAATGTTTGGTTTAATTATACATGTGAACATTGCTTACCATTTTGTTTGGTAGATTGTTTAAGTTCAGAACAATGAAGGAACAATAAGATTATTCACCTCACTGGAAGTAAATGCTTTTCTGAACACCTGATTGGCTTTTTAATTCACTACCCTAAAATTATTTGAAAGTTTGGTTGTTTAACAGGAAAAAGTCGTAAACACTTTCGAGGCTATAATGAGATACTGTCATCGCGGGACAAATGGGCAGATGAGAACATTAATCAATTTAGGAAAGATTTTTTGGAATTAAAGAAAGCAGCAATTGCGGCAGGCCACATTGGTAGGTTTGTTTGTAGTAAATTACCAGCATGTTGTCCAAATTTTTATAGATGCCTTTAAAAACTGTTTAGTTTTTCGTTAAGAACAAAATAATATAAAACAGGACTGCCCAACCATTCCCGTATTTAGGGTTATTTTGTTTAACAACTGAACAGATTCAAGCACTAAAAAAGTAAGTTTTTTAATGAAAAGCACCTAATGAAATTATAAATGACCAACACAACAATTGTTTACCATTTGGATTAGTTGTTGGGTCATTTTAAGCAAAATTGAACATAATTTTGTAAAATAGAAGATAATTATTGCAAGACAGAGGACTTATAAAGGGCTAGTCTTAAATTATCTTAGGTAATTTACTAATTGGTGGCTTATGACTGCTGCTACTAGTCTTTTTTTTATACCCACAGCAAAACAAGCCTGTTCGGTAAATAGCATTGAGATATTTTGAATTGTTTTAGCCTCACCTAATAATTCGAAGCTGCTGGAAAGTTGTTTTGTGGCAAGATTAGGCGATTTGGAAGTCGGGCAGGTGGGTTGTTACTTAATAAGCTACAGTAATTTTAATTTTAAATTACTATTCTACATATAAGATTCAGTGATGCAGGGTTTCAGCTGGTGACTTGGTTATATTAAGCTAAATGTCGTTTATACAACACACTGTTTTTTTATTGAAATTTCTCAAATTACTTATTATCCAGCCATTTTGCTGTACATTTAATTGTATTGTAACAAAATTTAAATATACATTGCTTTGAAATTTAATGGAATAATTTAGCGAAGTAAATTTAATTAGGCTATTTACCAGTCAACACTGATTTCATTTGAACGGAAAATTAAATGAATAAATTTGTAAATTTAAGCGAAATGTATTTATAATTCTATGTTACATTATTTGTTAAAGAAGGGTAATATACAATGTGGTAATTGCTTTAGCCTACTCAGCTGAATATCAGTTATTTTCTTCCTTGTTTTTATGTATAATAAGTTGATGACATGTGTCTTGTTGTATAACTGTGTATGCAAACATGCTTACAGCAATTGTATCAACAAATGTTTTGTTCAAAGTGCATGACTCAGCTGATTGATTAATTGCCCCAAATCTAGTTCATTGACTGCATATTTATGGCTACTAGGAATTGATTTTATGTTGCGATACCTGCATAAGTGCATCCATTTTTAGACATGATGGCCTTGGTTTTTATATTAATCATTTACTTACATAGTTGCCATTTTATGACAGTCTTTTAATGGCGAACTTTTCATCATATTATTTATTCGCTTTTTTGTGAAACAATGTCAAACTAGAAGGTGTAAGTAATACATTAAATAACATATTTGGGAGGTTTGTCTAACTAATACAAAGGATAACTGTTTTTTTACCTTGGCAGCAGCCATTATATTTTGTTTGCATATCAAATCATTATTTGTACGTTTATTTCTGGCGAGGCAACACATTGTTCACTGATAAACTGGCAGCTGAATGCTCAATTGACATTTTGACATGTCTGAACTACACAGTTTTTGCATTTTTTAACCCTAAAATGTGCTTTTAAAGTATAAAAAAAAACTTTTAATTGTGATTGTCATTCAGGTTTCCTCATCTTCGGATAAAGAACGTTCCAGCAACAAAATTGTTTCTTCTCAGCGAAAAGAACTCCTTTTACCTGAAGACATGCCACTGGCGTGTGCAGTGTTCACTGATTATTTCTTTCCCGATGGAAGAAACTACCCAGGTAATGTCTGGGAAAATGTAAAATTAAGTTTCTACTATTTTCTAAACAAGTATTTTTGTATCACTGAAGTTTAAATATAGTGCGATTAATATATTTTTTAAGTCAAGTCTTATCTACAAAACAACAATCTAGTTTGGATCCTTTAACGTTTTTTTCAGCAAAATACTTCTTATTTTTTTCCATAGGCCAGAAATAAATGGAATTTGACCCGAAAGACCTTATATGAAAAGCAGACACAAAACTTAGTTAAGTCAAAAATGACAAAAATATGCCAAAAAAGGGACACTTAATTGTCAGTCTAGTTGTGTATTACAGGTATTCAGGTCATGATAAAGTAATTTTGCCTCGGGCCAATTTTAAAAGCAGACATCAAAAAGCACTTGAAATACAGTTGGTGGCTGAATTCGAAAGAAACACTGGATAACAAGTGTTTAATTTAGTTGCACATACATTTTGTCCTGTAAATAACCACGCCTGACATGCAATTCGCAACCTCAGCACGACACAACAGCATCTTATTTTTTTAGACAAGTAATTTTACTTAGGATAAGGTTGGTTTATCTTAAACAGTTTATTTTGTAATAAAATTCACTTCAACTTAGTTAGTAACTCTTTTAAAAAAACACTATTAAAACTTTCCGTGACCCTTACAGAGCATTTTAAGAAGCTCCAGTGTTGTAAACAATTCGGAAATACTTAAGCCCCAGTCAAGTCATTTGTAAAATAACTTAAGTCCAAGTCAATTTTTTTTAAATAAATGACGAGTCAAGTCATAATTAAAGCAAGTCGATTCCAAGTGACTTAGGTCAAGTCATTGACTTAAGTCATTACAACATTGAGAAGCCCTGATCCGACCCAGCAAGCCTAACCCGAAACCTTGTGTCTATCTCAGCACCACACAACAACATCTTCGTGCGAGTGAACGCGCCTCGCATCTGGTGCCACTGGCCGTCCTTCCTCTGGTGCAACCAGCTCGCCCTCTCCACACTCAAGTCCGTCCAGAAGATGCTTGACGACCTGGGCGTTGTCATGGCAACAGGGGACCCGAAGGAGGAAGACCATGTCGACATAAGGATCGAGACCTTGATGCCGAAGGTACACGTTGCTTTCAGGGTTTCAAAGTGCAGGGGTTCGCAGCCTTTTTTACACCGTGGCACCCTTTAAAAAATTTGAGAAATCAATGCCCCCTTGTTTGTTTCCTGTCTTAGTATTTATGATAGAAACGGTCAATGTTAATGTTTTATCATCCATTTGGCAATATTTACAATGTATAGGTGATTTTTACCTGATTTGTTATTGAATGTATCCTCTTCAGAAGAGTAATAACTTTTACGTTTATTTTACTGCCATAGATATTCGTCCCATCACCAATTGATAATGATGATCCAAACTCGCCTGAAGGACTGGAGATACAAATATCGCAAGCTGCCGGTATAATGCAATTCTTTTATACTATTTACAGGATGTGCGATTTTGTTTATAATTCCCAATGACTTCAATTAGCAATATGTTTCCTGTATGCCAACTGCGAGCGACATTTAAACAAATGTTTTACTTTTTAGTTACAAATTGCAGAAGAGGGGAAAACAGCTCACGCAAGTCACTCCTTCTTTTGTTACAAACCGTCGAAAAACTGTTTATCGCCAAGTAAGTCGAACACAATTTCACCCGAATTGTTGAAGCGAAAATCACTCAGCCTCTCTCTTTTGTGTTTGATAGAAACCCAACAACGTTTCCGCAAGAGTCCGGCCAAGACCTCGACTTTCTCCACCGATGTTTGCGAACTCACGCGGAGGGCAAGGATATTCCGGTGAAGATTGCTTGCTCGTCCCCGTTGCCACAACTGATAGGTAAAACAAGCGATTGAATATTCCTAAACACATGTCCTAACCGAATGCATAGGAACCGGACTCAAATTCCAGGGCGTTAGGTTGTTTGTAGTCAGTGGAAAATTACTTATTAATTAGATAAAAAATGTGCGCTTAGATAACATCTGTTGACTTTTATCACTAAGCCAACAATTCCTCTTTTCAAAATGTGATTTTCGCGCCTTTAGACTAAAAAAGTTTCCATTGAAATGGACAAAACGTAACAATAAATAGAATAACATTTCCTAAAACATTAAAAACATAGTTTAGTGATTCTATGGCCTCGTGCCTATGGTAATTCAGGAAAGTTTTAAATACTTTGGGTTAACTAAGATTGTGCTACAGAAATTATTTTGCACATGTATTGATAGCTTGGTCAAATTCCAGGGCGCTTTGACGCCCTACGAGCAATCCATGGCGTCTAAAAACCTTCTGCACACCCACGTCCCATGTCCTAACGATCTACAACCCTCAGTTTAATAAAGACTTGCCCTTTCAGGCTCTGCCCTGAAGCAAAAAGCCTACCAAGATGTCTGGTCGGTTTGGTTGCGGCAGGTTTGGATCGACTTCGTCATGAAGCCGCAAACCGCCGATGCTTCCAACCCAAACTTATCTCCGAGCAGCAACTCGCACAGGACTTGTCCGTTCATCGACTCGCTCCCAATTTTCATGTGGATCGCTAAAACCGACGTCGACGACCCGAAGCCGCTGAAGGCGAATTCCGATGAAGGTCTTGTGTTGCGTCCGAAGCAATCCGAGTCGACGCCGATTCCCAAGGACGAAAAACAGTTCGAAGTTGAGGAAAGCACACTTGCCGGACTTGATCACGTGATATCTTACGATCAAGACCGAAAGGTCAAGTTCAAAGGGTCAAAGGTCGCGAAAAGCAACGGCGTTTATCAAAGCAATTCGCTGCCGTCGCTGGATACTGACGGCTTTATGGCGGAACAGTTGCCTGTCGCCACATCTTCTATGTCGTCTGGTGAGTTAGGTCAGCAAACCAAAAACAATGATTCTATTCACTCGTTGGAAGAAGAGCCTGGCCGGAAGTCTCGGCCTAAAAACAAGATGCTCCTGGATTTTTATAGAGGTACCATAGAAGGTTTGTTGATGTTGTAGTTTTTAATTTGCGTGTTTTGCATGACAAATTCCCGGTCACTATGATTGATTGTGATTGCATGTTGTAGAAGTTGCTATTTTCTATAGATTTTAACTAATTAACTGGTGCACACACACTTTAATTTTTTTTATTACACCTACGTTTTTAGAACTAGACTATCTGAGATAGACCGTAAATTGTTTTTTACCATTGTTTTATTGGTAAGGTAGTTTCTATTACTCTGTGCAAAAAGGGATGGTAACTGTAGAATATTCCATCTATTTTTCCCAACCCTTTATATTCCTAATTTTTAACTGTAAGTTTCAGCTTTGTTTTGTTACTAACTAACTCTTTTGCATGGTGGCTATGTTGATTAATTTGATATAAGAGATATGTTTGTTTTGTTTCTGCTTCTATCGCCAGATTTTTACACTTAGCAGATCAATGACAACCATATTTGCGCTTTTAAGAATCTCCCGTCGAAACCCCTCTTCCCAAACCTTCCACCATCGATGGACCCGCCTCTACTTATATATTAGTGGACACGGACAGTGTAAGTAGAAGAATACATCCACTGTTTCTTGTATGCTTGAACATGTATGTTGTAACCAGCCATTGAAAAATGGGGCAAAAATTATTTCAAAAGGCACAAACGTATCTTACTTTGATATTTTTTTAATTTGTTTTCGTAGCATCTGCGATTGATGCTTGACCACTATCAGTTTCTCTTTCTTCTGCGATTGGCCGAATCAATGGAAAGTATCGGAGAGAAGGTTTACAATGACACAGACGCCATACTTTCCGACAAGTCGTCTTCGTGTGTAACCCTGAATATAACGTATGTATGATAGTGATACCAATATTTAAGTACATAATTCACTGGCAGAGAACGGGCCGCTTTAGGAAAGGACGTTTTGTAATAAGATGCTGCAAGTTTATCCTGAACTGGAAGTGAAGGGTGTCATTGTAGAGAAGTCTTTGTAAATGGCCGTATTTGTCTAATTCTAAACAGAGGAATCAAGTGACACTTGTAAAGACAAATATTGTATGGAACGCTCGACGTTGATGAAAAGAGCATTGATGAACCACGGTTGTGCGAAAGATTGTCGAAAATTCATTACAATTTGTCCTTACATAGTGCCACTTGATTCCTTTTTGATTCCGGTTAATTCGATTCTGCCACTTGATTCCTTTTTGATTCCGGTTAATTCGATTCTGCCACTTGATTCCTTTTTGATTCCGGTTAATTTGATTCTGCCGCTTGATTCCTTTTTGATTCCGGTTAATTTAAACAAAATGGTTTGTTTTTCAGTCCTCAGCCTGAAAACACGCAATCAAGCGGAGTGCGTGTTGTCCTACCCGAAGCCAGTCTCTATCTCGTCTTGGAACCGTCGCCCGAGGTAGTTTCAGATCCGCTGAAGGAGCCTTCAGACATCTCAAGCGTCACGTCGTCCAATTACAGTAAGGACAAATTATGTACTTGAAACTAATATAAAACACACACCAAAACATAACTGAAAAATACATTTCGTATAAGTTAACTAAGATTCCAAATCCCAAAGTAAAGGATTGCTTTTTAATCTATAAAAAAATTGCTGCATTTTTACCTTTTTTCAGTTTACCTACTGTATTTAACTACACAAATTATGAAATTTGGTACCGTATTATACGCCCGTCCTTTTTTATAAACAATGCGGTCGTACTTTTTTTATAAACAACAGGTTTTCGGTATCGGAATACATCAAGTATCTGATATTTCCAGGTCTAATAATATTGAGTTTCTGATCCGAGTTATATTAATAAATATGTACGAGCGTACAACTGTACTCACTTTAAATGTGAACGTTTCTTTTTAACTTGTTTAAGCAGTAATTAAACTGTCCACCGATTTTTTAACAATTCCATATTTTTCATTGTACAAAAATATCTACTGTTCAGTGTCCATCCCAAATTAGCTCACCGTTTTCTAAACAACCTTGCGTTGCAACTTAATTATTCAGGGGTGTGTCTTATACACGAAATGTAGCTGAAAGCCAGGTCAAGTCATTTTGCCCAAAAGAAGTAAATTCAAGGCATTTGAAAACAGTGACTTAAGTGCACTTACGTCAAGTCATTACAACACTGGTTGAAACTTTACACAGCGTCTCAGAAATCCAGTTGTGGCTGAAAACATTAAAATACTGGAAAGCCTTAACAATTATTTCGCGTTGCAACCCAGGTCCCTCGCACGACCCTCTGCTGCCCAGTCCACCTGTGACGTCACCGCGACATTTGACCCCGGCGCCTTCCGAGTGCAGTTCGTCGGACACAGTCAGTATTCTGGGCGACGACATTCCCCTGTTCAGCCCTCCCGCTGTGAAGGCGCCTTACGACGAAGCGAGTCAGTCTCTCGTCGCAGCTGCTCCTACAGAGCGAGCCTCGCTGCCAGCGTCGCCAACCTTCGGTAATTGTGCTGTTTCAGCTTTGCTCTATATCAGGAATTCTTAAACTGTGGCCTGTCGACCCCTTTGGGGTACGTAGACTAGTTTTAGGTGGTCCATAACACCCACATGGAAATCTTGGTGTATAATATCAAAAGCAGGAAGAAAAAAACGCCTATTGTGTAGTTTTAGCTTTGGTCTATCAGGGGTTCTTAAACTGGAGTCTGAGGGTACGTAGACTAGTTCCAGGTGGTCCATAACAGAAAATAGAATCCTTGTTATATATAGTTTAATTGAAAAAAACGCTCCGGTGCCTTCTTCTTTAATGTATTTAGGCTTTATTTCAGTTTCATATTTGTAGAACCGAAAACAGCAGGTTTCATAAGTCTGCAGCGGGTCCACGTTAAAAAAAGTTGAAGAACCACCCTGCTCTGCAGAGGCGCACTCATGGTTGGGCATGTTAGCGACCTTAAGTATGGTTCGTATAGCCATACCTAACACTGCTTGGGAGGGATCCTATCAGGCGTGGACAACTGAATTATTCTAGTTTTCCAACTCAAATAATTAGAGCAAAATGCGGCTAATTCTAATTCTAATCTAGTTCGTGAAATCCTTGTGTGCCCTGATTCTAGTTCTAATCTACTTCGGAATTAATTAAAATGCTACTTTGCTTAACGCCAGTTTAGTCTCTCATCCAAACGAAGCGCCAAATGACGTTACTGACGGGGTCATGCCAAAGATCTTTGTCGGAAACGCACTGGAATGCAATCGCGTTACATTACCAAATTGGGTTACATGGTATTTCATTGATTCTTATAACGTTGCAGTTTATGTGTAACTTACATTTGCTTGCCACCACAAATAATCGAATCAGGTGAAGTTTTATTTTACGATTTGTGACGTCATCTCTAAAATTCGTAACCCTTTTTTGTAATCTTCGATAATGCGAATCCATTCAAGTTAACACTGAAAGGCGCGCAAACCTACAATCCGCAACCAAAAAGACGCCGAAACGTTTGCGCTTTTAACAAAATCGCTAACAAATCAAACCTTCCCTGTTGTTTATCTAGGTCGAAGGCGGGGCAACACGGACCCGATCCAGACCCTACGACGGAAAGCCGACGACCGGCTACAAACCAAGATTAAGGTCTCTAACGGGTCGATATCGAGCAGCGTGTCCTTCGAAAACGTATCTTCCCGGTAAGTGTGAGGCTCGAGGGCTTGGCCAGCTACAGCCGACATTGATCGCCTTCTTGCGCACTTCAAAGCTTTATTGCTTGTTGCATTTCAGGAAATTTCAATTCGTGTTTCGCTATGTAGTGGTTTTATTGATTTTTACGTTGGTTCTGTCAAACGCGCGGCTGTCAGAATAACCCAAACTGTTGGCAAACTGTGAAAATAGTTTTCGATAATTTCCTGTTAAGTTTTACTTTGTGGGCAATAACTTAAAATCGATTTTAAGTATAAGGAAAACTTTTTGAGCTTTCGAATTTTTAAATGTGAAGTTTGTCATTGACCACCAAAGGCCACAGAAACCTGTAGTACATCTATTAAAATTTGCGATTTTGTCAATTTTTCCAGTTGGGGAAGATTAGTAAATTCGAGTATTTAGTTACCACCCAAAATAAAAATAATGTTATTTTGCAAACTAGATAAAGTTGGTTGTCTTTTCGATGTCAAAAACTTTGTTTTGATAAGAAAAAAATGCAACACAAACTGTCCGACAAGACAAATTTATTGAAAATCACTATCTAGAAAATTCCTCCACAAAAAAACCTAAGCTCGTTTAAGTAATTTTACGAATCGATATTTCTAGATCTACCACCGTTGTGAGCAGCGGTTACGACACAGCGTCCTTCGACTCGTCCATGAATTCGATTGTGTCGTCACACGAGGAGGACTGCACCTCTATCGCCTCCAGCGGTGACAGCGACAACCAGTTTGTGTTGCTTGACGTTCCGCCGCCTTTCGGCAAGCCCATATCTGCCAACAACTCGAATCTCAACCTGCAGGATCTTCCTGGGTGAGAGTTTTATCGCTTTCGTGGTTTGTTTCCTGCGATTTAGCATTTTTTGTCGGGCAAAAAATTTTTTAAATGCATATTTTATCACGGATTACTATATGCGTAGTTTGCTTACTGGAGCGAGACGGGCAAATAGCTACTATGCACTCCCTAAGGCTATCTTCACGGCTAACAAACTAGTTTAAATGGATTAGCGAATAAATAGTGGAAATAATGCAAAACTCGGGAATATAAATTTAATTATACCACCATCCGAACGCAAACGCTAACGACGCTAACCCTAACCAAAATCAATGTATCACTCAAAGCCATGGGTGTGTGCACCTTAGCGATACGGGAAAATAGCCACTTCACATTTTTGCGATAGTTTTGGTCACTTGATCAAGTATTGTGGCACGTTTAAATAAACATCGGATTTTATTTAGGTAGGGACTTCTATCTTACAGTTACATACTTAACAGTGGTTGTCAACCTGAGTTTCTCGAATTCCGTGTACAAAACTATTTCCAGCGAGTACCTATATGGTTGTTATTGTTTTCCTGTAATTACTTTTTGTATCAAGTTACTGACTAACGGTTATCTTATAACCTCCTTATGTGGTGCCCGCTTACCGGGGGTTTTAATTTATACAAACCGGGGCTGCTTAAATAGAATGAAGGCGAATGGCACTTTTGTCATGCTTAGCGACAGAAAAATATGCGCGATTGTTTTTAACAAACTCGACTGTTTCAGGCCGCCATTTTTAGTATTAAACTCTTGAACACACGTTGCTTTCATCGGATTAGAAATACGGACCTAATGATTACTGTTGCGACTTTTCAAATGCGCAACCAAGCGTCACAAATTTTATTATTGTAGCCCTTTTGTGCCGAACCAATGCGTTTTGCCGTCGTTCGGTTCGGCTACCCGCCGACACGGGTTCCCTCTCTCCTTGTGTAAATTTCGCAGCCTCCGTTTTATCAGCGCTGCGTGATATCTTTGTGCGCAATTTCGTTTTGTATTGCGTGGTATTGCATCGTTTTATTCTTCTGGTGGATACCGAGAGAATCGGACGCATTTTAAGGGCAGTCTGTTTGTAATCTCGTGGTTAGAGACAAGCTGTAGCCTTATGCGAGCCCTTAGTGTGCATGGGTGGCTTAGATGTTTGCCTTATACTGATTGTCGTACCGTCCAATAAACGTCTTGCTCGAGAACCTAAAGTCAATCCTTATCCTTAGGACTGCACTGATTTGTTTTTCGGCAGCGTTGGAGGGATGGAAGTCCCGCATCCGAGCATGGTCGACTCCCAGGTGACGATGGTGGATGGGCAGGAGGACACAGACTCGCTGGAGGAAGAGCCTGGAGCAACCGTCGACAGATCCGTGCAGACAGCGCAGAACGAGGAAAACACAAAACCTGGATCGCGAAAGGTTTTGCTCGCGTTTTCCGCGACATTAAATTTCAATTTTAAAATTTTAGCCCTTCTGTCGAAAAACATGTGCCACAAACATATCCATATATTTTAGTAATAATAATAAAAAAAAACAGCTTCTATGGTAGTTGTAGTTGTTAACTAACGTTTTGGCAACCAATTCAAATCGCCTTCATCAGGGTAATTGACTCCGAACGCTGGTAGTACGGTATATGGAAAAAACACAAGAAAAAACTAGAAAAAACGCGAGCAACAACACGATAGGAAAATAATTAGCGATAACGTATAGCTTCTAGTCTTGAGCAAGTGCTTGTAGCATGCCGAGAGCAGTACGTCTATTTTAATGTTTATGGTGTTACCCTTCTTATGAATGTACCGAGACATATATTATTGTTTTAGAAATGCGTTTTTTTTGTTATTTTTATTTTCACTATTGCGTTTACATAATCTCAGTAATTCAGCAAAAAGCTAAATACCTGGTAACTGAACCACTTCTGAATTGCAACTTTTACCAGAAATATCGCACTTTTATAATTGTGAAACAGTAAAACGCTTTTTATGTAGAGGTAATTCAATTGCATTTTAATCTGAACTTACTTTTCGTAATGTTCCCTGTTATTGTATCATATCATTACTTTGCAATTGTGGCGTTATTATAAGCCTTTGGCCGGTGAAATAAACAAGCTCGGGGTAAAAACGTAAAAAAAATCGATTTGTAAACACTAAAAAACCTTAAATTTGTTGCCCAGCCGTTTTCTATCCACGTCTAGAACATTACAATGTAGCTTTGAACTTAATATCACGTATTTTTAGGTTTCTGTTCTTCGGATCGCCGCTCAGAACAAGGTCGAGTTAAGTGTGGACGCGCGAGGCGACGACGCTTCCGTGAAGTTGGTCGTCAATAAAGTCGCGCTGCACGAACTCGGCAACATGACGTTGGATGGCGCCGGAGCGCTGTTTTCTACACCAGGTACGTTTCATCCGCCGTATGCAATGAACAGTTCTTTAAAGGCCAGTCGCCTAGTGGTTGTACATACGAAACTGTTCCTAATTAATGGCGGGGTACATTTTCCAGTTGTGCTGTGTTAAATACCATAAACCTTCGTCGGATGATTGTTGCGATGTTTTAAGCAAGGCTGCGGAGTGAGTTAAAATTACTCGGGCGTCCGACTTATGCCGAAAAAATAAACTCGATTCGACCCCGGCCAAGTACGTGGTATTCCACCTTTACAACTTACAGTTTGTGGCCACACGTGCACACTTCGAACTCTGGACTGCTAGTCATGCGTATTATAATAGTACTGAGTTCAACTCTAGCGTAATAAACCGATACCGTCGAGGTTGATTCCGACTCTGCAGCCCTGATTTTAAGTCACCCAATTAGTTGAGACTATGTGAAACTAACTTCAAAAAGGGTTTAGCCTTATTTTTATTCTGTTGAGATTCTTTTAAATATGATTCATCACAATATGCCAGACATTACCAACATGGCCTTGGGAAGATCCACTTGCTGGAGCGAATGTATAATCAGAAGAACGACAATATGGAACCTTTGATAACTGCATTCTAAATGATTTTAGAAACAAAAATTTAGAGGTTTTAAATGAGGTTGAAAAATGTCTGACAAATCGGCATAGTTTACAGTCCGCATCCTTTAACTACGCTTGTACGTGTTTTTCCTGACTCTTATCCATCTGCTACCAACTCTTAGCCAAAGTGCACCACACCACCAATTCCTTCCCGAGCGTGCGAATGCGAATCGACTCCGGCCCGTCCGCCTCTCGCTTCTCGAAAGCTTCAGTGAAAACGGGGATGCTGCAACTCCACGTCGATCATCTCCACGAAACTGTCAACGCATCCAGTCTCGCCAATCTAGGTAATAACCGGTTAGGTCGTATAATAGCTTGGTTGCACGAATAACATAAAAGATTGGATATTTTGTGATACAGGTTGCTTGCTGCTAAGTTTGTTTTCTCCTTGGCCTCAATGACATAAATCGTGTCTTGGCTATTAATACACCAAGAAATCTATAGCTGGTTGGTCGCAATAGCTTATTTGCACGAATGACATAAAATATTGGATATTTTCAACACAGGTTACTTTTTACACAGTTTTGTTCCCATTAGTCTTTACAAAAACTATATAACCGAAAAATGCACGAAGTGAATTTGTTATTTCGTGTCTCGGACTCTCGGCTTATTGATGCACCAAATAAATCTATACAAAATAGATTTCTTTTGCTATATTTAAAAGTTTATTTAAAGAAATTTTAGGCCTAAAGTTTCACTTGTTTCGGTTTGCCATTTAACACCGACTTAAACCATTTGGACCTTTCTGAGATGGACATAGGTATGCATTGTTGACTACATTCAACATGTTTTGTGAATATTTAGTTTTTTTATCTGTGTAAATCGGCGCTTCAAAATAGAAGAATGTCGGTTTACCATTTGAAAGATTGGCTTTAGCATTGATGTAAAATACTCAAATGCCTCACTAACATGCTTTTTACGTTGTTTCAGGTGCGTTCTTAGAGGACGAAGTGGTCCCAGAAGTTATGCCGATGTCAATAGAGGCTAATGACGTTCATCTCACAATCAGGGTGAGCAAAAAACTTGTTGTGTTAGTTGGACAATGTCACACCACAAATTATCCGCAAATGTTGACCATTGAAACAAATGCATGTCCGAAGTGAAGCCGTATACTTGCTTACTAAAGTTTTATTTGGCAAAGTTTGACGGAAGTTAATTGCCACGTTTACAATTATTAACTTGACTGTCTTACTAATACAGAGATTCCTTGTTTAACGAAACGGCTGACCGATAGCTTTGCCACAGTAGTGTATAGGGCGATTGACAATTTTACCACATGTGTTTTTTGCTGGGTAACGCTATTTATTCGTGAATTTTTATTATAGCAGAGCAAATAAAGATCCGAAGCTCTGTGGAATGGTATAACTGTAGCGCCGAAAAATGTTAAGCAAGGTGTACCGAAAATTAATACCGGGAACGCGGGAAGCTAGGAAATATTTTTCGTCGTGAGAAATTGAAAACTTATTTACTCCACAATATTTTCAAACAGCAGCAGAAAAATAAACCAATCTCAAAAAGCAATGGAGCTTTCCAAAAGACAGTGTTTCAAATAAGGGGGTCTTCAAACTTCTGGCCAAAAGTGGACAACGAAAATTTACATTGTTTTTGGTGCCTGCACCTATTCGAAATCTATGCTGTGAGAATGGGGCTCGCTGTGCTTCACAGTTCAACACACACTTAACGCTGCTATATGCCGTTTGTGGTTTTCAGGACGACGGCAAGTCGGTTTACGCGTCGACTGCAAAATTACCGCCCATCGCACTCCACGTGCATCAAGCCTCGGTGAAGCGAGTCGACGATGGGACATTCCATGTTTCGAGTAAGTAACCACACAGTACTTAGAGGCCTTCTTTCCTGATCTAAGCCCTCTTTCACTCGTCGCAGTCGAGCATTTTGGCTTAAATACCAATTCGAACTTTGGGTACATGTAGGCAATTTTAAATTTTACGATTTCTTTAAAAAGTTGAATATGTGCTGTGCAATCCAGAAATCTCTAAATAACACATTTGTCCATCTAATCTACATTAAGTTACTTTTTCGACCGATATTCGTTGCCACTATGTTGTAATTTGACACTAAAATGTAAATCAAACGACGTGTTTTGACTTATTTTCTCTACTGTAGGATATTTTTTTATAAAAGTTAAAACATGTATTTGTGTTGGTTTTATTTAACGTTCTTTTTTATCTATGTTGTGGGCGCTCACTCAAGTAACAAAACGCTTTTAGCGAAATTGAAAAAACATAAAACACATTCTCCACAACTTAACATGTGTTACGAAACACTCCCGGATTACGATATTAAAGTATAATTATCAATTTTGTAAATTCCTTGTTGTTGTTTTATTTGACAGTGGATTCTACGGGCAAGTCAGTCACTGAAATCGCCGAAGTGCTCAAGACCACGCCGACAGTGACCTGTAGCGAAGCGGCGAGCACTCCTGAATACGTGGACACGATTATTTCGCCCATAGCTACTGTTACGCTGAGCCAAAGCCCCGACCAAGCTAAACACGCGAAAGTTTCCGAACGTCTCGCGAACGGCGAACTGCCCGCGAAACCGTCCGAGTCTCCGGCGATTGTTAGTCTCGGTAGTAGTGTTGCGCAACAGCGAATCCACGGCGACCTCGAGCGGCTGAAGATGGAGAAGGACATCGAGGTGATGTGTCTCAACCAGCAGCTGGTCGATTTGGGAAAGGAACGCGATTCGCTGGTGGCCGCGCTACAAATGATGCAGGTGAGTGACTTGGTGCGAACTAGCATGTACCTGTCGATATGTTAGACGTTACCATTCTTATCGCCTTTTACTCGCGCTTGTGCTTTTACGTGTAGTTTAGTTATTTTCATTTATACTTTGACCTGATTAAGCACGGTTGTGCGAAAGCTTGTCGAGAATTTAATACAATTTGTCTTTACATAGTTCAACCTGATTCCCTAATTTAAAATTAGACAAAATTTCGCGATTTACAAAGATTGGTACAAACGCTGCAACATACGCCATGTCGATCTGTACATTAGCCGTTAGAAGAGTGTTAGTTCTTGCTCTATATCCACTGTAAGATTTAATCTTATACTTGTTGTTGTGTCATTTTTGTGTGTATAAAATGCAGTTACCACATACTCTGCCAACCAGAGGGAACAAGGGTACTTAAAATATCTAAGCAATTTTTGATTAAGCTTAAAGCTATTGTCGTGCCTTTAATTGAACCTGGTAAACCCAGAATACACATGCGGTGTTTCCAGTTGTTTCGCGACCCAATTACACAATAGAACTATCAGATGATACCCTGATTTCTGGGGTGTTCTTACACAGGTTTAAATCAGCAAGAGTTTCTGTTTAGGACGATCTGATGGTGTCGGAACAAGAACGCAAGTCGCTTCGGGATCGGCTTAAGCTGGTGTCGGCGCAAAGGTGATGGCGGAAAAGGCAAAATATATTTAATCTTACTGTTCAAGTATGAAAATGAAATCTTGCGTCATGGCAGCAAACGTCGCCGCCTCCGTCCTGTGACATATGAGCGTTTTTTAATAGATTTTCTTGCATCGTGTCACATTGTTTTCTTTTTGTCCATCGGCGGCCGAGTTATCGCATTTACTTCACTTAAAGCGTCGTTGTTCGCTCAACTTCGATGGGCGCCCTCAGTGCAATAAGCCTGCGTGGGTTTTCAGTAGCTCAGTTCTCGCACTCGTGTACATCCACGCTCTAAAGTTCATTTCACACAAAACGAATGCGGTCGACAAAAATCGGCTGAATTCTCTACGTTTGTTGCACATCCTCCAGTGTTAAACGCCGACTTTGCGTCCAAGAGCTTTCCGTTGGTGCCCGCTGGGAAATACATTCGGTTGCGTGCTTTGTGCTCACTGGCTTAACACATCGTAAACACTATTACCCAAGTCGCTGTATGTTTACCACCGTAAAGCAGTAACGTAAGTTGCTCATTTCAATTAAATACCTAAAAGATTTCGTAATTTTCTTTAAAAATGGCAAAACTGAAAAGATCTTTAAAAAAATTTGTGATCTCATCTGCTAAAGCAATCTTATACAAGTCACCTGGAGTAATTCTATTTTTGAAAAACGTAATATAGGATCAATATATGTCCACCCTTAAAAAAGTAATGATGTAGGACACCCCTACTGACAATCCGATCCGTTTGCTTGCACAACAGTTTTCAGTTCTTTGCGTAGAAAAAGAAAACAGAAAATTTTAAGTGCGTAAACGATTTCTCGTTTGTACAAAATTTGCCTGTCGATTTCAAGCGGCCGGATGATACACTTTGCATTTATTTATTTATGTATGTATGCAACGAATAATTTCATATTTTGTGGCGAAATGTTGTGCAATTTTATTTCGTGGTACTATAAAGTGCTGCCCGTAACAACCGACATTTTTAACCGAGTTATGAAATCAATCTCTTTAGGAACTGATCGTAGAGGTGATTCGGAAATGGTCCTGGATGAAATTAGTAAAACACCGCTTTGGATATTCGTTTATTAATAAGCGTGCATTTCCTTATGCAACAAATTTCACTGTGTCGTAGTTTTGGTCGAAAGGGTCATTTGTTCGTCAGCATGTCATTTTGATTACCGTGCTTTTTTGAAAAGCTTTGGCTTTTTTGTGATTGATTGCAAAATAAATAGATCAATACTTAACATTTGTGTGATAACATCGACCTAAAACATTTTATCCAAATACTGTCTTGTAAATATATTGGTTTATTTTTAAAGCGTATACATTTGTTCCGTCTTAAAACGATATATCATGCGAGTAATGCACACGACTGCAGACAGGTGAAAATAAATCGCGCTTACATGGCCACCTTTCAACAAAAAAAGGCTTTTGAAGCCAGGGCCAAATCCTTGAGATAAATTAGCAGGAATTACCCGGACGTAATCGTCTGTGAATTAGAGTTTAGAAGTCGGCCATGAAAATACAGTAATAGGCCATTTGACGCGGCTGCACAACATTGAAATAAACCAAGAAAGGCGAGAAGGCATTAGACTAGGGGTCATCAACATTTTTGTAACGGAGAGCTACTTCGTGTGTAGTGATTTATTCCAAAGGCAAACAGTTTGGATATGTATTATAAGAATCTTGTCGTTTCCGTATACATATAAATTTACAGTGTGATTAAAAGAAATAGTTTATTAGACGCAGCTCACTGATGGCGAGTAAGCTATTTTTTCGGCCTGTGGGCGCCTTATATCGGGCGACCTGGTGCCAGTGGCAAGTGTGTTTGTTGGCGACCCCCGCGTTATATTAGTATAGAAAGAAAATCACATTAGCACTTGTTAACGGAATCTGATGGATTTTTTAATGCCCAACCAAAATCTACAATACCAACTGAACTTATCAGCTTAAAAAGGGCCTGTCTTATTCCAATAAGCGAATTTAATACTTATGTGACATTTAATTAGGGTGTAGGTTATCCGTTGGCAGGCGCTTTAGTCCAGGTGGTTCAAATGGGTAATTAGAAAAAAATGAATTCCGCCAGTTACCGAATTTCCATTGAAATGACCAGACTTGGTAAACGACAGTTACTCGGAAATCGCGCTCACAACATGATAAATCAAAAAAATAAAAATAAAAATCCTATTGCATTTCGACACAAGCGTCTGAATAAAACGAAAAGAACAAAAAAAGTGCTTAAACGCAAGCTAAGGGACTAAGAGTCGGGGCCGTTCTTCTGCTGCTGCTCCATCTGCTCGGCGTACTCGCGTTTGTAGGTTTGCTCGCGCACGATCGCACGCAGTCGCTGAGCGCGTGACAACTGGACGCTGTCGCTTCCCGAGCCCGGCTTGCTTCGGTGCAGGAGATGTAAGGCCTCCACGTAATCCTCTTCGTTGTAGCGCACGCCCTGCTCCACCACTTGCACCTGGAACCGTAACGATATGAATTGTGTGCCTGTTGTGATGCGCGTTTACAATGAGGCTACAACTTGTTTCTATAGATCCAAACGAGGACACTTATTTAATTTGTCCAGCAGATGAGATCTAGTTTTTATGTCTTGTAATATGTTGATAAACAACTGTTAGGTATGCTGTGATTAGTAAAGTCAGGCATTTATTTAGACCAGGGGGAACAACTTTTTTATACCTTGTGGACCTCAGTGGGCAAGAAATTTCCAAAAATAACATTATGTATTCACAATACAATACAAATAAACTTCAGAAATATACTGATTTAAGTCCAACAATGTGAAAGTGAAATGGAGTCTAAATACATTGAGTGTTAAAACGATTTATTTGTGATTGAACTATTTTGTTTGAAAATTGTTGACTTCTTGAATATACACTAACATTTCAATTTGGCCTTCATGGACCCCAGTTCAAGTACCCCTGATCTCAGAGGTGTAGCCAGGGTATTTTACGCTTGGGGGCAAACTGTTGAATTGGTGCCCCTTCTCCATGTTTAATCACATTTTCTATTACAATGACATAATATACCCATTCAATTTTTAATAGAAGATTGCATTTAAAGAAGCAGCAGCCTCATTTTGGCACTCCTGTACTTTGGCGCCCGGTAAATATGTACCTCACCGCCCTCCCCTAGCTACGCCTTTGTCTGAGAAACAGAAGGCTTTTGTAATTGCGATGTGGAACAGCTGAATGGTAAATTATTCTGTATGGAAAAAATACCTGCAGATCATCAGGAAGCAAGTTCAGCATCTCGTAAAACTGACGAGCCATGTCCAGGTGTGACTCGCGAGACATCGTGAAGTTGGTGAGGCACTGTTGTAGGGTGAAGATGTTCCTACACATTTTCTTTACTCCAGATGGTGAGATTCGCTTGATATACTTTGCTCCTCCGATAATAATAGCCGCCATTTGATGACCAAGACCCTCAAAGATGTAGCGGTACTTTGTGTTTTGTAGAGAAGGACTAAGATTTTCTTCTGCTGCCTGCAAATCCTTAATAAGCTTTGTGATTTGGAAATCATGCTCCATGCTTTCCAGCCCACGGATGTCATAGTTGGTGTTCTTCAGCATTGGCGTCAAGTGGTAAAAGCACCTGAGTCGCATTTCGATGTGCAAACAGAGAAGACATATTTCTGCCATGCGTACATAATCTTGATTCAAGTTTCTCAGCATTTGCAAAGTGTCGGGCGGGGCAAGGTTCTGTATTTTATCGATAAACTCTTCCAGGCGACTTGCATACCATTCTAGGCTCTCATGAAGGCAGGCAATGTCCTTTAGACATGTTGGATCCTCCATGAGGGAATTTTTCCCCAAGGCTTCTGATCCCTGCCTGTCAACAAAGAAGTGGGCTTCTTCCATAAAAGCTTCTCTAAGAGATGTTGATGACACCGCTGTAGAAGAAGTAATTGCCTTCCAGTTGTCAAAGTTGCGTAATACTTCACTTACTTCTTGTTCTCTTACCCACGATGCACTGGCCACCCTTTGGTCTTCCGATTCTGGCTGCACCACTCCTCTATAAGACTGTATGGACATCTCTTTGTACTCTTGAATCAAGGAACAGGCCATGGTAAGAAAATGATCGTGGTAGCTATCGAGGCTGGTTGTCAGGTCATAAAGAAACCACATGCAAGAATTAGCAACTACTGCACTTTGTAGGAGACTTTTGCCCTTGGCTATATCCTTTTGCAAACTGGGATCTGCCAAAACCTTTAAAGGGTCTGTAACTTTTAGTGCAGCATCAAAATCCTTCTTCAACTCATACTGAATCTGTCTGATAAACACATCCTGCACATAGTCAGTAATGTACTCATGCAATGCACATTTCTTGCCTTTAGGGTATCCCAAGGAGGTTTCTATTTCATTAAAGAACTTCTTAAGTGGACCGAATATGATGGTAATGTTTCTTGGATTCGGCTTGCATACTTTCTGTGTTGACAAAACATGATCCATCAAAGGGGAGGTTACACCACCCAACGAGTTAGTGCGTCGCTGGGCGCGCTGTTCTCTCAGGTATGTGTTCATAGAAATAGCATGTGATGAGCTGTCAAAGCGAAACAACTTGGCAACTTGAGGTCGACTTGCCTTCTTACGGGCAAAGTGCTGAGACAAACTGCCTCCTTCGGCAAAGCTCAGCCCTGACAGTTGCTGAGAAGCATCGGTAACATTGTCGGCATCAAGGTAATCGTGAAGGAGCATTTGTAACACTGACTGTATTTTAGCCCATACATCTTCAATTTCGTAAATCTGGACATCAACATTTGTTTTGTTTTCAATCTTTTTCAGACACTCCAGGATGTGAGCGTGGGCGGAGACAACACAGTGAAACTTTTTAAATAGCAGCTTAAGAAGCTCTAACAACCTCTTTGGGCTATCCTCACTCCTCGACTCATCCTGAAAAGCCATGTCTGTGACTTCCACAGTTGTATGAGTTACCAGTGAGTTTATATGTCGGTCCATTCTTGTCTTATTTGCTTCTACCATATCGGGAAGTTTCTTTAGATAGGACAAGGACTCTACCAGGATGGTCATCAACCTAAAAGGGTCTTCTTCAGGGTTGCCATCCAAATCTTCAAGTTGCAAAACAGATTTGCTAAATTTTCCAATCTTGCCCTCGTCCTCAAATGATTCCTTTCTTTCAAGCTTTGATGCCTGTGGTTTCTCAGAAGACTGACTCTTTGCTGACTTTGATATAGAATTTATGTATATTTGTTTGTGTAGTTCTCCTATCAGGGCCTCATGCATTATTAGCTTTTTGCTGATCAGCTCATTCCTGATGTCATGCAGTGCCTCAACTTTGATTAACTCCCCTTCCAAAGCAGTAAGGGTTTGTGTAAGAAGCTCTGTCGCGTGGAGGTAAAACTTTTTACCCAAGTAACCTTCAATGCTCTGCGGAGCCTGCTTTACCCTTTCAATTTGATCCAGGAGGTAGAGAACCTTTTTATGTTCCACACCCTCTATCCACAGCTTTCTGAGCTCATCCTGGCGACAGTATAGAAGTGACTTACACTGTTGCAAATCCTCCTTGACATTTTTAATGCGCTTTCTCGACTCTGAAATGCGATCGCCAATCTTCCCAAACTGCTTGATAGACACAGCCAACTCCTCGTAATTATCAGCGACTAATTCATCAAGCTTCTCATCATTTTCAGTAAACGCCTCTTCCAGTCTCTCTTTTTCCTGGTCACGTTGTCGATCATCCTCGCTGGCTGAAAGGGTGCGAATGATTGACATCAACAAACCAGAAGGATCCCGAATAAATCCAGATCGGCTTACCCCTGCCATGGGTTTTGCACCTGTATGTCTGACATTCCGAATAGCAGGACTACTGTCAAATGGATTAGACATTTTAAAGAAGTATACAGCACTAAGACCTAAGAGTGTAAAAAAAGGACTAATATATTAAATTTATTCCTTTTTAATTCAATCAAAAATTTTTAGTCAATATTTTCTTTAAACACAGCTCAAAATACTTTTATATACCTATTTATTGAGCTGTAATTACATTCTATACAATTATATACATAGCATAGTTCTATATATAACTCTTTTTTTAACGAGTGACCATTAGACAGCGGTTCCCAAGCTTGGCGCCAAAACTTTGCCATGGGTTCAATGGAAGCAAGTGAAAGTTGTTGCGTTTTTAGTGTTATCCTCTCACGCATGAAGTGTTTTGTTTCCATGTATTGCAAATTGCGATGTTTTTAACCTTTTGTAACTCAGGCATTAAAATCTTTCAATGTTTTGCATTTTGAACAAACGTGATTTTTAATCTGCAATATTTGAATTCATTACGGCGTCACAAGTTTTGATATGTTTTCAAAGGGCACATTCAACAATAAGTTTGGTAACCACTGCTATTGGAGAAATATTCTTTTAGGAGGTAGTAATAAGGAATTATATAAAAATATAAAATTTAACAAACTCAAGCAACTTTGCATTCCTGTTTATAAAATATATGTATCAGGAATAAGCAAAATTGTTATTGAAAAGAGTCAAAACAAGACAAAAAATCAGGTTGTCAATACTTTTGATTACTATCAGCTAAAGAAGTCTTAAACATAGTTGCAGCTTTGCCCACACCTATGATATGTAAATTTCTAACATTTTGAAAGACTGTAACAAATACAATGCACAACATACCTAAAAGTTTCAAAAAGAATACAAACACTAAATTAATTTACACTATAGGTAGTATGTATTTTACAGTTACAGTGAAAAAATAGTTTGTATAGTAGAGACACTAGTTATTACTGTGCATACTTTCCCATAGCAGTATGGATAAAACTACATAATGCGGATGATCAAAAAGTAAATCAGTTTGGTCTCTTCGAACTTATAAACATAAACAATAACTTTAGTGCTTGTATAATGTATGTAACGAAAGTGCAGTCATAATATCAGTTGATAACAAAGAAACAAAATCTGTTATGAAACATTGCATCTACATATACCCAACTTTATGCAGTTGCTAACAAACTTTTTGCATATTATCAAAAATAAACTAGGTATACACAAACAAAATAGGTTACATGGTTACCAACAATATGAAATGTATTTAAGTAAAGTAAAATATGAATAAAATGGACTTTTAGAAATAAAAAGAATAGTTAGTTATCTTGTCCTTCATTTAGTACAAGATCCCTCAGTTTGTTTTGCTTGTTCAGTGCACTTGTTTCGTTTCCCCCACCAATGCATTTTCCATAAATGAAAACTCTTGGAACAGTTCTCGCCCCAGTTAGTTCCAGTAGCACATCCTGAATGACATCACGATCAGATCTGCCCGTCAAAGAAACATCGTGATACCGAACTTTAATGCCTTTGAATGCTGATTTTGCTTTGATGCAGTAAGGACAGGTCAGTTTGGAAAACATCACAACAGGATGTGCCGATATTGTTTCGTTAATAAATTGTAGGGCTTCATCTGGATTACTGTACCTTTTACTATTGGAAGACCCCATTTTCATTCTGTTTAAAATGCAGAACTATACCAATACCAAATGTTAGAAATGTTGCTGGTCTAGAATCCTACCATTTTTTAAGTAACAAAACGAGTTGTCAAAAATGAAATCGCAAAGAACAAGTTAATATGGGGTATTAAATATTATAATAATAATACTTGATCCCCCTAACTAAAACGCTAACTCGCACCCTAACCCAAACAATGTTGGCAATATATTCCCCCCAATAAAAATGTGGTAGAATTGTAGACCAGCGCCGTTAAAAATATCTTTCAAAACACTTTACACTTATCAAACACTATAATCTGTATGGTGTACCCGAATCCGATTACTGGCAGAAATAAACATCAAAATGATTTTTTTGATTGGTGTGAAAGTAAGCAAACGGATTGTCCAGCTCGGTTGAATTCTGTAACTTATTAATGTGTCTGCAACATTTCGAGAAAAGTGTAACTGTGCACTTCCTTTGCCTTCAATTTCCATCAACACCGATTGGCAAATGGCTAGCTAAACATTGCGTCACGTGGATAAGCAGTCAGCTGTATGAATGGTAGGAAGGAGAATATGCGGGCTTGCAAATGAAGATTTTTGCAACATTAGATGTTTTTCGTGCTACATTGAATACACCTAGGTGATGGACATGATATGTCTAACATTTTTACCATTCTTTATTCGAAATAGGATTAATTTAATAACAAAAATACCGAAAACCATTCTGGGATTTCTCACATTCTTTTTAAATATTTTGTCTGTAAGGCGTTGCTCCAAGACATTTCGAAATTTGTTTTGGGCGGTGGAGTTTTTGCAGCCTCGTATTTCAAATCATCATGATTGCACGAAAACTTATATGCCAGCATCACGCATGTTAGTTTTCCGCCACGTTTTCTGCGGATGTTTCGGAATATCCGAATTGGCGATAATTGATTGGCAAGCTGTTGTCTGTAGGGTCACCATAAGTTGTCGATTCAGGCAAAAGCTGGTTGTCGTATAAGATAAATTCTTTCATCTGAAATAAACTATTAGGCAAAAAACGAAGCTTGCAACGAAAACGAAAAAATTACCACGTAGTGTTACTCAGTAGCGGCATGTAATTGGAGAGAGAAACCAAGAGAATTGCGCACTAATCTATTTTAACCGTATGGTCTCAAGTTACATTATCATCATCTGGCCGAGTGGCTAAGGCGTGTTTTTCCACCTTGGCCTTTTGGTTAAGATGTTGCACGCCTGCTAAAGACACAAATTTACTACTTAACATTAGGCATACTATGCTTATGTTATAGGTTTAATTGTAACAAATTATTGTATATATATTCAAGCAATTATGTCAAGCACTAAACCTCAGGTTATTCCAGCACCAGTGAAGTTCCTTTTTGGAGGATCAGCAGGGTAAGATATATATAAATGTTTTATTGCTTTTTTGTCTGTTACCTATCTAAATAAGCCGATTTGTATTATTTAGAATGGGTGCCACACTTTTTGTCCAGCCACTAGATTTGGTGAAAAACCGCCTTCAATTAAGTGGAGAAGGTGGCCAAAAAAAGATGTACAAAAACAGTTTTGATGCAATTTCCAAGATTCTACGCAGTGAAGGCATTGTTGGAATGTACAATGGGTAATTAGTAGAGCTGCAATGTCTTGTATCATTGAGAGTACTAAACAAATAAAACATAAAAATAAGCGTGTGTAATGCAATTCTTGTTTAACCTTGCAGTCTATCGGCTGGCCTTCTCCGCCAAGCTACGTACACCACAACAAGACTTGGCGTGTTCACTTTTTTGATTGATGCATTTGCAGAACCAGATGGAACACCACCTGGCTTTTTCAAAAAAGCAGCCTTAGGTCAGTCATAATAAAACTATTTTGTTTAGGCAGTGTTTCTTAACACATAGTTCGCAACCCAAAGATTGGTCGTCATTTAATTAAATTTGAACTTAATGTTTGCCTATTTCTTATCGTTTGTTCACTTACAAAAAGTTCAGTGATGAGAATTCTAATGCCAAAGCTTTGCTGTTAAACTTGTGCCTGGTATTTGGGTTGCCGGCCGCCACGCAAAAGGTTGAGAAACAACGGTTTAGTACAACACGAAAATGATTATAATTCATAATTTTTATATTATACAGGAATGACTGCAGGTGCATGTGGTGCTTTTGTTGGTACCCCGGCAGAGATTTCACTCATTCGCATGACAGCAGATGGCCGTTTACCAGTTGAACAAAGAAGGGGCTACACCAGTGTTTTTAATGCTTTGTCGCGAATGATTAGTGAAGAGGGCCTCTTCACTTTATGGCGAGTAAGTAACTTCGTCAAATATAAATTTTATCCCCTTTTATAGGAAATATTGTAAAATTTAAGGCTAAGAAAAAAGTAGGGTGATATATATGCTAGAATTTTGTTTGTAAATAGCAATAAGAAGGAACTTTTCTTGTACATTTTAAAACAAGTATAAATATTTAACCTGTCATCAGTAAACTGTTGTTTTTCAATGTTTTTGTTTTTAGACATTATTTTCAATGCAATGTTTCTTCCTTTAAGGGCTGTATCCCAACAATTGGCAGGGCTGTTGTTGTCAATGCTGCTCAGTTAGCCTCTTATTCGCAAGCGAAACAAATGTTGCTTACTACTGGTAAGTTTCTAATTAACATCACTGTCTTGTGCTAAAAGCACTGCAAATTTATATTAAAAAACAATATTTTGTGTTGAAACAGATTACTTCAACGATAACATTTTTTGCCATTTTGTTGCAAGTATGATTAGTGGTCTGATAACCACGGCTGCATCAATGCCTGTCGATATTGCAAAAACCAGGTAAATAGAGTTATTTGCATCATAATTTTTTCTGTTCCATCCGGCATTGTTCACATTATTTTTAACTTCTCAGAATCCAAAATATGAAGATAGTTGATGGAAAGCCAGAATACAAGGGTGCAATTGTAAGTTATAATTTTGTTTACTACAAAATATTGGGTTTATGGCAGTTACAAATACAAAAATATATAATATGATATGTATAATATGTAAAGTGTTAACTAAGTAAGTGAGGAATAACAGATGTAATTTTTGTTTACTGGGGCCTAACCTACTCCTTATTGATTTATAGGATGTTCTTACAAAAGTTGTGCGCAATGAAGGTCCGTTCAGTTTGTGGAAGGGCTTTACACCATACTACTTTCGACTGGGCCCACACACTGTCCTCACCTTTATCTTCCTCGAACAGTTGAATAAGTTTTATAAGAACAAATACATGAGCTAGGAACCTTGTTTCTTATGTTGAAAGCATTAAACTGTATAGATTTATATGGTGGCTTACTTTCTAGCCGAAGAAGGAGTATATTTTTTTTTTGGTTTCACTTTAAAAATTTTCTTTACTTCAACATAATGTAAATCGTTGCGCCTTAATATAAGAAAAACATAAACTTGTAGAAGATTTTATTTTATTTTTGCCATTATCAATTTACATTGTACTGTAGTGAGTATTACTGTATTAGCTTGTAATAAGCAAAATGACCAGAAACTCAATGGCAGTGATGTGTAATGTTGATGTGCATGTCTTTCTCCGCAGTCTTATCTACTCTGTGTGTTGAGAGTGGTCAAGTGATTTTAGATCACTGTATTGTATGTGTGCTTTTTTAGGTCATGTATACCCTTTAATTAAAGAATCGTTGTTTATCAAATGGCCGTTAAAGGTACTACGCTGAATTTTATACACCTTTCTACACTAGCCAAACAATTGTATATTTTGTAACTTTCTGTCAGTTGGTTTGGTTTTGTGTGGTAAATCTTCTCTCGACATTTTGGCGGTCGCTGTTTGCGTTATTTCAAGAAAAAGTCACAGCGTTGTCTGTGAGGCTATGAAATTGCCAGTCAACTTTTGTGATAGCAGAAACTCAAAGGTAGAAATAGGCTTTTTCACAAACGCAAATGTTAGTTAATTTAATCTTTGTTTCCGAAACGAAACTATAACCATGCAAATATATTATCAAAATAAGGTAATTCCAAAATTTGATCTTTATTCCTGGTAGTTTTGGTCAAATGCTAACTCGTTTTGATATTAAAGACCCTGCAAACCCTTTTAATATCTCAACATTTTGGTTAGCATTGTTGCCACATCTACCAAAATTTAGAAACATAAATTGTTTGTTGGGGCGCTGTTCCAATTCGCGCTGTTAACGATTTTTTCGCTAAAACTTAATCTGAAAGGGCATTTAAAAAAGTTTATTTCTAATTCGTGTTAACGTGTACAACACGAAAAAAAAACATGCAATCATCATTTGAAGAGCACAACAGAGGTTAAACTTATTGCTTAGCAATCTCACACGCCAGTTGCGCAAGCAAATAGCAAAACCAGTCACGTCGACCGTTAATCAAACATCACTCCGCAGCCTTCCGCTAACTTATTAAAACAATATTCGGCGGTTTACAGTTGCTATGGGATTGATGTGGACCGATTAATATGCTGCATATCGTATCAGTGTAGAATAAAATCGACCTAAAATGTTTATACAAATTCTAAATATTTGGTACATTTTTAGAAATAATTTGCATAGTGAATTGGCGGGGTATAAAGGTTTCGCACCCACTGCAAATGCGTTAGCAGTAAATAGGGCTTTTAATTAGACCCAGGCCAATTAGACAAAGCCCATTTGATAATATTATAGTACAACTTGTTATTGAAATATTAAATGGTACCTGTACACTGTACAGAATACTTGCGAATTAATCGATCAGGCATCCCTCACTAGTCCGGGTTTACAAGCAAGGCTTGATTTGTTTAAATCATGGGTATATCGATTTTATGTTAACACAAAAATGAGCTAATTTCGTCTGTAGACGAAATTTTGTTTCGTCCGGTAACTGAATTGAAAGTTACTTGGGCATTCACTAATTTGGCAAACCTATGGTAACTAGACAGTCTCCGACTGTCATTTTATAAACATTTTGGTTTCTTGGTAGAAGAAATAAAACAATAAGCTAGGTCAGGGGTGCTTTTGCACGAGTTTGTTAGAGAACACCATGTCTTTTTAGGAGTAATTGTTTTATGAAGTCACGTTGTGACCCCGTTACTGGTCAGCCAACATGTCAAGGAACCTGCGTGACCTGGTCAGCCAACATGTCAAGGGTCCTGCGTTTTGGGACGGGTGGGACATTTGGGCTACGCGTCACCGGCATGACTTTGGGTGTTTTTCCCACCCCGACGTAATGGGAATCTTGCTTGAGGCTTTTCGGGAGTTTGACAAAGGTCTCGGCCTCCGAGTCGATTTGCAAAAGTTTCGGATTAGTTTCACTGTCGTCCAAATTAGGTTCTTTCCGAGGAGGCGTTCCGGTTGGGCTCCCCTTTAAGCTACGAAACATAAAGGTGAAAAAAAGACATTTGTATATTTATTCGTAAAAGATATCGTTTAAAACAGGTAATAAATATTTAAATTAATCAAAATATGCCTACATCTACCTACCTTACTAGTTTAGTAAAGTGTTAAAGTTATATTATTAAAGTAAATATTAATTAAGCTAACTTTAACTAAAATAATTTGAAATGAATTTGTTTAAAGGAAGAGCCTTACGAAAATACACACTACATTAAACTTCACACAACTTCCTAAATCCGCTCTTTTGAAACCGATTTTTAAGTTTTTCTATACGGTACCGACATTACTTGGTGAAAACAACAAGTTATAAATGAAAACAAATTCACCGCTTACATCGCTTTTACTGTGTTCTGCCACTTCTTAGTGTGCTGTCCGATAATTGCATATTTATGATCCTCGACAGTCTCGTAGTCGATTTCTTCGTTCTGCCAGGGATAGGGCATTTTTTGGCGATGGCGGTAAACCGGGTGCCTTGTAAATATTACAGCAAAAATTTAGTTTTCTTAGCTAAGTTGTTACCCAGCCTATCATCCGCAATGTTTCACCTGGCGCTGCCCATGAGTCAGTATCTCCAGGGATTTATTTTTGTTTGAGATGTAAATCGATTTCATTTCTATCTTATTTGCTCTCAAATATGCATTAAAACAGAAGACTGCAGCTGTTTTATATTGCACAAAAATAAGTGGACCGCTGTATGTCGCTAAATACATTACACCCATTATTTGATTGTTTGCGATAAAAAAGCATATTGGGCTTTGCAAACTGAAAACGAATATGTAAAATATGATTTCATCTGTATAAGGGTTTTCCAAACTGGAGGTCCTGACCCTTTGTATAAAGATACCAGTTAGGCTACATCTATTTCACTGAAGTGTTAAATCTATGTAAATTCTACTTTTTTTTGGCTTTCGATGTACAAAGTCAAAACTAATGCAAAACGCTGTCGATATGCATGCAAGCGCAGACAAAGTGATATGTTCTGCTTAACACTCGCAAACTTTGTGGTTAATGAAACTGAAAAGGTTTTATAAGGTAGCCTACGTTTGAAGCAAACCGTACTTTTGAAAAGTTAACAGTTGAGGCCTAAACAGAAATATAACCGGTGTGATTAACAGAACCTCCTACGGTCCTTACGTTAGAGTTACAGTTATCTTCTTGGCCGAAAAATTTGGTATTCCGTTTTGCGAGTAGTAGTCGAGCAGGTGCTGAAGTTCAGCGAAACTAACGCCATCTTCCATGTAAAACTGGCCTTTTTTCGAAACGAAGATTAAAGCATGATCAAGCGTGTCCGCAGCGATTCTGTTGCAAAAAAATTTTGTTGTGTTTGAATGGCAGTGATCTTTGGAAAAAACAAAATCGTGAAGCTAAATTATAGATTTACAATAAATCTGTAAGCAAGATAAGTCGGTCGACATTAATTTGGTTTTACTTTGCTTAAACTTCATTTTTTGTTTTATTAAAACACTAATAGAGCACCTGGCTTTTTATGAAATAGTAATTTTCTTAGCAATCAACACTTCATACCACTGGAAAATAATTTACTTTTAAACTATTTTATATTTTTATTCTATAAGTAGAAGTATAGGCTACTGGTTTACCAGAAAACGCCTTAAAAATCGCTTTGGTAAGCTAACCCAACATTTTATCCTTTTCGAGAAAAAATTGGGTGTCCACACTTACTTACACACAAGACACTGCTATCTTGCCGTAGCTGCTACTCCATCTCAGCAGGTAGGTGCCAGGTTGAAAACTGTATCTGCGTAGTATATCTTCTGCCTACCATGAAACGAAAAAAAAAAATAGTAGAAGTAAGTGAGCCGCGAATTTTGTTTCTAATTTAAAAAAGTAAACTATGAAGCTATTTTTTATATACAACCAAGAATACAAGACTTAAAAAGATTGTTAGTTTTAGGGATGTCCTATAACGTCGAATCGGAGCCGATGCCAAGTGGTAGTCGATCGTTCGATAGCAGTGTTGTAAACAAGTCATTTTGAAATGACTTAAGTCCAAGTCAAGTCTTTTTGAATAAATAACAAGTCAAGTCCCGGTCCAAGTCATCAGTTGCGCAAGTCAAGTCCCAGTCAAGTCATAATTAGAGCAAGTCAACTTCAAGTAACGTCCTTGTCGTAAAAATAAAACGTTGAACTATTTAATTTTTTTTTAATATGTTTTATGTGCAAACATTTGGATAAATAGCTCAATTTTATTAAAAAAGGCATACAGAAAGCACTAATTTGGCCAAAAAGACTTAAGTCAAGTCAAGTCATTTCGCCCAAAGATTTAAGTCAAGTCAAGTCATTTGAAAACAGTGACTTAAGTGCACTTAAGTCAAGTCATTGACTTAAGTCATTACAACACTTTTCGATAGTACGGTGGTATCGGTACCGATCCGATACAGGAGTAATATCGGAATTTAAGCCCTAATTTTCGATCCAACGCCGCGACTTATAATGATAAATTTATGATAAAAATAGTTGGTTAACAAGTATACAGGCAACTGAACTTTTCAACGCTAAACCAAATTTTGGCCCAAACGGTAAAAAATACCTTAAACGTTTTAATTTCATCTATTTTGCTTAGTAATTACGTCATTTGGTATCTTCGGGTCGCGTTACTTCTATTAAAAATGAAAAGTCAAGTATCGGACGTTCCCAGTTATAGTGTTATACTAGACGAAATACCCGGCGTTGCCCAGGTTACAAAGAATAGGGTAATACTATAATTTACGGAATTATGAATGGTCGGAATGGTCGGAACGCTCACTAATTTAAGTGTTACCCCGTTAAAACAATTATTAAACCAACGCACAATATTTGAGTTAGGGTGGGGGTTAGCGTTTGGGTGAAGGTGGGTCAAGTGTTATTATATTTAATAATAATACTGTGAGCGTTCCGACCATTCCGACCAAAAGAATATTTACCGGTTATTCGTACGATCTTCGTAAATGACATAAATAAAACAAACATATTTTTTTAAATGTCATAACAAATTTGCATATGCCTAAACATTTGAAATGAGTGTCACTACATAGAAATTTTAAATCATGTGATGTGAAGTCGGTTAACTATAGCGCACAACACTTGGCTAAGCATGCAATACATCTTTTAAGTAACGAAAACCCGTGACGTTTGTCAATTGAGAATAACTCCCAAACGTAAAACTTTAGGTTGCAGCAGCAATTGTTTAGACTTGCTTGATAGCGCCATGTTTAAGCAAATACGTAATCCCGGTGCTAAACTGCGTCAAACGTAAGAAAAATCATCATTGAAAAAACAAATGCTTCCGGTAACTACTGCAATAAACGCAATATTTCGCGAACTCTGATAAGTATTGCGTGGGTAAACACATTGTAAGAAGTCATTAGGCTTTGGCCTCAATCACTATCGCTAACAAACGGCTTAAAAATAAAAATTCAATTCTTTCGTAAATTTGCGAACTCTCTTGCCACACACTTACATCTCACAAACTTTCTCTTTTATTATGTAGATGCTTATCAGCAGAGCCTATACTCACGTCTCAGGTATTGTTTTTTAATTTGATACGGCTAAAAGCTGTTTTTGATACGGTTGAATAAGATAAAACAATGATGACGCAGTTCAGTGAATCGCTTCACCTAACAAACTTTCGTATCCATTAAGGGGAATGAAATATACCTATTTAACTCCGACACCAAAAGTGTTTTTAATTGGTGTTTTTACTGGCAAGCTTCATAGGAGCCGTCTAAATGGCCTTTAACAGAAAGGACATGATTTGAAATTTCTATTTAGTGACACTCAGTTCAAACGTTTAGGCATAAGCAAATTTGTTATGACATTTAAAAAATATGTTTCCATTATTTATGTCTTTTACTAAGATTTTACGAATATCCGGTAAATATTCTGTTTCACCTGGGCAACGCCGGGTATTTCGTCTAGTTACACATAAACCAGATTACGATCATAAACAGTTTGGCAAAATGTAAACATTTCTAGATAAATTATTTCACAATTTGGCAAGAATGTTCGGATTTACACCAAAAGCATGCACAAGTAATTAAAGTTGCGGTTTGGGGTTATTTTCGTCAAACGTAACCTCCATAATTTTCTTTATCAAATTAATTATTCCAGCTGAAAAGGTAAATATTTTCTTTTATAGTTTAGCGTTTCCCCTCTACTTCTCAATTTGCCTGTTTTAAACTTGGCTATGTTATTAGGTGCTTAACAACGCCTGTTTAGTATCAGTCCTATTGTAGTTGTATAAAACCTCATAAGACTACCTGGTTCCTCGTAATTGAAACAAAGAAGCAAGGATTGGTTTCCACTTCTCGATTTTTTATCAAACTAGCACTTGCTTGTTCATTGGCCATCGATGTTTACTTACTATACAGTTAACCGGCCATTGTTACACTTTTTATTCTTTCGATTAACTATTTTCAAACAATAAAAGCCGAAACCTAAACTCCTACACGGTAGGCTACTTATATTATTCTTTGTATATGGCCGTATTTGTCCTAATTTTAAATAGAGAAATCAGGTGGCACTGTATAAAGACAAATTGTATTTGATTCTCGACAAGCTTTCGCACAACCGTGCTTCATCAGGTCAAAGTAGCATACTTTGTTCAATTTGTCTTTATACAGTGCCACCTGATTTCTCTATTTATATTATTCTGTTGAAGCAAACACTTAAAAACACGTACAAAAAAGTTCGAAGTTTGTCAGTGCAAGTATACCCTGTTACCTGCCAGCTATATTTAATTTTTAGTTCCCCTTTTTGCTTGTTTGTCAAATAACCTTCACGCCCAACTGCTGGCGTTACGCGCCAACTATACACAGTACACACGCAAGTCGATACGAAGAAAGATCCCATTACGTCACTCCTTTATTTGCTATGAATACTGTCGCGATTTCGAAGTAAAGTATGCATTTGCGGTACCGCAATTAAGCAAACATTTGCCACTGATTTAGATTTATTTGAGCTACACTCGATCGCAACAGAAAGTCTCCTGTTTAATCGCGATATATCCTGGTATAAGTTAGACACAAAAGTATTCTATGAACGTAGGTATGCCTATTTTAATTGTAATTTTGAATAAACTTGCAAATAGTATATTTTTTCTTTTGGGCCAAAAAATATTATAAAATAACCATTTTACCAGCAGGGTAAAAGGAAGTACCTTTATTGCCCTTACGTTTCAAGTTGAACCAACCAACATCATATAGTTTCTGCAAGTATGTACACAATTCTATATTGAGCAACCCAAGCGTAACAACTATCAGTTAGTGTGTCTGGTTTGCACTCGCATATTTTGTCTCGTTGGGACCTCGCAATATATCAATTTAGTGACAATGGGAACTAACAACAGTGAACAGTATAGCTTCAAATTGCTACATAATGTTATGTGACATTTACATATTATTGTCTGAATGATAACATACACCCATTTCAGCAAACACGCAGTCTTGTTTTTTTTTTTTCTTTTTTTGTTACTTACGAAAAAATAGGGCAAGCCTGAAACATCAGGAGTGACAGGATCGACTCCCCCAGTTTAGCCGCAAAAACCTGAAGTTTCGATCAAATCGCAACACGATGTTTTCAAGAAAACCTATGACCTGTTTTTTAAAGGTAATAATAATAATCAACCATGAAATCAACGTTGATGAAATGTCAGCTTTGTCTGTTTTTTTCACGCTTCTATAAACACGAGCTGTACGTGATTTCTATGAATGGCGGTGGGCTGTTAGTTACAATTTTAGTCCATAAAACGTATTTCATTGTCTGTTGTTTGTCACAGTTAAAACTCCATTGCATTGCAGATTAGTGCAATACCACTGTCATATGTTAAGAACTAGTTTTCTTCACCAATAGAAACAACTTGTAGTTACGAGAAAACATTTTTAATAACATTGTTCTTGCATTTACAGAATTGTTTTGAAATATTTGCTGGTCCTTCAAGTAATCAAGTATGTTAACGTCATCGCCCAAGTTGCAGACTAAACTTCGAGATGATATGGGTCATGTCGAAGGCCAGTCAGTTTATCGTGGCAGCCCCCTTGTCACTGAACTCTTGCCCAAGGCAAGCAAGGCCCCAATTTGTGAAGGGGACATCAAAATTTTAAAAACAATGTAAATATTCTAAACCAACAACTTTATCCTAAAAATTTAATTTTGCTATGTTGTGTACGTAATGTTTTACTTATTTTGGTTTACTGTTTAGAGAAGTTAACTGTGATGCGATGTGTTGCAAGTTTTCTGAATGTGGAGAAAAATTTGCAGTGGGTTTATCTAATGGTGATATTAAGGTTTGTAATCTAGTATTATTTTTATTATTATTTAAAAACATTGTTTCGAAGAGTTAGTAGCAACATAAATATTAATATTGGTTTGTTAACCCTTCATTTATTATAGTTAGGACCTAACATTAATGGACATATGATAAGAAAATAGTTAGATAAATTACTGCGACGTTCACAAATTTTTATTTGAAATTTAAGGAAATATTTGCAGAAGAATTTTTGTCTCTTAGGTATACAAATCATCCTCTGGTTCATGTATCTATCACTTGTCTGATGAAGAAAGCAAATCTGACCGGCTGCCAGTAACATCAGTAAATTTCATCCCAGCAGATACTTCAACAAAAGGCGAAATAATAATCGGCACTTGTATGAAAAGCTTTCCCAACTTTTGTTCTATTGGTTAATTTGTTATTAAATCCCAAGCTCAATGGGCAATTAATAAAATTAGATAAAATTGTAACACTTAGTAAAATTAATTTTATCACAAATAAAAACACAATGGTTTGTGCAGATGCTGGTGGCATGGTAAAGTTTTGGCATCTGGCAACTAAGACTTGCCTGCAGACAATTCATGAAAAGAGACAGATATTGACATCATCACTTTCACCAAGTACTTTGAGATTTATTACTGCTGGAAGCTCTGAAGAAATCAACATTTATGACACTGTAACAGGACATAAGATAGTCACTTGTGAACCAAGGTGGGTTTATTAATTACATAAAGAAGTGTCTTGTTATGTCAGAACCCATGTTTTTTGTATGCGTTTGTCTTTAATTTACTGTTTCAAAAGTTATCTTGCTTACTTTAAATAAATTCCAATAATTTATTCAACCAAACAATTCAGGAAATATTAAAGTCGTCAAAATCTGTGTCTAGATATAGAAGTAAAGTTTTAGTTGACTCTCAACTTGTGGTTGCAATTTTCACTATTTTGAGAATTCAATTTCTTTTCCACTTTTACATGATGCTATTTATTTAAAATTACAAGTCCCGATCGCTTTGTAATGGATGGTCATCGGTTTCGCGTCTTTGCGATAAAGCATCACCCAACCGAAGAGCATATTTTTCTCTCTGGGGGATGGGATGACACAATTCAAATCTGGGACCAGAGAGTGGAGCATTCTGTGCGGTAAAATATGAAAATGCGTTAAAGTTTATTTTATAATAATTTGAACTAGATTAGAAAAACTAAGATTTTTTCAAGTAAGTTATTTAGAAAATAGGCAAAGTTAATGAAACTGTAATTCACAACAGAACCGAAAACACAAGGAGGGGGGACTTTTTCAGTAAAAAAATCGGCAACAAAGCAAATAAAGTGTGCGATTTTTTGTGTAACTGTAATGCTAGTATAGTGATTATGCTTTACGTCCTCGACAGTCAACCAATATCTCGCTACAGCCCAAACTGCACCAAGTCATGTTCCCACGCGCGCACACAAACGATTATTATCAGTATACTATGTCCCTTCCTGCTCCAGGGTAAGTGCCGATCCGACGCCTGTTTTTGCTTTTCTGTCAGACGGATTTTCGGGCCTCACATTTGCGGCGAGGGAATCGACATCGATCCCAAATACAACCACATCTTGACCGCCTCGTGGAGAAAGGACGACGTCCTACAGGTGGATTTTTGTCGTACTTTTTTGCCCCAACATGTAGCACATTTGGTTTTCGAATAATACTTTCATAAAATAGTGACCGTTCGCTCGAAAATACATGTATGAACCTTCTTGGTACAATAGGCTTCAGTTTAAGGATTAAATTTAAAAAATATTTAACGTAGGTTGTTGTTCTATTGTTCTACAAAAACACGCAAAAAATTGAGGTCAACTCGCTACAATTTTTTTTTGATTTAGTAAAAAAAACCTGTCTATTTAAGCTAAATGTTTCACTTTTGATAAAATTAAGACGTCAGTTCAAAACGAGTTTATTTTCTTACCTCGTTTATTATGACAGTTTTTTTTACATATTCCTTTACGCAGGTTTGGGACTTTAAAACCAGCAAAAAACTCAAGACGATCCCGCCGGATTTTTCAGGAGATTCGATGGTGAGTGGCTAAGGTTTGGCCTCAAAGTCAAACGCAAAGTGCGTTTAAGTACCCTTTTTGCCCCACTCGATGGCTCCGGATTCCTGTTGGCGAAAACTTTACTTTCAAGCGCCTAATACCTCTAAGTTTGGTTTTGCTTGGCCACACATAAGCGTCAACCGTCAGGGCTTCTTATTTACCCGTGATATGTTGGCAGGGAGGGTTACTATTAGGTAAACGTATGGGCGCCTAAGTTTAAAGGTAACCATGTGTTATGCCTGACAGAAAATGGTGGCTGATGTGTTTGTGACATTGTTGTAACTAATTTTTTTGGTATTATAAACGAACAAAGTTTGTTCCGTAAAACTCTTTTGTATTTTATGTCGGATTTACTCCTTATGCAAGCGTCTGACTTGCGCTGCAGCTTCGGTATTTGTCTTTGTTGTGTAATGCAAAGATGAACAGCGCCGCTATATAACCATACCTTAGAAACGCTAACCATGGAATAGCCTGTATAATAGCCCCGTGGCTTGCCTATAATCCCTTCCCACTTTCAGCACATCGCTTGAAGTGTGTATAGTAGTAGCTTTGTGTACGGAACGGCCTTGCGCTGTCGTCCTCTTTGTGTTCCCGGGTCGGCCGGTATCGGGTTTTGCTCATGTTGTGTAGGGATGGACAAATAACAATTGTTCTCCCCTGTAAGTGGCTGCACACCGTACGTCACGGAGACTAAGGCTACGCCAAATGTTCCTGTTATGGACTTTGCAATGTCACTTTACTTTCCCGAGGGTCGGCGAAAATTACGTTGTTATTTTTTCGGCAAATCCTCCAGCGAATAGCGTCGTTAACAGCACTTGCCACGTACATTTAATACTTGTTTTCGTAAACATGCGAAATCGACTCTTTCGGTGGCCACATAGTGAAACTTGACGCCTCAGGGTTTGCCCTGACGCACCCTTCTCCCAATCTCGAGCATTGTTATTTCTCATGGCCTCGTGTTTACCAACTGTCAGGCGCGTTATTGACACAGAACGTTTTTTACCTTCCAATTCCGAATCGAGGTCTCTTAAAGAACTATTTAATATCAAAACGTGAAAATGTTTTGTAACAAAGAACTGGCCAAACAACCAAACAAAAGAACGAATGGCCAGCTCAATATATTCTGTTAATTCTGTCGAAATTACCTGTCAAAAACCCTTATAAATCTTCGTGATATGACGAATTTAGTTAAAGTTTCAATTGTAGCCAAAACAATTGTCTACTTTGTGTTCTAAAAAGGCTATCGGGCGTTCTATGTTGGTTATTTATCACACGTCCTGCGATTTTCCGAGTACTTTTTTTTTAATTATTGAATATGTGACGGGATTTCTTACAAAACAGGAATCACTTCAATTAAAAAAGTCCTTTTTAATACCTAAATGTTTTCTCAGTAAGTAAAAAGTAATAAAACTTTCGGGTTCAGCGGGAAAAGAGTGTCGAAAAAACACAAAATGGCGTTTTTTTGAGGATTAAACATCGGATAAAAACGAATGTCATTTTCATGACTCCCTTTAAGAGACAATAAACCAGCGCATTTAAACACATTTAACACCCAATATCGGTACTCCTGTAAAAGTGTATTGTTAAGTTTCAGCGTTGATATTTTTGCCCAACTTGCAGTGACTCCGAAAAAAGTCGTAATAAGCTAAACGTCGTGTTTTTTTGCCAACCTTACAGAAGCCGATCCTGAACTTTTGACAGTCCGGTTGTCCGTAATCGTGACATCCCGAATTACACGTGCTTTCCATTGTAAAGCGAAACATCTCCGCGTCCAATGTCACTCGAGACGACTTGCCGGATACGTGCCAAACATGTTTTTTTTTGCCAAAAATCAAGTCTTCCCGGGATTATGCGCCCGTATTTACTTTGCGTGTCGCTTGTCGTTCGCCGGCTCACGCGTGTCCGCTAGCCTGTTATTACAGTTGCCCTAATCCCGTCACTGCGGCTTTCCCGTTTAGTCTTCCGCGCCGCGTCGAACGTGCCACTATTTTTGGGAGCGATTTGTTGAACTTGGCCTTTAAGAGTTCAAATTTTGCACTCGCCCAACTCGCTTCTGGCAAGTGCTTAACAACCAAGTGCGGCAAATATTTATAGTTAACAGATTTACTGGTTGATTCGCGAGACTTGGCGTTCAAGGTTTATTTATACACACTATAATAAAAAAAGGTTAAATCAGTGGTCAGAGAAGTTTCGGGCGGTGATAAATAGATTTTTGCTCCTTTATGCTGCAGATTTGCATTGAAACATAACTAAATCTTTATGTAATCTATTTGTTCATATAAACGAGACATTTCCTCCTTCGTTATGTTACTAAATACTTTCTATGTTTTGGTTCATCTGTAATTTTTTTACATAATTAAAAGTGTTTTTTATAAGCCGTAGCCACAACATTCAGCTAGAAAACGGAGCTGTTGCCTGAGCATAATTTTCGTTTTCTTACACTTGATGACATATAAATGGAGAAGAGGAGTTTATGTTTTTTACACGAGGCCAGTGATGGTTGAAAGCAATGTACTTGTCACCTGTGTAGAGTTATTTACTTCTTTTTCCAGCTCTACTGCTGTCAGTGGTTAGGCAGGGAGCACATGATTTGCGGGGGAGCCGATAACAATCAGATCCGCATCGTCAACAAGACAACCCTTGGGGTAAGCTTCGTACCATATTTTACGTGTATTCTTGACGTCTTTGAAACGAACAAGGCTACACGGCCGGTTTTCGATCGTCGGGTATCCAACTAGGGGTGGGACTCGGATATATAACTGTCCATAAATCCTGCTCAATCGGAAATGCCGTTGGTTTGTAACATACCACGAAAAAAATTGTTACCAATATACAGAGGCGTAGCCAGGCTATTTAGCGCCCGGCGGCAATCTATAAACTCCTCCTCATTCATGTTTAATGACATTCTCCATTACATTAACATAATATACCTAAAAACAATTCAAATTTTAATAGAAAGTTTTTTTTTAAGTAGCAGCCTTATTTTGGCATTTATAAGCCGTATTTTAGCGCCCCTGTACCTTGGCGCCCGGGGACATATGTACCGCCCCCGTTAGCTACGCCTCTGCAAATATATAGTTTTTTTGTGAGTTAACTGAGGCGGGTAAAAGATGAACACCATAGTCTTATTCGACCAATCCCGGTCCAGTTTAAATTCCTTTATGAACTTTTCCATCAGAAATTTCAAAAAATGACTCCGTACGGTTTATCATGCATTTGCAGTACAACCTATATTTCGAGATAAACTATTCGCGCAATCACTTCCCTTTGCACATTAGCTCGTGACATTTGCATAACCTTGACATTTCCATAGAAGTGCAGTGACTCGACAGCTAGCAAATTACCAACAACATGTGACCAGGTACCATATCCCGCCCATTAATAGTTTATACGACTTTAAAGTGTTCTAGTTGATTTACTTGGTGGCAAAATAACCAATCTGACATGTTCTACCAGTGCCAAATAAGCAATATTGCCCACCCTTAACCACCGTCGCTAAAACCTTTTCCTCTACTTTTTGCACCGATTATTTTATCGTTTGTGTGTGGGGTACTGTTTCTTTGTTTATCATTTGTACGCGTGTTGTTATTTTCACTCTCTCATTCTCCCTTACGTCAGTTAGATCGCTTTTTCCCTTTTGCACTTCACCTTTCACGCTTTATTTCTTATCTTATCATACGTTTCCGTTGGCACCTTTGTGATTAGTTACATTTGGCAATTACACCATTTTTTCCCTTCGTTATGGTGTTCCGAGTAACCGAAAACCAATGAAAGCAATCGGGTTTGGGGAGAGCTTGTGAAACATTTGTAGACTTTTGCAATTTACGTTTCTGCCCCTTTTTAGACGTTGGCCGCTTTTTATTGTTTTACTTACAGTTCGCTAATATTACAGTTTAAAGACACTACGTGTAGCGCTTGGCGTGCGACAGGCCGTTAAATGGGGATCCTGCAGTTTGGCGTAACAGTTTTTTGTTTTAAGAGTTATTTTAAAGCCTTGTGTCGCTAAAAGCGATCGGTTTATATTTGGCCGTCATCAACCTGTGAGCACCGTAACTCCATACCCAGTCCAACTTGTTCAAGGTGGTTCAAGGTGCAAAATACCTCCTATAAAGCCTTTTTAAAACCTTTTTACCCTTGTCCTTTTCGCAGACTTCAGGCATGATCAGCAACCTACCGTCGGGCGTTTACAGCATCGACCACGATCGACACCGCCTCCAGCAGCATCACCACCACCACAGTGACGTCACAATGACGGTGGCTACCGCCGGAAGCCAAGTGTACATGATCAGCAACCCACCCACAAAGCGTGAATAAGGACAGTGGGCGGGTGAATTTTTTGGCGATTTTGGCCTTGAAAGTCCACGATTTTCGCGATTTCGTTCTGTCCATGGCTGGTTCTTTTTTTTGTCTTTTTCTGTTTTCTAGTTTTACCACCCCGTTTATGATTTAACTTTACTGTGTTTTCGTGTGTGCTTTTAAGGGTTCTAAGTTTTTTTTTTATCTGTGATATATTATGTCTTGTTTGTAAACCAAAGCTTTTGTAACTGGTTGTCTATATTCCCAAGACCAGCTGTTGCAAATGCATGTTTCACCGCGTGTTTTAAATAGAATTTTTACGACTCTCTTGCGTTGTTTTATGCGGGAAAACATTTGTATGTTTCTTTTGCTGCGCAGCATGCCTGTATTCATTTTTCTTATGTGTTTGCAAATATTTGATATTTTGATTTTTGATGGTTGTCACTTAAATTTTATACCTTTTCAAACGATTATTTTTGTACAAAATACCATTTATTTTTGGTGCAAACAAATAAATTTGAACTTACTTATTAAAGAAATCCGTTTTATTTATGTAAATGTAAAAGGTATTACATTTTTTGTATTGAATTTTGTTTTCCTTTACTAGTTTGGCGGATAATTACTCATGGTAACCTTAGGCTTAGACCTGCTTACCTAAAACCTTGCTGGAAATCAGCAGAATTGAAAAGTTTATTTGGAGCTCAATCACCGCATCCCACAAGTTTGGAAAACATCAACAAGCTGATTTCATTTCAAAACAACCATACACTTATTTGTATTTTTTCATGTTATTTTCTTGACAACATACAAAATTTACCAAGGTTTAATTTGCGGTCAAGGCGATTCGGCGACAACGTTTTAAAATCGTTGAAATTCTTTCCTATAAAAAACATTTAAACAAATTAGCGGCATATAGGCAGTGGTGGGATTTAAATTTTTTGTCAGCTGGTTCTATCACAAAACACATATATTTCAGCCGGTTCTGTTACAAAAAGTCACATTTTCCGGGAAATAATTAAAATAGTCGCAAGAACAGGATGCAGCCCCAGGTTTCAGCGAATGTTGCGAACTGCGAAAAGTGCTCACAGCCACACTAAAAAGCAGCATTCGTCTCATGACTCGTACTTCAAATTTTCAGACAAACAATCACAAAGGAAAATTACTATAATTGTAAAAATTAACGCAATGTATGACTGTTACGTGCGACATTGACCATTGCACAACAAACACATGAGCTACCTGGATCTCAAAAATCAATGTATGGAATAAGATGCAAATCTATTGACAGTAACCAGTAATGCTAACCAGTTCGCTGATCTCAAAAAACTCAAAAAAAATCGCGAGACTGTTCTATAGAACCGGTGCCAACCGGCTGAATCCCACCACTGGGCATAGGTATGCACATTTTGTACACTGCTTTTAAATTGCTCTTTATTATATCATAAAGAAAGCCGAATATATAAAAGTAGCTCGACCAGATAGCAATCAATTGGTAAAAATCGCTCCTTTGGCGTAAACATTGGAAAAGTAAAAGCTATACATTCTAACAGTTTTGTGTTTAGTGAATAAACGCTTTTAATTGTTTACCTCGAGGATATGCTATAGGTTCCGCCGTTAAAACCTGAATTTATTACTTCTGTTGCAATAAACGGTTTTAAACAATTGAAAACTGACTGTTAATCACACGTCTAACCTCTCCAATTTTACCGAAGTCACACGATGAATATTAGCAAAATTTATTAAACGCCATCACTCAAGTTTAACCGAATTACGAGAATTGGAAGTCTCCACTGCCGCTAGAGCCGTATGTTTTTTCCTGTCGATTTCTTTCTTCCGGGCGTTCTGTCGCCGCGGAAATTTCGCCCGGCCAACCGCTTGCCTCCATGTCAGGCATCATTCTTGCAAAAAAGATATATAGAAGGCAAACGGCAATTTACAAATTTAAACAAACTTTCACATTGTCTCGTTACCTTTTGTGAACGTGGTGTCTTCCGATAAAGTAGCCTTTGGCGGGAATGCACAGGAGCAATATCAAGGCGCATAAAAACGTGAATGTCTTCATCTCTGCCGATTGTGCTCTTTAAATCTTCGGACGGTGGTCGTTCAATTGCTGCAGAAATTCTGGTTTATCGAGTACCTGTCTCAGTGCTGCGGCTTGCAATTATCATTAAAACACCTGCGCTACATGCAGATTGTTTTATTTCACAGCACAGGAAATTGTTTCGATGCAAAGTGGATGACTATGTCGTGGTGGAAGCACTTGATCTGTTGTTTGTAAGTGGGATATGTTGGTATTTTAGAGTTCTTCTTTACTTACTAGTGCGAATTGATTTTATCTGAACCTATACGAGACAGGTCGGTTTTTGCCAATTTTGACAACACTTATGACAAAAGTTAAGAACAAAAAAACCTGTTATGGGTGATATTATAGAATGGGGATTAGTAGTTAGTACTGAAAAAAAATGGTTTAGGTTAGGTGTGGGGGTTGGGTAAAAAATGGCTGAAGTCCAAAAAATTGCGTACATATAAATAATTGCGCTCCGCGTGAATATAGCTTATGTTTTTTTGTTTGCAATTGTTTTACACTATATTTTGTGGTTAAAATCGGTTTAGTCCGAAGTTGCCATGCGGTTCATCGCGCCCTCTTTAAGTAAAGCTTAGGTAATTGAAACTAAACCTAGGTTTTTTTTTCAAGTTGCACACGAGTGTTTTCCGTCTTTTCAATGTAAAAAATATATCACGTTTATGACGTACTTGTGACGTCACGTTTTTTTTACCATTGTTACGCCATCCCTATTTTTTTTCACTTCCCCCTGTGATCACATTGAATTTGTATTTATTTTATAGTTTATGCAACGTATTTCCTAATGTATACATTACATGACAGGACAACGTCGTAGAAACTAATGGAAGCTGACAGTAAAAGCGAATATTTAAATAAAAAAAAGTTTTTTCACACTATCTGTTGACAAGGTACCCAAGATAAGCGAATGAATCACAGCTATTAGGTATATGTCTTCCATTTGCGCTTTGAAACATTGCTGTGAGTAATTTTAAATATTTTTTGTCACACCTGTGTAGGTATATTAATTATCCCGACAACCTGTTGCCTTTGTGCGTTATCCACACCGAAATATCGATTTGCACGTTGCGTTGTATATTTTTTTGAGTTTTTGAGACGGACTACACAGTGATTTATTAAAGGGAACAGAATATTTTAAATGCCAATTGAATCCCTTTACTATTACAAGGTAATATTAATTCTGTACTGTTGTAGCCAGTTATATGTGGAGTAAAAGCAATGTTTTGTTTTGTCATAAAATATTTACTACAAATAAACATTCCTAGTTCAGGCGCAAGAACCATTTATAGCGCAAAAATATCGTCGGTATAGCGAAGTATCAATCAAAACATAGAGTGCCAGTACTTTAAAATAAATCTACAGTCGGAGAAACATTTTTTAAATTCGTCCAGTGTCACTTCTTTCCTGGTCCGAATTCGCCGACGTTGGTGTCTCTGGCGCCCGATGTGCTGGCTATTGTTTGGCCCAGGTTGGTGATCCAACATGAAGATACACCGTCGCATCCGGATCCCGACTTTGCCCCACGCTTGCCCTCACTTTTTCTTACGGATGGTATAGCACCTTGCTTCGTTTTGCCGTCGCTTCTGATTGGGGGTAAACCTCTAAACAAAACTACGTAAAATCGCAAAAGCTGTATAAAACTGTAAGCCGAGTGTGTACAACAAACAATGTAACAGCATTTAGGCAACGCGTTTTTTAGCCAATACTTCTTTTAGGAAATTAATGGTCACCATTTGCTTTAAACAAATTTAAAGGTTATTCCAGGTCACTATTTCGGAATGAAACGTGCGACCAGCGCTTGTATTCCGATATCCTAAATTCTGCTCGCAAATTGTGATGTAAATCGGCTTGACAAGCGGTTTACGCCGTAAATAGCGCCGACCAAACGCAACAGTTTTTAATAATGCATCCCGCCCCAAACATGACACCATTCCAGATAATCACCGACGCTGATTCAGGCGCCGTCACCGGTTTGTATATTGTCAAGAACGGTTGCGAGCGGGGGATTCCTAAGCAAAATAAAAATCGCCATTCATAATTCAATTTGCTTAATTATTTAAGAGATCGCCTGGGCTTTGGGCTAATGCCGTCAGTCGGCATAAGCGTCGACTATATTTACACATATGTGAACGCACGTGTGACTGGGTTTGGCGTAATGTCAATCTCATGGCCACGGTGCATTACACGTATATACTATCGTTTATCTATATCATTAAGAATCAAAAAGCATGCATTTTCCACATACCTGGAAAATGGAAATACCTGTAATTATTTTTGAGAGTCTGGTATATTCAACGCTTGGTGAGCGATTAGTTGCAAAAACGAGCAAAAAGCTTGCAAAAAGACACATAAAAAGCGCTTCCGTTATAGCAGGACTGCTGAGTCGGTTAAAAAGGACTTGAGTCCGAATGTGCGATTTCGCCGATTCCCGGGTCCAACAGCCTGTATTTTTTCAACAATTTACTCCTAAGGGTGTCATATAATTCATGCACCTGAAATACATGGTCGGAAAATATCCACCATAATGCTATTCCAACTTTACAATGTACAATTCAAGGCCTGATCAGTTTCGAAATTTCGTACTGCGCATGCACACGTCGGACTCGGGGGCTCGGGTAGTTGTACGTGGTCTTACTCGAGTCCCGAGTCCCAAATCCGATCCCAGCAAAACAAAGTCCCGAATCCCGAGTTCGAGCCCGCAGCCCTGCGATATATTATGTTGTCTACCGTTTTATTCTGACCAAGTTTGTGGCTTGATGGTTTAAATCAGGGCTGCGGAGTTGGTTAAAAACAACCCGAGTCCGACTCCCGAGTCCGACTCCGGCCAAATAAATACACCCGAGCCGACTACGGCCAAATGTAAGATTTTGTCGAGTCCCGAGTCCAGCTCTGACTCTACAGCCTATATTTTACCCATTTACGCAACTAAATTAAGGTGGATTTCCTGCAATCCACTCATATTGGTGTCATAATTGATCCACCCGCATTACATGGTTTAAAAATATTTCACATATGCTATTACACTTTTTACAACATTTTAAAATTTGATACTGTGCATGCGCAAGTCGGACTCGGGACTCGGGTAGTTTTACGCGGTCTTACCCGAGTCCCGAGTCCGACTCCGACTCCGCAACCCTGGTTTAAATGTGTCCTTTCCTAGTAAAATTATAGTTATTAAGTTAGGTTTATCAAAAAACGACAAAATTACTAAGCATACTAAATCAGCAGTCTTACAACTGTGTGTTACCAGTGTAATCTTGTACAGTACTTTAAACCAGGGCTGCGGACTAGGTTAAAAATAACCGAGTCCAACTCCCGAGTCCGACTTCGGGTAAATTTGTTTGGTCAAGTACCGAATCTGGCTGCGACCCTACAGCGTTTACTTCACCCATTTATCTAGGCTAACTAAATTAAGGTTGAACACAATACACGTTTTTTTTTTAAATTAAGGTGGATTTTTTAGGAATCCACTCATAGCAGTCTCATATACCATCCACTCACAATACATGGTTGGAAAATCCACCATGTTATTTTCGCCTTAACAATTCACAGATATCATTTTTAAAAGTTCGTACTGCGCATGTGCAGATCGGACTATAGGGACTCGGATAGTTTTACGTGGTCTTACTCGAGTTCCGAGTCCCGAGTCCAACTCCGACCCCGCAGCCCTGCTTTCTACTACATTTTTTTTTTTTAAGTAGGTCACGTATTATATCAGACACAGGGTTTAGTAAGCCACATTTTAAAGTCAAGGGTAAAGCACATGCGAAAACGTTGAGGTTCTGATCCAGGGGGATACGAAGCCATGGCTCTCGCAAGTTATATTTTTCTATCTTTAATAAATGCAACCAAATTTTTCTAATCTTTTTCTATTTTGTAAGATGCTTTACTTATGTAAAAGGAATCGTTCCAGCTTGATGCGCCGTGTACTATTTTCGCCTTTCATGTTTTCACCAATACAATTTCTGCCAAATCATCTAGCAATGCAATTTGTTGCTTTTTTGCTAATGAATAACGTATTTGCGATAATGTGAGTATAACACCTATCCAAATTTAAAAACTATATAATGTAGCCCATGCCTTTTTGTACTTAGTGCGCACCGTGATTCTAATACGGCTATCTAGCTGTGGCGTTTAAAAAGTGATTAGTTTTTTTATTGCCATGAGCAAGTACTTATATTAAAAATTGTTGTAAAACTTAATGTTATTTAATTGTAAAACTCGGTAAATATTCTTAAACGGCCAAAATCAAGCTCAATAGATCAAACATTAACAACTGGTATGTGCTTAGTGCGTTAAGCCTTCTTCAAAGTTTATTTTTTCCGTATGATTCCAAATGGACGCATTTTTTTGCGCTTTTGCGGATGTTCTAAACTGTTTGTTTTACTAGAAAATTAGGTTTCTTTAGTTAATTTGTCACATCATACCTGATGTTTTTTTTGGCCACCCCCAAACAGCAAATCCTTGATCCCACCTTGAATCGGTATAATAAAAAACATGCATGACAGCACCGTTCCACCACTTGACACAGACCTCTTTTCAAGATATAATTACTAAAACAAGATCTCAAAGGTAATTGCCTGTCAAAAGAATGCACGCACCTCAGATTTGAACTTGGGTCGATGCCCGTAATCGTTTGCAGCAAGCGCTCGAGGTACATTTTTCGCAGAGGATCTATCAGCGAGGCGCCGTAGTCGCGGAGATGCTGGGTCGTCACGGGTGCCGTGCTACCTTCGCTGTAGTCCTGGTAAGCTGGCAAGTTGACCTCGGCGTAATTGTGCGGGTTGAGGTAGACCACGTAGGTGGGAACGCTCTTCTGCTGCCGCCCAATCAACAAGAGCCTAAAATATAAAGCAAGTTTATTTCAGATTTTCAACGGCAACGATTTAAACGTAAGGATTTCTCAAATTTGCTTTTCTAAACAATAAAAATAGAGATTGTTTAGTGTCGCAAATTTGGAGTCTTGCATTTCAAGTGTTAAATGCGCGGTATGCTCTGTTCTTTTTTAATGTTGCGGCATAACCCTGCAACACGATATATACAAGTGGTTTATGTGGCTCGTTGAAATACAATCTGCGCCGGTCTACATACCGACTGGGTTCTTATATTTAGGCATGTGTTTCTGCTTACTGCGTTAAGCAATTGTGGTTAGTGATTCGCCAAAAACAGGAAAATGTAATAAAATCAGTTACCTCCTTAACAATCCCTGTTGATCTTGCCCAGCAGAGAATCCTGCAGCAAATATTAAGATGAAAACTATTCCGAAAAGGCATGTACTTGTGCTCAGTTTCATAGTGAATCGGCGTATCGGCTTACCAAAATTGCTCTACAAAACAGTTGCTACATAATTAGATAATAATCAAAGTATTGAAATCTTGCATTTAAAATATACTAGAATTACAAAAAGGGTCTGCATTACGTTTCTGTCGGTACCACTCAAAGTAATCGACATTTTTCTTACATGTTCACTTAAATAGAGGTTATACATTTGATTTATTAGTATTAATTGTGTAACCCTTATACTGAAACAACACACAAACTTAAGTTTTAAGTGAAATTTGTATATCACAAGAAATTAAGAAGAAGGGTTAAAAACTGCATGTATCTAACTTACGTATAGTTGGTCATTTCGCCGGACCTTAAAATGCAATGTTTGATAAATCTCGATTACTATTTTGCGATTTTAAATCGGTTATTTAGGTCTTGTATGATAGAAATTGACATAATAAGGCTAAATTGTCTAATTTATAAATAGCAATGGATTTTAAAACATGCTTACGACTCTTGAAAAACTAACAAATACAAAAGTCGACCTGGTGGTTATAAAACCTGACTATCACCACTCATAAATCTCCACTAGCATCCCCAAAGTTCGCTCAGATCTGTGCGGTATTCGGGTAAGCTGCTAATTGTCAACATAATTAACGCCTCGCGTGTCGGCTTAGGTCGTAAAGCACACACGGCAGCCCACCTTCTCCGAGCTCGTTAAGTCTATAGTGACGGACATGTGCAGTGGGCGGCAAATTTTATGCGGCGTAATGTTTAATTGAAAGCCGCGAGACGATTGGCTGCGGCGACGACATATGCCACAAAAAATAAACCGCGTTTTCGCACGCGCATGCATGACGTCATCAAATTCGATACCCTGCTTGACGCCAGCGTCATATTAACCCTCGGCCAAGCCGAATACCATAAAACTTTGCTATAGTTTTCAGTTGTATATACTCAGCTGTCTGTTTCAATTCAGCTTAAAGTCTATGTCTTGTATTTCAGTTGGTGCTACTCGTTGGTTGGAAAAACCCACCTAAAAAAATGACCATGTCCGTGTAATGTTTGACTTTTCTGACATGCAATTTACTTGTCTTTCGGTGGCGCATATGCGAATTATTTATGGATTTTATTTTCGCCCATTTCAAATGTTGGTGGTTTTTCCACTGCTGTTTACAATTTAGGTTTAATAGAGTAGCTAACGTTTTTCAAGATTCGTCATCTGCGGAATCCCAAAATGGTCGATCGTGATCTTTAGAATATGATTAAAAGCGTTTCCCGATAAGTTTTTTGTTAATGTATGAAAATCATTTGTCACTCTTTTGACTTAAAACATATAGGTTAGCATTCTCTCTTTTTTGATTATTTCTCACAACTCTGTATATGTGCAAACAGTAAACCTTAATACATGTTTGTCTGTCCAGAAAAGGATCACGTGATTTCGTAATTTACCTTTATTATTAAAGCAAAAATAAACACTTTGTGTTTGAGAAAATGATGAACACATAACAATTTTCTTACATAAACAAGAAAACTTAAAAATATCGACTTTATCAGTATTAGGCTATTTTTTGTTTACATTTTGACTACTTTGTATCCAGTATTTAAAAAAAATTAACTTAATTTGTTTTGATTTGAATTTGTTTGTTTTTTGTGTAATAATATTTTTAACAGGGAGTCGAACCGTTTGACTTTTCCGGTTCAGGTTCAAGGATTTTTTCGGAATACGGTTCAGTTCCGGTTTCAGTTCGGAGCAATTTAAAAGTTCCGGTTCAGCTCCGGTTCGACCATCGTTATTTCAAAACCGGTTCATAAAGTTCCGGTTTGGATATAATATAAGTTGCGTTAAATCTAAAAATGTGGGTCAACAAATGTAGAGAATAATCTTTCAATAGTAAGTCATTCAATCAAAGTTACGTGACGTATTTAAAAAACAGCAACTCATTATTAAAATATATCAAAAATCAAAAAAATCAACGTTTTTAATCAATATTTAAATTTGTTCAAAAAATTTTAAACATGGCATAACTTGAGTCTTTAAAATACAAGTTGTGACGTCATGCTGGAGTGAACCGCTTTTGTTAACAGGTTCGGGTTCGGTTAAGGTTAATGTTCTTTCAAATTATTCGGTTCAGTTCAGGCTCGGCTCCTAAAAATCGTTCAAAAACGGTTCAGGTTCGGTTACGGTTCGGAAAAAATTAACCCAAAACCGGTTCATAAAGTTACGGTTCGGCTCCGGTTCGACTCCCTGGTTTTTAATCGATTTAGCCGTACATAGCCTACACCCAGTTGATCACGTCACACTTCACTTTAAACTCGGCGTATCGCGAAATAAATATGTTAAACATATTTTTACTTTGGCACAATAATTATACATTTTTGTTGCGAAAAAAATATTTCTTTTGATGAAATTGTAAAAAGCCCTATCTTCAACTTTGTCTACTTTTTTCGCAACCTTGGGCGCATATCTGCCCTTTTGACCTTAAATATGGTTTGGTCGCTGTGTTGAAGGTAACCTAAAACTTCGATGTTTATTTTTTGCATATGGAATATTTTTTAGACTACACACTGTTTATACGCATTAACTCTCACGCATTAGTTTAAGCTTTAAGGTACAAATGAGAAATTTGTAACCAGTACAGGTAGTAATCTTTATCTGAAGTGTGCCTAAACCGTTTTTCGTAAGAAATTATTTTACTGGAGCTATCCAACGATTTAATACTATATAAACACATAAAACAATTAGAGTACTTAAAAACAAAATATTACTATACGAATGTATAATATGTATTTATTTTAAATGCTATAAGTTAAAAAATCACATAAAAAATATATATTTTAAAGGCCCGTTTTTCAACGATCTGGTTCAATGGTTTTGTAATGCTTTTCTTCCAATTTTCAGGAAGGATGCCAGTTAACCAGCTTAGCCTTTGTCCAGTTTTTTTGTATGCACATGTGTCTGACGATTTTTTTACTCAGGCTCTTCTTAGTCGTATGTGCCCATGATATGCTTATGTGTGGTTTAGCTTACCTAAAAGTGCCGATACCGTTAAAAACATGTATCAGGAAATGTACTTTAAGATCGGGTGACAAATAAACTTTTTTGTTAAAATATCTTACTCTGTTTAGATCTAAGCAACGCTAACATAGGACATCGCCTGTTGTGGCAAAAATCTTTGTGTTTTGTCTGGTTTGTGACTGTATCAGAATATGGCTACCCCGATGTCTCAGGGCGCGTTACTTTTAAAAAAGCAACTAAAAGGTAAAATACCAAACTACTTTTTACTTTAACTAGCAGTACAAAACCTTGTAGTCATTAGTATAGGATCCTATTGTTAACAGTAATTAATCGAGTTTTAAAAATTAAAATTGCAGAATACATTTAATAATAATACTTGCCAAAAGTCAGCAAACGCAAACAACTTGAGCCGTGTTGACACTTTTCAGTAATAATTTATTTGCTAATTTTTTTTGCTAAACTATATTTTTGTTATACTGTATTAAGTCTGCCTACTTCTCATGCCTGCTTATATGCTTTGTACTCTCTTTCTATTGGCAAGGCCAGAACAGCCACCTCTGGTCTCCTTCCTTTACGCCCCCTTTAATCTACAACCTTCTGTGATGGAATAAACCAAACTAGCCAATGGCAAACCGTACAATTAGTAGTCGGCAATACATATAAGATGTCCGTCATATGCATGTGGTTTTTATATATTTACTTACAGTACTGTATATTTTAATATTTAAATTGTGACTTTTGTTTAATATTTTTTGTGTGACAGAGCTCCAAAAGCGTCCTGTTCAAGGTTTTAGTGCAGGATTAGTAGATGATGATGATCTTTACAAATGGGAAGTGTTCATAATGGGACCGACAGACTCTTTATAGTATGATATTTTTCATCATTGTTGGATGTTTAGAAATTAGTAATGAGTTGTTTGGCTTATTACTAAAGTTTTTCACTACATTTTTTAATAACATTCCCATTAAAAAAATTACTAAGCCTATCCACTTGCTTTGTGAGCTGATATTTTTAGTCTACAGTCTTATAAGTTAATTTTTTCCTTTACAATATAAATATGTGATGTTTTGATATTTTGCATTTTTACATACTGAGATCATTTTGACGTGCATCATGGACTTTTGTCCAACTTTTTAAAAAAGATTTTTTAACAGTGATGATCGATACTTAGAACTTACTTACTTTGTGGGTTGATATTTTTAGTTTACAGTCTTATAATTTGTTTTTTCCCTAACAATATAAATATGTGATGGTTTGCATCGAAACGTTGGTTTATACTTTGTTTACACCAGAAGAGCGATTTATATTTATTGATACTTAGATCTTGTTTATATTTGACATGCATCATAGACTTTTGTCAAACTTTTTAAATCTTTTAACAGTGATGGTGGATATTTTAAGGCTCATCTTACCTTTCCAGAAGAATACCCTCAAAGACCTCCTAAATTGCAATTTGTATCAGAAACATGGCACCCAAATGGTTGGTTAATATTGATTTGCTTATTTAGTTGTTTTCAAACTATTTTATGCTATAGACCCGAGTCACCCGACCCAACCCCACTGCTATTAAAAATTGAATTACAAATTGGAAATTGTTTTTAAAAGATCACTTTTACATCTGCAAACTACAAAAAGAATACAAAGTTTTAGCATTTATACTAGTACCTAATTAATTATTAGCAATAGACATTGCTTAAGTACTTTAGTGAAAGAAATAAAACATACAATATGACATAATAATAGAGACAACTATACTCATAAAGTATATATGTCAGATAAGGTAATTAGTTTGCTCACTGTATAATTACAAACATGCTCTGATTTTGTTGGCTTTGTTTTATATGGTACACCAATGTGAATAATCAATGTGTCACTTAGTCAAAAGTTACGCTGAATAATTCAGTTAAAATTTGTATTTGGAAAAGGAGCATTTTCTATTTGATAGAAATGAAATAAAATTTCAAATAACTTAATGTAACAGTTTTTCTATGACTGAATAATTGCATTTTTTAATAAAAAAGTAGTCTCACTTTTCCGTAAGTAAATATGTATTGTTTTGTTTTTAAGTTGACAAGGATGGGACAGTTTGTATATCTATTCTACACGAACCTGGTGTTGACAAATACGGTTATGAGGCACCTGAGGAAAGATGGTTACCTATCCACACTGTAGAAACCATTTTGGTCAGTAGAGATTTCTAAAGTAGTTAAAACTAGCGATAGATTCATCTTATAAAAGTTGCTGGCCCATTCTAACAAATTTAAAAGGTGTAACTTAGAAAACTATTGTTTTTGACCCATCTGTTTAGATTATAATTTTTCTATTTTAAAATTCTCCTGCCTTTATCAAATAAAAAACACCAAGATTACATGTTTACCTTTGATGACTTAGGAACCCCTAAAAGGGTTGAAAGTTTTGTCTTAACAAAAGTCCTTTGAAAGTAGGACACTAGGTAACTAATTTGTTCTGGTTTACAGCTGAGCGTAATCAGCATGCTCTGCGACCCAAATGACGAATCACCTGCTAATGTTGATGCTGCTGTAAGTTCAAACATTTTTTTATTTGTTGTTGACCTGTTGTTTCCTAATGATTCAGAGGCAACAAAGTAAAACGACTTACTGCTTTGCAGTGTTCTAAACCATTAAGGGACGTTTAAAGTAGAATGTCAAGTCCTTAAGAATAAAATTTCAAAATATTTAAATCCAATTCTGCTGTTTATACCAGGCAATGGAAACTGCCATAATTCATTCGTTGCGGAAGGTTGCGCACAGATGTACATACACGAGTTAAAAGTTTGAATTAAACTTTTGCTGTGGCGAATATTTATAGTGCTTAAATTTCGCGCAGCCTTGTAGTGCGTCAGCAACTCTGCCATGTTTTAATTTACCAATTACTTACAACCTTCGCCTAATCATTATTAATTCTCAATCAAATGTTATTGGGTGAACGACTAACGTGTAATGCGAGGTGTAGAGTTATTGTAAAAGTTGCGCTGACTTAGGACAAATTGTGCCACCATGTTACGCGCACGGTCAACTTTTAACCTGTATTCAGTGAGGTTACGCACCGCGTATTGCTTACGCATTACTGGCAGTTGTAACTTTGTATTTTCTGCAGCACATTTGACCGTATGACACATTACGTTTGTAGTAAAGTAAAACAATGTTTTATAAAACCGGCTGAATTTCTGAAGAGTGTATTGTGTAGAACTGCACTAACTTTATAGTTAAACATGTTGTAGTTATGCGCCACAGATTTAACTAATTGACATGGCACTTGTTTTAGAATGTTAACCATTTGTTGAACTTTTTTATTACAATATGCATATTCTAGCAAATTGCTTTACAATTATTATCTTTCAATAAAGAGTATTTTATCAACAATCCCCCTCCCCCATCAAAAAACAAAAAGATTGAGAAATTTATTTTAAATATACTAGGTATTCCTGGTGCGGATCTAGGATTTAGTTAGGGGGATTTTTCAGAAATGACGTCTTAGCGTGACATCACAGAGCTCTTATTTGTTCACCTATCATCAGTGTTCCCGATAAAAAAATTTTACTTTTTTTCACGGAAGTGCGCAAGCAAAAAAAAAATTTTAAAGTTTTTTTTTTACTTCAATTCGACCTCCAGTCGTCTCCTAAAGCCCAGATTATCACTATTTTGCAAAGATTAGTACATATAATACCTTATGTACCCCATTCTTATTAAACGAAAGTTTAAAAAAAAGTGCCCAAATTAGTTTTATTCGAGCTACGTACAACGAAAAAAGTGCCCAAATTAATTTTATCCGAGCAACGTACGGAACAAAAAAGTGCCCAAATTAGTTTTATTCGAGCTACGTACGGAACAAAAAGTGCCCAAAATAGTCTTATTTGAGCTACGTACGACCAAAAAAGTGCCCAAATTAGTTTTATCCGAGCTACGGACGGAACAAAAAGTGCCCAAATTAGTTTTATCCGAGCTACGTACGGAACAAAAAGTGAAAACATTTTATATTATGTGCAGTAATTTTTTATGGTTACATGTTACGTCTGGTATGATTTCTGCCTATATTCGGTGTCTTATGCTTTACTTTGAAATTACACGCATGTGTAGTACACCCGATCCGTCAGGAATTATTGCACTTCTAAGCTGTTTTTAACGCTTAAAACCGGGGTCGGCAACGCGGGCCAGATCCGCCAATATAATTCATCCGGCCCGCCGCCTCTTTGACAAACAATTCACGAGTCCATTTCAAATACTTTTTGACTATTTTAACTATACGTAAATGCAAAAAATTTTCGCGCTTGGCGCGAATGATCTTTGTACGCCCGATTTGTTACATTTTGATGCTGTATTTTAAACTCGATCTGCGCCTCGTCACCATTGCGCCGTGGAAGGCTGCCAAGTGCGTCGAGGAAAAACGGTAAACGCATTAACAAATGTTGGACATATATATTTTAACATTTTTTTTATTTTCGGCAAGGTAATAAAAACTTGTAATTTAAAAGAAATGCCAGTATACCAAAAAATAGCGCTCGCTTCGCTCGCCCTCTACTTCAAGGTCTACTTCCTTTTACTTCAAGGTTAATAAACACTCAACTAGATAAACTATTAAGGTTATCGCGTTTCTTTAAAGTAGTTTTATTACACTTTTCATTAGTAGTTTGAATGACGACATGTGGACTCGAATGAAAACCAAACAAGCGCTATTTTACGCGCTTTGCGCCAACACTTTGCTGCCTCCTTGAATGTAATTAAATACTTTTTAAGTGCCAAAAAAAGATCCGAGGCCCGTCTGATTAACAATGTTGTTCTAACAATTTAATAACACATTTTCTTATTTTGTGCGGCCCGCATAGACCTTGCTGGGTTTCGTTTGGGCCGCGACTAGAAAAAAGTTGCCGATCCCTGGCTTAAAAGGTTAGGACTTCCCGAAGATAAAACTTTTACGCTCATTGTTTTGGTAAAACAGTGTACAATGCAAATTATAATATACCCCAAAAAAGCAAAGTTGCGTGTTGTATCAACTCAAGGAGTGGGTTAAATTTATGTCAATATAAACAGGAAAGACGCGAAGGCGAATTTTTTAAAAAATTAAAGTTATCAACTTAAGAAAAATGCGTAACCCGTTTAAACTTAAAAATGCTTACTGATAAAACCGCTGCACTACGCGCGATAATTACCTTGACCATATGCCTGGTTAAGTCCCAAGCGAAATCACGTCTCAAGCGAGCGCAGATCTCCAAATAAAGAGACATGTGTGGGAGAAATTAATTAAGATTATTGCGACGCCTCTCGTGCTCTCCCGCGCACATTGCTCCTCTACATTTCAACAAAAACATCCGTCCGATGGACAAAGCAAGCAAAAAATAATTAATTTAAGAGCTAATAAAAACGCAGTTAGGGTAAATTCGGTGAGCGCGGATATCAACAGACGTGAAGACCAAAAAAAGGTCTACCGCAATTAGGGCACTTTTTTTGTTGGAAATTTTGGGCACTTTGCGCACTTATTTTCGGCTTGTGCGCAACATTTTGGGCGCCTGCGCACATTGGAAAAAATTAGAGGAACACTTCCTATCATGCAACTCACTGTATTTTTTCGCGATAAAAAGGGGCGTGTCTTTTAAATAAGAACAAAATAAACAGATAAAAATAAATTCAAGTGTTCAAATCACTATTTTTCCAACAAACTAGATGTTGAAACATGCTAAATGACTCTCATCGAAATACAATCAAAAGTATTCCGCTTTTATGACTCCTTTAGGTAAAAAAAACTGCGTTTGATTGTTTGAAAAACAAAATACATAGTTTTATTTATTTTTTGCAGAAAGAGTTCCGTGAAGATAAAAAAAAGTTTAAACGGAATGTTGCGAGGTGTGTCCGAAAAAGCCAAGAGGAATTATAAGTCTCTTCTGTTGTATTTTGTTTTGTTTTCTTTGTTATGTGATGCTTAAAAATTGAATTTACTCCCCAAGAGTTTCGTTGTGTTTATAAACTTATTGCCTTTGAATCATCAAAATCACATTAATCTGGGAATGGGCGTACATGTCGAAATAGTGGTACTTTAAGGTTAAAGGTGATAGCTGAGTATTGTGCTTGCAGAAGCCGGGGTAGAACGTATTTTTGTCATTCTCAAACTTATTTCTTGTTATGCCATTTTTTTCGTTGGAAAGTTGGTTTGAAAATAGTTTTTATTTCATTTCTTTGCGTATGCGTTTTTCACTTGCTGCAATATTCACCTTTGCTTGCATTCATAAACCAGGCGATCCTGCAACAGCATGTCAGGCACGATTCACGTTTCACCCATTGATAAAAGCTAAGTTGTACGACGCGACAGAAAGTAACTAAAAGCTGCATATGTTCCACAAATTGTCCTGTATATATTCCTATTGGGCGCTCCGTAAGAGTGTTACCGCGTCTACGTTTCTGTCTGATATTTATTATCGCCTTGTGTACATATTCTGTTTTTCGCTAAGATTTGCAACTTGTAAAGAACGCCCTCTTTCGTAGACTATAGTATATGTCTTCTTCAGAGATTCCATAGTACATTTTTTCCATATACATAGGCACCGAGCATGGGCGTGCAGAGCGTTTTTAGACGCCCTGGGTTTCTGACGGCGGTTCAAAACGCCCCAAAAGTTATCCATAGATGTGCACCATTAATTCCTGTAGCACAGGTTTAGTTCACTAAAAGTGCTGAAAACTTTTTTAAATTACAATATAGGCACTTTGTTCGATTTAATGTTACGTTTTGCCCATTTAAAAAGCAATTTTGCACTGGTGAGAAAATAACGGCGCTCTGAAAATGTGAACGTTCGGCGCCAATGCTTGAATCATTACGGTGGCTCCGGTGTCTTAGGATGCTCGCGTAGTAGTAATCACAACTAGTAGTAAGTTTTTATTTGCTTGGCATGAGTAATAGGTAATGGCGGTCGTTTGACAGTGGAAAAACGGCAAGGCACAAAAAAACCCGCAGTGTTTCCTAAACATTTTTTAGCTTCAGCCCTCCTAGAAATTTAAAGAACAGCTTGACAATCGCATTTTTTTTATAAGGGCAAGGCATTAGGCTAAAAGCTAACTATATCAGCTTTAGATAGTGTGTGTTAAAGTCTCGCATGCTATTTAAAACACGACTAGATGATTTTCCAAAATAATGTGAAGTTACGCGGCCAACTTGAGAATCCCTCGAAGCACACGGTTTAAGAATAACCGGATAAGTCCTTAGTATGTTCTGTTCTTTATGCTTGCAGCCTATTTATAGTACAGTTACGCGTTAACGCTGTCCAATATCCATTCATAGGTTAAGTCAGTATGTAGTCGTTTTTTATAAAACGGTCGAAGACTAGGTTTCGATGCAAGTTTGCCCGTTCTAATAACAATTGGCGAGCTTTCGGTAAGATGTCACGTCGTTCGCTACTATTGATCAATGTACAGACATAAAACAATTGTTTTTGCGCTCTGCGATTTGCAATCGACTAACGAATAACTGACTATGACAGTTTGCAATGTTCTGTCCACGGTACCGGTAATTAAGTGCTTTTGATGTTTTGGCGGTTAGCTTTGCGTTAAAAACCTCTGTTTACAAAAGCTGCTTTGAAACGAAGTCACAAATAATAACAGCCATCCTATGTTCGCACGACAAACTAGCTCGGTATTGTTTTTTTGATTTTCAACCTAAAGAAATGTCTTTAATCACGGTTATCCGCATACTAAAAACGGATGCGAATTATCAGGATAACAGTAAGTTTTGTGTTCGGTAAAACTAATTCTAGTGTTTGTTAGTTGTCCTAAAAACTTAAATCGTTTGAATATTCATACTTACATTCTCAGGTTACCAAGTAAATCCACTCCGTTGCTATTTTTTTTTTTTTAATTACTTATTGGTCTTAGTAAACACTCGTGGTCTCAGTAAACCCCGTGCTCAGTAAACACTCGAAAGAATATTTGATTTTTTACCTGTCCGCAAGTGTCAAAAGGTAAAGACACACTGAACTGTAAGCCTTCATTTGCGTAATTTGCGATTCTTGTTGCAAAACAATCGTGTGCTAGTAGGGCATATCATATTTATTATATAGCCGACTACGAGTTCTGTTAGCTTTTATTGTTTATTCCATCACAGAACGTTGAGTAGAGGGGAAGCAAGAGGATACCAGAGAAGGTTAGGTTTGGTCTTAGCGAGAGACAGAACGGTCTCTCGCAAAGACAGTAGATGCACAAGCATATAAGCAGACACAAGAAGGCGATTGATACGACACAGCAGGAATGAGCCTGCTGTGGGGCACGGGTTTAGATAGTTAAGCCTATAATAGTTTATTCAGCCGAAGAGTGTCCTAATTGACACTTTCGTTCTGACTCCAACTTTAAGGTGCGTATCTGACTCGCGAGCCGCCACAAGACGTTCTGGTGATTAGAATTGTATTAGTTGATAAACTAACAACCAGTTTCAAACTAAAGAGCGGCCAAACAATCAACGCTGTAAACAGCACAAGTCGATAGGTAAGAAGAGTTAGTTTTCAAACGGATAGCGGTCTTAAGTAGCTACAGACAATCCAATTGCTGACCGCAGTGATAAAGGCGGAACAAGCAATTTGGCATTTAACACTTTGGCGTGAGTTAGCATTGCTTGGCATAAACAATATTACTGTCACATAAGCAGAAACAACATAAAACATACGATAAACGCAAAGGCTCTTAGTCGGTAATAAATCATGCCCTCTACATGCCGTTATAAACGGACCTACAGAGTTTCTTCTAAGCAAATAAGGTATGACACGGTGACCTCTCAGACAACCTCTTGCTTTGACAGTTGTCGAAAACTGCTGAGTTCGGTAATTATGCAAAATGCAACTTTCGCCTCCAAACAAGTAAAATAGGAATGTTAAACGAAGCTTAAGTAAGCCGTTTCGATTGAATTATATTCTTTCCCACTACCGTTATAGATCGACAGATTTTCAGTGCTTTCCGCGTTCTTCATTTTTCAGAACTTTGCTTGAAACATCTATTGTGATAGGTATGCATTTGGTTTGCATAACAATTAGTTGTTTAGCTTGATGCAAATAAACTAACAGTTAAAGGTGTTGTTGTATAGTTTTATACGTGTGAGCAATACGTTAATACAGCAAGAAAAAACAAACCATTCAATTCCATCTGTTGACTCTTCCTTGTAAAACGTCTATACACAAACACTTAATCGTGTTTGCTTTAAGCATAACCGGAGAGTGAATACCATATCACAAAGTAAGAAAATATAGTGCGAGAGAAATCAATAAAACGGGGTCCGCGAAGAGGCAATTACGTTGTACACCGAAAGCCATCGCAGACGAACCAAATCTGTCCATCAATGATACAAGCAAGGAAGGTTGGAAAAACAACTAGCCTGCAGTGAGGTTCAAACTCACGACCTCCGGCCATCAGGGCTGCGGAATCTGTTAAAAATACCCCGAGTCCGGCTCCGGCTAAAAAATAAACCCAAGTTCGACTCCCGAACGTAACTAAGTATGGTGGATATTCAGCAATCCACTTATAGGGTGTCCTACAATTCATCCACTGACAATACTTGGTTGGAAAATATCTACCATATGCTATCCGCGCTTACAATTTACAGTTGGCGGCCATATTACATTCAAAATATAGTACTGCGCATGCGCACGTCGTACTCAGGGAATTTTACGTGATGTTACTCGATTCTGAGTTCAACTTCAGCCAAAAACGACTCTGTCGAGTCCCGAGTCCGCTCCGACTGCGCAACCATGCCGGCCATACTGGGACCGTATAAACAAGCATTATTTGTTCAAACCAACTCAACTTTCAGGCAAAATTATGTATCAAGTAATTGATATGCTCATCTATACCAAAGCAGAACTCGATAGACTCTGTTAACATGTTCAAAACCAATGCAATATTATAATAAACTATATTGAAATTTTCTCCTTACTGTCGTGGTTGGTGTTCCAAACTCAAATCTAATTATAAAATTATTGATTTAATATTTGGTTTCAACTTTTTTGTAAAATTTTGTGCAAAAATTTGTTGACCTTTTTAAACTTGTGTTCTATTTAATCGCCCAAAGTTTTAGTTTTAAAAATAATTTCAGACACACAGCCGCTATCAAACCGAGTAGCGCGCCAACTTATGGTTTTCAACCGTTTAGGGATAAGCCTACCAAAAAGCGGAATTTCGGAGACTAATTCACATGTTGGAAACCCATGCAAAACCTTTGTAAAAATTAAAGCAATATTTCCTTGATCGAATTTTCGCACTGAATAGATCATTTCGATTGATGTCTCGCAGACACTTTAAGCATAAAAACAAAATTTAATTTAAATTTAAAATGCCATCTCGTTAAATCCTTAATGTCATTTGAACCGCCACAGTGAGGGACCAGCATTCTGTTGTAGGTGCACGCTCGATATTGTTATCAAAGAAATTTGCGTGCAAACCTGCATTGGTATATTTCGCACTTAATTTTCATAAAAAAAGCTAAATTGTGGTAAGAACATAAGCGCTGCATGGAATGCAGACCGGGTGAGGTGTAACCGAAGTCCATCATGATTCGGTAAAGACCTAAAAAAAGTAAAACAAATAAATAGTCACCATCTATCCATGAAACTTGAACGTTGTTCGTTTGCCGCAAGCAAAAATTGTTTCGGAGAACGGCTTAAGTAGGCTTGACTTCAGAAAGACTTTAAAACCGCATAATTATAAGACAAGGAATATAAAAAGGGAAGTTTTTTAAAACAAATCGGCATATAGCAACATCATTTTCTAAACTCTATTCTGCCTGGTTTTTTTTCGCAGATGTGTCTATTGCAGTTTTACATAGGTAGATTTGTTTAATTTGTATTTAAAAAAAAAAAGATTTTTGCTGGGGTGGAATGAATAGTGCTTGAACAGATTATCATATTTTTAATGGCACAATGTCCACATAGAAAGATTCATTTAAACAAGATCAGAAATTAAGATGGATTCGAGCAAAATAAAGTAATAATTTTATTAACTTTTTTCATGTTGAAAAACTACTGCCTGTGATTCGTGTTGCATCTAATATTTAGGGAAACAATCAGTGTTAAAGCTAGATACAACTTCCTAGCACATGAATTAAGTAGTTTTATGCGCGGCATATTTATTTAAGAATTATTGTTTACTCTTCTACAGAATAGGCATCAAAAAGAAACAAGCAAATATATACTCTGGACATGCAAGTAAATATGAAAAGAACAACAAACCAAGAGTCTGATCATTGTTAGGTTTGGCTGATGGGTATGTTTGTTTATGAAATATTGATAAGGCTACAATGGCGATTGAACTACACTACAAAATGGCTGTGTTGAATACATTATAACTTCAACCAAACCCGTTTAACTTGTTTTGATGGAATTACCATTACTATTACACAGTACAAATTGGTACATACAACCGCATAATCGCGAACTTCCTTTTCTTATTGCATACAACACGTACAATATAAATATCTAAGCAGTAAGCAATATAGCACCAAACGATATGCCATCATTGCCGTGTACATTTCTTTGAAAGTCCAATAAGGGCAAGTAAAACATTAATTCCAAATAAGTGTCACATTAATCTGTATAAAAACAGGACAACTCAACATTGCACGACTTGTTCAATTAACAATAAACGCATTTTCCAAAACGTTTTGGCGTAAACGAACCACTTGAAAATAACACTCAACATACTTGTGACCAGGGTTCTAACGTTAAAACTAGAAATGTCCGACACTTGGAATTTTATTCAAAAACCGATACGAGATATTTTCACGAAGAAAAAACTATCGCGGACTAAATGACGTCATTACTATAATCACAACTTGTTGTCAATAAAACGTTCAAAGGTTACATTTTTTTTGTTATTTCGGCAAATTTGCTTAAGCGTATAAGTACCTTTGATTGTTATATTTATTATTTTCTAATTAATTTACCATCTAAAAAACCCTGTGAAAAATCTCAAACCAGCGGCTGAAAAACCTTCATTATTTGGGCATCTTTTCGGCAAAGATATCAACGTGGTATCAGACGAGGAACAAAAAAGATACCCTTGACATAACGTCCCTATTTCGATACTACAGACATTTTTAGTTAAACCGTTATTATGCGAGGCAAACGTTGCTATTTGTTTGCCATTGCTTAAAATTCAGGCATGGACGAAAGCAAAACATTTCGAATCCTTCTTGTAACCTAACATAACAAATCACTTCATTACTACGGCGTTCGGCGTTACAACTTTCGCAAGGAACGCGCGATTCACAACTTTAAAAAAAAAATATCTTAACTTTACATTCGGCCAACCATTTCATAACGTTTCAAGCGACAGAGGCACAAGTTCTAAAAACAGCGCGTCGACTTCGCTCGTTCCAGATTACCGCATAGAAAACGGGCAAACTTTAAAACCAGTCGATAAAAAATCGAAAACTTCAAGTCGATTTTTCCGTCTCATCTAGGGCGCCATCTTCCGACGGCGGCGGCGGCGCGGGGCGCTCGGCTTTCAGTCGCTTTTCAACCTCGATGATGAGGTACTTTATCTCCTTGGTGGCGCCGCCGGCGTCGGGCAGCACGTAGCGGTCGGCGGCGATCACGGGTGGGTCGGGCTCGCTCAGGTCTGTGTCCATGTCGCCGAACTTGAAAGTGATCAGCTCGGGAAAGGAGCGTCGGGACGTGATCTTGACGATGGCGCGTAGATAGCGTGGAGGACGGGCCCGTACCCAGGTCTGGCGCGACTGCTGCTGGCGTCGACCCTTGCGAGCCTTCACGACCAGCAGGCAGCGCATTTCCTCGTCGGTGACTAGCAGGTAGGCTGGAAGCAGCGTGCCCTCGTCCGACACTGCCTTGCACTCGTAGCAGAAGCGCACCTCGGGACGCGAAGTCCACGCTCCCAGCTCCTCAATCTCTTGCCCGGATGTGGAGGTGGAGGGATGTTGCTGGTGGTTGCGACCTCCTTCTTCGTCATCTTCGTCTTCGTGCTCGTTCTCGTCGCCGATGCTGAAGACGGACTCGGTGCCGCGGTAAGGTTTGCCCTTCACTGAGGCCTCGATGTGCCTGCGAGATTAGAGCATTGTAAAAAGGATCTCCGGCTAGGATTGATGGGAAGGTTTGTGTTTGTTTTTTAGTTGCCCGCCTATAGTGCTTATTCTGCGCTGCTTGCTTATTTTGTGCTTGTAAAAGCAGGGTTGAATTGTTTAGGTTTTTCTTTGTCTGTTTGCGATTATGCAATCAACAACACAGTACAAGATCACTGTAACACCAAACTAAGAAATTGTCCAGCTGTGACAGAAACACTCATACAATTGTTAGTACAACTGTGATCTAGGCCTTTAAGTCACATAACATAGTACGCCGGGAACCTTCAGGAGGCTTAGCAAAGTCGGTCGATCTATTACAGATCTCTATGCAACATGTGTCCAGCTGTGCTTACAGTTTGATTTGGGCAGGTCGTAGCCGCGGCTGTCCGACACGTTGTCCGACGTTGGTTCAATAAAAATCAGAACGATATAATATAATAGATATCGAAAGGTAAAAGAGGATCTCATTGCTTCATGTCTTGATATTACAACTATGTTGTCTAGGTCTGTGTAGGCTTTTTAAAGTTGCAACCATATATGTAAGGATGGTTTACCAAGGTAGTTTAAAGCGAGGTGTTGTTAGCAGTACTGATTATATGGACGCATTATCAGGCGTTTGTTTTCTCGATGAGATTCGAAATTTTCCAAAGTCTGACCTTAAGAGTAACTTCTACATGCTAAAATAAAGGAAGTGCTCAAGGAGCGCTGGGCGTGTTAAGGCGATGATTAATTTGCCACGCCAGCTGAATTGCCAATAAGACCAACAAGGGATGGTCGTGGGTTAGCCGCGGCTTTGAGATCACGTAAATGGTACGTTTTCGTTGAGAAAATATGTATAGGTAAAAAGCCTTCTACGCCATTGGCAGGTTACGTTTTTGTTCACAGTAAGTTTTTTAAACCGATGATTATACATATTGCTACATAAGCTAGCTGAATTATTTTTAAAAACAGGTAAAATTTTTCAGTAAAAGTATTGGATTTGAAATAGAATATTTAGTTTACCTTTCTTGCACGTTCCACTCCTCGTCCACATTTTCGATGAAGTTTGTCACTTTCTCTTTAATTTTAACTGAATTTTCCAGGATGTTGCCCGCCATTTTCTTCATCAGGTTTCGCATGCCTTGCCCCTTGTTCTCAGCGTTCTCCTGCTTCACAGTTTCTTCTGTAATAAAGATATTTTTTTCTTTTTAGGAACTTTACAACAAAACAGGTGGCATAACAAGCTTTAAGATAAACTAACTAGACTAACTGTAAATTAGTTTTGACTACATTTTTTGTTTGTTTTTTATTAAACAGTTTTCAGGCATAGCCGATTTACTTCTGTTAATTGAATTATGACTTACCGAAAATAATTACTTATTTAGGCGGATTACCAATTACTTTTGAACTATTCAATGAAACATGCACACATATGTGTGTTAACAACTGAGATCTAGCCCTTCTGAAGTTGCTTTTGACCAACGACTACGACTTACGTATAATTAGTACACCGAAAGCCATCGCAGACTCACCGAATCTGTTGATCTATGATGCAAGCAGGGAAGGCCAGAAAAACAACTAGCCTGCAGTGAGGTTCGAACTCACGACCTCCGGTCAAGCCGGGACCGTCGCTCTACCAGCTGAGCTATGCAGGCTCAGAGAGGAGCGAGTCGACTCTTTCGGTGTACTTTTGACCTAGTTATTTTATTGTCTTTGGATGGGTAACTGATGTATTAGGATTTGCAAGTCCCTTTTCATATTACCCGGTCAGAACTTTAAGCCAAATGCCAAGACAAGGCAAAAGCCGCCAAGGTAAAAAAAACTGCCAACCACCAAAAAACTTTTAAGAGAAACTTACTGTTCGACTTGGCCGCCGGAGCGTTGGTCCTTTCTGCGCCGACGATCCATTCTGAGAGGTCGATGCCAACGTCGCTGAGATACTCGATGAGAGACGAGTAGCCGCCGCGCGCCAGGCTTACGTAGGTCCTGTGCTTCTGCAGCAGGTTGGCAATCACCATGTACATGTACTGGTCTTCTTCCTCCGTGCCGCTGCCTGTAAATTATCAGTTGAGACGTTCACGCGGCGGCTTTGGATATGCCGGCAATAGTGTGCATCGCGTGACCGTTTATACGACAGTTTATGCTACGTGGCCGCTACAAAAGCGTTCAGTTGCATTGACAGAGGCGGTAATACGACCACAACAGGGGAATAAGGGGCTAGCTCATTTTTAAGCTGAAAGAAAAGAATGACCAAACGGCCCTTTCAGAGGCTTTTTCATGTTCTGTCAGGAAATATGGCTGCTTCGAAGGCATTCTTTTTTTAAGAGGTGTTAAAATGGCACACTTAGTACGGCGGAACAAGGAAGGCGGCTGCTTTTAAACCTGGGAAAATTAGTCGAAAATATAGCATTTTTTCGGAATGGTTTATGCGAAAAAGTAGGAAATATTTTTAGATATCAATTAGTTCAAGATGGACGCCAAATAGTCCAGTGAACATAGCATGAGAAACATTTCTGTACACCGCGTATTGTGGCCTATATTTCCTTGTGAGGAATAGGTCAAGAAAGTTACAAAAACCAAGCAAAGAAGCGACGTGTCCATTAAAATACAGTCAAGAGGAGAGGGCAGCAGACACGTAGACCTACCTGGTGATTGTTTACCGGCGTAAAATAGATTGCGGGTTGGACTGTGCACCTAACCGGGCGCTTGTAATGTAATTACAACACGCGCCTTAGGTTGCGAATTCGTTTGACAACGTCTCTGGCCATAATTTAAGTTCAGTGGTTGAAGTATAAATGTAAATTATAACTAAGTATTGCAAATCAGTCACAGTCGTTATACCTTTTATTCTGGCGTTTGAAATAATTATTTTCTTTACCAGAAAGTTGAAGCAAGGCAATTTACCCTGCTCATAAAAAAAAACTGCATGTAAGTTAACTTGCTTTAGCACTGATGATACCTATAAACTGAGAAATTTGGTGTCATACAATGTAACACTTAAATTGGATAAATAAACCACTACGAATCCATAACCATTAGCAGCACAACAGTTCTTCTACTGTTGGTTCTTGTATGGAAATTTTTCAAATTCTGCTTTCTGTTTTTTTTTATAAAGCTGTCAGACAATTAGCATTGTCAATTATGTGAAATATCTTTGAACAGTAATTGTGGTTCACTGATAACCTGACTAAAGAGTTTTGCTTAACATAATACATAAGTAAGTGTACTTAAAAAATAGAGTTGAACTAAAAATTATTTTAAAGCCAACTGAATAGAATACATGTAAAACAGATGACTTGTTCAACAAATCTACCTAGAAAACAGAGGTGTTCTCCCCCAGCAGCAGATCCAGCCTGTATTGCTTGTTCTTGGGCGGCAAACAAAGATGACAGAGCTGCCGCAAATTCCACTGGCTCTTTCAACATCAGGGTGGCATCCAAATGGAATGCAGTCAAAAGATGGCCCTTGTTGTATCTGAGAATTAACCAGGTTTCTTAACAATTCATTCACTTATAAATATTGAACAGTGCTTCACAGCAAGTGGGTCGCGAAGCTATTTCAGGTGGGTCGCAAAGCATTTCAAAATGTGAGTTTTTATTAGATTTGGAATTATTGTATTATCATTCTGTAACATTTATGCAATAATATCACAAATACGTAACAATTAGATGTGTTGTATTGTGTGGCATTAACTATTTGAGTAAAGGTTGGGAAGCACTGATATAGAAGATACAATACATATTAACTTTGATATAATGCTATGTTTGTTATTTTGCACCAGTGATTTTTTTGCTTTTTAGCTCCGTAGTTAAACAGTGCTACTTACTCTTGGGCAGCTCGGCAATCTACAACAAAAAATCGTATTTGTGGGCCATCTCCATCATCAGAACTGTGGGAAGGTTGACTGGAGAGCAACAGTTCAGGGATAGACACCTGCATAATAATTTAGTGATAAAGTATAATTATTTAGTGATAATTGGCCAAAGCACTAATCCATAGCTGTTTGCTAAACATTACATATTAAATCTGTAAAAATGTCAGCAAAACTAATATGTGTTTAGCAATCAGCAGAATAGTTTAATATGTCTAGCCTTTACTAACTACATGTGCTTTAACACCTGTAAGGAATAAAGTAAGTCTCAAACTTTATCAACTTTATTTGAAATACCTTGAGACAGAATGCCTGTGAAAGATCAGAGGCAATCGAGTCCACTTTCGAGGCATTCGTGACCATAGTGCCACTGTAGAAACAGCCCCCAAGCTCTCTCCTGAAAGAAGAAGGGGTTCTTTCACTGTAGTAGGAGGCCAGTTGACAGAAGTCAGTCACATCTTCAACAGTGAGAACAGAAGGGGCATTGCTTAGTGTCTCAATCACTTCATTCTGATCAGGCTTGTCACTGTTGGTCGTCATAACCTGAATTGAAACTAACTTCAATTAAACCTTCTTTTGTTTGTGATGTCGTAGCTGAATTTGTTTTTTGGTAAAGTTGCTTCACACTAGCATGTAGCCCAATATCCATTATGAAACCTTATTTCGACCTTAATACAACCACATTGAATAAATGTTTTGTTATTGCAAAATGCAAATAACAAAAAGCTCACACTTTATAATTGTTGTTAATCACCAATAACAACCTGAATTGACATTATCATTCGGCTACTGAAAAGTCAAGTGCTGCATGCACTCTAATTAGTTTTTAGTACACTTACAAAAAATTTTGTAACCTTACATATTAAACATATATAAATGTATTATTTACTATTTGCAACTATTTTTATGATTAAGGGTTAGATAATTTTAGGTTTATGATGATAAATGAAATCAAAATTCATCAATAATAAAATGGCACATAAGGTGAACTGCAACTCTTACCTGTTCCTTGGCATTGACCAAAATAACTAGGGCAAGATACAGAATAAAAAATGGGTCTGACTTCTGGAGATATATATCCCAAATGGCAGAGACAACAGTTGCAGAGCAATTGGATCCAAAAAGAGTAGAAAACCAGGACCTTGAAAAAGACTCTGTGGATATTTTGCAAGTGTCCAGAAAGCTGCACATCTCTGGGTCGTGGTACAAAAGTAAGAGCCGTAGTAGATTGTAGGGTACTTTTGTGACGTTGGCCGACATGTCTGATCGTGGAACATAGCGTGACATAATGGCATAAAAGCAATTGTACAAATCACCACGACTGAGGCTGATTTCAAGCAGTGGCTGTAGTATTTGCATGAATCCATTATCTTTCTGGTACTTGACTGCTCGGCATTTGCAATAGAAAGTAACAACTGCCATGGCATCTTCAATAGAAGTTTCTCTCTCAAAACCTTCAAGCTCTAATTCTGGCTGTTCATCAAGAATTTTGTCAACAATCTTGACACAGTTTTGTTTGAGTTCATCCTGATTCGACAAATCAAGTTTGCCATCCCACGATGACATAGAATCCGATCGACTGGCAACATTTAAACAGATTTTCCAAACACTTGGCCTAAAAGTAGAAACAAATATGGTTTAGTGATTTGTATTTATATAGTTAAAAATTACCAGACAATCAGACATTTACAAACATTTAACACATATGACACCGTTCTGATAGATTTTTGCCAGTTATGTCTGGTTAAATACATATATTGTGTAGCGGGGGTTCTAAACCTGTGCAAGGATGATATTAAACTAATATAACTTTTTTATTTATTCATAAACCTTGCACTATGTGATGCTATGCTTTATGTAAAACAAAATTTCATAACATGTGATATTTTTTTTGCATTTTATGATGGTCAGACTCAGAAAGCATGCAGCCAACATTGTTAAATAGCATAGGTGTTGGTGGTTGTTTGACTGTTTAACATTGTGTCTAAAATGGGCTAACTAAATGCTACCCCACAAAAGAATAACACATTATAATAATGCAGCATTCATGGTATCATATATAGACACCTGGCATGACATATTAATATAAAGTATCTACATGACTGTAAAAAATAAAATTAACTTCATATTAGGAAACTAAATTTCTCACAAAGTTGGCGTGATAAACATTTCTCTTGATTTTTGATTAGAGGAAGTGAAGTCGCTTAATACGACTTTTGGAAAATATTTTTTCCTTCTCGTATTATTCTCTTGCAATTCACAAACATCCCAAATGACCAACAAGTTTGAACAAATATATTAAATAAATACCTTGTACATAATGACATACACAAAACCCTTTTAGAAACAAAAAATACTGGTAAATATAAAATAGTTTGAAGGTAATTGACACAACATTTGCTACCAACGAGCAACCTACCTGTATTTTGCTGGGATGTTTCTACATTTGCAAATGCTCTTTATAATTCCTTGGTCCACAAACCCTTCACTAAGAACGTCATCAAGTTCTTCATACCACTTGGTGTCAGGAACACCTTCTTCATCGCCATCAACCATTACAGGACTGTCGGAGTCATCAAGGTGCTCGATGTCACTTGCAAATTCATCAGACAGAGGAGTGCTATTCAATGTGTCGCTCATGGTTTACATGTGTATGTTTTACAGCATACTCCGATTTAAATATACAATCAATCTTATTCCAAATTTAGATCTGAAACCAAGTTTGATTTAAATTTGAGCGCTGGTCTGGAATCCTACCACATTTTCGTCTTGGGGTTTATATTGCTAACATTATTTTGGTTTGGTTACGAGTTTGTGTTTGGGTGGGTCAAGTATAATTAATAATATATTTATTCGGCACTGGTCTAGAATCCTACCACAATTATTAAATCAATGCACAATACTTGGGTTAGGGTGTGAGTTAGCATTTGGGTGTGGGTGGGTCAAGTATTATTATATTCATTATTTATTATTAATACTTGACCCACCCTAAGCCAAAGCGCCAACCCCTACCCTAACCCAAATAATGTGTGTTATGGTAGGATTCTAGACCAGCGCCATTTATTCTCCTATATTTATTTCTTCCTTGCATGTTTAATTTTGAAAAAAAATCGTTTTATTAGTGTAAAAAAGTGGCAGGATTATAGACCAGCACCGGTATTTGTATTATTGGTGTTAACTTCTATTACACCTCTTTCATAAAACAACTTAGTCTCTATTTCAAGGTACATCTGAATCTGATTCACTAGAGGTGTCAATTACATGAAGCATGATTGCAATTAACTAAATAACTAAGTAAATAACTTGGCATCTATTGTTAAAAAAAAATTGTGTTACAAATCATAGAATACTTACCAAACACTGACGAAAAACGTCAGTAACTTCAACACAGGCATTATTTGTATTGAATTTCGACGACATGTTTTGTTAAAAGTTTTTCCACCCTTAAAATAAAACCTCACTAATCCAAAACTTTACCAAAATAAACAAACTATGTGCTGTGCCTAAGGTTACTTCTTTACGACTTCACGTTTATATGTAACTTTGTGACGTTGCGTTCTAACTTTGTTACATCACGTGATATTAAGCAGGAGTCGAACCGGAACCGAACCGGAACTTTATGAACCGGGTTTGGGTCAATTTTTTCCGAACCGTAACCGAACCTGAACCGGTTTTTATACGATTTTAAGGAGCTGAACCGGACCTGAACCTTAACCAAACCCGAACCTCTAAACAAAAGCGGTTCGCTCCTGCATGACGTCACAACTTCTGTTTTACAGAGTCAAGTTACGCCATGATCGAAATGGAACGAAAAAATCGTTTATTTTTTATTTTTTAGATATTTCAATAATGAGTTGCTGTTTTTTCAATATGTCACATAACTTAGATTAAATGACTTACAATTCAAAGATTATTCTTTACATTTATCGACCCACATTTTGAGATTTAACGCAAATTATATTGTATTTGAACCGGAACTTTATGAACCGGAGCTGAACCGGAACTTTTAAATTCCTCCGAACCGAAACCGGCACTGAACTGGATTCCGAAAAAATCCTTGAACCCGAACCGAACCTGAACCGGAAAAGTCAAACGGTTCGACTCCCTGATATTAAGTCACTTTGTGAAGTCGTCTATGAAAAAAAATTCATGTCTCCCCCCCAAAAAAATCGTTGACTCGCGGCGGATAATCATCGAATACAGTTAAGTTGATATTCTGTGGTATCATATCTTTATTAGCTGTACTGAATTCATATTATTTCACATAACCATTTTGGTCGACAAGAACGGCATTAGTAGGCCTACAGCAAATCAACACCGAGACCATATTTAGTATTTACATTACATGTATATGGTAGTTGTACAAAACATACTGAAACGTGTGTACGTGTGGCAAAAAGAAACATTTTTGCAAAAAGAGCGAAATCATTTTAGAGATCTTTGGTCTTAAAAGCTTGTTGCTTGTCGAATCGTCATTTTTACGAAGCTCGCTCTTCAGAAATGCAAGAATGCTACTTTTATGCCCGGAATGTTTTCTATGTTCATTTTGTATAGCGGTTTTTAGCTTTGGAGATACAAGCTATTTCTTTATTCTTCATTATAACAGGAAAAAGTGACGAACACAGGGTATAAGACTTATCCATACAACACAGCCCTATCATAACTGTTGTAAACTTCAGGCGTAAAAAAGCGATAACAAATGCCGTCGATCTGTGAAATGACCACCGCAGGCAGTTTCAGTTCATTCGTCATTGTGAGAATATATGCCACGAAGCCTTAGCCTACAATTACAGGCCTGGAGCAAGTAAAGTGCGTCGAGCAAGACAGACGCACGTCCGCTTCACATTGGAATTGTGGAAATTTTAGCGGTTTACTACAGCGCTATTTTCCGGTGTCGGAATTTTCGGTCAGATAGCTGCGAAAGGCCTTAAAGTCGGTCAAAAATTTACGACAGCAAAAAAAGGCAAAATTCTGGTATTTTTGCGCACCGGAGACAGCTCGCTTAACAGATAATTGAAGCAGTCACAACAACAAGTTCAGGTGTTGTGTCGCGTTGGGTAATTATGTTTTACAGCAGGCTTTTTTGCAGTGTTGTAGTGACTGGGCTTAAATCTTTTTGGCTTTGAAATGAAGTGTTTAAATTAAGTATAATTTTGTAAAATTGATTCCTTTATCTCAGTTTGTGCATGTTAAACGATAAGCTTGCGTATAATTTGCGTTTTGTGTTATTTTTGGATGAGTTATTGTTGATAATTGAAAGGGTTTACCAATTTTAATAGTTTAGACTTTAGAGTTTAATTTCAATGACAAAGGCTTGACCTGTAATTTATTCAAAAAGACTTGACTTGGACTTTTTTACAAATGAATATAAAATAACTTGATTATGCTACAGCACTGCTTTTTGTCTTGTTTTGTCTTTTAGACACAACGCTGCTTTAGGTTGTTTATTTCATATGAAGCAAACCTTTTTTTGGATAACTTTATCAGAAAATGTGGTATGAATGCGTTGTGCTTGTGCTATTGACTAGTGCTGTTGGATTATTTGCTATACCCGATCTCAGCTTAGAGCCGAAGAAGTTGCTTTTACGGTTGGAAAACCTCACGGAAAATGCTTTGAAATATCGCGAAATTCAAGTACGTAATTCCGCCTGAAGTAGCCCTTACCGACAGTAAAATGCATAGTGACAATTAAATGCATGTGCATTGCAGGAACACTTCGATGCTCTGTCCTATAAATATTCAAAGATTGATGGAGATTTCCAGCTCAACCAGGTATACTATATACGTATACATATTCTTCTTTTTAACCATGTGGCCTCAAGACGTTTAAACGTTAAAAAAACAATATTAGAGAATCGAGGTCTATATTTGTGTCTTTAAATTTGTGACGCATTGTTAGAGTATATAACTTTGATATGACAGATCATACATGCACTAAGAGATTACGTGAAGTCTGGGGTTACTTTACAAATTTCTGCCGCATTTTATTTGGCAACAATTAAGCAGGATAGGAAAACGTTTGTCGCGTGTTCTTCATAGGTCAGCGGTACAGGTGTCGCTTGTCTATAGTTCACTAAAATTGTAGTTTTGAACGTTTTCTATAGCGGCCTCATATTTCATAGTTGGCCAGTCACTAAGTGACGACCACCACACTATATCAACATTTTGGATACTCCAAACCCGGTCGGGAAAATCTTTTTGTGGTGTTTACCAATTTTAATGTGACGTCACTTTTTAGATTGTCGAGTTGCTTCGGGAGAAGTTCTGGGAGCGAAAAGAGGCAGTGAGGGTTCTCAGCGAGTCAGTGGCGAGGTCACTAAACCTGAAATCGGCTCGGCCACGGGAGTGCTGCTCGCTCAGGAAAGACGAGCTGCTATACGACCCTAGATTCAAAACGGAGGTAGCACTTACCTAACTGTTAATGCTGTTTTTTTTAGTCTAAACTATTTCAACTTAAAATAAAAATAATATCACATGAACTTGAAATTTTTTGAAGAAAAATATGCAAAATGGAGTTTATTGTACAAAAAATATTGCAGCTTATTAAACTGAAAATCCCTAGGTTAGGGCGCCTAAACTTTTTCTTATTCCTTAAATAGCAAAGCGTCTACTAAACGTAAGTCGGGATCAAGTGCCAACTTTTGAAAGCGGTTACAACTTAAAATTAATCGAAATATGTCACCAATTTACGCGAATATACCTATACCTACGTATCCGCATTTCATGCGGGCTTGCCTAAATTCCATTACCGCGCTTCTGTTTTTGTGTTTGGATTGTGCAAAGCTGTACAAACAAGAATGTGCCAATTATCCCGGTAAATTCGACATCATTGATTTGGTTTCAAATATATCGGAGACAAAATAAACAGGATATTATACCTATAGGTGATGTTTTACAGGTTGCTGCCACACTATCTTGCGATAAGATTTCCGGTTCGGCCGACAACGATACGTTTTATTTAGGCGCTGACTTTGCCGAGACCAGTGTAAATAATTTAAAAAATGTGCCCTCATTGAAATGGCAGTATTTCGGAAGCGAGCACGGGGTTACAACCATATACCCGGCATGGCCCAGTGACGACTGCACCAGTTACGACAACAGATTCAGGTAATGCAGCCCTGTATATTCGCTGTCGGGTTTTCACGGTTTCGGTTCCACGCCTAAATTATTCTTATTCTGTAAATACCTTTTTTATTTCGAAAGAGGAACTGTGTACCTAAGGATTATTACATGTCGTCAATTAATATTAGGTGTATTAATAAAAAGGCGTTTTTGTAGACCTTTCTGTAGTTGATTGTGCTGCGAGAAGTAAGATTATAGGCCAGGGCTATACCACACAATTCCTGCAATGCTTTTGCTTTCTTTGTAAATAAAACGCAGCAAAGGGCATCAACGAAAAACTCGTAGATTCGTATCAAGAAAATAGTTTTATTTAATAGTAAAAACCAGAACTGCAGAAGTCGGAGTCGGACTCGAGACTCGAGACTCACTTTGGATTTGAAGGTGTCGATTTATTTGGCTAGAGGCGGACTCGGGATTCGTGTAAGACTACCGAGTCGGACATGCGCAGAATCAAATTTGAATCCAATAAGGTCGCAAACTGTACAATATAAGCGTGGAATAGCATAGGTTGAAATACTTTCCAGCTACGTATTGTGAGTAAAGACACCTCTATGAGTTGTTTGCTTTATGTCCCCACTATTTAAGTTACGTAAATGGGTGAAACAGGCAGTAAAATCGGAGCTGGACGGGAGACTCGACAAGGTAGACAAATTTGGCCGGAATCGAACTCGGAACTCGAGTCTCATGAGATTTTTTGTTTCGACAAGAGTCTAACTTGGGTTGCTTTCAACCGACTCCGCAGCCCGGGTATAAAAAATTGCGGTTGTTTGAATTTATTTTTAGCTTGATAAGATTGGTATTTTTAAGGAAAGCTAATAGCTCCTATTGTAGATCCGCCTGAATTTCCCCGGCGAAATGTCGCTAAATATATACCGCCAATCGGCCATACGCGGTCTATAAGCATGGTCATTGAAAAAACTTAGCTTAATATTGTTAATGCTATTGTGATGGTATACATATTAAACTTACGACAACACATTAATAAAGGGTTTAGCTAGCAAGTTTTCTGTGTTGTGTTACTTTCCAGGCCGTGGTACGCCGAAAGTAACGTTCCGAGACCACAGGAAGTGGTGATCGCGATCGACCTTAGTCGGTCAATGGTGGGAACAACAAATGGCGAGTCGCTTATTAAGCTAGCTCAGAATGCTGCAACAACCGTTATCGAATCGCTCAGTCCCAAGGATAGCGTAAGTACTGATTTTTAACTGTTAACCTACTGAGATACAGTGTCACGCTCGTGGATTGTTATCAGACCTTTCATTTCTAGCTTAGTCCAATAAAACTATTTTAACTAACGGAAACCTAATATATTTCCCATAAAATTTATGTTTGCCATACATTTTTGGGTTGATTGATAAGCGAGGAGTTAGATTTTGCAAATAGTAGACAATACGGTTTACTAAGAACTAAATTACGATTTTTATCCTTCCACCGAACGGATATATATGTCCTGACCTCTGTTTGGTAGTATGTATCCCAAAAGATAAACCAATGGTGAACAATTGCTTTAATGCATCAAAACCTGTACAAAGTTACAATAAATACAAACGATGAGATTATTCGACATAGCTGGACAGAAAATCTTGTTTGTTTCAGTTTGCCGTTATTGGATTCTCGGACAAAGTGTTCACATTGCCAGACAGCTTTTCATGTTTTTCCAAATCGCTGGCCACCGCAACAATAGCAAACAAGAAGGCTATTTCTAAGTCTGTTAAAGCTCTACGGGCCGGAGGTAAGGTATTACTGACCTTGTATGCTGTCTGAAAATCGTGATAATCATTTTTTGTCACGTTTGGCACAAAAGAGATACCTCCCACAAACTTATATATTTCAAGGTAAAACCAGTTTTATGAATTGCTGTTCTTGTGTGTAAAACGTTGATCCTTTATTAGGTGATTATACTTACTTCACGCCAGTTCTGACGAAAGCTTTTGACTACTTCGACAACAGCAAAAAGAAAAAAGAAGGTAAAGACGAGGTCAAAAAAACAGCGAATTTACCAAAAGTCTGTTTTTTTAGTTAGTGCTGTTGCATAACCAATTATCGAAAGTAAAATAGCCATAACAATCAAAGAGCCTAATGTGTACCCAATGTGACAAAAAATAAATAGGCTTCCTTTACGCATGTGTAAAAAACTTAGTCTTACGTTTGCTTGGTGTAAAGACATTTGTGAAAAAGAAATCAATTTTTATAAGGGGAAAGTAAATTTGTTTAAAACGCGACCTTAGGGGAACCATAAAACAATCTGGAAAACCCTTTAAATGTTTGCAAAACGATTTGTTCTGACACACCTCCAGTTGAAAAGCACTCTCTGCCCTAAAATCCGAATAGTCTCGGAAACAGGAGGCACGACGGTAATTTGCCGTTGACGTCGTGGAAAAACACAAACCGGGCTGCTGAGAATATTTTGCTGCAAAGCCAATTGCAGTCGCCCGCGGCTCCATGTAAAGCAAATCACGCACGTTCTTCAAATTCCAATGATCAAAAGATAAATTACTTATGCCTTTATCACAGCACACTATCGTTAAGTACAATTTGCTTTTAGATTTTCAGCTTGCAACAACTTTTTATAGCAAAATAAAAATCTCTCATGCCGAACAGTTCCTTTTTTAGATGTTTTTATAGTTTTGCACTAATAAACGAAGAACAAGTTGCCTAAATTGCTACAAACAACGACAATTATCCTAAATTGGCGCACAGTTAGGTTTCAAAACTTCGAATTCGATAATTGCAACCGCGTTTTAAATAATGCGATAGCCGCGAGCGAGATTGAGCACAATTTAACAGGCGAAGCCTTATTTTAGGTTGGAGTGGTTTGTGGCATTCCGTACAGCTTTCACTTTAACTACCTGGTCGGTAAAGTATGTTTGAAAGGCTTGCTTGTCACGTTTGGAAACGCCCGTCTCTTGGGAAATACGATTCGATTTGTACATGTTTGCTTATACAAAAGCCATTTCGTTTTATGCAAAACATTTTATTGGACAGCAAAAAGTTATCAAAGTCATCGGAACATATGGTATAATGACTGAAGGTCCTTGTCGTGGTATAATGATTGAAGGTCCTTGTATCACATTTTATATTAATTTATAGTTTTAAAATTGCCAATATAGGCTGAACGCTGAATTAGACACAATAACGAAAAATGCTCTAGTTCAAAACAGAAACAAAAAAAAATAAAAAAGCTCGAAATTATTTTTGCCTTAGACCACCGCGATATTTTTGGTTTCAGCATGGCTAAATCTCATGCCGCAATAACCTGCAATGACTACGTTCAAAAAAGCGCTTTGCCAAGATTGGTGTTTGTTGTGCAGATTGCAATCGGGTTCTGCTATTTATTTCGGACGGGGAACCCCACGATAACTGTGCAAATATTTCGCAGCTGATTAGAATGCGGAACGGAAAACTTAATAATTCCGTTGTGGTAATGACCTACGGACTCGGAAACTCAGGTAGGTTTGTTTACAGCGCAGTATAACGTAGATCACTTAAGCTTAACGGCTTGTCACAAAATTACATTAATATGCACTATTTTGCTGTTCATCACCAATCAAGTCATATAACGCATAAAATCGCGATGTCTGTGATAAACTGTCTGACATGTTTGTTTAATTATTTTACGATGCTTTACAAACTTTCAGACGGGTTAGCGTGCTTCAGTTTCAGTTTTTTTTATGGTTTGACTTTAGAGACCGCAAACATTTCATATTATCATGTAAAAATAATATTAGTTAATAAAACGATAAACTTTTTCCGTATATAAGCCAATTCCGTATATAAGCCATAAATTGAGAAAGCGGTGTTGAAATTTAAGAGGTTTAGATTATTGAAAAAAAATATTTGCAGTATGTTATTTCTATTTTTAGATTTTAAAATCTTGAAAGAGATGTCTGCAGTATCTGTGGAAAGTTATGGTCACAAGGTAATTTAAAGCAATTCCTAAATGCACACATAAGTTTATATCGCGATTCCTGCTAATGTTAAAGTTTAATTGACAACCGCACTTAGTCGTTCTATATAATCCAATTTTTGTCTTAATAGGAAAAACAGCCGTTTACGCGCATTCAGAACCCTTTCAATTTGCGAAACCAAATGGCGCATTACTACACATTCTTCGCAATGGCAGGCCTTCCAACAACGGATCCCACCTGGACAGTACCTTACATGGACGCATGGGGCCTAGGTCCATACACAAAATATTTCTTCAGCGTTTTTGTTATGGCTATACGAATTTACTCGCTCATACGTCGCCTGATCTCAAAACGGTTTAAAATTTACCAATGTTCGCCAGATTACATTCACCAAATTATGTAAATAAATGTCGCAACTATTTAAGAAAAATGTATATAACAACTAAAACTAACGTAATAGTTCTGATTTTTTTTTCATTTAAAATATTGAAAACGAAGAAAAAAATAAAAAAAAAATATGAGAAATTTTTACAACGAAAATTACAAAATGAGCAGCTCAATTCCCAGTTACGGCTTGTTATGAGAATTAATACAACAAACCGCTACAATCCTTTCCTGTCGAGTAGAGCGTATTCTAGTTTTCGTTTTTTTTCCGCCAGGTGTCGTTGTCACCGCAACTCTTCCTGTCCACATCGGCGGCCGACTAATGGGCGTGGTTTGCGTTGACGTCACAATTGACGAGTTGCTCGCCGAGTCGACGCAATTCAAGCCGAACCAGCTTTCGTACTCGTTCGTCATTAACGACGCAGGTATACGGGATACGCGAGAATACTGTCAAACACATTTAAGGAACAACTTCTATACCAGGGGTTCTTAACCTTTTTTGTATATTTTACCCTTTTAACAAAGATGAATATCAGATTTACCCCCAATATATAAAATGGTTCTATTTTTTTTAAAACGACTAGCAAATTATATCAGTTATGATGTAACAATGAAGTTACTAAGAGATAAGGATATTGCCAATTAACTAAAATAGCTATCATGGCGAAAAACAATGTTATGATAAATAATTAATAGGCTACTATAGGCTAACTTCGAATTAGGAGTTAATCTGAACTAGGAAAGTAGGCCACCAATACCTACGGCTTGCACACTTTTTCTGCCTTGTCAGCTGATGTGGATATTTTGATTGATAGCTCATTTACCCCCTGGGGTAAATTTACCCCAGGTTAAGAAAGGCTGTTCTATACTGAGGCGAAGGCGTCGTAATTTGCAGTGTTGGAGTGACTTAAGTCAATTAATTTACCTGAGTGCATTTAAGGCATTTTTTTCAAATATTTGAATTGAATTAAGTCTTTAGGTCAAAATTACTTGACTTGATTTAAATCATTCCAAGTCGAGTCAAGTTAAGTCATTAACTCGAAAGACTCGGCTTAAACTAAAGCGCTTTAAATCAATAGAAGTCAGTAAAATTGGGTTATTTACGTCAATAAATTTGTAAGGATCTTAACTTGTTACTTTTTCGGTTTTGTTGTTTTGCTATCCGAAATATTGCTCAGAAACATGTTGTTCACCGACAATGTAAGTTAAAAACATTTATTTTTTTTAATTACGGGACTTGGATTTGACTTTTAAGATAATGACGTCGAAGGGGACTTGACTTGCGTATTGTTAATAACAGCTTGACATGGCCTATTACAACACTGCTGATTGGGAATTACTTGCTTAATTGAAAATTACTAGCTCAACGCAAATCATATATTTTTGTGTGTTTCGCACTTATCTTTATTTTCGTGCTTTAAAAATGAATACAAACCCGATTTTTTTAACATTAATAGCGCGTTGTTGTGTTGCTCTCAAAAGTAGTTTTATTGCTCCTAATGGATTCCATGTTATAACGTAAATTTGCCGTAACATAGGGTATTCGACACAATTAAGTTTATTTTATTCTGGTTTGGTTTGTGTTGAAAGCTCCGAAGTAACTGGCACATTGGTCGTTCTAATCCTCATGCCAATTTATGTCGCTGTGTATATACTTTAATTAGTTGAAAGGTGATACACGTTTTGCTTTATGTTGTTTAGGACTCATCATCAACCATCCTCTTCTTCCGCACTACATTGAGGACACTGCAGCAGCTTTCTTGCCAGCGACAGCCCTCGAACGTGATAAAGAGTTCGTGTCAATATTCGAGTCCATGAAAACGTATGTCTGAATTTGTGCATATTACCTTTTTATATTGCATGCACAATATTGTTTACGAAATCATTATAATTGAAACTTAAGTCTAAGAATCACGAAACTTAGTCAATAATTTGATATACCTTGACTTGAGCCTTTTGGTAATAAATTGACTTAAGTGCACTTAGTCAATGTTTTCAAAAGACTTGACTTGACTTAAGTCTTTTTGGTAGAATTACTTGACTCGACTTAAGTCGTTTAAGTAAAAAAAAAAATTACGTTACGCAATTTTTTTTTCGTAAAATTTGGTTGTTTATCATAATAACGTTTTGTTTTATAATAAGGACTTGGGTTGGAGATAACTTGCTTTAATTATGACTTGAATTGGACTTGACTCGGCCAACTGATGACTTAACTTGTTATTTGTTCAACAATACTTGACTTTGACTAAAGTTATTTTACAAATGATTTGACCGGAACTTAAGTCATTTTAAAAATACTTGTGTTTATACCACACTATATTCTTAGAATGCATTTTTTTGCAGCGGTGGTTCGGGAAAGAAAACTTTCAATTCCACAAGATTTCTTTCGAACGGCGAAAGCACCAAATATGGTGTTAAAACGATATCGGTTATGTCAACTTATTTTTGGAAAAAGGTATGACTGTGCAGGATTGTTCTTTGTATCGATAAACAAAAAACATCAAACCTAGTTACTAAGTTTATTTCCGATTTTCCTAATGAGTGTAAATTGTGCATTTTATATATTTATGTTATTACAGGGCAACTGAAATATATTTTTCTTAATATACCTTACAAACCAAAACCCCTTTATTTAAGTTCATTGTAGTAAGTATACACTCAATGTAGTTTTTCCTAGATTCCCGGTACTTCTTTTTCCGTGTGCCTGGTTCTTCCACAAAACAACGTTCATTCCACCCTCAGGCCCCAAGGTGCGCTGCCAAAAGGAACGTTCTTATACCACACGCTGGACTTGATTCCACCCAAGTCGAAATGCGTGCATCTACACAGTTTGTGCACGATGGGTAAGCGCTAAATAACCATTTGTGTGGGCTTAACCGCATAAGATACGTGTTTTATTGACAATAACTAACCAATTATCTGACGCGAAGTGCTACTTCCTAACGTGACAACAACGGTTTATTGAAGCATAACATTGTGTACTGTTCAGGGCTGCGGAGTCGTTAAAAATACACCCGAGTCCGACTCCGGCCAAACGTGCAATTTTGTCGAGTCCCGAGTCCAGCCCTGCCTCTAGAGCAGCCTTTCTTAACCTGGGGTAAATTTACCCCAGGGGGTAAATTTTCTCGATTTAAGGGGTAAATAAGCTATCAATCAAAATATCCACATCATTTGACGGGACAAAAAAATTGTCCAAGAAGTAGGTATTGGTAGCCTACTTTCCCAGTTCAGATTAACTGCTAATTCGAAGCTAGACTAGTAGCTATTGATTTTTCGTCCAGCGTCGGTAACGTTATGCTTCGCTAATTGATACTTTTTTGGTTTATTGGCAACGTCATTATCTCTTTAGTTATTTAATTTTCAAATTTATCAGTTTTCGGCAGTTACGGCATAGATTTAGGAAAGGTGTCTACGAGAAGACATTGTGTACGTTTAATTTTTAGCGGCAAAAGCGATAGCGGCAAAATTACTGATGTAATTGGTTACTCACGTTTTTTAATAAATGAGCACAATTGTACATGTAGGAGGTAAATCTCATATTTATCTTTGTTAAAAGGGTAAAACATACAAAAAAAGTTAAGAACCCCTGCTCTTGAGCCTGTATTCCGCCAACTCACGTTACCAAAAAACGTGAATGTTCAGCAATCTACTTATAGGTGTGTCGTATCATAACACATGTAGGCCTACTGCGCATGTCGGACTCGGAACTAGGGGAGTTTTACGTGGTCTTACTCCAGTCTCGAGTCCGACTCCAGCAAAACAAACCGACTCCGACTCCGCAGCCCTGCTACTGTGGTCTACAAAATGATTTATGATGCTTAATAAAAAAATATTATGAACAGAGCAAACAACAATATTTCTGTCGCCTCGCACATTCAAACACACATATTTCCGCAAGAACGAAACAACAGAAACTGTGAGTGATCTTAAACACTACTTGGAAGGAACATTCAGTAACACGACACTAAAGGTAATTGAAACTACAGGCTACGTGTTAAAAGCTATATGCTCACAGCAGGGACAGATCCAGAATTTTTTTGTAGGGATATGACCATTTTTAGAGATGACGTCACAGGTTTGCGTCACATTATAACGTTTTAAGCATGTTAATTTTAAACATGTTTTTTGTCGAACTGTAAGGCTGGGTCTAAATACTTTTTACAATTTTGCGACAGCTTTCGCGCGAAGGGAAAAGGTGTAAAACACGTTTATTTATGAAGTGACTGTATATTAAATTTAAAAAAGCGTGGCGCATTGAGCGCACAAAGAAACTTGAAACCTTTATACGAATGCCGCATTTAGATTCTCTAAACAAGTCAAAATATATTACAAAAAAGGCTCGCGAAAAAAAATTTGCATTTACGTCAAATAGGTGAATATATGATTTGGGAGTTGGCCTCGTGCCCTTACTCCAAGATCCACCCCCGCTACCTGGCCTCGACACGAACTATTTTATCTAATCTTAAACTTGAGAAAATCTGCCAACATTTGAAACATTTTTAAGCGATTCAATTTCCCCATCATTGGTACATGCAAGCTTGCGTTTTTCCGACAGGCCGGAATCAGGGATGTGGTTGTTGCAACGCAGATCGTAGAGAAGCTTTGGAAGGACACAGATGCAGCGCTTCGCGAACAGCTGGTCTGGGTCTACCTTGCCACCAAGGAGGGCGTCTTTCGTCTATTTCCCGGCGCTCAACTTCCCGACAACTACGAACCGTCGTTAAGACCTTGGTGGGTTTTCGTGTTTAAGTTTGTCGGTCTACGTGCGAAGCGTTTATGATTGGGAACAGGGGTTGTGAGTGGCGTTTACAACGTAGTCGTGTTCAGAATGCCCTGTTAGGAAATTATGTATGTCTCATGTGTCGCTATCCATTTTAGTAAGGCAACAGCAATCGTCAAAAATGTATGTTGTACCAAGTTGTTTTAAATCACTAACACTCTAGGTATTTCAGTTTACAAAAATAGCAAGTCTTTGTCGGAGTCATTAGTTTCCCAATCCAAGTTCCAGTCAAAGTTATTGTCCTGGCACATCAAATAGATCAAAATTTAAGTCAGTTTGTCTTTATGACTGGAGCCCAAATTAGATTGCTTGTTTAAATGACCAACGTTAAGACAAGCCATTTTTCCCATAAATTCACTAAAATCAACGAAAGCATTTAAAAAGAGTGACTAAAGTGGACTTAAGTCTAACTTATAGCATTACAACATGGTAAAGTTAACTTTTCAATCGATATCGATGTTCGAATCACTACCTCTATCAATTGCCCTCTTGAAGGCCATATTTCATATTTTACATATTCTGCTGTCCATAACCATGAAAAATATGTGGTATCAAATTAATCGCCCTACGACATGCACTTTTAAACAGGTACCAGCGCACTCTAGCGAACCCCGAGAAGACGGTTATCACCTCTCCCTTCAAGGACGCCGTTAGCGGTGCCCACATTGTTACAATCAGTAGATCCTTGCTTCAACCAAGGTATATAAAGAAAAAATATTGGCGCCTTCGAAATGTTTTTTAACATCTATATAAGAGTTGCATTTTTTCTTGTTGATTTGGCAGAAATGGATCGTCCAAGCTTGTTATGGCGGGCGTGATGGCAGTCGACGTGCTCTTACCATTCTTCTTTGCGCTGTTCAAGGAACTTTACCCGCAGTGCACCGGCCATGACAAAAAGTTCGTCAAGTTTGATCTTTACCTTTTTCTAAACCTCCTATCATGGTAACTTACCTGAAATTATTGGTTGATAATTAAAATATACGCTATGTCAAAATAGGACATATGTTACTGATTATTATAAACTTTTCAAGTTACAATATTACTTTATAAGCGGTTTATTATAGGCATGCTATTTAGGTATAATATCCAAGTTATATTTATAACATTTCGTAGGCCGTATAGGCAACAATGGTCAGTTTTCAGATAAATGGCCAGATTTACCCTATTATATTAAAATTTAGGTACGCCACGTTTATTGCAGACCCTTTTGAAAAAGACATCCGAGGTGAAATACTTCTAACGTAAAGTGTGAAACTGGCCAAGCAGAGTATTAAACACTTACCATTTCCCTTTAAAAGATTTTCATTGTGGCCTTGAATATGCTTGACCTTTTATTGTATTTCGGTCACTTGTCTGTTATGTATCACATTAAAGTTCCATGCCCGCTCAGGAGAAAATGCCGCTTAAGTAACCTAACCAATACTTGCAGAATCGAGTAATCGCCATTCCCTGTTTTAGGTGCATTCTTATTGATGAGGCGGGCTACGTAATTCTTCTGCTGGAGGACAAAGACTCACTGCGCGGAGTTGGCAAGCACATCGTTGAAGTAGAGTCGATGCTTGCCAAACAGTTAATTGACGACAACCTGATGCGTTACACATCTTGTTCGAGCTTAAATACCGGCCAACTGTCCAAATCTTACCAGGTTGTTCTTAGACTACTGTGAGTTAAAATCTCTGATGGATATAGTATTAACCGAAAAAACATGGATATGGTATTAGATAACTGGGAACACGAAGTCATCCCCAAATCTGTACATTTTTCCTATTTAACTCCACAAATGTAAAAGATTAGGGGTTAGGCACATTAAATATATATATAAGAGCTTTTTCGTTTTGCGCGAATCAATAAGTTCGCGATATTTAACTTGGGGCTATTTGCAAATTTAGCTGTTTTATTTCAAATAAAACTTCGATTAGAAAAGTAATATGCATTATAAACTCCTTTTGCGAAAACTATATCGTTCGCTGTAAAACACGAACAGTTTAGGCTACAACTAAAAATTACAGTCAACTTTTTGTGTTTTTTATGCAAGATCTTTGCTGATCAAAAGCGACGTAACGGTACCCCAAAAGCTGAACACTGTAAGGAAGGATACGAACTAATTCCGGTTCCGTCAACGAACACTTTTATCCTTGTTTCTCGCCGGAATACCGACCAGCACTGTCAAGTTGTTAAGTGTCCTTGCCGAAAATGGCCCGTGAGTTATTTTTTGTTTTCGCAAACTTGTAAATTTTCTAAACTTGTACACGTGAATTGCTGTTATCTGTCCTGTATTTTAGGTGGAATGAAAATGTGGGAGTTTATAGAATTCAAAAACTTTGTCAGTGAAAACAAATTAAATGCTCACCCTATAACTATTATTTCTTTTAAAACTTGAGATAAACCAAATCCAACCTGTTTATTTTCTATACTGGTAATATCTACTTTTTATGGACCTATAGATTTTTTTTTAATGTTGTTAACTAATTTTTCGGGGCGTGTCGCGTCCTAAACTTTTTAGTGTTTTCTTTAAGTTTTTACATTGATCTATGTAAACACTATGATCTATGTAAATGAATATGAGCTTACCAAGTGTACCTAATAAATATCTTGCTAAGTCTATGTAATAAATATCTTATTAAGATTTTACTCTGATCTATGTAAATATTTCTTTTGATGCTGTTTTCCTTAGACGCCCTCTAGTCCATCATGTTCGCCGGCTGGACAAAGAAACAAGTGCGAATGTCCGTGCAGTGCCAATAATCATTTCTACAATTCATGCTCGAATTCTTTTACAAGGTAATTTTTAAAACAAATAAACGGGTTTTCCGAAACAAGTGCAATAAAGTATATAAAAGCCATAACATTCGATAAAATCGATATATAGTTATATATCTGTCTCGTGCCATTATAAGTGTCAAATAGAAGTGAAGATAGAATAAAAGATAAGAATGAAACAAAGAATAATACATTAATTAGCAGGGTGGACAATACTAATTAACAGGAAAGAAGGTCATATAAATTATGTTGATTTTATCGAATGTTATAAATTATGACTTTTTAGTTTAATTGAAGTTAAATTGCATTTCATTTGAAGAAATGCAAAAAGGGTCACATTTATGTCAACTTGTCTCTAAACAAAAATATTCTAAAAATATAGCCAATTAAGCAAATTACTTAAATTATCGTTTTCCTTTCATGCAGTTTCCTTTGAATGAATCTATTCAATATTCACAGACGTGTTTCAAATGGTAAATTCAATCTTCACAGCACCAATAAAAGATAAGCTCATTTATTGTAAACGGCTTTCAGTGTTAAAAATAATAATAAAGGTTTAGAATGGCAATACGTGACTATCATTTGCTTTTTACAATGGTCTTATCTCGCACAATAAAATAAGTTAAAATGTTATATTTGCGGAGTTCCAGCCCTTTAACATTGATGCAAACGAATATAACTCTACCTGACAAACTTGCAGTAATAGCCCACCTCCTTGTACGCCTGACGCACCTGACCTTACCTCGGTCAGGAAATCAAAGTTACCTTCGAACTGGCAACAATGCTACAACATCGCTTTCGGTGAAGTTTGGAAAACCCCTTTGAAGTTCAAAAAAGGTAACATCTGCTGACAGTTTTTGCGTGACAAGCATGTTCAATTAACTCACACACAAAAGAGGAATTGATCTATGAAACGTTATATAAAAAACTCGGTCGCATTTCATTAAAATAGAACTTTAATTAATCTCACAATCCAAGTTTAACAATAAGCTGATGCGGTGGTTTTCATTTTTTTCAACCAGTGATGGTGTTTTGGTAGTTTTATTTATTTGGTTGTTTGTAACAGAAAAACGAAATCAATCGTTTGGCAATGATTCCAAATGCATGTGCCATGGACAAGTGTATCTGTAAGCTTTTCCCCAATTAAGTTTAGTTACGAAACAAAATCATTGTGCGACGCCCTTGGAAAATTAAAATAACGCACCAGGGCATCGCGAACTTTAGTCAAGTCAAAGCAATGCCTCGTTTATTTATTTTTTGGCTAATTGTTTAATATTAAACTCGGTAAACACAAAAATGTATGTGTTACGATGTAAGGCCGTACGGACTGTTTTGGATCTGTGAAATACCGAAAAATAACATAGAAGCGGCATGTTTTTTACCAACCGAATCTTGCCTTGAAGCAGAAATAAAAAAGTAAAAAGAAATAAAATTTAATTTAAATTTTTTGGATATTTTTTGCTATTATTTGTATAGAAAAACTGATTATGTCGTTGACTTGACAAAATGTACTTTTTATATTGTAAGTTTTACCACCTTGCTGACAAATATTCGTTCGAAGCGGTGCTCTTCTCAACCTAACTTAATATAGCGTATATTTTTACTTTGATACTCTTTAAAAAATGTCTTGTCCGTTGGTCAGTAAAAAGCAGAAAGAGTTCCGCCAAACAACAATGATTCACAATACTAAAACATTCAAATACAAAATATTTGATCAAGCCCTTCTGGAGTCGTACTGACCAACTCTAACGGCACATATGAAACTTTTGGAAAGGTGTACCGAAATCGGCCAGCCTGATTAGTATTAAAGTGCAAGCAATACCAGGCTAGTACAACAACTAGCCTGCGGTGAGTTTCGAACTCCCGACCTCTGGCCAGACAGTTGCTCGTTCGACTGAGCTGCAGGCTCAGTGAGAGTTGGTCGAGAAACGACCATAGTACAGTTGCCTGCTGCTTCCTGTTCGTATATACAACCATGTGGTTGATTGTGAATTGTTTTCATTTTGTAACAGTTTACTGTATTGCAATCTGCTTGCTTTTACAGATACTGACAAACCCGAGTTAACTGCTATCGTAGTTATAAGTGTTGCAATAGTGGTGGCGGTGGTCGTCGGCGTCGCTTACAAACTGCGTGAAACGGCTAAACGCAAGACATCGAAGACCGAACCCAAAACACCAATTGAGAGCGGTGGGATTAGCACAGTGACGCATGGTACCAGCATGCCTGTCACTGCAACTGAAACTCTGCCTGCCAGCACAATAAACTATTGTAACCCTCGTACCAGGGAGCGTCCTCCAAGTTACTACGCCACCTCTTTTTAAATATATTACGTTGCAGTTATTTCTAGCGATGTAGTTTTTCAGCTTTGCATTTTTGTTGCAGCCAAGGTTTAATAATTAAGTCAAAATAAAAATGACACTTTCGCGGCTCAGGAGGCAGTCTGCTGGAATATCTTTCGGCGTATAATACATTTAGCTTTTATTGGCCTTTAGCGATCGTTTTATATTTATTGCTCTTTTATTACCTATTTCAAATCACTTCTCGTTGTTTTATTCCTGACTCGAAATATGGTGATAATAATTTCGCAATGCAAGATTGTTCTGCCTGTTTTTGACTTTATCGTGCGAGTTGTATAATAAGCATGTTGCACTTACTTACTTTCTTATATGTACATTCATTGCTTGCCTTATTTACTGTTGTGCTCCGCTAGTGATTTTATTGCTTGTAGTTATAGGATTAATTAGGGATCGCTTCGTCTAAGATACGCGTTTTATTTTTGTAACAAATTAAGATTGTTCTTTTTTGTATTGTACATCGGTCTTCGGTTGCCAGTGTGGTGAAATAAATGTTCAAACTTATCGTTGCTTGGTGATGTGGACACCGTCGTCCAGTGTTGTGAACCAGTCATTTTGAATGACCGAGGTTCCAATAAAAATTTCAATACAAGTCATTTGTGAACAACAGTAAGTCAAGTCCCAATCCAAGTCAAGTCATTAACATCAAACTATAATGAAAACAAAAATTAAAACTTGTATAAACTGTTTTATAAGCAGAAATTGGGGTAACCTAAACCAAATTTTACCAAAAACTTTTTAATAAAACACTTGAAACCAAGTCATATCGTTTTCAAAAAATATTTGAATCAAGCTATTTAGCTCAAAAGACTTGAGTGAAAACAAGCATCTAAAAAAAGTGATTTAAGTGCACTTGAGCGATTACAAAAATGGCGTATATCAAGAAGAGAAAAACAGATAGGGCAGATAAGCTACGTTAAACAGATAAGCGATAGCCTGAACCTTTTGACGCAACTTTAAATATCCTAAGTTATTTAAATTTACAAAAATGTTTAAAAACTATCTCCGGAGCTGCGGAGTCGGACTCGTGTGTGTCCACGTAAAACTGCTCGAGTCCCGAGTCCGACGTGCGCATGCGCAGTACCCAATTTTAAGACTGATATGGCCGCCCACTTGAAATTGGAAAGGATGAAAGGCATATTATGTTAGATATTTTCCAACCATGTATTTGTGAGTAATTTAATTTTATGACTCCATGTGGCTGAATATTTATTGCCGACTCGGGTTATTTTTAACCGACTCCGCAGTCCAGAACACCGCATTTAATTTAGATTACTATTGACTCAAAAGTCTAAAACAAAACAAGAAGTGTATTAATGTGACATTTTTTCAAAATTAATTGGAAAGAGTTAAAAACAATATGACTTATTAAAACGAATTAAATATTTATTAATTAATATCAATGCCAGAGGCGGTTTCAGGATCTTCTTGGGGGTCATGAAAATATTCAAACATAACTTCACAATGTTACGTTGAAACGCAACGTCATAAAATACGTAATCTGAAAAAACCTGCTCCAACCTGTAAAACTGATACACCGATGTAACCTACCACTGAAATGGAGTCCAAATACATGGAGACGACAAGTGTTGCAGCGATACGCAAAAAAGAGTTTTTGGTTGAATATGACAACCCTTTAATTTAAATGGTAGACATGGCGCATTTGCACACAAAAAAATTCTACACATTGCTCAATATTATGTTTTTCAAGATGTTTTTGGCAAGCAATTGTAAGGACCATCGGCCTAACTGCTGTATATGACTGCATAAAAATACTTTAAAAGTTCGCACGGTAAAAAAGCACGCAGTACGTTTATTAAATTTAGTTAGAGAGGTGTTGTGATACAATGGTCACCTTACAAAAACGCTTACCGATTATGGAAATAATTTTTATCTAAACAGACTGTATTATTTATAGAGAATTACTGATAATTTTTTGTTAAATCTACAATTTTATGTTTCGCAATACAATTGGCAAAAATTGAAACTGTCAAAAATTGCTTAAAAGATTCGTTTCGTGAAAAAAGTTAAATATACGCTATATATTTATTTAACAAAAATGAAGGTAGGCTTAAGCCTAGGCCCACAAGAGTTAAGTGGCCGTTGGCAAAAACTCTACTGGCTTCCTTAGTGGTTTGCTGCGCCGGTGATTTGATTACAAACGACCACCAGATAACTGCGCGGTGCGTTTTTATTTGACGCAAGGGAGTATTTCGATGGGCGCATTAGTAAAAAGAAGTAAATATCAGGCCTTTCGAAATACCAAGATTATTGTCACAAGATTATATATATCTCGGAATAACAGAAAAAAAGAAATAAAGCTGAAATTGCTTTTTAGATCTAGTGCAGAGTACGAAAAATGTCAAACAAACGCTAAGGGCGGAATTTACACACGTCTATGTGTCGTTAATTTTGTTTCAATGTGAAAAAAATCACATAATGCCACACACTAATGCCATAAACTCTTAAGGCTTAACACATCCTTCTAAATTAAACGAAAGTACGACAAAGTTTTTTTTTACAGTTTGCCCTCATATTAAATTTTTCACGTGTGCCCTAGGTCTGCTTTATGGTCGGCTGGTTTCCATCGATAAACGACCTCGACTGAACTCGGGGCGCTACTTTAGCGAGCCAATCGTTTTGAAAGGAAATAACGGCAGACGCTGCCGTGTTAAGACATTTTGCAAAGCCCGCTGCTGTCGGCAGAGAGAAACGGTTCGTGGAAGCGATTGGTAAACACTTATTTAAAAGAGTCAGGCATTTTGGATTTAGACCTATATCTGTACGACAGTTGTGGCAGTGCAGCTATTTGTACCGTTTCACATAATTTCAAGCGATATCAGGCGAAGCGGACGCACATGAGCGTTCGTTAGAAAAAGGCAGCCAAACTGAATATGCGACACTGTCTTGACAAGAGTTGTTGAAATGTTGAAGAGCTAATAAACTGCAGCAAAAATCAGCGCTATAGCTAGGTCGTAAACGTTCAGAATACTTTTAAAAGTTTGCAGCATACGAATTATGCAGTATTATGCATTGTAATCTGTAATAACATCTTTACTAACATTTCCATTTGGTTCTGCAAAAGTCCGTTTTGGCCATTTTAAAGTTTATTAATATTATGTTTGTTTTCTGTTCTCGCCACAATTGTTAATGATATGACGTCAGTCAGTCACCTAAAGCAGCTGATGCGAGACATGTCTGGAGGCACGTACACAATAACAAACTAATATTACGCTTGTTGACACGTTTTGTTTTTAAGTTTTCGGGAGATTGATTTAAGTTTGAAACCGATCTGCTATTGGATGTTTACCAAAGCCAATGGAAGAAGAATAAACTTAAACCCCGAAATTGTCGTGTTGTGATAATACTGAGTCTAATATTCCAACTGCCTTGATAACTTAATTTGGTATTTAACCTAAATGTTTAAATTATTTCCTTGTAGAATTTAAAAAGAGTACTTGTTTAGAAAGTTTACAGCCACTGGTGCATTAAGCCTAAAGGTAACTCACGTTTTTTATTATTGATTTAAAAAAAAATTATATAAAACAAAAATAAATATTGTTTTTTGAACATACAATAATTTTAGAATGTTTAAAAAACTTTAAAATAATTTAAAAAGCTTTATTTTGTAATAAGAATATGTAATGTATATTTGAGTATATCAGGTATTCATTTGTTTTTTAGTAAAATCAATTTATTGTTTATTTGTTTCACAGACATCTGCAATGGCTGCTACTTCAGTAGAAGACCCAGCATTTTCAGACTCAGATGATGAAAGTTGCTGTATGGACATAGATGGAGATTTCTCACTCTTTGATCTTGAAAATGATGCTGATGTGTCTGAAAGCTCAGGGGACGAAAAGTAATCCAGCATTTCAACATTTTAAAAAAACATAATAACATCAACTTTTTAATTTAATTATTTTTCTACTTCAATAAACATACAAATCAACTCACTTCAAAGGTTGTTGTCCCAATATGTCCACTGATTTAAAATTATTTATGATGGATATATGTGCAAACATATTTTGGTTAATAGTTCTACATGTCATGACCATTAAACCATTTTCCATTGTGTAAGATATCAGTTTTAATAGCTGAACAAACTACACTGCAAATTATGTGCTAGAACGTTCTGGTTAGCATTTGAGTTGCTCTGCATCCAGTATTCTGTTATAGGAACCTGTTGACCTACTTAATTTAGTTTATCCAAACATGGGAAACTGGTGCAGTAACTTAATCTCTATTATAACTTACACAGCACATGTGCCCCCTTTTATTACTCACTGAGGGTAAATCATGTCAATGATTCCACATTTGCTAACCAATTTTAACTTGCCTGATTCAATTTTAATACTTCTAATCTAGTCTAGCCCTATTTTAATCATAAGGTAAAAACTGTAAACCAGCATAATACTCTTTTTTATAATTGTCACCATATCAACTTAAATCTGAAAAAAGGTCAATCTTTTATTTCATTCTATTTGTCAAAATTTACAACATTATCATACATATATATGTAACAAAATTATAGCTATTCATGGTAATACTTTATTTTTGGTGTAAATCAAGTGACTGTTACACTATCAAAAAGCAACACTGTTTTTTTTTACAAAATTACTCTGCAATGTTTTTTCACAATAAAACTGAAAAGTTTCCAGTTCCCAAAGTGCCTCTTCAATTCCACTTTGGTTTTGTGTCAAATGTTGTCGTCATGCCCTAACAGGGGGTTTGACGTCAGCCTGAGCACATTATTTTGTTGTCGAGGTGGCAATGCAAAAACAGTTGTTCTGAGTATTTTTATTTGTTTTGAAGGGAAAACTTGGCCAAAAAGGAGGACACGGAAGCTGCTGCTGAACACATTGAGAACAACCTGAGACACTTGGTGTTCAGATCTATGACAAACCAGGTATTTATAATATAGTCTTTGTTTTATCTGCAACAATTGGTGGCTTTGCTCTTATTTTAAGCTGGCTGTTCAAACATTGAATTTTATTTTGGACTGGAAAATGTTTTTTTAAAGCCCCTGATACTGTAATGTGGAACAAGGTTAATACTGAAGGCAATATCTGTTTCATAAAATGTTTCAGCCACATGATTACATAGCTTATGAGTTATAAGGCTGTTTTTCTACAATGTGTTTTACTTAAATGATTGAGATAAACAGGTGATTAAAAAATATTGTTAAATTTCATGCTTAGAGTACTGATTTTCCATTTGTAACAAACTTGAGACATGTTGATTTTAAATTCTGTTTAATGTGGTGAATAGCTATCATGTTCTTAACATGGTGTTGTAAACATTATAAGTTACCATAAGACACAATTTAGATTTTAACTCTTTGTACAAAACTGCAGGGCGAACAAGAAATAATGGCTAAGCAGTTAAACGAGGTTATTTATGTTTAGTGGCTTAATTTATTTGCTTTCAAATTTGTTTAAGTATGATTTTGCAGCAATCACTCTGCTTTCTCACCTAATGCTTTGGCTTTGCATGCTTTCTTATAGCTCTTACTTTCACAATCACTGTATCATATTTTTCATGCCTAAGTTGATTTTTTCCTTCCAGTATGTTGATTTTACATTTTTTACTTAGTTTTTAACATTCTTTCTTTATAGCATGTTGATTTATAGCAAAGACCAAGTTTTCCACGCTATCTGGTAAATCGTTTGTTTGTTTGGTTGTGGGAAATGTGATTTTCTGCAGATTTATGTTTTAAGCAGGCCTGTTAACTCCTGCCCCTGCAAAATGTTCAAGTGTTAATCTGATTAATCTGGCTGTTTGTGTTGTTTGTTTGATTGCCTTGAAGTTAAAGTTTCAATCACCAATTTCAAGATTTAATGTGTTTTATTCTTAAAAGCTGCATGTTTGGCATAGTTAGAGGCCTTTTGCAAATCTTTAAACTTCAACTTGACAACAATACTCCATTTGTAAACTTCAACTTGACAACAATACTCCATTTGTAAACTTCAACTTGACAACAATACTCCATTTTGTCAATGTACTATTTTATTGTGTTTAGAATTTTAATGTTAGGCACAAAACTAACAAAATTGCTAAAAAAATATGTTAAAACACTAGAAATATTTTAAAAGATTAAAACACACAGTGAAAGCCATACTTGATCTGGTCATCTGCTAACTTTTAATGCACTTTTCACCCAAGGTTCGTAAAATAAGTGACAACCAGCAGAGACACAAGAGAATGTGGAAGCTGTCGGCCACACATGTGCGTGCCACCCGCCAGGATTCGTGGCAGGAAGTAAACAGTGTCACTACAGAGCATGCAAAAAGGTATCGCTACAGTCCAAGGAAGGCAATATGGACAGAAGATAGCATTCAGATTAAGATCGAGAAAGAAGTAAGTGTTGTAACTTTATGTGAACACAAATTACAAAGCCCAGATAAAAATAATGCATTAAAAAATATATCCTAAAAATACCTTTTTTCTTTTACTATTTATTTGTGCTAAAATAAAAAAAATAACCAATATATATGCAAAAAAGTGTTCATTTTGCAGCCATTTAACAAGGGAGCTATGCGGGAATGTTATAGAGCGTGAGTATAACTAACTTTTAATTATTCAGTTAAGTTTTTACCTCTGTATTCTAATTTATTTTAATTTTGTGGCAAATGTTTTTAATAATTTCATTCTCCCGCCATTGTAGCGAATAATATTATCACCAAAATTGCAGTAAAAAGCTGTCCAACTTTGGCCAAGCGCAAGATTGGTCTTGTGCGACCATGTGTGTGGTGAAGGAGTACATGGACCAGGATTCGATCACCCGCAAGACACTCTTTGAAGACGTTCGACTGCAAATGGATGCTAAGTTGTGGGGAGAAGAATACAACAAACATCACCCACCAAAAAAAGTTCGTACTTCTCATATTAATATTGCTTTGTGCCTTCTGTCTGATTTAAAAAATATACAGGTTTCTACTAAACTATTGTGTTGTTTCCATTATTTGGGATTACAGTTTTATTAGTCTGGACAAAATTTTTTGGTTGATGTATTGGTTTGGTAGTGGTGAAATTTAAAAAGACTTCTCAAATACATCTATTTTATCCGACATTGGGAGTTGAATTAAAAATTATTATCAAAATATAAAAGAAGTTGATCTATAGTGCATAGTCTTATTATTGTGTCACATACATTTTTATTTTAATATTTATTTCATTTTTTTGGTTTTTATATGGTTTGGAACACAATACGCGGGTTTCTTTAGTAATTTTAATAAAAATATCAAAGCCATAATATTCGATAAAAACGACATTTCGAAATTTACAGACGTTGCTTACAGCTAGGTATTAAAAAGATATAAAGGTGCCGAGGTTGTACCGACATTAAGTTCTGGTTTGTGATGTTGGATCATCAGCGACTTCGATCTTCACTTGATTTTTGATTTTTTTGATGATGGCATAAGTTATTGCTGAAACGTCTGTAAATTGCGATATGTCGTTTTTAGTGAATATTATGGCTTTGATATTTTTATTGAAATTATATGGTTTGTTATTGAATTAATGGTAAACATTAAAAAACAATGAATTTATAAAAAAAAAATTTTAAATTAAATAATGTTTGTCAATCTTGTTAACCCAACCACCATGATTTGCATTGCTTAGGTGGACATAATGCAAATGTGTGTAATTGAGATGATTGACCGACCTGACAAACCACTATATCACTTGGAAAACTACATCGAAGGAGATTATGTGAAATATAATTCAAATTCCGGATTTGTACTAGACGATGATGCAAGAGCAACACCACAGGTTTATAAATAAAACTTTTTTTTAATTGTTTATATTATTGCTTCCTAAACCTGTTGCTAATATTTACAAGAAAATCCTATGAAAAAAAAAGTATTTTCAATCTTTTCAAAGCGTCCAACTTTCTGTTTTAGATGCATAAGCTAAAGTGTTATGAAGATTAGTTTTATTTTTGTCATACTTACGCAGAAATCCAGCATCACAGGGGGTAATTAACATAATGCACTGCTTGCATTGGCTTTCATCATGCAATACTTTGCAGTTGTTAAACCTGTTTTAAAATGTACCAATTATGTTAAGAACATGCATATAAAATTTTGATATTTTATTTTGACATTTCTGAAATTATAAATATACCTTCAAAGTAATAAAAAAAATCTCATACAACATAATTAAATAACTAGAAACAGTTTACATGACTGTTGTTGTTTTAAAATAAATTGCTTGGGTTAGTGATTTTAACATGTACGGCAGCTTAACATTTAGACAGCTTAATAGCTGCAGCAAAGTCAGCAGTTCATGTGATATCCATTGTTGACAGAATACCGCGATTCTGCAAGTACGTTGACCACATTTATCTGTTTGCTTACTCAGGCTTTCAGCCACTTCACATTCGAATGCTCACAGCATCGACTGATCGTGGTCGATATTCAGGGTGTCGGCGACTTGTGGACAGACCCTCAAATTCACACGTACAAGTAGGTTGCAGGTTATTGACTTTTCTGCCCATGCACTGACTAGTTGTAACTCTGCTCTACCTGCAATTAGGCCCTGGTGCCACTGTTATGTTGAGCCAACATGAATAAAACATCAACACATGACTTAAAAGTAAAACAAGCGTGGTGACCTCTTATTGAGAGCATTCGAGTTCAGACCAACTCATTAATTTTGGTAGTTTGCGTTTGCCTGATTTGAATTTGTGTGGTACTTTATAGATTTGTTGTGTTTTTTTAAAGGGTTTCTATAAGTATCCTTTTATAGCTTTCAGAAACATAAAACCTAATTGGGCCCAGAGACATATTTAGAAACCTTTTTTACTGAATAGTTGTTGCTTTGTTTTTTTCAATTTGCTTCTCTAGAATTGAAGCCTTTCAACCCATTTTTGCAAAGATATTATAAATTGTAGACATCAGTTGTTCCCAATCCTAAAATTGATTTTACTTTTTCAGATATTGAGTTACCATACTGCTTTTATTGCTAATGGTAGAGTTTAAGTTATCTGTCCTGCTTATTTTTTATTTTTAGTATTTACTAAAGTATATTACAGAAGTATCTCATAAATTGTCAAAAACAACAACCAGTTTTTCAGCTTTACTAAAAGCTAAGTGTGACACTGACAATGATATGCCCCAAGGGCTGAGGTGTGTTAACCTGATATCCATCTTGACAAAATGCTGTGCACTCAGCACAAAATCTGCTCAAAACACATCAATCATATATCCATTTAGCTGTGACTCATCAAACAAAAATAAACTTTTACAAAACATATTAAATTTCCTATGTTTTTCCGATTATGTTGCAAGATTTGTTTGCATCAAGGCCACTATTTGTTAGTAGTTAGATAAAAGTTGTTGTTTGCAGCTTACTTTCATAGCTGCAAGCTGCAATATTTATTTGGCCTTGTTCTGTATAAAAAAATTAAACCTAAAAATATTTTGTAAAGTTGAATAGAGTGCCAAAAAATACACTTTGTATGGCAACAAAACTTGTGTAATCTCTTATTTTAAATTTGGTGGCTGTCAAAATGTGGTACAAGTCTAAAAAAAACAAAGTTGTAACATCTTTCATTCAGGGCATTACATGAAAAATAATAAAGTAGTACAGAAGATATAGCAATTTTGGTGTTTAAATCCTGACAGCAATGTATTTTATTTCATCTGATTTGATTTGTGCAGGGGAACTGAGTATGGTGATGGCAACCTTGGAACAAAGGGGATGGCACTGTTTTTTCAATCTCACACCTGCAACAGCATCTGCCAGAGTTTGAATCTATCTGCCTTTGATCTTTCTCACCACGAGATGATGAACTCAAAGAAAAGCTCTGCAATGGCTGTGAGATTTATTTTTGATTTATTGTAGTTCTGACACAAGCTTTGCAGTTGTATCGAAAGTAATGAAAACCAACAAAACGACTGTCTCGGATATTTTAAAGATTTTGTTTAAAAACTTCTCCGAAATGTACTTGGAATTATTCGTGTAAGTAAATAAAAGTTTGCATTACATAAGCATGAACGATTAGTGATTCTTGGGTAGATCACACAACGTTGACAAAAATGTAGACAAGTGTATATTTATTTTCGTGATTTTCTGTTTTTAGCGGCGGGGAACTTTACCTACCGGCTACGAGGAGCCTTTGTCTCCATTGATCAAAAACTCGTCGGACCTCTTTAACATTTTAGAAAACACTGGATATTTGCCGCCACGTTCTGGTGAAGGTAAAGCTAACAACTCGAAAATTAAAAAATATTTATTATCTTATCAAAAGTTCAATAGGCGTTTTATGTTAAATATTTAATATTGTGGTGATTTTAAGTTTTTTCTACCTATAGTTGAACAGGTAACTAAACACTTCAGATTAATCTTGGTAATTACAAACGTTTTTGTATTTTGTTTAAATTAATTTTTTTTGTGACCAGAGGATGCAGCACAGCCTAAACCTAAAATGGGTAAGAAAAAAAGTAGGATTTTGGTGGATAACTGCAAATATTGGTGTTTTACTGCCTATGCCTGTTGCTTGATTTGTTCCTAATATGATGTCGTTACATAGATATGCAATATTTTGAATAACAATTTTCATAAAAGTTTCAAATTTTCATAAAAACAAGTTTTTGTGGTGTCATAACTCATAATATTGGTGATTATCCCGAACCTAATTTACCTATTATCAACTTTAGTGGCATGTATGTATTGCGTTCAAGCCAAGTTATTTTCCCTATGCCAAACTATATAAAAAATACATAATTGTGTTGTCATTGTTGTTTATGAACAATAAATTGACAAATACCTCACCGATGTCTAAGACTTATGTTACCCAGCTAGAATTTTAAAACTATTCAGCACAAGAAAGGCATTAAATTATTATGCTCCATAAACTATTGCTATAGGTGTCTCGGAGTCAAGGTGTGTGGTCAACTTAATGAGCAACGTTTCTTTACATTTGGCGGTATTATGACAACCAAGACTGCAGAATTGTTTATGTGTTCTAATCCTAGCCTTTCCTAAAAATAGCTACAAGCTTAATTCTTGCCAAAGCCCGAACTGTTTAAATTATAAGCTGTCAAACTTTGTAGTCTTTTTTGTGCTGAAACATCACCCACTAGATCACTTAAAAAGCTGCACGAATCTAGTTTTCAAAGCACTTGTGTAATTCATCGTACACCACTTGCACAATTATTCATATTCTACCCGGCTATAAATGTTTTGCAGTAAATGCGTACAGTGATTAACTGACCATATGCAATGTGCATTGCTGGTATGGTAATTGTTCATTTTATATTCTGTTTTGCGAAGAGTGTTTGTTTTATTTGTATATGCTGGGGTGCCAATGTAGACAATTAAAACATCGAAAATAATATATAAAATAATTTGTCAGGACGTCTCGTTTAAAACAAGGGTTACCTTTTTCCCGACAAACGGTTACTGTTCTAAAAAAAGTTCGACCTTTGCATGCGTAAAATCTTTTTTAACACATGCACATGGTTGATCAAAAGCGTGAAGGTGATGACTGTCACATATTTTCTAATCCACTTGAAGCACGTTAAGCAGGCTGACCTAACTGGCTACAAGGTCATATGCGCGTGGGTTCGCCTCCTTGATTGATCATTTCTAAATTCTAGACAGATAAGGTCCCGCGCAGTCGTGGAATGTCCCTTATTTTCCATTTCAAAATATAAAGCAAATGAGTAAATTCATTTTTTTTAATTTATTTTCATTAACTAGAATTTAGAACAAATGAGTAAATTCCTTTTTTTTTTTTTCGTTTACTAAAATTTAGAACAATAATTAAATTTCGTTTATTTAAATTCATTTTCATTAACTAGAATTTAGAAACGAATAAGTAAATTTATTTTATATCAATTCATTTTTATTTACTAGAATTTAAAAACATCTGAGTAAATCCCAAATCTACTAACACCACCCAATCACCTCGCAAACCAAAAAACGTTCTCTTTCGAAACCGTCAAAAACTCCTTCCATGTTGCGCAGGCAACGACGACCTGTACATTCTCCAGGAAGAGGAAGAGGAAAGTGGGAGGGAGAGCGTGAGCAGTATCACGGGCAGTGTGAGGAGGATGTTGTCGCGGAAGCTGAGCTCCGAGGATGACTTCGACGGAGCTTCAAGTGGTTACGGCTCAGTGCGAAGACCGAGAACCATAAGTGAGCTGTCCGACCACGCGGTAAGACACCATTGGTCGGGTTCAGGCTCGCATAATCCAAAAACAATTTCAAAAAAATAAAAAAACAAAAAGAATCATTTAAAAGAAAACGCTTTTAACCTGAAACAACTGGAACCCATCTTTCGGTAGCTCTTAGACACCGTTCGTTTTTATCTGACCAGACCAGATTTGGATCAATTACATTAATTCAGTTCAATTACAATTACAATTGATCCAACTCTGGACCCGACTGTTGGGCTCGAAATGTAGCTGCAAGTGGGCGCCAACTTTTTCCGTATTTCTTGCTTTGTGCGATATGCCATGTACACAAAAAACAAAAAATATGCCATGTACTGACGCGTATTTACAAACCTAAGCCTGTGAACGTAAAAATAAGTCGACGCAGGCCCAAATTCGAATTTTACTTCAGATAAATTCATGACGTTATAACTAAAAACTTGTTTAGCGACTAAAATACCAAATTTGCACTGACGCGCAATCCACCTGGATATTATCTAGCCCTGTGACTATGTTGAAAATGAATAAATAGTTATGTTCGAAACGTTCAAAATGACGCCCACTTCTTAATAGGCTTTGATATATTCTTACTATATAGCCCTAAACAGTTTCCTAAATCGACCAGTTCTTTTCGTTCAGTTTTTCGGACACTTTCGTCACGACAAGTTAGTATTTTTTTCGCTCTTTACCCAGAGTTTTTCGAATCCTTCGTTTTTCTGAGCGATTTTTTTGTTTGGCGCAGGAGTTCTGCGAAATTATCGAGGAAATGAACGGTAACTCGTTCCACGCCAGCAACGGCAAGCACCCAGTGGGTTCCCCGGTAAATCCCCACATGCTGGGGGTGTGCAACGGCCCCAACATGATGCGCCGCGCTTCGTGCGCCTTACACGAGATCAGCAAGATGAAGATGGCGTCGCCGAAAACCTCCGTCGGCAAGTCCATTCTCGGCAAGGTTGGTCGGCGGCGTTTTCTAATTTCCTTTAAGGCATGGGTTTTTAACCGGTGGGCCACATGAGCATTTTGAGGTGGTCCACAGAGCTATTTGGAAAATTGAAAAAGGGATGTCTCCCTAGTTTTGATTGCGATATGCGTGAGTTATTATAAAATGTTCTTTCACATTTAGAAGTCATTCTTGATTTCTTACACATTTCCGTTGATTATAACCAATTTAAGCAGAACTTTAAAGTGAGCCACGGACTATTTTCAAAATAAAAGTTGCCCACGGCCATAAAACATTAAGAACCCCTGATTTAAGGCATTCGCGCTAAGCAACTGCGAAACAATAACTGGTAAAGTTTGCATCACAAATTGAGTTATTTATGTTTTTACTTTTTATAAGTGTATTGTGTCTTTTTTCTTAGGATTAATACATCTTTAATTTAGTATTCTTTAAACCGAATTTCATTATCGTTTTGTTCGATCCTTCAGGGTCTGCATTTGCAAACTACCGGGCTACACTTTTTTCCAACGCTATTTCTTAAAAAAATAACCTAATAGAAAGTAGAACTGAGTGATATGGTTTTCATAGAAAGGGTATTATATTTTTTGATTTGTGTTACATTTTCAAGAGCTAACTCCCAAGTAAAACATAATTTTTTAGCAACGTCGTTTGCCATGTAGCCCTCAAATTCTTCCATCGTGTTCAAAATTTCCAAATAGCCCCAGCACGCCTTGGCAACTAAATTTGACGATTCTTACTTAAATAGTCAAATACAAAAAAAGTCACAATACATAAATGTGCGATTAATTTCTTATCTCGTTGGCCACGTAGCAGGCTATATTGCAAAACCGTTTAGCATCAGCTGTACTTCCATAAGCTTTACATGTAAAAGTGACCAAGTTTATTTCACATTTAGAGCAAACTGTGTTCATCTAGGCGGTATTATCTAAAAAGTCTTAGTGGCGCACAACCTTGTCTTAGCGCTCAGCTAGTGGTGCAGCAGTACTGGCGTGTTAGTTGTTTATTCCTTTTATAAAAGTATAGAGTCGAAACGAACTATAATAGCGATTAAAAGTTTGAAATGCTCAAGTTGTTTAACGTGATTTATACAAATTCTACCAACACTTATAAACAGGTAAATATCAATTTAATAAAAACACAGAATTATAAAATCATACTTTTTATAGTACCTGGAAACTGTTTGTATTTTGGTAATCTTGGATTGCTACTTGGCGTAAGGACGCTGCATGCCTTTATAAATCCTGCCATACAATAGATGACAGAGTTTTAGATTAACCGTCGGTCGTATTCGCGCAGATTCACTACGACATGGCCATATACTACGACCTCGGGCGATTCGAGTACCACGAAGAGTCGGCGCTCTTCCACCTTGAAACGGCCGCCGACTGCTGCTCGTTGGACGCGATGCTCTGCATGTCCAAGATATTCCTGGGCATGCCGCACGACCTGCTCGAACAGATCACCTTGGAGGTGGGTGGAAACTTGACATGTTAAAAAATACCACGTTTAAGGCCTTGTTGGGTTTTTATCTATCGGATTGTGAAAATTAGGCCCAACATGTTACGTGGTTTAAGCTGTCGGAAATCTTGTTTGCATGGCCGTTAACTTTGTTTCCAAACCAAGCTGCCATAGAATATTTTGAACTCAGAAGATAACACAATTCACTGTCACAACTGTTACTTAAATGTTTCTTGGAATGTTCAGAGTAAGTAAGGAGTTTTACTCTTGGCGAAGTGAAAATCGTTGGAAAGCATAACCCTCTTATCGTGTGTTAAAAGTTTTTTTTCAAATATTTAGCAAAGTGAAATGCATCACTTCGTTGGGAATCATAACTCGGCCTCGTCTTACCCTATACCCGTATTAAAAGAGGTTGTTTTATTCAAACTACATAAACATACTCGAGTAGCAGGGCCTTTGTCCACATATACGTCGTTTTTTCCCTTTATTTGCCAACTTTACATGTTGTCAGCCAAGCGAGGAGAACACTAACAAGGGCTTTGAGATGATGGAGTCCGCTGCCCACGCCGGAGACAAGAACTCGATTTTTATCATCGCCAAGGCTTACCACAACGGCACCGGCTTGCCAAATACAAAGTTAGACTTTTTTGCGTTTTCTTGTTGCAACTAAATCTTTTCCTGTGCAGCGCTGATTGATTCTGGCGTGTTTGCACCTATTCTTTTATGTTGACTCGACCATTTACACGTATTTTTTTAAAGATTACCAAAGTTTGTTTTGCGGTACATGTGGTATTTTGCTATTACGAAGAAGGGCGTCGCGTCCCGTTTAATTCAATTAACTAACAGTTAATTGTTGAATTAACTTTTGCAAGTTAACTTAAAGTGATAAAAGGTAATGTTAATTATTTAGCTATAAGAAATCCCGGTCTTCTGTTTTGTGAACTGGCTGAGATCTGACCTGGGTAGAATTGTTGCAGTAATCTTTGTACTAATCTTGTATACAAAATGCGCCAATACCACCGTAAGATCAAGCGAAATACAATTCAAGCGAAATAACAATTAGGCGATGTACGATAACATCGGATCGGGTCCGATATCCGACCCTGGTGGCGAAGCATCAGTACTCGTCCGATTCCAGATTGGCATCGGCCGCTATCTGATATAAACTTCACAATTTGCCACGTTTAGTGATGTAATCTTATTCGGTGATTTTCAAACCGTGGGATGGTACGCACTTTTGCGGATGAAAAATTGTAATGCTGATGACAAACGCGGTGCGGATAAAACGGTACATTATTTTTTTACTTACTGTGCTTGTTTGAACTTACTGTGCTTGTTTTGTGCGTATGAAAATTTTCCAATTAAAAAAAGTGCGAACGGTTCTTTTAAATGTTGAAAAGCACTGGTCTAATTTATTTATTCGCGGGAAGGCATTTCTCCGTGCCAATACCAAGTTTACCCCATAACGTACCTTTTCCCGTTTTCACTATTCTCGTCATTTGTTGCATTCAAGGAGCATGGACTTCAAGAAATCGCTCGAGTGGTTTGACAAGCTGACCAACGAAAACGAGTTGGATGCTGAGGGCGGGTACGACGCGGTGCTGAATAGACTCGTCCCAGCGCACGAGGTACTCGCCAACAAGGCTGAGATCTACTTGGAAGGGGGTAACGGGATCGAAAAGGACCCAAACGCAGCAGGTGGGTGAGCTTGGGTCGCTGTATCGGCGCAATCAGGAAATTTTAGCCTGTAAATCGTCGTTTATTTTTAATTTTAACCACTAGCCAGCTTCATTTTTGCCACAAGGATATCCACCAGCCTTAACCACAAATCTGCTCTTTAGGTCGGCCGTTTAGGTGCGTTTAAATTCGATATTTAATTATTTGTAGGCTCGTCAAAATTAGGTTTAAAGTCTAGGGTCAAGATTCCATTTATGTTGCCTAAATAGATGGCACGTGAAACGTTTCAAAACATGGTAGCTTCGTAATAGGGCAACGTTATTTTATTTTGCTGCCAGCTGCACCCTGTTTTCGAGTCACAAATATGGTCAAACTGACTTCTAAGAAGCCATCTAAACCAGAAGTTCTTAACCGGGGTTCCGCGGCGCCCTGGTGTGCCGTTTCTAATTCTCAAGGGTGTCGATAGATATTTAAGATGTTTTAAGAATTTTATTTTTGCTCAATTGGCGGCGCACTTTAAACAAGCCAAGTCCATTTTTAAGCCTTTTCTCGGAGCTGCCTATAGCATCGCAATTTAGCGCTAAGCGTGCGAACCATTTCCGCCGAAAACGCTTTAAAACAAGCTGAGTCGGGCTCTCGTAATAATTAATACCTTCACAGGCGAGCTGTACAACGAAGCGGCCGAGGCGGCGATGGCGGCCATGAAAGGGCGCCTGGCCAACAAGTACTTTGCCCTGGCCGAGGAGGCCTGGGGCCAGGTCGAGGAAGAGTGACGTGTGTTGGTCGCTGAACAGCCTTCCGTCAGCTATTTTTCTATTTTGCCAAGCATTTTGTACATGTTATCCGCTCGCTAACTTCTCGTTTTTGTCCATCGAACATCGCTGCGTGGCCGAGCCCGTGAGAAAGCGAACCTGTGTAGATCGTAGGTAATCGAACTGTAACTTTCTTGATTAACCGAACAGCGGTGGTGTCGTTTTTGCCCGTTTTACGTCACTTCGCAAAGTTAACAAAATAACACCGCTGTTTCGAAAGGCGTCGACATGTATAACTCAACGTCGATGCCATTTATTGTTTCAAATTCTGCTTGAAGGTTTATGCGTTTCGTATTTGTATATCTGGTGCATGCCAAATCCAATAAGAACCAAGCTTTCGCCCATATGTATCATCAAGGTGTAACTTTAAACGATTTGAAAGCGAATATCAAAAGGAAAAACCGTGTTTTTACGGCGGGCGGTTTTTCTCGTGTTTTACGTGGTTCAAATTTCCTCGTGTTTTTAAGTGGTTCAAAAATATTTCCGGTATTTGTGTTGTTTGTTTCAGGACATACGTATCACTTTTATTGCATTAGTTTCATTCTCGTCATCTATTTCGCAAAACGTCCATTGGGAGCGTGTTTTTTTGTTGTACATACTTTGTTTTCGATTTTACACAGTCGTCCCTTGCAAGACAGCCCAAACATACACCTCTAAGTTCTTAACCACTAAATAGTTTTCGCAATATGTTTCTTAACGCCGTAAATGAGTTTCAACGAATTAATTATGTTAACCAGCCAAAAATGTTCATGTCGTTTATTCTTTTATTGTCTAATGTGCCTTCTCCAAAAAAACATTTTCTCTCAATGTCAGGTAATTCAGTCACGCTACATTTCGTTGCTTTTCTACCTCTGTAAATGTTTTATTATCTCCAAAACACGCCAGGAAAGTTAAGACTCATGTTTATTTTGCGCTTTGCGAATATCTTTATCCTTGTACAGTAGATGTAATCTGCTACCTTTTACGTGCTATGTGTGACTTTTTCAATCTCAACGTGTGGTGGTGTTTAGAATAAAAAGAGTTATCGCAATTATGCAAAACACACCAATGACTTGTTATCTCTTTAGACTTAGGCGAAGCAAGTTTTAATAGGAGAAAATAGAAGCTAAATACAGTTAGTTTTATGTAATTGCCAGTTTTGGATGAGGTTTGAGATGTATACATTTGCTGTGGGTCCTTCGTGAGGCATCGTATTGTTAAAACGTAACCAATCTGACAAGTGTCTCTATTGTTTTCAAGTGCTTGACATAAACATTTTAAGTTTTGTATGTTTCCCAATAAGACTTTTTATAAATGCTGTTTGTGCCTTTGTGTTCGAACGGCCACAGTAAATTACGTATTTTAGCAAGTGATATTGTTTTGAAACCAATTAAAAAATACAGTGAATGGTGACCGCTTGACACAAAATATAAAGCTAAATATTGTCAGACCAGCGCGGAATTAAGGACCTCAAGATTGTCTTGTGGTAAAGTTGTGATGTGTCCAATAGAAACTGCTTATGTTGTAAACAAGTCAGTTTGAAACAACTTTGGTCCGAGACAAGGCATTAGAAAAATAACTTAAGTACAAATCAAATATTTTGCAAAAATAACAGGCCAAGTCCCAGTCCATGTCATCAGTTGTACAACATTTAAGCTTAGTCATTGACATAAAGGTGAAACGTTAAACTAACAAAATTGGTAAAACTCGTCCGATTTTGAGCTGTTACTCAACTAAAAATCAAAAATAACCAAAACGCAATATACAGAATGAAAACTGTTCTACGTACAAAAATTGAGATAAATAAATCAATTTTACCAAAAATCTTTAATAAAAATACCTGATTGTAACCCAAGTTATTTGACAAAAAGACTCAAGTCCAAGTCAAGTGATTTGTCAAAAAGACATAGGTCAAGTCAGTCATTTTCATCCAAGGACTTAAGTTAAGTCAAGTCATTTGAAAACAATGACTTAATTGTATTTAAGTCAAGTCATTGCATCACTGGAAACCGCAATGCAAAATACCCAGTTGGATTGATACAGACTTGGACAACTAGAGAATTCTAGTTTTCTAATTCATTGAATTAGAGCAAAATGCGGCTAATTCTAATTCTAATCTAATTCATGAATTGCCTGTGTGCTCTAATTCTAGTTCTAATCTAATTCGGATTTTTTCAAAACTGCTACTTTGTCCAACGGCATTTTTATTCACTCTTGAAAAACAGAATTTCAATTAAAACTTTTTGGTTGGAACGACTTGTATGTAATTTTTACAGTCTAAAAAGCATAAAAAGGCTTAAAAATTAGCACACACATAGTTACCATTCACATTCTTATAAGAATACTTTGCGATTAAATTAAATTGGTTGTATGTGATTCTAGTTCAAATTCTAGTTGAAATTTGTTTTTTTGGGAATTCGATAATTCTAATTCTAATCTAAATTGAAAAACTCAAAACAATCCAATATTAATTCTAATCTAATTTAGAAAAACTAAAATTCTTTAATTTTAATTCTAATCTAATTTAAAAAAACTAAAATAGGCCTAAATCTATTTGTCCAAGTCTGGATTGATAATAGTGAAAAGAGACGATGTAGTTGACGATCGATTGTGAGTTCGTCGTGTATGACTGGTTGCGTGTTGTTTAGCCACGCTCAGTTGGTGAAAAACTCGCGTTAAAATCGTTTTTTTGTATTTGTTTGTTTTTAAAAACATGAAATGACAAGTGCAAAGCTCCTTTTCTTACAACACATTCGTTTATTCAGGAGTAAACAGCGATTATTCACCTTGTTCGATTTCACGTGTTAAAAAATCGGGTTGAACTCGCAAGCCGATACTTTTATTTTTAAATCAATTTGAATATTTTTTTCACAAGAGGGCTTACCGCGAAGCTCACCTTTAAAATTGCAAATGCAAATATTCTTTTCGGAAAAATCGTTTTTCACCAGTATTTTATAAGTTGTGGATTCTAGTGTTTTTATTGCCTTTTTTATTGTAGGTGATAACGATATACCATCACGAAGTGGGTAAACGGGGCCATACCCTGAACGCGAAGCGAGTGCGTGAAAAGTCGAACCAGTAAAATTGAATACTTAAGGTTTTTAAATATAAATTAAATTTCGATTGAAAATTTTTGTTCTTTTATACGCTAGCATGGTTAAAAATAAAACCAACCAATATTTTGCAATGATTCTTTATTTGTTAGACGGTATTAAAATGAGAAACACGTTGTTGTAGACCGGCTACGACGGGAGGGCAAGATACACAAAATAACGACACCTATAGACTAGCTTTTGGTGGGCACCGACAACTGATGGATAAGATGAAGATGTTAATTGCTTGAATGTAAAGTGCTACGATTGTGCCCTTTATTTAAAAATAACACGTCATTTGTCGTTAAAACAAACAATGAGTTAGTTAGTGCAAGTTAATTGCGAAAAGGATTTGTTGGCGGCATAATCAAAATGCCGCAAACCTACACCGCAACTCTACACACCTTATTCGGCTACCGACAAAACAGTTTGCGAAAGGAACATAATCACACAAAGACAACAGCTATTGATCGTGAACTAACGACATGTAGAATATGAATACGTCGAAAATATCCCAGCAAAGTAATACATTTCAGATATCACTTTTTTATTTCCTTGCGTTAGACGGCGATGAGTAAAATAATGCAAAAATCGACAGTTTACAGTTGTTGGTTAGCAATCGTGCATTTTTGATATGGCTTTTACCTTTTATTAACATCATTGTTAAATTGCTTTACAGGCATCACAACGCTTAGGTAAGGGTTTAAGCGGAAGGTAAAACAGCGAATTAGACGTAAACCTGAAACTATACAACGCGCTTAGTAAAAAAATGCAACAAAAGCCTTGAAGAATGCTGAACAACGATCAGCAAGTCAAGCGATATTAGCTTTAACTTATAACACAAGTATAGCACGTCCGGGCTTCACTCTACTGAATTTCCAAATAGTTAAGAATTAAAACCACGTTTATTTTTGTGTTGTAGGTCTAGCCTGTTTGTCACAACAGAAAAAGTAAAAATCTAAATCACTATGGTGTAGATCCAAACAATTAAAGCAGGTTGACCTTTTGTATTCTTCTTTTGATTGGTATTTTATTAGCTGGATGTTAGGCTCAATTAATAGACTTTTAAACATTCGGAATTTTCGATGCAAAACATTCGGGAACGTGCAGGGAGAAACTAATGCACAGTGATGCTCGTCAGAAACAGTTTTGGCAATACTATAACCAGGGACCGCTCAGTCGGTAAAAAACTTCCGTTAAAATCGTTTTTTTTGTATTTAGCTGTAATGATATTATCTGCTTAGTTATTGATCAATTGCAGTATCGCCAATTAAGCAAAAAATAGCGGCGAAGGAATCAGAGTATTAAATTTCATCCAATGCCTGCATTGTAGTGTACAAATGGATTTGCAGCGTACATTAGGACAAAGCAATCAGTGGTGTACATAAATAAAATAAAGAAAACTTCGTTCATTTGCACATTGCACATCTACAACCATGGGACAGTCGAATTTGTTTCAAAAGTGCATCTTTTTTCGACCAATCACGTTGCGGCTGCGGCGTTCTGCATGAGCGGCGCCAGATTGTGCAGCTCCGGATCGGACGGAAAAGTTTGGCCGTTGGGAGTGGAAATAAACCTGTATGGATATATTTGAAAAAAACGTTTAATTGGGTAAAAACAAATACCCCAAACAAAAGGATCATAGGCACGATTAAAAGATGTATAACAGTCAAGCACTACATTAAAAATAAGTTCTTCTGGTATATGTTTGTTTGTCCAACGTTTCGGCAAACTATTCAGAATTGACAAACAAACATATAACAGAAGAACTTATTTTTAGTATACTATGCCTGGTAGCAACTCCATATTTAGTTAAGCAGTACATTTTAAACAACATATCCAATTTAGGATGTGTAGCGTTTACTGACTGTGGAGCACATATGTTTAATAAAAAATGAATACAAAACCGACAGTAACAGTTCGAAATAGCGCATAAAGTCACGCTGTTATAGTTGACTACCCATCAATTTCAAACTTATTCTATACATACCAGAGTCGCTGTAACATGACGAACAAGCGTATATGGAATATACGCGTGTGCCAAAGTTTACTTCACCGCTAAAGACTGAACAAGGTTAAGAAGGTTACCTATCAAAATCGTGTTTAAACCAAACAAAAGTACGAACTACAATAGTGCACGCTAAGGGACCGCGAGGACTACTCATTTCAAATTCCGCACACTCAGTTCTACATTAACACAGAGTCAGAAAAGACAACTTCAAATTCTTGCGTTTGCGTTCGTAGACGGCTCAACTTGATCCCGTAGTTTAGCTGGGAGTGGTTGCACTCTTAAAGGTTGCCAACAAACCACGGTATAAGCATAAAGACCAGCTCTTACCTGTATATGCTGACGCACCCGTGCCAGAACATAGGCCTCGGCATCTTGCCGACAATGGCCCAGCTCCTTCGGTCGGGGTCGTATGCCTCCACAGTCCCGTCGAGGCCGAACTGTTCGTCGTAACCTCCCGAAACGATCACTCGCCCGCCGTAGATCGTAGCGCTCCCGCCCAGGTGAAGACGCAGCATTGGCGGGGTCTTTACCCACTCACCACTGAAGGGAGAAATTGGTTTCATTTTTGAACACGTTAAGCATAAAGTTGTCAAAATGTTTACATTGAGTTTAAAATTTTAACAAATACTTCACCTTGTAGCATAATGGTTGGAGGTTGTAGTAAGACGTAATAAGAATATCAAAGCCCATACAGAAGTAGGTATCATTTTAATATCATGATGTATAAAAAGTTATTCGAAACCTTCATCATGATACATACTTCTGTATGGGCTTTGATATTCTTATTACGACTTCACCTTGTATTTCAACTAGTTGTTTACTCAACAAATTTCGAAAATAATCAGCGTTTTGCGTTTTAAAAAAAGACAATGCAAAACATATCAAATAAGCGTTTGTTTGGAGTTTTGCATAAACCCCCAAAAACAACTGATTTGTGTTCCGCAGGTCGTCAAAACAACAAAAAAGGTCTTAACAAGTAAGTGATGATGCCACAAGGCAATAATACAGCAAATTTGCCATAAAAAACACAGCCCAGTACCAGGATTATAAAACATATCAGTTTTAAATGAGGGATGTAAATTGCAGTTTCGTGGGGTCTTGCATAAATAAATTATCATTTACACGCATATTGAAGCGTGAATTAGGATCAACGGAAAACAAGCCTATGTGATTGCTTTTTAACAACAGTTTAGCGACACTTGCCGGATAAAAATCTTTTATTTTGTAAAAGCAAAATAGAACGACGTTTTAACAGCATAACAGAGAAATTATATTTGGGCAACGCTTAAATATGTTACACAAGGTGCTGCCTATAGGGCGTTGTAAATCAGGGATTAAAACTACCACGCGTCTACTGGACCCGCCTAGACGCGGTCACGTTTTTCGCCTTCGCCCACAATGCACGTGATCCCAATTATGTGACGTATAGCCTGCTTTTCAACAGTTATTGATTGACCTTCAATTAACATCGAGAACATTTCATAGTCGGCGCCTTAACGTAATAGAGTAGCGGCCAATGGGGTCAGGCGAGTTGATTTTGCATTGCATTATCGAGGATTAACAAACCCGACGACGTTATTAAGTTTGAAAGATCGATCGCATTTTATAGGGCGTATAAAGCTTCGGCCGACGCATGGATAAAAAGGTTTCGGCCAACGCATGGCGACCCTATTTAGAATATTATGACGAATGCGTTTAATACGCCTACTAATCCAAATCCAAATTAATCAATCGTAGTCGAATGGTTTGAATCGAACTGCTGACACTTAACGATTCATTTAGTATGAAATCACGGTAATTGTAATTGGAAAATGGAAATAAAACCGAGGATACTTGCGAATATACAGCAAGGTAGTTATATAGGAATCCATAGTAATGGATATGGTGTAAAAATATACGTGGAATGATTAGTAACCATTTCTGTTAGGCGACAAAAATCGACAGAAAACTGGCAAAATATGCACTTATAGCTTTTCTCTGGGTAAATCGGAAATGCAACACACGTTTACAAAAAAAAAAACGGTTTAACGCCTATACGACGTATAAGGATTAACTCGCGTCACGTACCTGGTTGGGTCAAAGGTCATAACCTCGGTGGAGTCCTCACGAATAAAATAGAGTAGTCCTTTGAGCGAAGTGATGTGAGGGACGAATGTGGTCTGGTCGAGGGGACAGGGTATGACGTCCCAAGTATCTACAGGCAAAACAAAATTTGACACGAACAGCTCACGTCTGTGCTCTATTTCTTTCGCTGTACGAAGCTAGGAGTATTTTGTAATACAAGCCATGAAAAATAATGTGGACCCGATCACCACAAAACAATAGTTACTAAAACTTTAAAATGCAAATGTACCCGGCAGGCAAATCACGAAAATTAATTGTTAACAAAATGCCAAATTCTGAGTCCCAGTGATACCGCGATAGCAAAGTGCATTTCGCGATATCGGAGCTGCGTACGACACGGCCCTGCCAATAGCTAATCTACCTTTTTATCATAAAAACAACATAAACCAAATGTGCATATAATTTTGTGGAGGTTGTGATAGGACTCAAAATAAATATCAAAGTTCAAGTAGGGCAACAACAGAAAATAAGGTTGGCGACCCAATCACGGTTTTCAAGTTAAACCGTAAACACTAAAACCTACACAAAGTCAATATGAAATTTAAAAAAGAAATGCACCGCCGTTTTTTGCAGGCCTAAATGAAAATTATGTCGATTTTTGAACCGTTTAAGTGCCATACACTAATCTAAAGTAAATTGTTGGCGATCCCAGCTGAAAACGTGCCAATGAGTCGGAAACGAACCCGTTAACCTGTAAGGCTTTGCGGTACGAGGCAATAACTGAAAATAGACGCGACGCACAACTGTATTCCCAAGCGCACGGAAAGCAGGGAGCGTTAGAAAACAATATTTAAAGGTGGTAGACTTTATCGCTGTAACGATAATTTAGCTTCTCGGATATACTCTGGCCACAGAAAGGTCCCGAAAATACGCTGGAAATTTGTTTTTTTCTACAAACCATAATGTTGTGCACAAGTGACTGGGTTTAAGAGGCAATAACTGCAAATAGACGCGACGCACAACTGTATTCCCAAGCGCACGGAAAGCAGGGCGCGTTAGAAAACAATATTTAAAGGTGGTAGACTTTATCGCTGTAACGATAATTTAGTTTCTCGGATATACTCTGGCCACAGAAAGGTCCCGAAAATACGCTGGAAATTTGTTTTTTTCTACAAACCATAATGTTGTGCACAAGTGACTGGGTTTAAGATTACACAGTAACCAATTTATTGTCTCCTTTTAACGTGTACGCCCCTGCTAGATTAAAGGCAATATTAAGTAGGCAGTTAGTGGTTTGTTTATGTCTGTGTGCACTTCACTTTAAGAAGCCAAGGGAAGTCGTCCCGTTACGAAAGGTGTAGAGGCACAATGATAAAAAACGAGTGTATTAAAAAACTGGTTGGGCATAATACTTTAGTTTCACTGTTGCACTCAATACTATCCACGAAATCCTTTTATTTACAAGAACACGGCATTGTGTCCAACGAGGCATGACTAGCGCCTAGCGATGACCCTTACAACGCTTGGGCTTCACTCAAACGAAACTCAGACAAAAAGTTGCCGGCGCAGCAACAGAACAAAACAGTGGCTGATAAGGTATGTGAAGAAGAATGCACTGGGCGAAAGTAGCAATAAAAGCGCCTTAAATCATTGACGTGTTTTTGCTTGGAGATGTGTTTCCCTTGCCTTAAGTCAGGGGTTCTTAAACTGGGGTCCATGAACCCCTTGGGGGTCCGTGAACTAGTTTTAGGAGGTCCATGAAGGGCTAATTTAAATATTCGTGCATATTTTAAAAGTTACCATTTTCTAGAAGAAAACAGTTTAATTAATAATATAACGATTTTGCACTGTATGTATATTTAGACTCCATTTTTGGACCGAAATCAGCACATTTATAAATTTTGTTTGTATTGTGACGCCAATTTATGACGTCATTTTTTAATTTTTTTCCCCCTACCGTGGTCCATGCAAGGCCCCCCAAAAATTTTAGGGGTCCGCGGTAAAAAAAGTTTAAGAACCCCTGCCAAATTGCCGCTTGCGCCCTAGGTGTTGGTGGGTCGGGTTTTCAACGCCTTAAAACCCGTGAAAAACTACCTGAGACGCAATAACTATTCACAGGTAACATAAACTTCTTCAAAATTTTGGACTTAAAACAAATTGTTTATTAGAAGTCTGTCGTCTGAATTTATATTTAGGTGCAATTTAGGAAACAACCATCAACCAATGAACCCTAAAAAAGATACTTTGAAAGCAGTAGAGATAAAGTCGTGACCTATGTCAACATTTTTTCGCTCCAGATAGCTATGTTGTTACATACGTATGAAACTTTTGTTATTGCAGCAAGGGTACTTTTGCAGCCTGGCGTGCCTTCAGCACAAATAGCTTGTCCTTTTAATTTGACAGCCACGGCTCGGCAACAAAGCAAAGCAAAATCGAGTTAACTGAAATACGCACGACGAGATATCGCAAAACAGCAAGCAAGCAAACAAAAAAACAATACAAGTCGACTAGAAATCCGATCTCGGATCAACCCGAAATAACTTTGTGTAGATAGGCGATATTGTATGTGTCCTCCAAACTAAAACCACTTTTGCAAAAAGGCAGAACGGAAAGCTAGAAGGGCGCGTACATTTTTCAATCGCAATATACTTGAATGGAAATTGTGACAAAAGACGCTAACTAAACGAACTGGTGACGGACACTTAAAAATTCTTCAAATACATTTAATTAAATTCGCAGTTTCCTCTGTCATTTTCCTAAAAGAAAAATTGGATTTGCGTTGGGGTTGAAATTGCAACACAACACCATTCGTTTCCGTTTTATTGTAAAAGCTATTTTTTAGTTCTTATTTAACCAGTTTTGAATATCAAAATGCAACCACTACCGATATACTGGTATGTTTTACAACCAATTAAAAGTTTTTTTATATAACAAAATCACGTACACACAAAAGGTGATATGGCCCACAAAACATGATGTATGTGACTTTGAAAAGTTAGTGTGTTAAGATACGATAATCACCATAGTGTTAAAATGCCTTTTTTATAATTTGTGTTCATTAAGTTGTACAGAACACGGGGCGTGCTTTGATCTCGGCTTTGTCAAATAGACTCTGAAGTTACAAGGTGTGATTGAGTTCGAAGACACACAGAACTAATTGGCCTGGTTTAATTATGTCGGACGAATGCCAGGAAGTGGCCTTGCGCAATACAACGATAGTTATCGGCTAGGTCTGCAGTCATCTGGCCCGCTAATTACTCAACACAGGTAAAATTAGAGAGCGGTTCCAATTGAAATGGCCAATTGCGATATGACGTTGAAACTGTCGAAGGGCGTAGCTGCTATAGGTTGGGTAATTTAGGCAGCGATTAATCACATATATATATACCACTAATTGTTTTGTTGTGTTAAGCGTTGTGCGGCATTATGACGTTTAATATAACAAAAAAATGGATGTAGATGCACATTTCGCTTAATTAGAAATCAGCAGGGCTATGTAAAAAAAATAGTAGACAAAATACAAACTCATCCGAAAAAGGCGTCTAGTAGAATTTTATACGAACGGCATCATTTCGAGATAAACGTTGTCCTAAGAGCCTATGTAATGTCACCTCTCTCGGCATACGCATCCATTACACAAACCGCAACGATAAAACGCAAATACAACGACTGTTCGCGAGTACTTTGGGAGAATTTTATATAATGACATTTTGGTGTACATTTTAGAGTGAACCACAGTATAAAGTTACAGTCCGCAGTGATAACGTACCGTCCCACGCGCAAATCAGCCCGCGGTTTCGTAACGTCTATATACGATTGTCTCGTGATAATGCGTCACAATCCCGCCCGGTGACGCGTCAAACTTGATAATGCGCGCACTCGCCGCTTGTAAATTGCAGCCCTTAAGCGGTTGGTGGCTGGGTTCGGGGTTTATCAGCTTTCGGTTCACTTGCAAACGTCCGAAGGGTTGAAGTATGACAGATCACGGCCAGTGGAAATTATTATTCGTTCGCTCGTGTTCGACTGATGGCATTTCGCAGTTGATCGTCTATTTTTAGCCGCATAAGCAGGCAGCCATTGCGCCATTTCGCAATTTGGCCTGCAATCGGTAACGGCTGATCACAGCGCTTTCGCGAATTGGGGTTTGATTTCAAACCATGGTGCGTTCAGGTTTGGGACGGCGCCATACTTTTCACAAAAGTACACCTTACTTTCTGTTGAACAATCGAAGAATTAGGGTAAAAGTGCGACAAAAAAATTTTGAGGTTTAAAATGCGAAATTAATAACCAAATGGGTATTTTAAGCTTATAAACGGATTTTGCCCTTTGCATGTGAAAAAAGCAACGGCAACAATAAACTGCAACATCAGGTAAAAATATGGCATTTTCCTTCACGCCAGCTTAGGGTTCTAGGCCGAAAACATAGCTTGTTGACAAAGATTCACAACACATTTGAAGTCTGAAATGTGCCAAATTTTGCACCTGCGTACACCTGCAATTACTTTCCCATTTGGCTAATGTGCGAATTGGCGTCCTGTGCGGTCTGTTTCGCTTTTATCTGTTTCACTGCCTTACATGGTACTTCCAGTCAGAATCGGGGAAAACTCGTTTTGGCCCACAGTTAGCTTTTGAAGCATTTTGTTCAGTTGCCAATATATTAGAGTTGTACAAACAACTTTTAAACAGTTGAAACAAGAATCGTCGCTTTAAAGTATGCACCGCTAGCTAAGCTGAAAATTCGCAACAACAGCGCTCTTTCAAAACCTCGGGAACATTTGACATGAAAGAATACAAATTCAAATAGATGCAAATAATAAAAATACCGCTCCTCACTATTTTCCTTCCCAGTCCTTTCAACACTACAGGAAACAATTTTTAACATTTTTTTAACTCGCCTAAACAAATCATTTGGACACCAAAGGGCAAAAGGGGACAAAACGCCCCTAAAACAAAACGAAGTGACTATTTTCTCCAAAATGAACGAATCCATCCAGAAGTGATTATTCATTGATTTTGGTTATGATTGGGGTTTGTGTGGTCGTGTTGTTACATTTAATTTCCCGAGTTTTTCATTATTTCCAAGTTTAAAAAAAAATCATTTTAAACTGCTCTGTTCAAGGGTAAATGGCCTCGGGAAGTGTCTATTGGCTATTTTTCCGGTTCGCTCGGGTGCGCATAAATCCATTAGTGACAAATATCGATTTTAACTACGTTATGTCCGTGAAAAATGTTCTGTTCCAAGACAAAAAAGTCTTTCAAGACGGCACATACCTGTTTCCGGCGTGTACACCTGTATAATCATTTCCTCTGTCTGAAGGTGCGACCCTATGGAGTAGATCTTGCCGAGGCAGGCGGTCACCGAACAGTTGGTGACGGGGTGGGTGAGGGGCGAGATGGCAGACCAACGGTCGGAGAGGAAATCGTAGCATTCGCAGCCCTCGGCGCCCACCTACGCAGTTTGGGTAATTGTTTGGCGTCCAAGTTATATTCGATTGCATAAGACGCTAAAAAAGTATCTGTATACACGTATAAGCGCCAACGTGATGCTGCTCTTAGACGCTGTGTTGGTCAACATGGCACACAATAAGAAGTACACAGGGTGCTTTTGAAAAGGCATACTACAGTCATTGAGGCTTTCAATGATTTTATTTTATGCTTTCAATCAAGGAAAATCTTTGTAAGAGATTTTGTCTACATCGGTAAGAAGCTTACGCAAACGGGCTAATATCACTCGGTAGAGCAACGGTCTTAAAATATTAGCGTATGTTGATATGAAGACAGGTTAGTCTTTCAACATTGTCTCAATTGCATAAAAAATTCCCGGCCCTTAGATTAAACTCCCTAGAAGATATTTCAGCATTCTTCAAGTTGGTATAATGATGTTTTGATGAGCGACAGGTAAAACCTCTCACTTGGTTTGCACACCCGGAACAACGTTGCCTGTTTTTGATTTACGAGCGAAAGGCGCGCGCCAGAGCGGCAAAAGCAATTACCACGTAAATGAAGGAGTTAAGCACCACTGAGCCGTGGTACTCCCGCGGGTTGAGCATTGGAGCCACCTCCGACCACTCGTTCACTTGGGAATTGTACCTCCACACTCTGCTGTACACCAGGCTGCCTTGTGATCCACCTGAAAAACGGCGCGTTTTTGGTCAAACCTAACCAGTCAAGTCATTTTTTTTGTTGCATTCATCTCTCAATGCTTTTTAGCAGAAATTTTAAATTTTTAAACTTGGGAGTTAGAAAAGTGTGTGTTTCTCCTATTTATGAGCTAAAAGTAATTAAAAATGTGCTTAAAAAACGTTTACACGTCTATAACAGCCGTCACAATAAAAAAAATATTAAAAAATACAAATATGTCATTTTACAAAAATTTTAAATGAAAAGCATATTTCTGTGGAATGGTTAACGATGATCCAGTAATTAATTTTTTAAACTGAAGTACAACAGCCTATTAATTGATAAATATTACTACTCCACATGTGAATAATATATCATAACATTGACCTCAATTGATAAAGTTATTTATAAAACTTACATTTCTTACACATCATGTGAAAGCCAACGAATTTATTTTTCAGTTTAAACAGAGAAGCGCAATTTTATTAGAAAAGGGTGAGATTAAGAAATGCTTTTTTTCACCTGTAACATAAATGTCGTTTCCCAAAGCCACTGTTGCATAGCCACCTCTTAAATTCCCTTCAAACTGGGCCAGGTTTCTCCACATGTCAGTGATTGGGTTATATGCATCGATTGCAGTTGCTTCGTCACAGTTTTCATCACAACCACCAACCACGATTAATAACTCTGCGATTCCTGCAAAAGTAAATTATATCTATATCTATCTATATATATATATATATATACAATATGTATGTATTGTACAAAAACATATTTAAAACACAATAAGGCTTAATTTGATAATCCTAATGGTCAACTTTTAACTTGTAATTCAACTTCATATATTGATTTCTTTACTTTAATTTAACTCTGGACATAAATGTTATGAATTGACATGTACGATGAATAATTTATATGAACACCTACAATGGGTTATATAGTAAACCACTTATGAATATTTGATGGTATCTAATTTTCATTCCTGCATAATAATTAGGGGAAAAAATGGTCTGACATCTACATTGCACAAAAAGTCGTGACCACTTCAATGCCTTTAAGAAAATATGTGGAGCAAACAATGTCCTGCCATATCTCAAGTGTCCATAACAACATCAAATCCCTATTGTCCACACACAGCCTAGCTAGCCAGTATTGTTATAAAGGGCCACTTCACTCCTCCTACACCTACTGACATAGCCTGTCAACACTGTATTTTGTTGATGTTGCTTAAGCAAAGGTTGCTTTAGCATAATTTCTAGTCATTGGAATTTAGTAGATGGAAAATTTGAAAATATATTTATAGGAGGGGTGTGCATCTGTAGTTTAACAGTTAATGATTAATCATGGGTTACAAAGCATGTCTTGACTATTATTCTTCAATATTGCTGATCAAATATATAATGAGTCTTAAACATGTAATCTGTGACATGGATCTATTTGGTATTTTAAGGCTAATGAGATTGAAACAATCAAAATAACTAAATAAGACACAAAACTTGACAAATTGAACTTAATTTATAAGTATTTAAAACTCTAGTACAAGTGTTGTTTCAAATGAATGTTTAAATGCTATACCGCAAATGGATACCAATATACTAAGATACACCATTCACGGATCTGTAATTTAGTTAAATAATAAATGAACTTGTTTCTTTAACACAATTATCAACCAATTTTCTCACACACCTGTTGATGGTCTTGGCTGTAGTCTAAGCGATGCATTGTCTTGACGATCCAACATACAAGTATGAAACATTCTCGTTTCCTTGATCAGTTCTTGGCAACTTGCAGATGAGCGAATAAATGGGTTGGTTTCGATTTTGGACAAAAGATAAATTCTCCGAATGAATGGGAGCCTTATGCAAGCCATCAGCCTAAAAACAATTGACCAAACTTCAAATATTTAGAAAAAGCTGCGAAGATCAAATTGATTTAAAATTAAATACTACCTGCAAAAACTTTCCGATCTAGCTTTAACATTTGCTCGCAACCAAAAGAGCAAAATTTCATACACATTTTCCTCCTTGTCAACATTGCATTTTGGGTGAGAAATTACCTGAAAACATTAATATAAATTTATAAACACATAGTTGTATGGCAATCTACATAGTACACATACTATTTTGTTAAATGTTACCTTTTCCATTACATTGTGGCTGAGACCTAAAAAGTCGGCATACATAGTTACATCAACTATGTGGCTCGCCATGAAGGTCACTGCAAGGTCAGCGAGTTGGGAACATGACATGCTCTCCGCAAACTCCTGAATGCTGACACAATTTGACGGGTGAAGCTGCTTGCCAAGAAACTCACAGCAAGCGTCGCGAACGGTGAAAAACTAAAACAAATTTAAAACTGGTTTCTTACCAACTTTACACAATGGATTTCACATAGGCTTGCACTTTCAATCACTACATAAAATAAGCATTACAAATTCAACATAGGCTCAAATTTGATCAAGGCACTTTGAGTTTAATTTTCATAGTTACCTGGAAAAGATCAGCTGCCTTTAACAAATCTGCCACATTATTTTCGGTTATCACTGCATTGCTCGTGTAGCAAAAATCTACCAGACATTTCATGGTAGAAGGCTCTACGTCAAACATTGTGACCACGTCAGTGTAGCTTTCCTTCATCATTCCTCCAAACATACTCCTAAATTATAAGATCTTGTCACACAAATTGCAATTAACGACATGCAGTAGGACATTAGCAATGAAAATAAATAATAAAATTGCGCCATTTTTGTATCTTTCTAAATAAGTGTTGAAAGGGTTAGTGTTTAATGTTTATGCAAATGAAGTGTACATGATTAAAACAGAAAAAGAATAGTCCATAGCAAACATTTTGTTTGAAAAAAAAGTAAGTTAGGAAACACTACGTTAGGGTTACATCAGGGAAGGTATATATATATTGATATATTATATGTCATATTTGTTATATTCTGAAAAAAATTATACTATATTTCCTTATATATTCCTGTAAATATTCTTTGAGTTGAACAAAGATTTACTACCAATACATATTTTGTATTAAAATAAGAAGCTAGAATTCAATGAAAACTTGCCTGAAGTAGTTGCTTGCCGCAGCCAATACAAGTCTGTGGCAAGGTATTTTCACATTATCCACCTTTAATACCATATCAAAGAATTTTTCCTCGCTGCGCAAGCTGCTAAGTCCTTGCATGATAATGCTGGAAAGGGTGGGATCCGTAAACTCTTGCATGAACTCGTCATTCCCACCAACTTCGGTGGGTGTATCAGTCCGAACACTTTCATTCATCATTCTTTTGTTTTTTCTCACAAAAATACCACATAAGCCTACTTTAGTATCATGTTGCGAAGTATTTTTAGTTCAGCATACACAAAATAACTACAACTAAATATATTAAGCACAGTCAAAGTAAAGTGGTAATGTAAATACATCACTTGAAAAACATTAACATAATTTATTTTACTATAACAATGTTTTGAGGTTCTAGTCAAACAAAACTTTCCTGAGACTCAGCATTTAACATTTTGTTTTTGCTTTTCTTGACACCACTGACAATACATATATATTTTTCCAATTAATGTCTGACCTTTATAACTGGATTTTGCTAGATAACTGTTGGCGCTGGTCTATTTAAAGGCCTACCTGAGTTTCGTTAGGGCGTTTATATTGCTAACATTACTTGGGTTAGGGTGACAGTTTGGGTTCGGGTTGGTCAAGTATTAGTATTATATTTATTCTTAATTTATTTCTTGCCTCAGATTTAAATTTTGACAACTCGTTTCATTACTGTAAAAAAATTGGTAGGATTCTATAGACAAGCGGGCGCCCTATAACTATATCTGCAAAAGTACTTTAAGATAACGTTTTAAGTACCTTATCATGAACAAAGTATTTTTCTCCTTAGGATTGACTAAAATTCTGACTAACATTGCAAAATTTACACGAAGTGTCGAAATTCGCGCCCGTAGGCAAACGACGAACTCTGTAACTTACGAAGCGTTGTTGGTCGCCAGTAGAAATGCCCAAATAAGCCCGCTTCTGATCCGATCAGCTGTTATTTGTTGTCGCGTCACAGAAAAAACGCACGTGTCTTTTAGTGTTTGGAATTTGAACCTGCTTCTAAAGTTTTAAATTGGTTATTGAATATTGATACCAACATTTTCTACATTTCATTCTGGCCGAACACACAGCTTGATTTTTGCTGTTTTACGATAACGAGAAAAAAAATTATTTGAGTTTTCGCAATCTTGCCATTACAGTAATTACTTATTTTGAACCAATTGCCAGTGTTGTAATGAGTTTAGTCAATGACTTAGTTGCAATTAAGTCACTGTTTTTAAATGACTCCAATTGACTTAAGTCATTGTGGTAAAATGACTTGATTAAAGCCTTTAGGACAAATTACTTGACTTGTGAATCAGTTTTAGTCGTCTATCACAGTGGTTCTTAACCTTTTTTCCACATCACCCCTTTTGGTAATTGCCCTGTGACTGCCCTTGCGCCCCATTAGATATTAAATTTAATTATCATATTAAGCAATTCGGTGTTTCTCGATTATACATATCATTAGTGAAACATCATGAAAGTAGGCTACAAAAGTCGAGTCTCACTTGCGCTAAGCGCAAAAAATTGTGTTTAGTGGTTTGCATTGAGTAAACTTTAAAACTGAAGCATTGGTCACCCCAAAATTGCTCGTGCTTCATATATGCCTGTCGGTTTTAATTGAGCTGATCTTGACAAACATAACATGTTGTAAAGACATTGACTCCACAGTTCCAGAGGCGTAGCCAGGATATTTTGGCACCTATAAACTTGGTGCCCCTCCTCCGTGTTTAATCACATTTTTTATTACAGTAGCATAATATATACCGGTACGTACCTTAGCCTACTTATACGGAAAAACATTTTGGCATTTGCAAGCCCCATTTTGGCACGCCTGTACCTGACGCCCGGGGACATATGTACCCTACCGCCTTACTGTAAGAATAGGATAATTAGTTTGATACGAAAGTTAAAAAAAAAAACTTTTCAAATCTTTTCGAAATTCCACAAGATGGCGATATTGAATCATTAAAGATTAGTTAGTTAGCTCTACAAAAACTGTCTCTTTAAACTGCTATAGGGGTCAATAAAAAAATGCTATAGGTAGGCATGCCATACGTCACGGTTTAGCCGGGACAGTCCCGGTTTTAAGGCCTTGTCCCGGTGTCCCGGCCGGTTAACCAGTGTGTCCCGGACTTTTCAATTGGATATTTACAATAAGAATAAAAAAAATGCGAGTTTTTTGGGGGGTTTTATTCAACCCCTCTTAACCCACGTTTACAACCTGCATTTTATGTTCACCGACGTCCCTACAACTTTTTTTGATTTTAACTCCCACATTTATTTATCGCCCCACCCCGCTCCCCAACAACGACCTCATCACCTTCCTTAATACCATTCCACACGACATCTGGAAAACCTGCATTAGAAAAATCATTACCTCAAACCCGCAACCCACCCCACCCCAACATCTAATAACGTTTGTTTTTAAACTCTATTCGATCCCGGTGCCAAATTGAACCGGTCAAACCCACAACAGGGGACGTGGCGGTATTTTGCACAATGTGCGCAAAAATGTGCACGCCAAAATGTGCAAAAAATGTGCGCACATTTTGAACTGCCTTCTAAAATGTGCGCACCTTTTTTCACAATATGCGCACATTTTGAACTGCCTTCAAAAATGTGCGCACTTTTTTTCACAATGTGCGCACATTTTAAAATGCCTTCAAAATGTGCGCACATTTTTAAGTTAGAGTTAGAGTTAGAGTTAGAGTTAGAGTTAGAGTTAGAGTTAGAGTTAGAGTTAGAGTTAGAGTTAGATTTAGATTTAGAGTTAGAGTTAGAGTTAGAGTTAGAGTTAGAGTTAGAGTTAGAGTTAGAGTTAGAGTTAGAGTTAGAGTTAGAGTTAGAGTTAGAGTTAGAGTTAGAGTTAGAGTTAGAGTTAGAGTTAGAGTTAGAGTTAGAGTTAGAGTTAGAGTTAGAGTTAGAGTTAGAGTTAGAGTTAGAGTTAGAGTAAGAGTTAGAGTTAGAGTTAGAGTTAGAGTTAGAGTTGAAGTTAACCCTAACTTACTCTAACCTAAAAATGTGCGCACATTTTGAAGGCATTTCAAAATGTGCCAACATTGTGAAAAAAGTGCGCACATTTTTAAAAACAGTTCAAAATGTGCGCACATTTTTGAAGGCAGTTCAAAATGTGCGCACATTGTTAAAAAATGTGCGCACCTTTTTGAAGCGAGTTCAAAACATGCGCACATTGTCAAAAGAAGTGCGCACATTGTTAAAAAAGTGCACATTTTGGCGTGCACATTTTTGCGCACATTGTGCAAAAAATGTTCACATCCCCGTCTCCAAACCCAAGCAAACTGCTATAACCTCACCAACCCTGAGGTACCGGAGCCAAAAAAAACTTGTCGAGTTTGTGCTTTGTTTGCCTGGAACATCAGCACACGTTGAGCGAATTCTTTGAATACTGAACAATACGTGGTCCGATGACAGAGGCCAGCAAATGCGTGAACAGAATGTCAAAGCTCTCCTCACTTGCAAAATTAATGTTGATTTGACATTAGTGAATTTTATGAAAAGATAAAATCGAACACCGTACCTTTTGAAAAATGTGCTTAGGCACAGAAAAATATCATTGGGCCTAAATTCATTTGCTGATAAATATTAAGTTATTTTGTTTTCGTTGGTGAAATAGGCCTACATATTGTTGTTTTGTTTTATTTCGTTTATTTTGTTTCACATAGTTGCATTAAATTATTTTGCATTAAGCCTACATTAAGTTTATTTGTTGTTTTCAGTATGCGTCCCGGATTTGCCTTTCAAAAAAAAGGTAAGCCCAGCTATAGGGGTCAATAAAATATCGTTAAACAACTTTTTTTAAATAACATTTTGCCTGCTTCGCAAATGAGTGGAAAGGCAAGTATCAAGCGTTTTTGTTACCACTGTAGCCTATACCAGTGGTCTCCAATCTGTGGGTGGCGATCCCGAGTTGGGTCGCCTAAAATTTTTGTGGGGTCGCCATAACTCTTCGTATTCCTGGGTTTTAGTACGATTTATGAATTTTGTTTTCTTTACGATGACGTCACACTAATAAAATTGCGTAAGTGTATAGGCGAGACAAGCTTTCATTTATTCTACATAAAATTGCCGATTTTAGCTCTTAATAGCTGCCAAATCAAAATCAACGTACCCCACTCTGTCTAATTATGTTATTGAAATACTCATTCCGTTTTCCACCCAAAGGCTTTGTGAAAAGCTACATATAGCGCAATGAGCATAATTTTAAAAACAACACATCGCAATCGCTTGGAAGTAAAGCATGACATACGGGTATGCTTATTGCTTATGCAAAGTGGAGCCGCGTTAGCAGCACAACCGTCGCACTGAATGCAATTTAGTGTTGAAACAAATTGAAATTTTTGTGTTCGGCCTTTGATAAGTTTAGATTAATGTGTTTTAGATCAAACTAAAACTTTTAAAGGCAATTCTTTTGGTGCATATGTGTACCCAGCACAGTTCTCTGAAATTGTGTATAATTTACGCATATTCGCTCGTGCTACTTTGTTCAAGCATTGAAATGTTTTTGTTCGTCCCTGACAGAAAATGTTTCGCAATGTAAATTCTGATTTCACGTTATTCAAATCGGGGTCTCTTGTTGAAAAGGTTGAAGACCACTGTACTATACGACATACGTATATCACGAAAACTAAATATGATACAGTCAAGGTTTAACAAACCAACAACTGTCCAGTTTATCACCGCCGCAAATATTTAGGGCCTGCATTTGGGTAAAAGTTTTTCCGATCCATAGTAATCAAACTTGGCAGTAAGCTTTTTCCAGGTGAATTACTTAATGGTTATGTGACGTACCGGTGCGTTTTGTGGCATAAAACAGATGTTATAAAGTTTCAAATGACCTGGGTTGAAATTAACTGTTTTCAGTTATAAAATTTTATAAAAAAATTGGGTAACTTACTTATTAGGAATCGAATCATTTAAAAATTACTTTGTTTACAACATTGTTTTTTATATTAGAAAAAGCAGCTCTTCTGGTAGGCCTCATTGTAATTGCTAAACGTCGTTTGGGCAACCTATCCAAATCGCCTTGGTCAGGGTGACTGCATGGCTTTATATATTTGTTTTTATTATCTGTAAAACGAATTTTGTTGTTACAAAATCAAGCAAGTTATTTGTTGATAGGTTTTCGAAATTTTCTTACATGCAAATTAAATTTGATTTTTGAATGATTAGCTAATTTTCGAAAGGAATAGAAAGTATTGGTTTTCGAATTGGCGAAGTTGTAAAAGTTATATCACAAACCAATCGAACCACTATCGCGCCTTTATTTGTCACATTACAAGTCGTTTTGTTTCTAAGCCTCTGAAGAACGCAAGGCAAAAAAATCACGCCAAAGTCTAACGTTTTTCAGATTTTGATGTCCATTGACAAGAGTCGTATTGGCGAAAAAAAAATTTACTCGAAAAAACATTCAATTATATTCCAAGAAAATAAATTACTATCATATTATAGATGTTGTAGTCTATAACCACTCACGTATATGTAAATAAATATAAATAAATATATGTTACACGTAAAAACAACGTTGTTACTTTTGTTTAAGATAATGTTAGCCAGTTGCTGTAAATGGTTAGCGGAAACCAAGACGAGCACATATACCTGAAATGTTATGTCGAGCTATCACTAATAGCACTTAATTGCTTATTGGTAAACTTGTTACTTAAGTTATTACGTCAGGCCTATTTCTGGCAAATTTGCGATTGCGGAACAATTAGCAAACCGGAACTGCACAACAGTTACAGGAAAAAAATAGGATGCGGAACGCGCTGGTCAACGTCGGCCCTTCCGAGTAATAAACGTTTATTAAAAGCACATTACAAGCATCTGGCTTCCCACCGCTCCATACAAAACGTTGCCGCGTATTTACAGCCGAGACGCTAAAGACCTGATTAAGTTTACCGCATAAAACATGACACTCCGCCCTCGAAAAATGTCCCGATTAAGCCCATGTATCGGCACAGAGGACGCTCAGCTTGAACACAACATGGGGAAAGTCGACTCACTAATCGTGATCGCTTGAACGCAGGGCTGGCTGCGTAACCTCAGGCTGCTCTTGGCATGAACCGCTGTCAACTCGCCAGTCAAAGGAAAGCGATTGATAGAGCAGTTCCATTTTTGGGGTATTTCTTGTGGTAATCTTGCCAATGGTTTATTTCCTCGAGCGTGGGCGTCATTTCTTACAAGTCATATTGCGGCTGTCAGGTCAGTTAGTGCAAACAGGGACACACTTTATATTAGGGAAAAATGCGAGGTAATTAATTGATCGGTTGCTATTTGCATTTAAATCTGATTAGACTATAGGTCAGTGCTTGCCAAACTTTTTTCTACTCAAAATACAAACCAGTTTGCGGCACACTTTCCACTAAATTTGCTTTAAGTTTAATTGACTGTAATGTCACAATGAAGGAACTTGAAACAGCACACGTTAAACTGTGAATGCATAGAAAACATTCTTGATTTGTTACACTACATTTCTCCCCCAAAAATGCGTTAACAAGGCTAATAATATATAAAAAAAAATTTAAATCAAAAGTATTAGTAATGTATGGCGACACACCTATATAGGTTTAAAACGGCATCCAAGTGTACAAAAGCACTCAGGTTGTGGAAACCACAGCACTAATGCGGTTTTCAATTGTATTGCAGTTATTTAACAAACGCATGACACAGCCTAGCAACGTAAAGGATACTGCTTTGATATTACGAAGAAACTGAGGAAAGATCGATCGAGTCATTCAATCTAGATTATGGAATACAGTTGTTTAAAATAACCTAACTTACGCGCACAAAGCTGTAGGCGTAGGTTGTTATAAAATGTTTTTTTGTCTCAATGATATTTATCAATAAAACAAGTAAAAAGTTTACTCTGATAAGAAAAGTATTATCCTTAAGAAAAAAATTAGGAAAAAATATTAGGTCTAAAAGAAAAAATAATTAACTTTTTTAACTATTCAACTCCACTTCTAACAAACATCTAGACAACATATAAGGCTAAAATAACCAATATAAAAACTACAAAATATTGCCGAAAATCTCTAAAGAAAATGCAAACTTTACACAAAATCTGGGAATTTTTTTTGCACCCCCGAGGGTCTTTAAATCTGCAGCGATGGCAGATTTTCTTCTAAGCATAGGGATTGTTCAACGCAGTCGCATCCGCAGCATCTTCCGTTTGACCTGGATGTTTATTCAGGTAAAAACACAACGACAATGCATTCGTCATGTGAATTCCCGAATCGCGCGTATAACAATTGAAGCGTAAATCACAATGGTGGCCGGGCGGACGGTGTTTCCAGGGTGGAAGCCCGACGTGCGCTTATGCCATTCACGACACAGGCGCTAAATATGAACCTAAAGAGTGGCTGTCGCTTACATCACAAGGTAAAATCACTGCGGATGCAGCGCTGACGCGTTAAGGGCCGCTAATTGTGACTCAGGCCCGCTGACTCAGCGCTTCTGAGACGTCAGATCTGTGCCACTGCAAACGACTTCGTCGCGCATTGCCATTTGTAGATGCGCACCCGCTTTCACCCGGATGAAGCCACAGGTTATAAGGAGCGCACTCAGACTTGGGAGCCATCAATTCGTTTTATAGACCCGTCAACGACGGACGCTAACGCAACGTGCCAACGTACTGCTTGTAGAAAGGGGAGACAAAGGAAAAATCTCGATAATCCAGCAAAGAGAAACTGCAAAGGTAAAGGCGAGCATATTAGAAACGTATTTTTTTATGTTATTGAAACGGCGGTGATGTGATGACAACCAGACGAGGGCGTGGAAATAGAAGTGTATTTTTTTAATGTTTATATCGTTTTATGGACGAACACATTTAGTGGCTCATCTTTATGAAATACACAATTACGTTATTTGAATATACGCAATTATATGTATTTTTTAAGAAGGGGTTAAATAAAAGACAATCGTCGCTCTTAAAATATCGGTAAACCCCGTTATCTTCTTCCACAGCATAACAGTTATGAAATAAAATATAAAAGGTAATTGTAAACTTCCATAAATGTTGACGTTTATTGTCTTTTTTTCTCCAGCAAAAACTCAAGTCCAACGATGGTTCTATCCATATCGCAAATTGCCCTCATGGCTCTGATGATGGCCGGCTATGCTCGTTCTCACAGTTGGATCGCCTGTTCCGACTACGCCGAAAAGAACGGTGCTGACTGGGACCCCAACAAGTGTCGGGGTTTCCCCAGGGAAGGACATCAATACGCCCAGAAGGATTCATTCGGGCAAGACAGAGGTGAAACACAAATTGTATATTTTCTTACTGCACAACATAATTATTCTTAAATAATATTAGTAACTATAGCCTTGGATTGAGACGGTATAGATCTAGTGTTGCATTAAAGCGTTTCAATTTAATACTATACTTTTGTACCGTTTTGTACTTTAGGTATTGTTAGGTCGGTGTAAATATTAAAATTCTTACGGTATAGCAATCAACCGTCTTCAAGTTTGTTCCTTTTTAAGTACATCTTTTTCAGTTCTGCATAAAAAGCTCCTTTGAAAAGCAGATTGCTAAATGGTTTTAATTAAAAAAAATATCGAACGAATGTTTTTCAAGGCAAATAAAATCTTGTCAAGTGTGTTTTTTTATTTTATTTTAGGGTTTGACTTCAGGCCTTCAGCCACTGGGTCTGCATGCAAAACCGCTCTTACGGGGGCCAGCTACAACGCCCAATATCCAAAAGCCGTTTACTACAGGGGACAACAAGTTATTTTGGCCCATCCCATGAAGGTAGGCCTAATTACATAATTTGCCATCGTTGTACGAGCAGTTCTTGATCGCCGGTGCGTAATAATGTTTTGTCGGCTGTTTTTATTTCAATCCAACATTTGAACAAATTATGTTTAGCTGACAATTTTTTTATTTCGCAAATTTAATCGACTACTTTGGCAAAAGCTCGTCTTGTGAGATTCTGTTCAAAGAGGTTGTGAACATTGCAGTGTTATTTATTCTTATGCTGCCTGGTTACGGCTTCATATTTACATAACAGAGTGTGAGTTTTGTGTTCTGGGTTTGGCTTTGACTGATTTTAAACGAGCAAAGTTAACAGAAAGCTCTTTTGCTGATTTACCAAAACTTGATTTATGAAGTATATATTTAGCAAATTTGTAAGAGAATTTGGCCACCCACCGGGTAGAGTTTCTTAATTGCGGTGCCTCGCACTAGAATTATGCTAGAATGTTTTTTGGCCCTAATATATCCGAATTTTAGTAAACCTATACAAGGTTATATATTGCTTTTTCGTGTTGTTAATTTCTAACTTGCCCTATAGTTGTCTCAATAAACAATCGTGCTTCCGAAATTTTGCTTACGGGTCGGTCAATCTATTTTTGTCAAACGGTAAACCATTGTTGAATGTAGCATACTGGTTTCTGAAATGCAACAAGTGGATATTCCGTTTTATCGATCAAATACAAAAGGTTTTTTTCAACTCAAAATCCGTATGCCCTTCTTTGCCAATTCGAAGTAAAGTAATCAAGGCTCACCAAAGTCGTATATACATTTTAAACATATAACAACGTTGCGCAGAACCACGGAGCCGACGAGGCCTGCACCAACAAGTACATTCCCGACAACGGCAACAAGATTTACCGCGGCAAAGCAGGAACCGACACAAACCAAAACCTCGACTACTATAGACAATTTCTCGTGGCCGACTTGGGTGTCTCGAGGTTCGGTTTTTCTTACTCACAATCGAGCAAATACCCCAAGCCCGGATACCAGAACGCACCACACTTCTGCCAAAATACCGACAAAGCGATGGGAACGTACAGCTTCAACGTACCTGCAGAACTTGCAGCTGGTATGTGCAAACAAAAAAATGACGGATTGCACCGTGTTCTAACTTAGCAATAAATTTTTATTGGGTACGGTCACTTGCAACACCGATCAATGTTTTATTTATTATAAATAATTCTCAAAAGAGATGTTTTAAAACTGGTTTAGCCGTTTAAGAAAGTAGCCTACACTGGTTATACTGTGAATAAAATGTTTCCCATTGCGAATCAAACTACAATGGTGAATACCTTGTAAAATCACCTACAATTCAAAACATCACCGAGAAGTACCGGTGCCACCGTGAACTAAGTTTGGAATAAAATTTTCATAAATAACTTTAGACACCAAATGATGCTTTATATAGTCATTAAGAAATCGAATTGTGAAAAATAAAGTCCAATTCAGTCAGTTAAGAAAGACTGCGGTTGCTGTACGCAGAAATTTAAAATGTGTATAGTAAATGTGATATCATATACCAAATTCTTATAATCTTATTTAAATATTTGCTACCCAGGCGATTACACCTTTGTGTGGAGGTGGTCGTTTAACAGCGACCAAGACATGTACTCAACATGCTTTGACGTCAAAGTGGTGAACACAAAAGCGCAACGGGACTCAGCTTTGCAGGTGACCTAGAAATTCCTTACCAACACAAGAACGTTTAGGTTACAGTTGAAGAATCTGTTTACAAAACATAGCCTACAGCCCATACAGAAGTAGGTATCATTTTGGACGTTTCGAATAACTCTTTATTCATTTTCAACATAGCGCTATGTTGAAAATGAATAAAGAGTTATTCGAAACGTCCAAAATGATACCTACTTCTGTATGGGCTTTGATATTCTTATTACGTCTTACTACAACCTCCAACCATTATGCTCCATAGCCTACAGCCTTTTACGCTTATTTTATTCTGTCGAACAAGAACATATCTTTGCATTGTATAGCGGCTTGTGGTGTAACGCGACTATCCTATTTTTCCCTGCGTGCCTTTTAAATATTGCTGTACCTTTCTTAAAGGGCCGTGGCGTTAACAACTTTTACGTTGCCTGCGGTGGAACTCTCTCGAACGGGGGAACGGGAAGTTCGATTGGATGCAATGGGGTAAATCCCCCGCCGACCACCCCGACCATCGCTACCACAACAACAACCAAATCCACCACCAGATCAACCACACCTGCCACCACCTCGTAAGTTAAGCTTCCTTGCCTTAAGTCTGACTTTTAGTATGATTGTATTTAGGTTCGTATTAAGGGTACTGTAGGCCTAAGGCTGTTTACTAGAGAAGGGTCTAATTTTAAAACGATTTATTTATATACTAACACACAAGGCACGTATTGACTCGACTCAGTCATTCGTTTTAAGTAAAAACTTTGCTGTACTGGTACGGGATCTGTATCACTATCAGCCTACAAAAGCTAACCCAAAATTAAGGATCAAACTTTCCAGGGCCTAAGGTTATAGCCTTATATAACGTAATGGTTTATCCGGCACTGACCATTTCGGCGATCAAGAGATTGCCTTTTCGATCTTGTATGATCAAAAGTTCTGACGCTTTCTGGGGGATTTTAATGTTTTAATTTTGTGCCCTTGTGGATCAGCTTTGGAATTAAGCTAGATCCATAAGAAAAACTTGGCATATTAAAACTAGGGGACGTTCACTCCGGAACTGACAGCTTCCAAGCGCTCGAAAAAACACAGTGACTCATCTTACAAACGGCGTCACGCGCACGTATTATCACCTACACTCATCGCTCTGAATGTGTATCCCATCTATAGGTTGTCCTAGCCATGTTTGGAAAAATACTGTAAGAAAGTAACGTTCCAGTCGCTCGTTAGGCTACGCGCAGGGGCATTTTGTTTTGGAAGAGACTATATTTAACCTGCAAATTTTAAATCGCCATATAATCACTCATGAGTATTCGCGAACCGGATCCAGCAGGGCAAACAGCCAATATGGTCTTAATAGAGCTATTTACTCGGCTACTGAAGTAGATTAAATGGATTAAAAAGCATTAAAATATTACAAATCTCGGAAAATTAAATTTAATCATCCGATGCCTAACGCTAACCCCAACCCTGACCCAATTCAATGTAGGCCTATGGGTTATGACTTTGTGTACTAGGGTGATCAGGACAAATAGCCACCTCCTTTTGTTTTGTTTTTCCAAACATATACAAAAGATAGCAGAGTTAAATTCATTATGGTTTCAATCAATTTTTCTTTTTTAAAACTAAAATATATTATCTGTGTAACAAAATATATTATTTTTCTAACGTTTTTCAAGCACTGTGATTTATCCGGGGTTATGCTGAAGAAAAATAAGAAATTTTACCCTTGTTTTATTTGCAGTCCAACTACCATCGGACCCAACGGATCCAAAGTGGCTCCCATGGGCGTCTTCCAGATGACTGGCGACGTTAGTCTTGGTTTCCCAGGCAACGGAATCACTAGACGTTTCGCGTTCGTGCACTTTGATTGCGGCGCGCAAGCCAACGTAAGTCTCCCTCATCAAATCGGTTAAATAAAGCTTAGATGTACATTGCTCCGTTAAAACGCAGCAAGTCTCATCAAAACGCAAAAAAGCAGCGCAAAATTACAATTTGTTTCGACAGATGCTGGGGAATATATATTTGTGGTGTGTAACGCGACACAGCGGCGAACTAGAGCAGTAGGCTAGTAGCCTGTTTTCTTGTTTAAAAACCTCGTACTGTTCCTTATAGCTGCACAATATATGGGTTATAGGGTGTCGGTTAGTGTTTGGGCTAGGCCACTGCAGTGTTTTTAAATGTAAAAAAATAACAATCAATCTCTTCTGACACAGTTCTGGTCTGCTCGTGTACTCTCTGCCGAAAATGGCCACTACGAGCTTTTGCAAGAAAATCCCGTTCACGTCGCTTCAGGAAAGATCTACTACACAGTCACGTTTCCCCTTGGGTGTCCAATCACCAGCCAGCCACACGCAATGCTGAGGAAAGACGAGTAGAACTTTTAGTTCAGAGCACGCGGCGACCGCGCATCTTTTATTTAACCTGCAACAGTGTGAAACTGTAACCTCCGTCTGGCTCTTTTTATACTTGTGTGTATGTTTTTAACTTAACATATGTCGCCTCATCAGATTATAACTTTTTCTCAGAACAAACATAAATACAACCTGTTTAATCAGTTCCTAGCCAGAAATGCAGCTAACTTTTTGTACTTTTTATGCAATTCAAAAAATATAGCCTTAATTTAATTCTACCAATTGCTTAAACTGTAACCAATCATATTTAACAAATTTCATGTTGATAATAAAAGTTTCAGCTGATGAAGGTGTTAGTGGTACAGAGACAGAGACAGAGTAGCTCAGGGTTTTCCGTTAAAAAAAACCTAACATTCAGTTTTCGCCCAAATTTATGTTGTATGGATATCAATATCCCGTATCAAAATGCAAAACTTTAATGCCATATAGTCGATTTTTAAAGACTTCGTAACTGGGCATAAGTAATTGCCTCGCAATTTTAGAGTATTTTCAGGGCAGGGCGGACCCACAATCTTTGTTTGAGTGGCGTACATTTTTTCGGGATGAAAGTTTCGTCATGATGTAACATCATAAAACAATTAATCTTAAAACACTTAAATTCGAACTGTGTGGGGTTTTTAAGGGTACATATTTGAGACGTCACTTTAGATGTAACTTTGTGACGTCAAGTTATGGCGTCATTTTTTGACGTCATTTCTGAAATGTTTTTCATGACATCCACACCCCAAACAAATCAAAAAAGGCATATAAAGAAGTTTGTATTTTCCAAAAATAACAACATTTACAGTTAAATTTAACAGAATTAAACTTTAAAGAGTCAATAAGTTCACACGAATTATAATGCCATAGTAGGCATGCTATAGAGCGGCAAAAGTCGTGCGCTCTACAATGCCGCCTTTTGACTGAAAAGAGTTCGTAGTGCTGAGGGCGAATTTTCTTTGTAAAAGTTACATAGTATGGGGGACGCATGTCCTGATGCCTCCCTAGATCCTCCCCTGTTCTAGGATTCTAGGATACCTAATTTAAGATTATTTACACATTTGTTGCCTTCTGCTAAGAAAGTAAGCAAAGCGTGACAATCACGTGATAAATGTTTTACAATTTGTATTGTTGAAGTTTTATCTGCCCTTTTCATTATATATTTTCTTTAAAAACTGTGTAATGTTGGATGAAACGTAGAATAACATTAAAAAGATCTATAGTTTAGTTTGAATTTAAGCCAGTGCTATATGTGCGAGGCAGTGGCAAGTTACCATGCCGTTAGTATTGGGCCTATAAATAGTGGTAGGCTACAAACATTAAAATTGACGGCGCTGGTCTAGAATCCAACCACAATTATAAAATCAGTGAAAAATATTTGGGTTAGGGTGCGAGTTAGCGTTTGGGTGTTGGTGGGTCAAGGATTATTATATTCATTGTTTAATAATAATACTTGACCCACCCTAACCCAAACACTAACCCGCACCCTTAACCCAAATAATGTTTGTTGTGGTAGGATAGCGCCATCAATTTTAATGGAAATAACAAGCATTTTAGGCGTTGTATATTGCAAAGTACAATCATTGCAGTGAAACCGAATGAAGTAAAACATGAAATAATAATTGATTACTTTTTTGGTTGGAGACTGAGATTTTTTTTTACTTTTTTTTTAAGCAGGGCTTATCTATCAACTATCCTACATAAGATAGAGTTTCCTTTAAACTTCAAATAAGGGTGCTAGTCTTGCGTTTGTATTTGGGTAAGGTTGTCGGTTAGTGTTTGGGTAAGGGTGGGTCAAGTATTATTATATTTATTATTTAATAAAATTGCTTAACCTCCCCAAACGCTAACATGCACCCTAAACTAAATAATGTTCAGTATGTCAGGATTCTATACCAGCGCAAGTTATTTCCTATCCGTTTACCAACCTTCTGAATAGGCACTACTGTAACCAGATCTTCAAAATTACGATACGATTTATTGCTAAAGCCGTTCACAGTACTTCGAAATTTCCACTTCTGTAAACAAAGACTTCTTTTAGAAATCACTGTGTTGATAAAACTTTATTATCATATATTAACTAGCATATAAAACCTACTTTGGTATTACTTGGTTACTTTACTTAAAATGTTGACCTATTGCTTAATAAATCATTATATATCCTGTTTGTTTACTTTCTAGTCTAGAAATGTAGGTTAAAGACTCATGTTGTAATAGCATAGCTAGTTTTAGAACAACTTACTGCTTGGAGAACCTAAAAGTTCTAAAGTTTGGCATCTATAAGTAATATTTATGCAAATATGGAATCACTCAATGAAACCATTGTTCGATTGACTGGTGAACTTGAAGATGCCCACAGAGAAAAAGTCCAGGTTTGCACAATAACTAGTTAATCCTCAATATGACATAACATAAACTTGATTGAACACCACTTCTTTAAACCCTTGTCAAGGCTGCAGAGTATGGTTTGCAAGTATTGGAAGAGAAGCGACTGCTTCAGCAAAAAGTTGAAGAGGTCGAACAGCAGTTGGAACTCACACAGCGAGAACTAGAATCTGCACGACACGAGTTTGATCTCAGCACAAAGGTAGCTAGGATGTATTTTTTACCTAAACAATTTCTCAAAATTGTGTAAAGTTAGAAACATGAGCGCCCCAAGTTTTTTAATTCACTGAAAAATGTTTTTATCATTTAGAAACAAACAAATTTTGGATTTTTAGGTTAGTTTGTTAAATCCTTATCTCAATAAGCGACTAAACTTCACATCTTATTTTACCATTTAGTAATTGTTTTTACCTGGAGCCATGCTTTATACAGCATTACTTTGGTTTGTATATCTACAAATGGAAACAACATTAATTTTTTTCAGCTGGTTCTGTCCAGTTCACACAACTGGCATATAAATTTGTCATATACTGTTGCACCAAGTTCGATGTCACATTTTAATGCTATGCTTACTATTTTATATTTTTATAATATTTTGAGTTTAGTTGTTGTGAGATTTCACCAAATTTAAGTTGTCACCTTTTTGTGGAGAGGCTATACAAAAATAATTTTTAACAACCAGTCAACTTTTTTTAAGGCTCTTCACACTACCAAGTCAAAGACCAGGAAAGCATTTACAGAAGGTGAACTGAGGGAAAACGATTTAGAAAAGCAGCGAAAAGATGCTGAAGAACGGTTGGCAGCCATTGAACTGGAACGCGAAATCGAACTTACTCAATCAAGAACCACTGTCACCAATGCACTTGCAGAGGTGGAACGCTTAAATGCTCTAAACAATGAGCTGTTGTCGGTAGGTGTAATACTTGCTTATCTATGGAACCAGATTTCAGAATTAGGATGTTCAGAATTTTTGAATTTTTGCTCCCCTCCTAAATATGGATAAAACAGATACAAATAACCTGTGAATAATTTTTTTAAAAATATTGTATTTATTACATTGTACTATAATTTTCCACCTGATACCTTGACCCTGTTTAGTTAACTATCATTAGAAAGAAGATTTGCATGTATAAAAAGGTCTTTATTCCATCATCATATATGCTGTCTGGCTGTCTGCCATATGTGACAATGTGCATAATTGCGTCATATCTTTTTAAGAGTTCAAACAGCTTTGAGATTCAGCGTGTCAACCTCAGGAAAGAAGTAAAGGAGTTGAAAGTGAGGGAGGCCAGGCTCATGTCTGACTATTCCGAATTGGAAGAGGAAAATTGTTCCCTTCAAAAGCAGGTTAAACTGTTGTTTACCCTAGTTTTATTTTATTGTAGCCTTTCTGCAAGTTGACTGCTTTTTCATCTGCTGCTGATAAAAAGTTAAACATTGAAAAAATGCTGTTCAAATAACAATGCGAAACTATAGAATTGATTACTACAATATTTAACAGCTATGTAAAGTTTTTACTGTAATTTGTAGGTTTCAGTTTTACGACGCTCCCAAGCAGAATATGAGGGCTTCAAACATGAAATAAGGAGGTTAGAAGAAGAAGCAGAGTTTCTTAACAGGTGATTGATTTTTTTGCTCAAAGGGAGGGTTAGGTTTAATATAGCACCCTGTAGTCTTGACTGAAAATTTACCATTTAATAAACAAACATTTTGTTAGTAAAATAATTTACCCTTGTTATAACAGTCAATTGGAGGAGGCCCTTAAACTCAAAGACATCCTTGAACACCAGTTGGACGAAGCACATGAGACAATTGCAAAAGAAAGGGAGCTTAAATTAAGCTTGAAACGGGAATTGTCCCAATATACCAACGTAAGGTTTTCTATAAGTTATTTGTAGTTATGCCCTCAATAGAGACCATTGAGCACTGCTGGAATCATTGTTTGCCATTATGAATCATTAGCTATGTTGACCTCCAAATAAAGTTTGTGTTACTTCTACTCTTAATTTCTTGGCGACCCCTTTAGAACTGCTGTATAATAAGTTGTGTTATTAACCTAATTTTTGTTTTGACAGTTTGATGTTAGCAGTGTGTCATTCCACGAAAACCTTGGCACTTTGATAAACAACCAGACAGCTAAGTTGGAAGACCTTGAAGGCAACACTACCAAGTAAAATTCGTTTTTCTAAAAAGTCTTATTTAAACTGAAAATTCAATAACCTTCCTTGGTTAGTCCGATGAACATCAGCATTCTTTCAATCCCTTCGGATTTGCTGGCTATAGTAATCTGATAGCAGTGACATTATCGTTATAGGGTGTATGGACCTTTGAGATTTCATATTAAGTATGGCAAATGTGGGCCTGGCCCAATTTCAAAAAGGTATCGGCGGGCTGTAATAAATCTAATCTGATAATTTGGGTAAAATGTGGAGTTTTAAGACCAAGATTCGCGGAAGCGCTACTGCCCTAAATTGCTTGATATCTCCCCATGGCAGCAGATTGTAAAATTGCTGCTTACTAGTCCAATATTCTTTTAAAATTACCACTTTCACATATTAAACGCCAAGTTCTTCTCTGGTAAATTTGACACTATGATTGCCAGAAACTCATCATGTACATCGGGTTTGTTTCTTATAACATAACCACCCTTTGTTGGTGTTAACAATATACATATCCTTGATGGAAGAAATAATAATGTACTAAATGGATTAGTAAATGTTTGTTATTACCCTTACCACAAGGGCTGTTAATGTTTACCCTTAGTTTATTTTAAAATGCTGTTAAAGGGCAATTTATTTGTGTCCCCAAAGTGGTGTTAATCCCCAACAACTGTCTGTCAATCCGAGGTGACAAAACTTCCCTTTCTGTTTATTCTAACACAAGCAATTTCTGTTCCCAAGGGTCTATAGTTGTCACATCAAGGGACTTACACTCCTATTTTTTAATAATTGATATGCTGACAAAGTGATATACTGTGAGCTATATAGCTCAGTAGAATTTTGAGTGATACACTTAACCAAATATGACTAAACGTTATTTTTCTTTGCGTGAAATGTAATACATTTTACAACACAACAAAAACTGATTAGTAAAAAAATTGTCAAATCATTTCATTCAAGTCTGGTGATTTAAGAAAATTACAAGTCAATTAAAACCATTCTCTTCACACAATATTCAAGTCATTTGATAACAATGACTTGAGAAATTAAACCTAATAATGCAATATATAGTAGTCAATCATATGATGAATCATGCTTTTGTATGTCATTACATATTTTTATTGTAATAATTTGTAGGGTTGGCAAGCCCGTCAATTGACTGGTCAATTGACAGCACTTTATTTAACCAGTCAAATACTCATATTGGAAGCAAATTTTATAAATTTTATCTGGCTTGTTTTGTGATTTGAGTTTTTACATTCTTTATTGTATCCCTTTTAAAGAATTCAAATACAAAATGGTAGGGTTTACCTGATGCAAACACATGTTCTGTGGTAATAACTTGGGTTGGAAGGTCTGTCAATTGACCGCACTTTATTTAACCGGTCAAATACTCATATTGGATTCAAATATTGTAAATATGAGTTTTTAATAATTTTGATTGTAACTTTTTTTTAAAGAATTCTAATATATGAAATGGTAGGGTTTACCTGATGCAATCACATAACAAAGTGTTTGTAATAGCAAAGTAGATTTATTTTGTTTAGAATAAATGCACGTATATGATGAATCGCGTCTGTCATAAAAGGTAACACTAGTTGTGGTATACCACAATTTGAAGCTACTTAGAAATTTAGAAGAACCAAATGCCTTATCTCCCCCTTGTGATGATTTAGAACAGTGTGGAGTTACGCTTTTTTGGCCTGCGAACTAATAGTCAGCTTTGCTTCCATCTAGCAATATCATTGTAATTGACAAAAAAAACGTGAATGATCCTTTGTGATTTGTAGCACCACTAAGCCAAAGTGTATAATATCACATGTAATAGAGCATTTATTGTATTGCGTTAACTTCAAATGTGTTGCTGACCGTAGCTCAACAATGGTGTACATTTCATAAAGTTAGTATATATGCCATTAGAATAGGCTATGTATAAAGCAATAAGCCTAAGAATCGCTATTTAAAAACATTGGCCCGCAAGATAAAAAATAGTTTATGGCCCGCGATGAAAAGATGTTGGACCACCCTGATTTAGAAATTTCAGAGTGACAAAAGTTGTGACGAGGAGTAAAAATAATTTTTACTGATGCATTTACTTGTTGTTAAATTTCGGAAATAAACTTGTTGGCTCAACTTGGTGGTTGTAGTAATGGTAAAAATTACTGCAATACTGCTATAGTATTGCTTGCAAGATGGCATGGTTTAAAATTTTATTGATAGTCAAAAAATAATTGTTTTTGTTTTACAAACCATTGTACTTGAACCACAATGTTCATATATTTATTTAAAGTTAAAATCAAGGTTTATTTTTAACTTCAATTGCATTATGAAAGTGTGTATAGTATTTGACCAATATTTGACCTATTTGACGAGTATTTGATGGGACAATTGACCGGATTTTATTTGACTGGTCAAATGCCCAACCCTAATAAATTGTAATCTTGTCGGGTCAAGGTTTCAAAATTAAGCATCCTAAAACTCAAGTAGTTTCACAAAGCAACTATTTTGTACCTTTTTCCTAATTGCTAATGTTCTGTGTCAATATAGAAATGAAGATGACATTGACCCCCTTGACCATCCCCTGATCCGACATATAACCTCTGACCTTTTGCACTCGACTCCTTCGAAAAAGTCATCAAGTGCCAGCAATGGTGAAGATCTGCTCAGCGAACTAAATCTAACTGAGGTATTTGATCACAATAAACTGTGCAGTTTGTATAAATTGTCAATCTTTGTAAATCGCCATATTTGTCTAACTTGTGCTCGGTGGGCCAAAAGTAGGCTTACAGTTATTCCACAGCGTTGGATGGATTTCTTTTTGGGGGGTGTTGTAAAAAACAAGGCGTATGAGAAGAACCCCAAAACAATAAATCTACTTTTAGACGCAAACCCTACTTTTTATAACTGTAAGCCTACTTTTTGCCCACTCTGTATATGTTGGATACCTGACCGTTGTTAAAGAAAACTTTATGTTTGGTTAGCAATGGTAGTAAACCATTTTTCAAAAGGAAGCCAAATTTCTGAATGGTGATATTTGCTTAGCAGTTGCAATAAAACCTTTTTCAGGTCAACAAGCTTAAGCAACAGCTTACGTTAGTCGAGAAGGAAAAGATGGTGTTGCTGAACAGCCTGCGGGAGCAACAGCGCCTTCTGGAAAACGCAAAGGGCGAGCTAAATCAGCAAAATGAAAAGGTTGGTTTCATTTTATCGAAAAATTCCGGTGGCCAAGGAAAATCGTTTCAATTTGTAATCGTTTGTATTGATTTCACACCGTCAAGAAGGATTTGTTCTTAAGGCTGGACAATGCCCGTGTTTTCTCAAGGGACTGAATTGACTTGCCGGACTCCCCTACTGCCCTTAATTATTTATGGTTTTTCTGCAATTAACCTAAATAAGGAGTAATGGACGCTCCTTTCTAATAACCGAGTCACAGCAACGTGATTGATCGGGCCACCCACAAAGTCGATTTCCACGCCGTGTTAAATCATTCTGTGTAATTTTTTTGTTTGTTCTTGCCTTTAAGGACTTTTTGGTTGAAAAGACGAAATATAATCAACCTTAGAGAGAACTAGTCATAAAATTGTCGGTTGACTTTTAAGAATAGTGCGACATAATCTGTTCAACAGGCTAATATAAAATATTGGTAGAATCCGATTTTAAATGTTTTTAGTTACTTGCAAGATCAAGGGTCGGCAATTATTTTAACCACACAAGAAGAAGAAGTGTCTTAAAGGGCTTGGTCGAAAACCAATCTAAAATATACATTTTATAAAGTTTGATTCCTTTTGAAAGAAATTTATAAACAGTCCTTTTTTAAACTTGAAGAGGAGGGGAAAATAAGGCTGCCTTACAAGAATAACTTAATCTAAACTAAAATTAAGGTTAAAAAACGTAAAATACCTTTTTTGCATAAGAAGTTTTACGAAAAAAGAACCGCGGGTCAGATTTTCGGCAGGTCGTACTTTGCGGCCCAGGTCTCTAAAAATCATGGCAAATCTCTAAAAATCATGGCAATACACATATGAGTGTTTACAACTGAAATCTAGCGCTTCTGAAGCTGCTTTTTGACCAACGATTACGGCTTACATATCATTGGTATACCAAAAGGCATTGCAGACTCTTCACCGAATCTGTTGATTTCAGTTATAAACACACATATGTGTGTTCATGTTTCATCGGATAATAATATGGTACTGTGAATCCCCTTCAATTGAAGTTGCTTGTACTAACAGATTGAGCAAGCATTGGCGCATGGTTGTTTCTCGACTCGTCCTTCTGAGCCTGCATAGCTCAGTTGGTAGAGCGACGGTCCCGGCTTGACCGGAGGTCATGAGTTCGAACCTCACTGCAGGCTAGTTTTTCTAGTCTGCTCTGCTTGCATCATTGATCGACAGATTCGGTGAAGAGTCTGCAATGGCTTTCGGTATACTAACAAAGCAACATGCGAGTAAAACTTTTTTTTTTTCAGGACGAGACCCAGCTGGGCAGTGTGCTCGCAGAGCTGACGAACCTTCGCGAAGAACTGAAGAAGAATCAACAGGAGAACGTCGAAAGAAAGGAGGCGAATAAAAAACTCGACCAGATTCTGAAGGAGACCAAGGCGAGGCATCACACCGAAGTGCAGAAGAATCAGACCTTAGAGATGGATGTCCAGGTATGTGGTCGATCGCAGAAATGTTTTGTCAAATGCACGTTGAGAAAAAAATTGCTTGCAACTGTGTAAAATTTATACATATTATTTACGGCGCAATTCATTTTTTTCACAACATGTATTGGATAAATTTTGTGAGGTGATTTGTTTTAATTTTAAGACCCCTTTATTATTCGATACATTGGTTGGTGCAATGAAGAACATGAGCACCTTTTATCAAATTGGTTTTACAACCATGGATTTTCTCGCGAAGATGTTATTTTAAACGAATAAAGAGACAAAATTTCCTACAGGAATGCACAGTTTATTTAAATATGCCATTTGTATTTTAGAGGTTACCACCGCCACACAGTTGTAACTTTCACATATTTTTTTAATCACTTATCGACAAGCCAATGTCATGTTTTGAGAAATGCAAATCTAAGGTACCTTTAAATTTTACAAAAAGTCCTAAGCGAGAAAACGCCACAATTTGCCAAAACAGCGTCCAGACCAGGGGCTCTTAAACTGGGGTCAATGAAACCCTTGGGGGTCCGTGAAGGCCAAATTGAATACTGAAGAAGTCATCAATTTTCCAACGAAAATAGTTCAAAACTTTTAGCACTGAATGTATTTAGACTCCATTACACTTTGACACTTTGTGGACCAAAATCAACATATTTCTTAAGTCTTTTTGATTGTGACGTCAATTTATGAAAAAGTTCTTGCCTTCCTTGTTCCGCGCGAAGCAAAAAAAAATATTAGGGGTTCGCGGTAAAAACAAGTTTAAGAACCCCTGGCCTAGACTGTCCAACGTCTGGTTTCAGTAACTTTTTGTGGCACTTATAAACCGATCACTTAAAACTAACCTTTCTCGCACTTGGCCAGAACCTGCAAAAGGAGATGGGAAGCCGAGGCAAGGAGGCGCGCCAGTCGGCCGACCAGCTGTCGCAGATCAGCGAGCATCTGTCGCAACTCTACCACCACGTGTGTCTAGCCGCTGGCGACACGCCCCAGTGTATTGTCCTCGACAGCATCAAGAACAAGGTGCGCACCCGCAAGTACACGTCGGTTGGCTTACGTTCAGTGAATTTCTTGGACCCCCATTTTATCTTGCCCGCTGAAAGGGTCGAATTGTCCCTCATTGGGTTGCGTGGGTTCAGGCACTGTTTTAGGTAAAGTCGAGCATTTCTAAAAAAAGAGACGACGTCTAGACCTCTACCACAACGCACAATATTTGGGTTAGGGTGCGAGTTAGCGTTTGGGTTAAGTTGGGCCAAGTATTATTATTAAATAATAATTATTATTAAATAATAATTATTATTGAATAATAATTATTATTAAATAAATAAATATATTATTATTAAATAATAAATATAATAATACTTGGCCCACCCATACCCAAACACTAACTCGCACACTAACCCTTAGTAGGGCACATTTTATTGGCGCCTTAAATCTCTCCACAAAACCCATTAACGGTGCGGATTTTCATTATTTGATATATTTTTTTTAATTTTATTACGTTTAGAGATTTAGGATTCGATTTTAAAACGATCACAAACCCACAACCCAAAATGTCACGAACTATGAATCTTTTGGTAATTTTTTATCTATACAAAATTGTACGTGTGCCGCCAGACACCCTTAAGTGTTTATAGCCGCTTCTTACCAGCGACACAAAGACACCCTAGTATTTCTATCCCTGCGTTCTGGAGTGCTCATGAATAATAAAGTCCGGTCTGCAAAGACAATATTTTCTGTCGGGGGGTGGCGGACATCTCGATCCCGGCATGTTAGGCTGGTAGCGCGTCACAAAAACGCTGATTTTCGGTGCTACTCTTGGGAATAATGTAACTTGTCGCCTGTCAAAATGCATGTCGTTTCCATGTCTGCTTTTGACAGACATGTGCAACGGGCGATTTCACTTCCAAAGAATTTAAAAAAAACTAAAATCTACAATTAATGCACGGGGAATCCCCGCCCAAACAGAAAGTCAATTTTTCAAGAAAATCGCCTGTATCGTGCCCCCTTACATTATTTTTACCAATTTTACTGTGAAACAAACACCAGAATAATGCGATAGCGATCTTAAAGGTAAAAAAATTAAAAAACGCTTTTAACTTTTTCGATGCTAAAATGCTAAAAACATATCCCGTCAATAGCGTAGAGATAAACAACAAAAGGTTAGTCAGCTAACGTGTTTACGATCCTGTGAGCGAGCATAAACATAATTGTAAAGACAATAAAAAAGTTTCGTTTCCGAGACACGTCGTTTAACAATGGTGAAATGACAACATCCTGCCTGACGTTTATTTTCGTTCTAACAATGCATTTAGAGATTTATTTTGGTTTCTTTTGATATTTTTGTTATATTCTTAACCTAACGAGCTTATTTTTGTTTTTAGACCCTTGATTCTGAAGGTCCTGTCCCTGAAGGTGAGTTAACTTCGGAAATTTTTATCGTGAGCTTTACACCCCCGTGATTTGTTCAATGTTCGTAAAATTTGCACTTGTGAAAAGCTGTATAATACTTATGCAATGAACAGATCGTTTCAAAAAGTTAAACTGGCCGCCTAATTTCCTGTTATCGCAAATAAATGTCCTTTGCTGCACTTGATTTTCTTGCGTTTTTTTCATAAAATGGGGTGTATTTTTTCATACCTTTGCAAACGCCACTAGCAATGCTTTTCTTGTTAAATGCCGATTAATACCACTGATTATTATTAAAAGTTGGCACTGAATAGAATACCACTGATTATTTGTCGAAAGTAAATATGCATTTAAATTAAATTAACGTTTTTTTTGTATAAGGTTGTTCATAGTTTCACAGCCTTGTTCATAGTTTCACAGCCCCTTTTTCAGTGAAGTTCTCAAACTTAAGCGCAATTTTTTTAAAAAACAACGACAAACTCGAAAATTATTTTGTTTCTTTCTAAAGCCGTTCAATCGATACCAAAGCGTGTGTTTTTTTTTTCCATCTAATCCTGTAATAGGATTGCCGTTCTCGCGAAACGCTAAGAACCCCATCATAACAGCGCAGTGCCTTTACCAGAAAACGCCGAAGCTGCTTCGCCCGCGAAAAGCGACAAGATATTCTCGCCGAGCGACCCCGATCTACCAGCCGCGGTGCTAGACATGATGAGCAGTCAGATCAAGTACCTGAAGACGGCCATCGACAAGTTGGCCGCATCCAAGGACCAGCCCACCCAGGCTTCATCTATTGTTGCCGGACAGGCCAACCTGGCCGAAAGTCAGGAACAGGTAGCAAGCTCGGACCGTTATTGTTTTTTTTCTGATAAAAGTTTCTCCTTTTGTATTTACTTTCGTGTATACTCTGCCCATGGTAAAATTAACATGTTAAGTGTCGCATGTATACGTGCTTAGTCGGTCATATTTAATTGTCCGCCCTCAGTGCTTTAATTTTTGGGGGGGTATACTTAAGTAAGCCGCTCGTTATATCGATTATCAGAATGTCGTATTGACTGATATATTGTTTTTTTATCAAACCTTGCATGCAATATGGGACTATTTGTTAAAAATCTAGGTCCTGCACAAACATCAGCTAAACATTGAAAAGAAACTGCCCCAGTGTATGCACTCCGCACTCTACTACAAGGCTCATTACAATAGCATTTTAAACCTAATAAATGTGCGGAACGAAATGTGCCTCGCATTACTGCAGCAGCCGTCTTCAATTGGTAATCGTGGCATGAAAACTGTTTTTCCAAGCAAACTTTATCATTGTCTCAAAGGCGCTGGCTTGACATTCATAATGCTTTGCACACCTACAACAATTACACAACCATCACGTACTTAAAAGTATTCGCTATTTTTTATTGTGTTTTATTCCGCTAGGTGCGCATGCTGGAAGAGGAAGTTCTTCGCTTGAGGTCGCTGCTGAGCTCCAAGAGGGAACAAATCGCGACTCTCCGAACCGTTCTGAAAGCAAACAAACACACAGCAGAGGTGCAGTGACTAATTACTATACTCACTTGGCGTTTTTTCAATTATTTTTCATTCTGATATATGTTTGTTTATTCCAAACTTGTAGCACTTGCTTGGCGTGTTTTTTTACTTCTTTCCTCTTGATATATATTTCTGTATTCCAAACTTGTAGCGTAGTTCGACCCGTTGAACTACAATAAATCTTACATTAAAAAGCCAAATTTTTTTTACTATATTTCGCGGTCGGTCTGTCGTTATTAAAACCATTGTGTTGTATTTCAGGTGGCCATTCAAAACCTGAAGAGCAAATATCAACACGAGAAGATGTTCGTCTCCGACACGATGCTAAAACTGCGCGGGGAGCTGAAGGCGTTAAAGGTATGACGCGCTTTGGGCCAACTTGTCGAGTCAGGCTGACCGCAATGTTAATCTAAAATCGATGACAAGTCGTTTGCGTCATCAGGGTCAGCCAGTGGTTCATGGCAACAACCAATTATGGACCTGACCGTTTTGGTAATTCTCGAAATGTGAATGAACCATCACCGATGCTCGTGTCACGAATGTATGCAGGGAAATTAATATAGTCGCTAGGGGGCAAGTCGGTGAAAGAAGATAACAAAAAATTGATGGTATTTTTTGAGCCGAAAGATCAGAAACTTCGAATAATAAGAATTGCGTTCCATCTTTTATAAGTGATGTTTATACTTTATTTGGATTTCAGGGACATTAACTGATGATGATACAAGTGTATCGCAACATCTTTTTAAGATATTGTCAATGTGCTCGACCTATTTAGCTTCCGCGCAAAGTGTATCTAAGCATTAAAAAAGTTATGCCCTAAAGTTGCAACCCTGTCTATTCCGACATGTTAAATTTACCTTGCTTTACTACCAACAAAAGCAAAGCCAGTGACAATAACCAATTTTTTCTCGTGTAGCCATATTAGTCTGTTTGAAAAGAAATGTTGTCCGAGAAAGTAAATTGTGGTAAAAATATCGCAAATATATCAAAAGTTATACCTCGTGATACAAATGTCCGTATATATTTCCTGTGGTAATCTTTACTTTACATTTATTCCACTTAGCTACGAAGCCCTTCCAAACGTGACAAATAACCAATTTTTCTCTTATAGCTATATAAGTGTTTGATTTTTTGTTTACCTGTATGCTTTGAAAAAGGCAATCAGATAAATCAACTTGATTAATATACCTATTCAACCGGAATAATTTATCACGCGCGAGTGTAAACCACATAGATTTGTGTACGAGATAAGTTTATTGTAATGGTAAACAATACATTTGTAAACGAAATGAGTTTCATATTAACTTATGAATTTTCCCTTCTGACACATAAGGTTAGTAGTTTTGTTACTGTGCGGTTGAAATAAAGCACCCCAAACAATGTGTACACCACCTCGTACGAACACCAGATCTGCACCCCGTCAATATGGCTAAAAACCTGGCGTAACTTCGCGAAACTTCACAGGAGGACGCGGTCACGTTCGCGCAACTTCGCATGATGTTCGCGGCGCGGTGCGACGAGTACGTTGCGCAGCTGGACGCCATGCAGCGGCACTTGGCAAGCGCTGAGGACGAGAAGCGAACACTGAACACGCTGTTGCGCAAGACCATCACGCAGAAGCTCGCCATTACACAGGTTGTATTTACTGATATAGTCACAGTTTGCGTACGATATGTCGAACGTGTCCGTCACTTAGTTAATTCAGTTCAATACGTGTGACATTCTGACCTCAAAACACCCTTAAAGTTAAAAATACTTGGCAGGACCAGAACACTTGTTTTGCAGCGTTTGTTATCTCTAACAAACTAAGTCTTTGATGCAGGCGATGTAGCAAAATCTTAACGTGATTTTTGTTACATTATAATTACCCGTTTTTACAAACTGATTTCATATAGAAATCATATATTATGCATTTATCATAGTGTACATTGGTGTTTTTTTGTTTAATAGCTTTATTAAATTAAGTAGAGAACTGGCAATATAACCACAATAGTATCAGAGCTGGCAATATAACCACAATAGTATCAGAACTGGCAATATAACCACAATAGGACGAGTATGCTATGACGTGGCGATTTTATCGGTTGAAAAACGTTTATATCAGCCATAAAATCACTCTTAAAATCAAGGCCTTCTGAAAACCCTTACTTACACGATCGCCCTTAAACCTTAGTCAACGCCCAATGCCAACATTTTAGAGATTGGAAGACCTTCAGTTCGTCCAAGAGCAGCAGAGCAGAACGCGCAACTCGTACGCGGCCGCCGTGACGCAGGGAGGCGGGTCGAAGAAGAAGAGCTCCGTGTCGCCGGGCAGGATCTTCCGATGACGTCATGTGCTTTATTCTTGCGTCAGCGCAACGTCATACCCCTCCAATTCTTCGTCCGCTTTGCTGCTTGTGTACAGGGATCGCGGCGCACTCCCTTTATAAGCAAAGCGGTCATGTGAACGACGTGTATCGTTCAACGACCTCAACCCTTTCACGATTTGCTGCTCTTACACACTCGGTTGCATCCAAGTGAGATGTTTAGGTATCTGTTGTCGACATCGGATAGCTAACTCGATAAACACAAGCGAAAGTAGAAAACCCAACAGCACGTTATTTGTGGGCCTAGACCAAAGTTGTTTGTTGGAAATAATAACCGTATCGATCGGTAGCAACGCGACGTGCCCGGAAACTTCCAATCTAGTTCGTATGTCCTGCATAGTTTGGTTAGGTGCTGCTAATTTAAATTTATTTTTATCTTTTTGGTGGGATTTTCTAGAGAACCTCTGGGGTATATTGTAAGTATGTCTCAGTAAAGAGGCTATGGATTTTTAAGAATTTCCGAGTTTTCTATTGTTTTTCTGGGACCATGCCTTGAAAACACAAGGCTCGAGATGATTCGGTGTTAACCTGTAGGCAGCATTAAAAAGATTATTAAAACGACGCTAAAAGCGTGCTTTCGGCAATAATAACGTTTACAATTTTGTAAAAATAGATTTACAGACATAGCAAACGAATGGTGTTGAAGAATAGTAATGCCATTAAACAAGGCGTTCTAGCAAAAAAAAACAACGTTTTCCGCCTTTTACACGCCACTTCTTTACCTTGACAGTTCGAGCCTTGCTTACGGAAACTGGATTTTGGCGAGGGGCATTTATTTTTTCTTACTTTTTATACCGTCATGTAACATACACCACACGACTGAGATGCTAAACGTTTCGTCATCCCATCTTACACTTGCCTATATGATGTCTGCACTTAAACGTGTTGGGTGCAATTAGGAATGCAGTACTAATCATGTCTCCTTGTCAGTCGTTCGCATAGAGTTTTTACGCACCCTGACGTTTTAGTAATATTATTTTCTTTTTAAATCACTTTTGACCGTCTTTGTTTTTGTCCTTGTATAGGCAGCGACTGCCTACATGCCTTCTTGCTTTACTTTTGTAGAAAAAAGATTTATTCCTACTTCCTACCCTTTTTGTCAGTTTCGCAGTATTGCGCTTCGATAGCTGTGCGACTTACGTCGCTCTACGAAATCGCAATTGCTGTATATTCTTCTACGATCGTTATTCCTTTTTTATTCCCCCAATTTGCGTGTTATCAGGAAAGATTTTGTTCTTCAGACTAAAGAACTGTTGCGTTTTTTATAAGCCAAATAATTCCGAACCGTATTAATTGCGTTATGCTTCTGGCGAACACAGACCTATTTAAAAATATTTATTAGGTACCGCGACGTCTGGTAGAGGTTTTTGCAGCTGGACTGCAAGGACTTATTCCAGCTACAAGGCATATTACAATACATAAACTTAAAACTGCGCCAAACGGCCCTTTAGATTTTCCATGGATTTAAATCACCACACGTGCTATATCACGGGACCACCATTATAGTCCTTCCTTATATTAGTTCCACATCACTGTAAAAATACCCTAGTACTTGTTCCCTAGTTTCGCCATGCATTTCTTTTGTCTGCAGCCCTCCAAAAATATCACCTAGTAGATTTGTAAAAATGTACATTCACTGACCTTTTTTCCAAAGAAGTTACCATTCATTCTATACAAAAGTATTTCGCATTAGATGCTACAATTATGTGTGGCACTTTTTCTGGTCGAGAATTATTGGCGGTACTACTTGTATGTAGTTTGAACATACTTTCTCCTGATGTCACTGACTTTGCCAGTTTTAAAATGCGCTCAGCATATCAGACACATTGCATTTGTTCTTGTTTTACGAACTTCTCTTTTGTGCGTTTTAAATTTTAGCAACAAAAAATAGTAATAGGTTTCCGTTGATATTTGTCGGCAGGCTTGACATTCCCCTTTACTTTCCCCGTGCTTCAGGTAGCAGCCGATAATAACCGACAAGCAATATTGCACGCGAAATGCTGCTCGTCTTATTACATTGTAAACGCAATGCTGCCTTACTTAGTTTGGCACCTGATGGTCTACCTTTACAATACGCTGTCCCGGCTATTTCTTGCCTTTGCTGACCATAAGTGGTGTGCGTGTAATCGAGTATCACATAGCGTTTATATGTCTATATATATATTCGTGCATGCCAAGTTTCCATCTTTGTTCGTTATCGACTTGTGATCACAAAACTCAAGCACCCCCAAAATACATTTACACTTATACACACCAATCGTTGTCGGGATATTAGGTAGGAAAGGATTTTATTTTAGCAAGTTATGTATTCGTGTCTGAGCGTTTTCTGCGGACACTAACCGATTAAAGTCGGATGTAGCTGCCAATTATCGAAGCTTATCAGTGTGTCGCTATAGTAGTTCTCTTTTTGTCTTACAACGCGTTTGAAAAATTAAAGCAAGTTCCAGGGTGTTACAACACACAGTTTGGAAACCTCTGGACTTCAATAATGTTGAAGATGCTGTTTGCCGTACTTGGCTGTTCAAAATCTGTTTTTCCTTTTAGTTTATTGCAGGATTTGTGTATTTTGGTGTAGCATGTTATACAAAACTTTAGAAACAAAATTATTTTTTGTTTACGTTTAACCTTGCAGATATATATACCTTGCACTTATTCGGCTAACCCGCACTTTATTATCCAGACCAATTTATAGGTGTCTTACATTTTTGTCACAATAGTTCCTCCGAACTTATAACAGTTCATTGATCTCTATGACAGTGTCAGTTACCAGTGTTGTAAATAATATATTTAGAAATGATAGAAAGTCAAGTCATTTTTAAAATACCTTTTAGTCCAAGCCAAGTCCTTATAAAATACAGCACGCTAATTTCAAGTCAAGTTACTAACATATAAATAAAACGTATTATTATGGATAAAATCATACCAATTTTGAGCAATAACTTAAAAAAAAAATAACGAAACAAAAAAGCAAATAATCAACATATATAGCAAACGAATAGTTTAACGTAAAAAATTGAGATAAATGACACATTTTTATAAAAAAAATTTGTTGAACAAAAATACTTAATTTTACTCCGAGTCATTTGACTCAATGGCATAAGTCCTATGTTAGGTAAAGTCAAATCATTTGAAACCAATGACATATATGGGAGCATTTAAGTTAAACCATTAACTGACGTCATTACAACACTTCCAATTACCCTCTGCTCGCCGTTTGCGTCAAGTGTATAGCTCCGGCTTGTACCATTTTGGCTGATCGAAATCTTGTAGCTACTGACCCTTGTTTGGATACATGCCTTCCATGAGTTTATCCTTGTCACAGTTCTTGCTGTTGGGAAACTAACCTGGATACGTTCGTCTGATGGGTCCCTGCAATTTACCTCTCCACGTAAAAGCAAGCTGTTTAGGTACCGTACGAGGGGTTTTCATAAGTAATTTAAAACTACACCCGGATATTAACATACTCTTTCAATGTTTTTTAGCATTTTTTTATGCAAAATTATGTAACGATTTGTTTACATGCTTTCAATTTTAATAATATTAGCCTAAAAATATAACATCGCACAGTTAACTCCCAGCCAAAGAACTAGGCCTACGTTCGTAATACAATTGTCCGATACTAGATTTTTTATTTCGATACTCAATATGTCGATGACTAGGGTCATTTATCCAAATGCTCGACGAACTGATGTCGACTGTGCATTTCTTGATTGCAAAGTCTTATTTAAACATACGTCCCTTGAATAACCGAAATTAAACTACTTTTGCCACTTTCTAAATCCATGTTTTGCCAAAAGGTAACTTCATTTTAACGTTCCCTTGGGACAACTACTGGAAATAAATACTCAAAGAAGGCCATAATTGAAAAGACCACCCACAAAAATAAACGCAAAAATACATTTAAAAAAAGTCATCAGTTGCGCAAGTCAAGTCATGTTCTTGTCATAAAAATAAACTGTTAAAGTATTATACATTTTAAACTCGTTGCCTACGATTATGAAAAATAACTTAACCGAACATTAAGAAAAACGCAACAGCAAGCAATTTGTTTGATGTACATAAAATTGTATAAATAGCTCATTTTTCCAAACTAATTAAGTCAAGTGACCCAAATGACTTGCCTGACATGTTTTCAGTCTTCACACATGGGCATGAGATCGTAATTCTAAATAGTTTTACCTACATTAAAAGTTAACGTGATATATGTTTTTTATGTACATCGCAAGAATCTTTTAATGACTACCACCTTATCCTAAAAAAGAGAAGTGTTGCCTTGGGGACTTATCAACATACGTTGGTTGGTCGAACGGTCATCCGCAATTTTGCCTATAGCCTAGGCTAGGTAATAAACCAAAAACTTTGGGCAATGTTTACTGGTTAGAAACGATTAGGCGGCGTACAATCGGAGATGTTTGGTGACATAATAACTGGTCCCCGAATCGATAGCGGTGCCAACTCGTCCGATCACCATGTTTGCAAACGCTCTTTTTAATGACTACTAAAGTGGTAATAAAACAGTTTTGCTGAACATTATGTTTGCGCTAATGATGGCTGTTTTGTCGAACTAAAACTATATTAGACTTGAATAAAAGCACAGCGATTGTACAGTTTTATTCAAGCTTTTGCTGTTGAAACGAACAAAACGTATTAGGTTGTAATCATTATAGGTTTACCAAAAATAGGTCCCATCTTCATCTGCCATTTTGCACATCTGCACCTATCTCGGTAACTTTTTAAACGAAGCGGGTTAAAATAACATGACAAATACCAGTAAAATTGTTTAACCATCTATAGCCAAAAAACACACACGGAGGATTTTTAACTATTTATTAAACAACGTTATATACAAAACCAACAAAAAATAGCAGCGGGCGTGTAGAAAAAAAGGCAGTGGCTTTTCAGCAGCACGATTCTGTAATCTGACAAGAACCAGCGTTCCATGACAATCGATTTACAGGCCTGGGTTGCAAAAATGGAATGAATTTTTTCAATGATTGAAACACTATACGAAATCAGAACAGAAATATTTTTTAGGCACAACAAGACTATTAGCGTCTCTTTTCATGGTTTGGCAACAGGCACAATGTAAGGAGGCATCTAAATTCACGTGCGAACTTAAAGTTGTAAATATTTTTTCGCCACAAGAAGAATATTAGCGACCCTTTTCATGGTTTGCCAACAGGCACGCCGTTAAGCGGCATCTAAATTCACGAGAGAATACATTGAATACATTAAATACATTAACTGAAATGACAAGCTCGTATCGAAACATCTTAATCAAGATGATGTCGATCTACTCGACCTTTTTGGCTTTGCAATCATTATCGAACTCCAAGCTGTTGTGTTACTTTAAAAGAAACGAGGAACTTTGCCAAAAACACAGCAACAGACGTTTGGCTCAGCACAGGCGGATGACGTCACCGGTTCGTACCAGGTACTCGTCGTCCTGAAGTGAGCGCAGTGTTTCGTCGAACATTGCCTGTGTGATGATCTGGTCGGTCTGGCCGCGCCACCGGTCCAGCAGAAGCCGACAGCGGATGGTCGGGCCGCCCTTGGCGCCGCCTTGCGACCCACGACCCTTGTCCTGCTCGATTAGCTGCTTGAGGGCGCCCTTAAGCTCGTCCTGGCGCTTGCGAGCTGTGGCGCTCATGCCTAGATAACAAAAAAAACGCGAAATATTAATAATTTGAGAAAATTACACCATATGTTTCTTTTATAGCGGATTTTGGTAAGGTTAAATTTGTGGTTGATGTGTCTGAGAGCAACCGAGTGCATTAACTTAATGGGAAACATTGGGGGCACACAATACTCATTCCTTTTTGGGAGACGTTTTGTTGCTGTGTTTGCGTGTGCGCTAATGATAGACGAGATATTTTTTGGTTCGCTGTCTTTTTAGTTTTCTCGTGTTTTTGTGAGTTTGTTCGGAGCGGTCATTGCTATTAAACGCACAAAGTTAAAGTTCTTTCTTATTCAGAATAAATAGCCTTTTTGCATATGGTTTTCGAGAAAAGGACCGTTGCCTGACAATTCGTTGTATATAATTAAATGTAATTCTTGTTCAAATTTTAGTTTAATTGGTTTCCAAAGAATTTGGCCATTTTATTCGAACTTAAGAAAACTAAAATAATCTAATTCTAAAATAATTTAAAAAAAAACAACTCAAAAGCTCTTATTCTAATCTAAATTCAAAAAGCCAAAATAAACGTAATTGTTTCAGCCTGCTTACCGGTGGTCAAAATCGAGATGTCGACGATGCCAGTGCGCGGGTCGGTCGCCGACTGCTTCAAAGCCTCGCGGTAAAGTCTCAGTGCTTCGCGCACGTCGGCACGTTCCACCTTTAGCGAGAGACGCGTCTTGGCGTGCGCCTCGGCCAGACGAATAAGGGATTCCAGCTGACGAGGGTAGGCGGTCACGCCCCCGCCGCGCCCACTGCCACCGCCCTTGCGCATCTCCACGTACGCCTGTGTGGTAAAGGTTTTATTTTTTGGTCGGTTGGTTGGTAGGTTGAAATTTGTGTATAAGCCGAAAATATGTCTCAACGTTTCTAAGGACGGAATGATCAGTTAATTGCGTGATGGCTGTCCACACCAAAATTTAAGTTATCACTTTGATTATAAAAGTGTCTTTACGTGGTGCAAACAAAAAATAAACCAACATTTATGGTAATTAGTTTGGTGTAAACGAAGTATAACACCAGAAGCGCGATTTATATCTATTGATATGTTGCCTGGTTGAGCTAACTATATTCATGCCCAATGCCCATTGTCTAATAAACTAGAAACTAAATGTAACCTCGAAAAAGGACTATTTTGTAGTTGCGTTTATTAAAACTTGACAATACAAGATTTTGTTCAAAAAAAAAAAAGGTTTTGTTACTTATTTTTCTCTTTTTAATTATGTGGCCCGAAAAAAAAACATTTTTTTTGGACACATGTTGCTTTTGTCCGAATTATTTTATTTTTTTTTTTTGCCCAGGTTCTAAGGGGTGGTTTTTAGGGGGGCAAAACTGTCATTTTTTGTTAATTTTGGTTTTGAGCACTTTTCAGAGATAAAAGAAAGTAATAAAAATCCGATATATTTTCATTTTTTTTCTTATCAGCCCACAGTGTGGCGGCTTAAAATTGCTCAACTTCTATTTTCCAGGAGAAATTAATTGTTAAACAGAAACCTATCAAGGTAAACAACCTGTCGTCCAAACAAACACAAAATTACCTGAACAAGTTCCTGACCAGCCTCTTCGGTCAGTCGCGGCTTGATGGTCACCCTGGCGTAGGCGAGGTAATCCTTGAGCAACTCAGAGTCGAGAACGTCCATCTCAACTTCCTGGGCCGACCGGTGGTACAGCGACACCAGGTGACTGGCCAGGCGCCGGTCGTAGGCCTCGTCCTGAAATGTGTGAAAAAGATGAAGCGTTGGCTTATTGGCGTATGCAGTTCAATGGCTATTAAAAGTGAATGATGTTGATATGCTTTTTTCTGTTGGCTTATTTGAATTTCTCATAGTTTGGGAAAAATAAGGGGGGGGGGGGTACTATTGTAGAATCCAATACCATTGGCAGCACATTTTTGCTGCCTGTCTTTAGCTGCTCTATTGACCTTGTTATTATCATGATCAGAAATACCATGCACTTTATTAACTTTTTGAAATAGGCAATTGACATCGTCGCTTAAATATTTTAATTTGAAATCCCTTTGCGTAATTTTTCCACGTCAAGGCAACAGAACGCGAAACGAAACAGTTGAAGGAATCGAAAGAGGCCTGTAACTATTCCAGGCCACAAAAAGAAGTCCAACGCGGTATGTATGTTACAAAAAAAGTGAAAACCATGTCTGGGCCACAAAATATAAGCCAGAAGTAGATTCCGATTCACAAAAGTTGCCCAAACCACCTAAAGGGACCCGGAACCATTACAGACCACAAATATACGCCCAAATCGGTATAGGTTACAAAAGAAATGGGCAAAACATGTCTGGGTCACAAAAACAAGCCGAAACTAGAATCCGATTCCTAAAATTTCCCAAACCAGTCTCCCAACCCACAAAAAGTTGGTTCACAAACATTCCCACGACTCACTAAAACGCACCTGCGGGTCGAGCATAAGAAAGATGAGGTCGAAGCGCGACATGAGCGTGTGCGGCAGCATGATGTTCTCGACGATGGTCTTGCGCGGGTTCCACTGCGACTCGCACGGGTTGGCGGCGGCCAGCACCGAAGTACGAGCGTTCAGCTGGCAGATGATGCCCGCCTTGGCGATCGAGAGCGTCTGCTGCTCCATGACCTCGTGCAAAATCGACCTTTAGGCGGAAAACGGGGATGGATAGAGTGTTTAACGAATAAACACCAAAATGACACCCTGGATATAGTTTTCGGTGGAAATTTTTTTGACACTTTAGGACTTTATGGCACGGAGAAGAGATTAACCGGTATTTCATTTACAGACAATAGATTTTTTTGCACAGAAGCCGATATTTTTTTCATCAGGTGTGGATTGAAATAAGAAGGCCTAGAAGGATTTTAGACCTCGGTAAAGAAGAGAAATTCTGGTGCTCAAGTGGATGTTCCTTAGTCGACTTTAACTTTATTTTTTAGGTATTTTAAGACCGATTGCTACATTATAAGCCCTTTATATTATGGATGTTATATATTATAAACAGTTCTGATGAATTATGAAACACATTTCGAATCGACAATCAAACAATAGAGCTTACAATGCACAAACTTAAGCCAAGGTTTAAATTGCTAAAATATACTAATTTAACATATCGACAGATAATGTTTTCAATATGTGAGTTTAAAAAACACAAAGGCTTAACTAACATAAAAATGTGACTGTGGTGCGGCATAAACAAAATTGCCAAATTGGTTCTTTCTTTGGATTGGAATGAAGGAAACAAAGGAAACTAACTCTTACCTGGTGCTGTCGCTCATTTTGTCGAACTCGTCGATGCAGCAAACTCCGTTATCGGAAAGCACAAGTGCGCCCGGCTGCATCATCAGTTGCTTCGTTTCCGCTTCTTTTGTGATGTAGGCTGTCAATCCGACCGCACTGGAACCCTAAATAGAACATATTTTTGAAAAAAAATTGTTTTGTGTTTTAAAAAGTTTAAAAATGTCAATTTCGGGCTATAGGTTTTTTTTGAAATGCTGGTTTAATAAAAATTAACCATTTCAGGTTTTAAACTAAAGCAAAGGATTACAAAATCAACTCTGTGCGGAAGACGAAAAAGGTAAAACTTTAAAGAATACAAAAACGCTGTTTAAAAACACTCTGCCCCATCGAGGGGAGGGTCAGGGTATTTTGTCAAACAGATAAGGGTCTTTTGTCAAGCACCGATCATCGACGCTCACAGCTTTACCTTTCCGTTTGTGTACTGTCCCCTGGGCGCCAGCTTTTCGTGCACATATCGCAACAGCTGGGACTTGCTGGTACCAGGGTCTCCGCACAAAAGCACGTGCATCTCCGACCTGAGGCCACCCTTCACGCCGCCTTTCGGGCCGGTCTTCTTCAGAACTTTCCTCGATCCGCCGAACAACTGGTGGAAATTCAGAGTCAACTGTCTATTAAAATTTAGCGAGAAATCTTCACAAAGTTTCAAATTAGCCTAGTAAAGCAGTCTTCGGGTGATTACAACGAGATTAACCCGAGACAAGGGAGTTCGGCTTCCGACCATAGGGTACTATCCTGTTACACTGGTATTTTGTTCTTTCGAGTGCTTTGGGTCAATGTTTTTCAACCTATAAGGCACCAAAGGTTGTCTTGAGTTTACTTTCCATATACTACTCGAGTCGGGTGAGTTGACTTAATGCATTTAAGTTGACTTAATGCACTTAAGTCACTATTCTAAAATCGTGTTACGTGATTTGGAATTTGGTATAAACTGGCTCGACTTGATTGAAGGTCATTTTGAAATATGATTTAAATTAAAATTAGGCAATTTATTTAAATGACTTAGCCTTACCTAGACTTTAGTCATTTAAAATAACCTGTTAAAAATATTGAACGTTTAATACTCGCTAGCCAAAAAACTACCTTAGTAAAACCAAGATACCCGTAGAAAACGCACAATCATTAAATCAAGTCCAATACCTTAATATTTGTTTTCATTTTGCTCGGCGGCAACAATTTACGGGAAAATCGTGTGTTACGGCTTTCACCTGCAGGAGAATCCCTTTTTTGATGTCGTCGTGCTCGTAGACGCTGGGAGCCACGGCGCGAGCCAAGCGATCGTAAACATCAGGATGTTGCGACAACTCGCGAATCTCCTCAATCCTTTCCTTAGAAAACTGAACCTGAACACGTACAAAATTGTGTTGCGGTTATTTAGTTAAAAACGATACAGATTAAGTTTAAAATAAAATAAAGTTTTAAGCTTAAGATGCGCACGCAGCGAAATGTTTTCTTCCATTAGTTGCGAAGAAATTGCACAGCAAAATATGAAAATTATATATTGAGTCACGATACAGCATAAGAAAATAAATTAAAAGTTTTAACATTAAGATGCACGCAGCGAGATATTGTCCTCAACTGCTGTAATCGCTTCTTATATTGCGGCGGGTAAAAAATTCATAATCCGAAATAAAAAAATAAGCCCGGCAAAGGGTTTTAAAAACAGCCACATCCCAATCTCGATCCTAACCCAGCCTATCATTTTCTACGAAATTAAAAATGATTTAAATCCTTCCTCAAACACGGCGCCCGATAAGAGGGTTGCCGAAATAAAGGAACAGCCACAGCTGATTTCTAACCTGGCAGTCGTCGTCGTCGGCGCTCTCGTACAGCTGCTGGCGCTTGCCTTCCTTCTTCTGGAAATGGAGGACGTCGACGTGCGTCCGATACACCGACTTGACGTTACGCATGCGTGGGTTGGCACGCAACGGCTGCGCCCGATAGACACCCGTGACCACGATGCGATCTCCCGGCTGCACTGCGTCCACCAGGTCGCCGTAGGCGTGAAGGGCCACCGAGTGCGGCGTCTGGCCGGCCGGCATGTCGTCTGGCGCTTCTTGGAGCTTGACCAGTTGCCTGCGCAGAAATGAGAAGGGTTATAAAATTGGAAAAATGGACAGAGCGCAGGTTTCTGTTTGGTATGAGGGTTTTGGTGGGTCGGTGAATGTTAAAGCGCTTTAAAGCAAAAATTTGGCCTATTTTTTGAAGATGTAGCAAGATTTTGACGTGGCTAAAACACATGAGATAGGTTAAGGTTTTAATTTTTGCTTAAATAAAATATATTGCGTCTTTAAAAATGGGATAAAACATGGTAAAAATTTAACAAGGTACTGATTATATTGAAATCATACTACCAGTATTTACCTAAACGCGCAAATCTAACTTAGACTTTATTTTCAGATATTTTAAGTTGAAATCTAAACTTTTAATTCAACAAAAGCGGTCATTATTAGTTACTTATAAAGTTTTAATCGAGTGATCCAATAGTGCACAACCTTACTCTTTAAACTCACCTGTCTGTAAACAGCGATCTGTTGTGAATCAAGGACATCGAGTAGCTGGTTTTGCACTGGGCGCAAACGGTTGGTTCGGCGATGCGACCGCGCTCAATCTCCACAGATACTTCGTGATTGCAAACGTTGCAACGGAAGAAGCCTTCACGCATCTCAGGTATAAGCGACGACAAGCGAATGACCATCCCGCTGATGGTGATCAGCTGGTCGATGTCTTCCGGATTAAGGGATCTCATATTTTTCGTGCGCTCAGCGTTGAATGGCTTCACCTAAACATTTTTTCGACCCAAACAAATCAGTTTCATTAGATTCCACAATTCTACCGATGTTAAACAGTTGTCATAAGAAAAAAAATGCTTAACCAACTGATTTGAATTCTACTATATGTTTGTTTCAGTTGTTACTTTTTTGAAATACAAAAGTCAGTGTGTGATTGCTGATTTATTTAAAGAGCGATTAAGTGCAAATAAGAGATAAAACAATATTTAAGAAAAACATTAAATGAAGGGAATTTTTGTAACAATTTTTACCTGTATTTGGTGAGACAAGGCTATGTCAGGAAATTTAGCAAAAAACATCTCATTAATTGCCATGTCAAAAGTTGGAATGACTTCCTGAAATAAAAAAGGTAACAATCAGTAATCTACTTTTAAAACGAGTCATAAAACTATTTAACGCGGTATTGGTTCTATATATACAGTAAAAACAGCATAATATATAACTTTATTTACAATTTACAAACCTGTGGATAACATATTAGCTGTCGGTACAAATCATTGTCATAGGCTTTTAAATGAGCGCAGTCAACATCAAAATATGGTTCTTCTGTTACACTAATCTCCTCCATTTTTCTCAAGTACACAGGTTCATTGACGTCCATTCCATCGACACCATCTTCATTCTCACCTTCAGGAACAAACCTAGAGATAAAATACAAATGTAAAACTCTGTATAGTTATAGCAATACATTTTCAATAATTTTAAAGCATTTAAGGATAAATCATTTCAAGTAAATGTCAATGAGCCACAAATATGCCTATACAAATAAAATAAACCATCCAAGATGCTAAAGCAGGGTATCCCACAGCCGCCAGTAAAATGTGTTTATTGGTTGAAAATGGCAAAACTTTTAAATTCAAACAAAATGGGCTTAGGCACATAAAAATATTTGTATATTACTAAAAATACTTAAATATATTTTCTAGTTTAACAGAAATTGGACTAAATTGTAGATTATGGTGGCCCATAACACAAAAACCCTGCCTAGGCTTAGACCTGTTTCAACATTTCAATTTGCGAACTAGGTGAGCACAACACGTATCTTTTTAGCAACTTTACATACCACAAACAAGGAAATACAAAATCACAAAAAACATTAGACGGGTTATTACCTATTGATAAAGTTTGAGAATTTGGTTTTGCAGTGACTGACAACCACATCTGTCCCCCAGATAACAAGTTGGCCAGCGGTGTCTGCCGGCATGAGAACTTCCTCATTTTCTTCCGGAATAGGTTCTGGTATGTTAGGACCTGATTGGTCCGAGTTCAGGTTAACTGTTCGCACACGGCTACTGCTTCCCAAATCTGGTCGCTGGCGAACCTAGAAAAAAAACAAGTAAAGGATCTAAATTTACTCCTAAATTTTACGAAGCTATTTAAAAGATTAAAGGTCAATAAGCTACACACCCCTTTCAACAAATAACTTTGTATAGCATATTGTAGTTAAAATCTTTTTTTAAACAATCAAACATAATATTTGACATTTAATAGTTTGAATATTCAATATAACAGACCAATCCTTTTTACAGACAGCTGGTTTTAAAGCACTGTATCAAAAAGATTGACTGGTAAAAAAGCTTATCAAACCTAAAACTTACCGGTGTTTGTGCACCTCTTGGAGTTTTACTAGGAGTAAGGCCTGAGCCACCAGGAGTCCTGGCACTTCCAGGTGTGCCATAAAACAATGGGGAGCTTAGGTCGATTTCACTGACATTCGCCGGAGTTTGCGGGGCCAGGATGGAGTCTGATGTGGCATCAAGCAAGCCTGTTTGATTGGCAGGAGTCGGTGGCATCATGGCGAGGTCACTGCTCGTATCCATGTCGTTACTTTGACGGCTTCTGCCACGACGGCGTCCAGGTGAAGACATAATTGGTTGTACTTAAACCTTACACCGCAAAAAACTAAAGCACAAATGAAAGTGATGTTTAAATGGGGAAAAACAACTATATATAAATTTATACAAAAAATAAAGACAGCAACACACAGAGTTCCTATTTGTTGAAAAGGAATTCTGTTTGACAATAGTTGACAAGATTTGTTATAACCTTTGTCGGTTAGGCAGTAAAGTACAAAAATATAACACTTAAGTACAAACTAAGAACAGTTCGCAACAACCTCTTCCATATAAAGAGAAAGCTGATCGCTAATTTTGTCTACATCATGCAACAGCAGCTTTTCGGTTTCCCGAAGCTTCTCCATTTTTTCATTGTGGTTTGAAATAATTTTCTCCTTCAGTGCTTTAGCACTTTCAATCTCTTTGATGCGACTTTTAATTTGAGTATTTTTGCTCTCTACCTTCGCAGAGAGGCCTGTTAGTTCACCTTCTAGTTCCAAAAGATGTTGCTTGGCTGACTTAATCTGTTTTTCTCCCCGCAGTTTTAATCGACGGATTTGGTCTTTATTGGTTGCTATCTGCTGTGACAAGTTTTCGTTTTCCTTTCGCAGCTTAGCCATTGACAAAGACCTTGTTTCTGTCTCAAATTTTATCTTCATTAAATTATCCTTTGTCAGTTGAATGTGTTCAATTGAAGAGCAGTATTCCTTTCGTAGCTGAATGTCATGTTGCCCACGTTCAACGGTTTGTTTCAGACGATCGATTTTTCTTTCAATTTCTCTGTGAAGCTCTTTGTTTTTGACAAAATTTTCCTTGGCAGTTTCTTTCTTTTGCAAAAGGACTTTTCGCTTTTCCAGCTGCTTGCCAGGACTGCTAACCACTTGATCCTGTAGGTTCTGCTTCTCTGTTAAGTACTTACTTAAATCTTCGTTGGCTGCAGTGAGCTCTTCATTGCACTTTGAAAGTTCCATTTTTGCGGCAGCCTTGTCCTGTTCCTTAAGCTTTTGCTCGTCCAAGATCTTTTGGAACTTACCCTTGCAAACATTCAGTTCCACAAGCTGATCAGCAAAGAGCGTTTCGTGTCGTCGCAAATAGTCATTAACATCTCTCAGTGAGTTTTCGAGTTTGCTGTTCTCGTCAAGCAGGTCCTGTCGCTTCTGGAGAATTTCCACAGACTTGCTATTACAGGTCTCCCACTCGGTCATAAAAAAGTCCCAGGAGCGAATGTAGTTGATAATGATGTTGAGGAAGTGATGGATTCTCTTCCATTTGGGATAAATCAGGTCGCGTCTTTCCATCCTGAGTTGAGGCACAGACCTGTTGAGCAAGAAAGGGACATTGATTGTCATCATTGTGGTCGGACCATACAGCTCCGGATTTACAAGCTCCCCAATAAGCAATGCCTGGCCCAGATTTTCTGTCTCAATACCCAGTTTCTGTAATATGCTTGTGCACAATTGAAGGACCAGAGCACTGCTTGGAGCTTTTAGCTGCTCAACAGTCACATGACAAATCGAGTCACCAAGAAGCCCACTCTGTATGGCTTGATTTATGTCGGGTTCTTCCAGCAGGGGTGCCTCATAGGTTAACTCTTTATCGCTGTACATTATTGCTATTTGACTGTAATTCCTTGAAAATAGGAATCAAGACAAATAAATAGGTTAATAGTTTTAAAGTTTTAACTGCACCCCCAAAGCACATTGTGAAAGTAACATTGCTTGAAAAAAGTTATACACAAATCCCCAAATGTAAAAAATACGAAAAAAGCTATGTATGCCACAATATAGAACTTTTCAGGGAGAACATTTCATTTGCAGATGAACTTAATGTAAAACAAAACAAAAATGCATTTTAACAGCTCAACAAGTTTTAAACAGATTTTTTTTAGAAACAAATGTCAATTACCCTTTACAACCATGCAAAAAACTCAAAATCATGGAGAGAAATGCAACCGACAAAAAACTACAAATTAGGGAAATATTCGTGCTACCAATAAATAAGACTTTTTTTGGGAGAAATTAAAGTAATTAAAAAAAATACGACCAAAAGTTTTCTGCATATATATAAATTGAAAGCTATTTTTTTGTCACAAGCAAAACATCTTCATGGCACAGTTTATGACTCAGGCCAACATGCTGTCCATGATATTTTGCACTCTGTCCCCAAATTTGGCCGTATTTAAAGTTAGCCACTAATGTTCTGTGAATGGAGTGGCATGCATGTTCCACAGTGCTGCCAGACCTCAAAATAAGCCCATCTTCAAAGTCGGGTTTCTTTCCTGGTTTTTTAGTGTAGACAGTGATCAGGGCAAGGTACTTCCACATTACATCTTTAAAGTAGTCAAGGTTGAGGAGCATGTTGCAGCTGATCACAACACAGTGTGGTTGTCGAGCGATCCTATCTACTTCCTCAATGGAAATTTGATCGATCTTGTTGTAAACGTAGATGCAAGGCATGTACTTGCGGTTTCCAACAATGACATCAATGAGTTCCTCTACAGTGTAGTCATCTCGAAAAACAAGGTCTGCATTGAAGATCTTATACTCATGCAGGATGAGGTTTATCATCCGTTCAGAAATTTTAGTCAGGGGGCATGTGGCAGTTATCGAGATGCCACCACCTTTCTTTTCCTTGTAGTAAATATTTGGCCGTTTCTTGTTCAAACGGATGCCCACAGCTTCCAATTCCTTTGTTAAGAGTTCTTTCTGCACATCGCCCTTCAGTGCATCAAGCATCATCACCACCATGTCAGCAGTTCGTCCGACAGCGATCACCTGCCTTCCTCTTCCTTTTCCAGCAGCGGCTCCCTCTATAATCCCGGGCAAATCTAGAAGCTGGATATTTGCGCCATTGTGTTGGATAACTCCAGGGATGCAGGTTAAGGTTGTAAATTCATAGGATGCTGTAACACTGGTGGTTGAGGTCAGGGTGGAGAGCAGAGTCGATTTGCCAACAGATGGAAAGCCGATAAGTGCCACCCGGGCATCTCCAGATTTCATGACATCAAATCCTTCCCCTTTCGCCGATGTTGTCTTTGAACCCTCCAAAAGCTGAGCTCTGTATCTTGCAAGTTTGGCCTTTAGCAAACCCAAATGATACTCGGTGGCTTTGTTTTTCTGGGTCCTTGCAATCTCCTTTTCCACCTCAGAAATTTTTTCAAGAATCCCCATTTTAATTGTTCCCTTATTCAATATCAAAGAGCAGACAACCTAATTGAAATATCTGTAATATAATGAACTTGTTTTTAAACTTATGTTGATGATTTAATCAAAAGCAAAGACACAAATGACAAATAGCATAAAAATAAACAAATGACAATATCAGTAAAATAATTTTCATAGGAACTCCAAATCAATTACAATGCAACTTCATTCATCAAATTTAAATAAAACCATAATTATCTGACAAATGATGTGCCTAGTGGAAGCTCATTCTACTTAAAACAATTTTAGTACAATGTCAAAAACAGACTGTGCATTCCATACCACAGTGTGGGAACAAATGTTGAAATGATATAATTTTAGCTTAACCAAGAAATTCTGTACGCCAAAAGCAAACATAATGAATTACATACTTGGGGATTGTATAGTGGTAAAAAAATCACAAGAGCGCAAAAACAGATGAAAATAGATCAAAATTGGTCAATGGAAGTGACAATAATCTTATATATTTTTCTTAAAAGGTGGAATCATCTCTTTAAAGCAAACTTATATAACATTTGGGTATAGACTAAATAGAAAAAGTACCTGGTTGGTCAACCATTAAAAATAGCAAAAACAAGACTGCAATAAATGGTGCACAGCATTTTTTAACTACATACAATAACACACTTTATAAGATATCTTTCAAATTAAAGAATCTTTCTTATGTAAATAGTGCAAAACAAATAATTCTGAATTGCACATCAGGTAATTAGTTTTATTACTGTTTAAAGCATAGAGAGCTTAAAAATGCAATTTGCCATATTTGTAGATTGATGTATATTATATGTCTAAGAGTTTTACAAATAAAAAAAATCCAAAACAATTTTTGTTAAATGAAATGAACAAAGAATTTTGTTAAACATAGAAGATTAAACAAAAAAATATTTTAGTTGTGCATGGACAAACCTATTTTTAAAAATTTAACTGCAATATTTTTTGTTTTAAAATTTTCTTATTACACAAAGAATGTTGACCATAAAAGTATAATTCCAATTAATTAGTTATTACTAAATCACAATTACTTTATAAAACACTTTTTGGTCTGATTTGATAAACAAAGCTATTTGTTTGTGATAATTTTTATAACTCTGATTTCTTCTTCTTCTGTTTTTTCTTGCCAGAAGTGGATTTTTTTGTGTTTTTCTTTTTACTTGGATGACCTTTGCCGTTGTAGTCTTTACCCTCTATCGTAACAGATTCGCATCTTTCTTGTTGAATTAAAAAGTCTTTGATCTCGTATGCATAGGAACCGTCGTTTATTTTAATGAGGACGCGATTTGCACTGACGACAAACCTGGTCAACTCAATGTTGGCGTTGAACAGCATAGATTGCCAGAGTGATGTGATTTCTTCAGTTTCCTTCTCCGTTGGATCTCCTGACACAGTAACAAACATCATGAGTGTTTTATGCCTCTTTGACATCTTTAGCATGCCTTCAGGATCGCTAGGGTCGATTTTTGACATGTCAATCGGCTCAGCCTTTCGTAAATGTTCCGGCAAGTCTTCGTCTTCCACTTCGCCTTCCTCCGTCCACTGTTCATCGAGTTTGTAAATGTCAACGTCGGAAAAGTCTTTTGGATCCTTTCGTTTCTTTGCAGCAACCAGGACAGTAACAGTTAAAAGTAGGAATAATTTTGTGATTTGCATCCTTATCCTATCAACAGTTATATAGTGTACATAGGGTGTGTCTACAAACAATAACCAATTGGTATTTTGGCTTAATTGTAAGAGAAATTACACAAGATAAGGGCGCTGGTCTAGAATCCTTCCACAACAACATTATTTGGGTTAGGGTGCGGGTTAGCGTTTAGGTAAGTTACGCAATATTATTAAATAATAATGCTTTGCTCACCCTCACCCTAATAGTGTGAGTTGCTTTGATAATTGTTTCAGCCCCATGGTAGGATTCTAGGCCAGTCATATAGGCCTTAGAAAGTTCACATGGCGATGGCATCACAGAGACATGTAACTACAATAATTTCACAAATTATACAGATTAACATTTTGCATGTTTCACTCTTTGTCAAAATTGTTTGTAACAACCAATCCAGCATATTTGTTTTTTAATTATATGTAATACGAATTTAGGTTTAGGAAGACAGATTAGATAAATACTTTCTCCATTTTTCACTAACCATACGGCTACGCTGATCTGTTGCTTATATAGCATTGCTGCTTTATAGTCTGAACAAGTGCGCCAGATCGTTTTTACCTAACCATGCAGTGGAAAGTTAGGACGAGTTCGATACAGTTTTCTGGGTTATATATATACGCTAAATACCTGTTTGCAATATTTTACTTGTTAGCGTTAGCGAGATAACGTTTATTACAGGAACAGGGTACGTCAACTGAATTGGATAACTTAGTTCTCAACTTCATTGTTTTTACGACTTAGCTCAGCTAAACGCTGACGTTTTGATGCGATTCAGTATTTTACTACCACATGCTGGCATTCGTAATTTCACTAATAACGACACATAGTTACTGCAAAAATATTACAAACTTTGCACTGAATAAAAATAACTAGGACTAAAATATTAGTAATTTGAGCTATACTAGGCAAATTATAATAATTGTGAATATTATTGTGGTATTCAGCAAATCAATTTTATTATGTCGTATACTGTACGATTCGCTCATCTTGCTTAAGACAAAATTCAGTTTCGCGCCAATCGTCCGTGTTTGCCGCGAAACCCATACACGTGACAATTTTTAACCAATACTTGCAATGATAAAGACCTACATGTATTACAATCAAGGAGTCGAACCGTTTGATTTTTCCGGTTCAGGTTCGGTTCGGGTTCAAGGATTTTTTCGGAATCCGGTTCAGAGGGATTTAAAAGTTCCGGTTCAGCTCCGGTTCAACCATCGTTATTTTAAAACCGGTTCATAAAGTTCCGGTTCAGATACAATATAATTTGCGTTAAATCTCAAAATGTGGGTCGATAAATGTAGAGAATAATCTTTGAATTGTAAGTCGTTTAATCTAAGTTACGTGACAAAAAACAGTATAAAAAATAAACGATTTTTTCATTCAATATTCATATTTTTTCATAAAATTTCGAACATGGCGTAACTTGACTCTGTAAAATAGAAGTTGTGACGTCATACAGGAGCGAACCGCTTTTATTTACAGGTTCGGGTTCGGTTAAGCTTCAGGTACTTTCAAATTGTTCGGTTCAGTTCCGGTTCGGCTCCTTACAATCTTATAAAATCCGGTTCAGGTTCGGTTACGGTTCGGAAAAAATTGACCCAAAACCGGGTCATAACGTTCCGGTTCGTCTCCGGTTCGACTCCCTGATTACAATCCCAGTATCACTAATAAACGGCTCACATAAGTCAAAAGAACCGTAACAGCAGTTTTGTTGCGATATATTAAAATTTATTTTGTTGTTTGATAGTAATACTGCATAGCGACGGCAATTTTTTATAATAGTATTTAACAAATATGCTTGGTTTAGACCTGCAACCCTTAAACTATGTGCCATTAAGTGGTTCTCGAGTGTGCCGTGAACCGTTCTATAGGCTAACTTTGGAAAACAATCCACTTTTATGTCAAAGGGATGTTTAAGTCAGTAAGGGGCGATTTGTCAAGTTATGAGTAACATTATATTGTTATGTAAATAGTCTTCCGCATTTTTGTTTCTTAGTGCAAGCAAGAAAGGCTTTACACTGGTCTTGACTTTTGCCTCCATAAATTTAAAATCGGTAAGCTTGCCCTTCAAAGTTCAAACTATACACTGAATTTCAATATATTTGATTTCGTAATTATGTTTTAATAAACTTGCCAGTGTTTATCAAGTTTTTTGCGGTAACCCGAGTGCTAAACGTAAATATAACAGTGATGCGATCTAGTTCTCGTAAAGCAAAAGAAAAATAGCGTACCGGTACAAATTTTGAATTTAATTATGAACCATCTTTTCGTATTTTTTCAACAGCTTTCTGAAATTTAAAGAAATCCTGCTCTGGATCGATCTTGTAAATCTAACAATATGAACTACTGCAGTAGGCGACCCACCAAATTATATAGCAGGTCAATTTTGGGTCACGACCTATAGGTTGAAAAACACTGCTCATACCCACTGACTCAGTTAAAAATGGGATTGATATTTGAGGTACAACTCTGGCAAAAGACTCCCAATAAGAGAAGGGAAGACTGCCAATAAGAGAAGTTGCAACTTAATTGGGCTTTTATATTCCGTTTGGTGGTGGCCTTTGCCTTTTACCAGAAGCAAAAAATAATAAAAAGTGCTCGATGCAGGCCACGAAAAGTTTTGCATTTAGAGGTCACACTTATAAGGCAAAGGCAGGCGGGGAAACAGGATTAAATTGGGGAAGGCATGACAACATAACATTTTTCAGAGGTGACGTCACAAATTGACATTTAAACAAAAAGTAGTTTTTGAATTATCAATTTACAGAAAAATGTAAAAATTGGCAATAGTTACGAAGCCATAATCAGCGTAATATAAAAACCATCGGTGAAAATGAGCCTTTTGATTTTACATAGATGTGCTTAATGTCGCCATAGCAATATAAACTCAACATGCCATTCGAGCGATCCACAATGATTTTAAATTTTCCATTTCGTCTTGCGTTGTTTGTAATAAAATATAGGCTAATTAGGCGCAACAGGTGGTTTAAAATATATAAAAACTGAACCTAAGCTCTGAGCGCTATTTATGGTGTATTTGGTTGTTTATTCAATAGCAATGTATTTAAAAGATCGCTTTAACGAATTCGAAAAACCATTGCAGCGTTTTCTAATACAAAGGGGGTGAAATAAAAAAAGTTTACTTATTGAGCGGCAGTATCTGGGAATCAACTCGAATTGTATCTTTGACAAAAAAATTCTAGTTTGGTCACTTGTATAGAAGAGCGACCTTAAAACATCTTGTGCTGAAAAAAGAGTAAAATTGCACACCATTGGGCAATTTAATTAGCAAAAAAATTCGGCTTGTGGTTGGCAGCACACTGGATACAAGCACATAGACCAGTGGACCGCGGAAAAAAAAGGGGGTCGTTTAGTTTTTGAAAAAGCAAAACAGTTTGTTTCCGATAGCGAGCGCGCCGTCGATCTTAATAGATGCCAACGGTCGACCGCGCCGCGCTGTTTTATCGCTCTCGCTGTCAATTAAATCTCGCCCCCCTCCCGAACTAAAGATCACTTGATACGATGGAACGCCAAACAAGCACCCACAGGCCCTTCGCAGTTCACACACACGCAAAGGTTCATTTCACTGCTGTACAGGTCGGAATGACGATTCGAGACGCTTTGTGAAAGGCTTCGCCTGACACTCGCCAACTGTTACTACTACTAGTTTGGCGTGCTGTAAACACGTTGTTGACGGCTTGTTTTTATCTCGTATATCTTGAGGGGCGCGCCTTAGTTCGTGTATCGAATTGAACATAGAGACATCGTAATGTTCAGCCTTGCAATTCCTTTAATCCCAGGCGATACAAATCTTGTGTATACAGTGGCGTCGTCAACAGATTTTTAAGCGCTAGTAATTTTCACCAGCAATTTTGCAGCGGTATTCGTTAGGAAGAGTCGTAATTTACAAAAATGCACGGTCAGACTAAAAACAACGCCCATTTTATCAATTTGCATGCAATGCATTTTTATATTGCCAAAACATTTGCCGATTTCTTAGATAGGGTGTAAAAAAGTTCATTGATTTTATCGTGATTCAAATCTGATTATATGAGGAAATGTCTGTGACTCCTCGAATTGTTGTTTCAGCGAATCTAAAGGAGATAACAAAACCAATGGTCAGTGAAAGTAGGCCTTCAGTGTTTTATTTTTCTACTATATACAAATGACGTCGTTTTAGCCTTTTTAGAGACCCGTAACCAGAATGATTTTGTCGAATCGCAATGGTTATGGACCAATGGTAATAACCGCCTGGGCATTCCTATGCGAGTATGCGTATCAGTTATGTTGTGAGGGTGTCACACTATTAACAGCCTTTATTCCCGCGTTATACCGTTTTTCGTTCAATCCTGGGCGACTTTTTTGCCCCACTGTTCGTGGTTAATCTGTGTCCGCAATATTAATAATAACTCTGACACCGATAAACAAACTTGTCTTGATTTCAAAGATTCGCCACAAATTCGCCCAATGACCGCTGCCCTTGTGATACATCACGTAAACCAGACGAGATGTGTTGTCTACGATTTAAACGTTGTTCGCGGCCCTCGTTTTTGCGGATGACGTCACACACAAAGGCGCGATGAGTTAATTGGCATTGTGGCGGCCCAACGGCGAAATGAAGTCATAGCACGAGTCGGTTCATTGCTGGCTGGCACTCGAACCTCGACAAATCCATGACGAAATTGCACGCGTAAACCCATGGCAATTGAAAGCGCTGAGGCATCTTGAATATCAATGGACTAATTGCAGTACATTTCACGTGGTAAGTAGTCTTTTTTTAGTTTGGAAATCGATCTGCATACGACAGCTTGTCAAACACACGCGATCCTGGCTGCCTGTCAGTTTCAGAGTTTAGGGCAAATACAAGAAAATGCAAAGTGAGTTTTGACCTAAGGCACATTTTTACTTGGAGAGCTTCATATATGAGGTTGTAACTTGATTTTAAATAATTACGTTTTTGCTATAGTGTGCTGTCGAAATAGGTGGGGTAGGTGATCTCCTATATTTTGGAGGCGTTCGCGTACGTTTTATATTCCCCATCCTCCATAAAGGTTTCTTAATATTTTCAGTTAATTCAGTAGTGTGCACCAGCAACTAACCATTGTCCGGTATACGTCTGAATAAACTCAACTACACATTTTGACCAAATGGTAATTGGTAGTTCTTAAAGAGCTTTTGATTTTGTATTTGCGAGGTCATCGGCCGGAAATCATGATGGTGTCACTTAATTCAGCTTTCTTTGCCGCGTTATGGTATATATTTGTCGTGTATAGTCAAAGCATACGTGACCAGTGATATTTCCGGCCATGCATTTAATAGCGGCCGAATTCGAGTGACGTTGGGGATAGCGGCCGCCGGAAAATTCTCTCTAAATTGTGTTTAAAGAGTTCGTTTATATGTTCGTAAAGTTAAGCTCATGCCACCTGTTCGATTTCTGCTTTTTTTGTGAAAAAGCTTACCGAATTAGTTACTCGTATATCAATACAACAATTGGTACTTAAAAAGAGATTATCTACTTAGTTCATACACAGATCCAGAGTGGAAATGGTAGATCATATTAGCGGATTATATCGGACGCAATAACCGGGCCGTTTTACATCGGCTTTGTAAGATTAGTTTTACTGCTTCTGACAAGACCGACACGTAGCCAACGGACCGTGACGGTGGTTTTGTTGCGTCACAGTGATTTATGCCGTTTTGCGGAGGAAAGTTTACTTGTCCACTAACGGCGGTGATGACCATTAACCGCCTCGTGCTGTTAAATCATTACCTGTCAGACAGTGAAGTATCCAGGTGGCTGGCACAAGTTAGGAGGGTTCAAATTGGCGAGTTTTCTTTTTCCGCCAAAGGTGCCTGGCAAGAGAAAGTGCAGGTTCACTGTAGTAAATGTTTGCAACAGAGCGATTGGTCACTTTCACCAGTAGCTTTCTTTCAGGTGTGGTGACTGATTCGTTTGTACGGCATAACATGTTTCCTAATGTAGCTGCAGGATAAGGTTTACAAATGGCATTGAACTTGATATTCTTGACTTTGAAAGTGGGTTATTTGGGTGCGGCGTGTTATCCGCTATATATTATGCATGACAGAGCTATGCGCTTAAAAATACCCGATACTTCGGTGCAATGCGTTGTTTTATGTTCGTGTCTGTTCCGCGAGATAGGATCTACAGTACAGGTTGTGCGGCGCCAGTATGTTTTTTCAAAAGGAGGAGAAAATTCGTTGTGACGTAATAGAGTTGCGCGCGAAACCCCGTGTTGGACAATATTGAATTTCACTTAGACCGCTGAACGTTAGAAGTTAGAACAGTGCATGATGGTAGCTTTTCAACGTCAAAAGGATGACAAGGGTTTAAAAGGAACCTAAAAATGTTAATAGAGTGCCTTAAATTGAACATTAAACAACCATAACACTTCAACTTTTACCAACAAACAGTCTTGTCCGGCGTGTTTGTAAATTAGTGAACGCGCACTTGTGCTTCACAAAGAATGCGATGGCGAACTGAAATAACAAACGCCAGGTGGTTGAACTGACTTGCTTACGTGTCTCGATGTGTACTTCGGGCCTGTAGTTGGAATAAAGCGGCAAAGTGCAGTAAAACGATGCATGTTGTTGGTGTATTTAGGCGACTTTATGGAGCCCGGTACGCGGCTTACAACAATAGTGATGTTTATGTAACCCAAGAGTCGTAACGACATATAGCTGTGCAGATGTGCATGTGATAAGAGCACGCCCGGTTTCGCAAAGTCCACTTTAAAGCAATGTGATCCCTTCGCCGCCAAGTTCATATTTTTATTTTAAGCGTGCTTGGCACCAAACCCAAGCAATCGCTTTTTTGACATGTCAATATCCGGCTTAAGTTAAATATTCTTCTGCATATTGTTTTAAATCAGTTGTAATTTCCTCGGCCACTTTGAGGTTAGAGTTCAGCGAAATTATTGTTTTCCTATAAAGTATTTTTTTTAAATCGAGTAATAGATGCAACCAAGTCAACCGGTGAGTTTATCAGACGGAGGCCAACTACCGCCCGCGGGCCGGGTCTGGTCCGCCAAGCAATACAATTCGGCCCGTGGCCCACTTTAGTAAAAAATTTACATTTATTTTTAGTAAAAAAAAAATTGATTTTTGAATATTTATGAAATACATTACTACTGTTTATACATCCTGACCTACTCCTTCTCTTACCAGCTTGTCAAAAAAAGGATATCTAAAGATTCATTTTAAAGAAATAACCCGTTGTATTATGTTCATTCGGTTCCACTTTTTTGACACGGCCCGTCAAGACATTTTCTGTGTTCAAGCGTCCCGCTGTCAAAATTATAATTACCCACCCCTGGTTTAGATCGTATTTACTGACCTCAGCGTCCCACTACCATAACCAAGTATACGGCTGCAACCCCATACACACACATACACACGGTTGAGATGTGAGGCAAACGGTGACGTCATCTTTCAACTGGTCGAGGTCTGCTTTGTTAAAGTCCCACGCAACCGTTTAATCCGTTCGCGTCGCCCGCCCACCCAAACCACGTCAGTCCTATCGGTGTCATATTCTGTGAAAACGCAACAAAAAGCAGAATAAAGTCTTGGTTTGCAAAACGCTTGGGAAGTGGCGGGACTTCTTCTGTGCCAGTTGCAGCCGTTGAAGTGCAGTCAAGAGAGGATGTTTTAATGCAGGGCGTGATCAGCTAAGTTGACTACGTAAAATGCCTAAACGTTAAGAGTTGATATGGCAAAGTGAGTTATATCTGTTTTTTCTGGCCATCTATTGGGAATGTTGGTCTCAACACAAAATTTGGCATTTATTTTAAAATTTGGTATTTTCTGCGGTTTATTGGCTTTGCTGCTTTTGTTTTAAATAGAGGACAATGTTTATTATGCACTAACGATGTACCAAACAAGTAAATTATGTACTTAAACCAAGTAAATTCTTTTCGAAACCGTTGTAACTATAGGCTGCGTAAGATTACTTAATGAAACACTGATATCAAATAGAAATAAATGACAGTAGGATTTTTCTTTTGTAGTCAACGGGTACCTTCAGCACAAAGTGTTCACACGCCGACTTAATCGGTGTGATCAATCACAATTTTAATTATGCGTATAATTTTAAAGGCAGCGATAATCCGACAACTTGTTATGTGATTGGGATAGTTCTCGTGGTTAATTCAAAGCGATCAAATCTGTTCAATTAAAAAAGAGTGCTTGCGGGACGTGATTTCGTAATTTGTTACCTTTGTTTCAATTTAACGGAGTCCAATTTGTTATTATTTACAATAATCACACATATCTATCTTTTTAAAGCAAAATCAATTTAGATGTTTTACGCAACCTATAAATAACGATTTATCGTTTAGACATTCGTGTAGCTAATGGCTTTTTATTGTAGTGCAGTGATATTGAAGACGATTAATTACAAAATGAAAAGCCTAATTGACTTATTCTTTATTTAACATTTATGCCCAACGGAAAAGCAATACTCCCAGTACGGAATAATACAGGAATATGCCACCATTTGAGGACCGTGCTGGTCTCCAGATTATGATCCACTGGTGAAAGCACCACGTTAAACTTACGTCGCTTGAAATATTTGCCGCGATCACATATTCTATCGCAGGGGTTCTAAAACTGGGGTCCATGGACCCCATGGTGATCCGTAAACTAGTTTTAGGGGGTCGATGAAGGCCTAAATGAAATATTAGTGGATATTTTAGAAGCAATCAATTTGTTTTGGGACCGAAATCAGCAGATTTCTGACGTATATTTGTATTGTGACGTCAATTTATGACGTCATCTCTGACCGTTTTTTACCTACCTGTTTCAAAAAAACATTTGGGGTAAACAAAAGTTTAGGAACACCCTGATCTATCGTATTCTATTTATGCAAGCGTGTTATAGTCATACCGCGTTACAGATTACAGATGTCAGTATAAAAATTTGTTTTTATCCAAAAAAGCCAAAGTTGAGCTGTATTTTCCGGCGGGCGGTTTTATTCGTTTGCGCGATCGCGGGCGCAGATATTCGTAGAAACACATGTGAAAAAGCGCGGCGACAGGTTTCTGGCGAAAGCAGCCGGAAGGCGGCGGAGTCCCACTTCTAAACGACGGTGAATTATTCATTGTTCTTGGGCGAATGATTCTTTAGAGCGGAGACGCGACGCTGTTTAGTCTGCAAAATATTAAGCCTCCGGAAAGATCAAGGGACGGGGTCTGATTCGCGGTAATCGGCGGATCTTTAACCGGCCGCTTTATTTCACCAAACACGGCCCGCCGATGGTATCAAGGCCGAATGATGGAGTAAGCACTGTTAATCATCCGATTTTAGAGAATCGAATCAAAGGTTGTTTGCTTTCACTGCATGCTAAATTACTCGCAAACTGGTTTCGCGGTCACTTGGTGGAAAATTTCTGCCCAGGCCCTGTGCTTCTTGAATGTGGAGCTCTTTCATCATTATTTTTGAGGGAATCGACTGAAATATTGTGCTTTGGCCGCTTCTAGCTACCGTGTTTCGGCTTCTGCGTAGAAACGAAACGTTGCCTTATAAAGTCAAGCAAACAACGAGGCCAAACGAGGGCTTGCTTCACAGAACGGACGCGCCACCTGCGGGTTTTGGTGGAAGAAAGGTTTTAGAGCTGGCGTCTATACTGAGTCTGTCGCACAGCTCTCTAATCCCACCCTGATGGTCCCAATTGCGCATTCGTGAAATATTTGCGACAACTAGACAACGAAGTGTTGGCCAAGAATTTATTCACTTTTTGCCTATAAACGTTGCGGGGGGTTGGACGACATTAAATCGAATAATCCAAAACCCGGGCGGCCGTCGTTTTTACCTTAACTTACAGCGGCCGAGATCCAGTTTTGTCGTGGCCAGCCACCGGTCGCCGAATTTTAACGAGACATTTGAAGTGAAAAATTCGTGGGAGGTCGCAGACACTCTGACCAGGTGCCCGGGCGCCGACTGAAACCGTTTTTTTGCGGTCGGCTAAATTTAGCGCGGCGCGTAATGAGTAACTCTCCCGCAAGTTGTAATACGAAGCGGTCGGTTCCTTTGCCGTTTAACCGTCGCCGCGCACTTATCGCGGACCACTTTAAAGCCGAATCCGATGACGATGACGTAAGTTCGTATACGCTTACTACCGCTTTCGGTGAAACATAAATATTCTCCCTCGAGGTCGCCGCTTGTAAATTTTAAAGTTGCACCAAATGTCGCAGGTAAAGACCATCCTAACAATGGCCATTGTTTTAAGAAACATTTTTAAATTTCGATTCAAGATAGCGCTTTCCCCTTCGGTGTGTTTCTGATTGGACAATTTTGTGAGAAGATATTTGAAAAGGTTGATAGTCAATATTTTGTATTGGGTTGTGATAGATCTGCACCTGTTAACATGATAGTGACGTGTCAAACATAATGTAATATTGATCTTTAACGTTTGTCGACCAAACTACACGTTCACTCTGTAAACTTACGGTTATTATCTAAAATGAAGAATTTTTTTCTGGCAATATCAATCTTTACTGTTTGCCGAACAAGCTACACATTCACACTCTGTAAACTTAGGATTATTAAATAAAATAAATAATTGTTGTTTTCTGGCGCCTGCGAATTTCGATTTGGTGCTTTTGTCTTACATTCTGTATTTTTTATAGGTTCTCATGCAACTGGGGCTTCAATTCGCGCTCTAACAGACGCACAAACGAGTTAGATAAAACAAGGAAATTGCGCCATAACCCAACCCTTTGTTGCATTGTTGAGGCTAGTCGTGTTTGTAATGTTCGTGGACAGCAACTGAGCCAGTCAGTAACTGCAACTCCATTTTGGATAACGATGGCGTGCGCGTGGCGCTGTATACCGGAAGCAGTCTGTCGCTTATTAGTGTACGGCCCAGCGTTAAACACTCAATGCTACAGTGGAAGATTTCCGACCTGCGCGCATATGTGTCTTATAGCTGATAACCAGGGCAAGAGTTTGTCCAGCATTCGATAGCGGACTGTACAAACAAATGCGTCGCTAAATCTGTTTCGATTACGTAATGGCTAGATAGGAGTGTAATCAGCTGAAAACTATACTAAGTTTTATTCCGTATGTTGAACAAAACTATTAATTTTTGGTTGACTGGTAAAGACACCTTCATTCAAATTTTCCGTTGTAGTTTAGCCTATAGTTAAACAACCTTTAATAGCATAATTGTCAAAGAGCGAATATAATTATATTATAATCCGATTCGCTATTTAGGTTGTCATGTCAAGCAAGTTCTTAAGAATGAACGTTACGGAAAATTTTCTGCAGCAATACTTATTTACAAATAAAGGGATGAATGGACAATGTGGCGGGCAGTTTAGCAAGGCAATTTCGAAAATGGAAATTATGATTATATTCAGCCTGTAGTAACGCAATTGAGTTTAATCCGCCCACCCTGCACTAAAATATGTACTAAACAATACACCGAATGCTAAGTTAAGGACAAATCGATTACTGCATAATTATGTAGATTTTCAATCCGATGCTGGCATTGTAATTTATTGTAAACTTTACCAAATAGATATGTGTACAGCAAGACATGGTTGAAAGGATTTTTGTAATGGCGCCCGACAGTCTTAAATGGTTGGGTGTGTTACAAACGAATTTTTATTTGCGCGGACTTAAAAGAGCAGTTAAATTCGGGCTGTATTGATGAAAACCTTGGCTTTGAAGATGTCATGTTACAGATTTGCCTGACGTAGTATTTTGTCTGTATAAACCGGCGCCTTGTGGCAACGGCCAAGCGCCCGACAGTAAATCCTTCAGGTAGCCTGCCACCAACCGTGTACCTAAAGTCTCCGAGCATAGAAAGACATGCGACGTCGAATTCGCGCGCTTGCCCCGGCGTATTCCAAGCAAGCACATACGCCTAAGCAAACGCCCGAACGCGTGTTTAATTGCTTGTTACAACTGCACGCACATGTCAACTCGGCCTCTGTCAATAAAGCCCGGTCCGCGGCCTGTTTGTTTGTTTTCGTCTTTTCTCCCTAATTGCTCCCTGGGCAAACTTGGCTCCTCAGCCGGCTACCGAAGTGGGCACTCGTGGCCCGACTCGCCACTCCAGCGCCAATGTTTCGAATCTATAACTGTGTAGCGCGGGCTGGTGCACTGTGAAAGCAAAACCACCGAGCGCTTGCTATTTTCGGCTTTAGACTATGACTGTCGTACAATAAGGAGCAATAGTGTATATGCAAAACATCTTACCACAGTGCTGGACATTTATGGCGCCGTATATAACAGCGGACTCGGTCTATAGTGAGGTTTAGCATGCATTTCTGACACTTCAATAGTACAGCTATTCTGTTTTATATGGCAGGTATTAGGCAGTTTGTTAAAGTAGCTTGGAATCGGCATCACCGAAATGTTCTATTTAGTGCTCAGTGAAAATAAGTACTCTTCAATCGGATTGGAATATATACAACTTAAAAATGTGGTTAACCTGCCTATTGTTGATTACTCTGTGCGATATCTAACAACGCGTTTCTATTACTGTTTTGTTCGTAAGATAAGTTTAAAAAATGTCCTGCATGTAAAAATGCCATTTGTAGTTGATCGTTAGTATTCAGTGTCAGATGTTCGACTAAATGTAAGACAATCCAAACGACTTTGGGGTTCTTCAACACTGCACTATACGGACTTTACTCAAAGAATACCTTTGGAATATTCAAGTCTACCTTCAGGCAGCAGTAAACCGAATACATACTCGTGGAATATTGTCATTGAGGATTAAATCGTCATAACCGTAAAATATCTCGGATTACAAATGGAGCGAGCCAATCGTCCAGGGAAAATTTTGGTGACCAAACAGAATTCGCGAGAAAACTTTAACGAGTTGGTGCACTACTGGAAGTCAAAAAGTCCAACTCCGACCACGCCAGGTAAGAAAGCAAATACATAGGACAGAGATGGGTACAATTAATATTAAAACATCGCTTACCTTTGTAAAGTGACAACTGATGGATTACAATAAATCAAACATGATTGAGCAATCCTCGGTAACACATACTTTTAATTTTAGAATTGCGCCGAAACTCGTTAAATTTTGTATGTTTTTTATATTTTAACATGCCATTTCTTAAAGGTTCTATGGCTGTTGTTCTTTGCTGTGTTGTGTTATTTGTTATAAAGTCAGTTGCAAGAGGGTATAATTATAAAAAAATAGTTTATTAAATGAAAAACGTCTGCTTTGGCGACCTTGGTGGAGATTAAAAACGGACTGTGATAGATATCCGACAAAGTTATATATCTGAAACGTTGCCTATTTTAATACTGTTTTTTATCTATTGCAGTGCTAGTTAATACTTATTTTCGCTGCAATTAAAACCGGTTACACTTGCAATTTGAAACTTGTGTACAATCGCTGCCTTCGCTACGTAACGTTTTTGAATATATATTGCAAGGCTGTTAAATTAAAAATATATCGCTCTTTATTTGCTTGGATGAAGTTTTGAGTTTTCCCGTCTTCGCCTAAAAATATACTACGGGCGCCTCCCATAGCTCTTTGCGCCAGAACTAACTGCATTCATTGCTAGTAATATGCTACAGCTATTGTTTAACGGTAAACACTTCTTGTTTTTTGCTGAGCGAGCACATCGATTGTAGCTGAATCGTTCTTGTCCTCAAATCGAATCGCGTCATCGATATTTGTGACCGCAAGCGAGCGGGCCTGCTCAAGGCCGCCCACGTCCATCCCACACTCTATATATATATGTAGTGTAGCTGATGTATGGTGTATGTGTGTCGTAACGTTTGGATGCATGGTAGGCATTTTTCGTTTCACATGTTAACCGGAAATTTGCTGTGCCCGGCACTGGACATGCAAAATGTTTTAGATACCTCCGCGTTCATTATGGAACGTTAAACACCCTTGAGAAATGTCACGAGTGCAGGTAAGTGTTCAGTACCTAATACAATTCCATTAAGTTAACCACTTCGTTAAGAGTTTCACTGATTGATGAACTTTCCTTTTCACAAAAGTATAAACTAACAACCATTAAACACAAACTCAACCATAAACCGAATAAAATCAAATTACATTAGGTTTAAAGAAGGTCAACTGTACTTCTCCAGACAAAATAAAATCTCGAGAAAAAAATCTTCTTAAACCGAAGCTGGTCTTTGTGGAACTATTTACAGTTCACTCTTATACATTTATAATTAGCGTAAATTTCCTGACTCGCTAAACTCTATTCGACGCGCATTTTCGTGTTTGGATGTTCTCGCGCCTCTCTATCGATTAGCCCGTATTAAAGCTGACAAATTGATTTGGATTGTAGTGATCGATATTGCGGCAATTCATTATTGGATTGCGTATGTAACCGCCACTATCATCTGTATTCAATTTTGATATGTTCTGTATTTGTGGGATGCCTAGAAACACATGTTTACTGGTGTTCACTAAAAATTCATTTACCAACTTCTATATTGTTAACAGGTAGCGCCACCAGCACTGGCAGTCCCATGCCGACCAAGTTATCGCCCTTTATATTTCCCATTCACATCGACGAACCGACGACGGACAAGCCTGCCGAAAAAATGCTCCACTCAGTGGCGCCAAAGTGCAAAATCCCGCCGCCAATCGCCGAGGACTTTACATTTAATGCAACAGGTATACTTTTTGTCCTCAGCGTTGTAGTATGTATGTGGTAAAGCACGGCTACGGTACATAATACTGTTAGGGTACGAATATCTCCGGTAATGCCATAAAAAGTTTAACAAATAAAGCTTACTTGGACTTTTCATTTATGTCCAACGTTTTTTGCTAAAATTAAGGTTGATTTTAACTTTAAAGCTTTAGCGTGAAAGTTCATTGGAAATAATGATTCCTCTGAGTATAGCTGTCTTATTCACGTGACTTGCTGAATATTACGTCCCGGCGCAGGGAGGTTTAGGCAAAACGTTAACTATATAATGTTCAATTTTTCTTTATAGTATAAGTAAATGTGCGAAGTATAATTGTTTGACTAAGTTTTTATTTGATTGTGTTTTACTTACCAACAAGGCCAATTCGGCTAATCTTTTTTTAGAGGCAAAATATTCCAATATAAACATCTGCACAATTTGTACATATTTGAGTAAGACGCTTGTCTTATAGATAAGTTATTAATCAATTTATAAACCTTCTTTTGCGCATTTGATTCAATAAATCAAACCAAACCCGCCTAATGGATTTACAACAAAATTATTACAGCCTGTAAAATTACCTTAAAATCGAAATACCTTGTGTTATACAGGGTAATAATACATTCAATACATTTCCATTAAAAACTAATCTCAGGACTAATCGATGCGGTCAATCCTATAGTGCACGACGCAATTTAAAAACGCAAATTAGTCTTTTGGGGTAGCTTTTATTCTTAATCTTCTTCATTACAGAACCAAGCGCCTTTTGTCGAGAAACTGTCTTTCAAAATGCCGAGCGAGTGATGTGGAAAAAAGTTCAGTGTGACAGAGCTGGTTGCAGATGTCAATCATCTGTAAGTGTTAATGCTGTTGGAAATACGCCTTTACTATAAACATTGTTTTACCCTCGGACACTTGTCGGAAGTCGTATTACCATCTCACCATATCACCATATCGAAATAATTTTGACAAATTAGGACCTTTCCATGTCAGCCTTATATTAATTGGGAAATGGGAATTAAGGTGGGTTACAAACAAAGTAAGGGCCGGGATTCACGGAAATCCCTATTCTTCAACCACTACATTGGCCTCAGGACAAGCCGCTTTATCAGCCATTTGCCGCTTTATCACTTTTTTCTCGTGTTAATTGTATTGTAATGTGACAACAAGGGGTGGATTAGGATAGCACATCGGCAAACTGGTGGGATTTGATTGTCGTTAATTCAATAATAATAAAAAAGTCTATAAGCCCGATCTTTCCCAGAACACTATTAAAAAATGTTTCAAGTTCTAAAATGCTCTTTAGGGGCCCGCCCCCCTAAGAGAACGTATAGCCACAGGACGAATAAATGAAAGTAAAGCAAGGGTTCTTTAAATTGGATAAGCTACAATACTTATAAGCAGGGGGGTGTCCGATAATATATCGGATCGAATTAATTTGGTATATTTTGGTGTAAATTGAAATTGGATAAATATCGCCAAAATCGGGTAGCGATTTTGGTATAAAAGGTCAAGTTCAAGTAAATAAAAGGTCAAGTTCACATCCCTACTGGAAATAATCATTGCGAAACGAGTCTTCCTTAAAACGTAAAAGTTTTTAGGTTTTCATGTTTGTTGTTTTTGAAGTAAATTGCAGATCACTGACAAGGTCGATTGTAGGTTATTTTCGATAATCCTTTTAAAACCTCACACCCAACAAGCCACCAACAGCAAAGTTGCAACGTAACCGCTCATTGACCGCGCTTCTCCTTTGACAGAGTCGCAAGGCCGCCAGGGTCACCCCGGCCTCCTTTTGGTCAAGCCTGACCAGCACCCCGACCCAGACTCCGAGCCCTGCCCCGACGCCGACGCACAACCCCTTCCAGCGCAACACCAAGCAACGTTCGACGCTGCACGAGTTCCCTTCACGCGTTCGCTACACCAACAAGCCCACCGGCAAGAAGGGATCGGCCGGGTCGCCCGACGGCGCCGGCACCAAGAAGTCGTCGTCGCCGTTCGTGAGGAACAGCCGCCTGACCGCCAGCGCCGGCTTCAAGCGGGAACAGTCCAGCAAAGGAAGCCGCTTGTTCAGTAGCAGCAGCAGCAGTAGCAATTGTAGTGCAGGTTTGGCCGCTTTTGTTTTTCTAATTGTAAGCAGTGGCATAAAAAACTCTTTTGACGTCAAAAATAGGTAAGCTTGAGAAGCGTGCTGTTATTAAACCGCTTGTTCAGCAGTAGCAGCAGTAGCAGTTATAGCGCAAGTTGGGCGATTTTGTTTTTCTAATTGTAGACAGGGGCGCATTAGGGATTTTTGTTTTGGGTGGCCATAAAAATAGGTAATCTTGAGAAGTGTGCTGTTATTGGACAAACTGGTGTGGAAATATGTAATCAGAGTTAAAAAGTTTGTTTGCGTTTATTTGGTTAAAGTCAGGAAATCTTTATACCTTGAAGATTTATCACATTCGGCACATACAAACTTTAGCACATTTCTCAAATACATATAAACGACTGCATTAAAATCACGTCACAAAGTTCACACGAAGCGCAAAAGAATACATTGCGTGAATCTTATGGACATATTGAAAAGACGTTATAGATCTGAGAAAACGCGAAGGATTGCATTTAACATATAGTATCCATAATATGGCAACAAATTGGAATGCAGCCGCCCCTTGGTTCGCTCCTAATGACATGCATATTGAATTGCATTGATCGGTTATAATCCGTGCAGAGACCTCGCTTCTTTATGGGGTTTATGCTTATTTTTTAAAAACAACCATTAAAAATATTACCCGTCGACTTGCAACGTTCCCTTTTTCGGTTTTGTGTTAAAATGCATTAAAACCCATCCTTCCTTGCTATATTATCCACGGTTAAGGAATTCTTTCTCGCCCGTTCGTAACGTTTCTTTTATTGAGCGAATGCGGGGACCAGGTCGAACGCTTGACGCGCGTGGCGAATTCTTCAGGGACCCTGGGCTTGGTTGAGCTTATTTTCTGCCTGTCGTCGCGAATTACTTGCTCGGTTTTAACCCGCCAAGCGCGCTCACCGTTGTTTTGATCTGCAATAACTGTCAATGCCTCGCGTCGTCAGTCGCTGGTTAAGTATGAAACGCCGCACAGACAACCTTTGATTTGCCAATAATTCTGGATTTTACTATTGGAAATGTTTGAATTATGAACGAATCCAGATGGCTTTTACAGTGTATGTATGATGTGTTTTTATTGCCGTGTCTGAAATTCGGTCAGCAGTAGGATTGAGAAAGGTTTGGAAGACAGTGGAGAATGTTGCAACTCGATAAAAAACGTGCTAACAACTCGATTTAAAACTGTGTTTCAATTGATTGGTAATAATCAGGTAAAACAGCTAAGTTTCGATTACATACTCTGCAAAGAACGTATGTGTTATATTCCTTGGAGCATAATGGTTAAAGGTTGCAGCAAGACGTGAAGATATCAACGCCCAAACAGAAAGATAATGAAGAAATATTTAAAACGCTCAAATTGCTACTTACTTCTCTATGGGCTTTGATATTCCCAATATGTTATTTTCATTTCCCAAAAGTGTCGAAACTTTGTAAACTAAACATCAACTTTTTTCTTCACGGTATAAAGCGAACCTTTTGTCATGGCTTCCTTTTATTTCAATGTCCGCTGACATTCACGTAAATTTTACAAGGGTTTTGTCAACAAACTGTTTTGAAAACATACAAAAGAGTAAACTTTCCAAAACCGTCTTCGATTACAGAAAAAGCAATTTACGAGAGTTTAATGGATGTTTTTCAGGCTATATCTGTGATAATTCGGTATCATATTGCGAAATCTAAACTATACATAAAAGTTATATGTGCGTACGTATAATCAGCCTGAAATATTGGCCATGTTATTAAAATGTTCAAAACATTTTACCTTCCAAGCCCGTTTTCAATTAATCGAAACTCCGCATCATGATCAAATATCTGTGTAAATACCATTTTCCATCACAAAGGGTTTATCGTCTATTTATGTCGTCAGTTATTGATCCATATTATTACAAAAGGGCAATCCGATTAATTTCGCTGTTGATTTTCTATGAGGGTGACACCCACATCCAAAATGTGGCTACTCTTCTAATTATTGCAAACTTTTGAAAGTCACATAATAAGGTCTATATATATACATTTATAGACCCTGCATTATTTGATGCCAACATATTAATCATAGCTAAGCAAATCGTTGTGTGACACCTTGAATCTAATTGAGAGGTTCAGGCTTACCAGCAAAAAATACGTACATTTCTTGACGACAAATAATAATTGGCAGCACTTTTGAAAACCAGGCTACGCTAATTAAACTTTTGCCACTTAAGCAAAAAAGTTAAGTGTGAGACACAAAATATACGATAAACAATCGAAAAAGAAAACAAAGGCGCGCCGATTAATGGAAACAGATTTGTTTAGAAAAACTTATACCAGTTTGCTTTTAAATTGAGGTAAAATAAATGTTGCTTTTTATTTTATTGCAACATTTTCTTATTCTTATAACAGCGTAAGGCAATAAATCGTTTAGCAGAAAGGTCAAGCCCGTGCGATGGAAGCACCAATAGTCACGATATTGTCATATGTACGCCAGCCCGTCAGCCTGCCGACTTGGTTCAAATGTAAACCTATTTGCCTCTACAAATCGCACAATGAACTGAGAACAGCAATATGCTGCAGGGAAACGCCGTTTGCGAAAAAAAACAAACACTAAACGATAGAATAGCTCGATCGGAAGTCAAAAAGGCTGCAGAGTCCTCTCGCTTTTTGTCAGTAACTCGTCAGCTGTAGTTTTGTTGGCGGTAGAAGTGTTGTGCGTAAGTTGGCTGTGCGCTGCACTTGTGTTAAGCGCGACTTCAGTTTTAGGAATGTAACGCAATAAACGCAGAAACCTATTTTTGTTCACGGCTAACCGAACGGCCCTTTTTTGTTCACGGTATTGGTAATTTGTTCACGGTATTCGTAAGGCGGCTCAAAATTTATTTGACAATGGCCCTTACGTAATCACTATATCGACCGGTTATATTGATTCCATTTGGCAATAATACAGGATAATTTGTCCAAGTTTGCCTGTTTTGCTTCTAGACTTGACATCAGCATTAGCACCCGTTTTGTGTGCGGTTGTGTGAGAAACGTTAATAATATCATTTTAATGTAACTGATCTATACAGTAATAGGTATTAGGTACTGTTCCTAATGTAAACCACATTAGTCTAAATAGCTTTTGGTCAGATTTTATAGCCGTGGCGAGTGCGATTCACCTTGGTCAGTTATGCAACATACCGTATAGCCAAATTGCTGATTAAACCACTTTTTTCGCATTTGTCCCAGTTCCGTTAAATTCTTGTTGTCCAGAACAGTCAGCGCGAATCGACCCATGATTGGACGATTCACCAATAAGCACCCTTGATGCTCCGCTATTCCCTTTTCGGTAGCTTAATCTCCGGTTAGAAACATCATATTGGTCAAAGCTTCTAGAGGTCGCTTTGCCCTGTTTTCATCAGTCGACGTGAATACGCTTACCCCCAGCAATCAAACGGACGAACTCCCGTAACGGGAGGGCAAATGAGAATCCGTTCTTTCCATTGGATGGCTTTATCACGTGTTCCTTTTGTAGATATATAAGGACGTGTAGAGTAATATTTATTTTGAACTAGAATAGGCCGAGTGGCGATAAACTAAAGTTTAACTTTTATATAAGCTTGGCTTGATCAAAATTGTTGCCTATTCACCATGTATTTTAAACGAATTTGATATTTAAAATTGGCTTGTCTTTTTTCGAAAGTTGTATATTTACACACGAAAATATTACGATTTACAAAATTACAATGGAGAACAAACCAAAGTCGAGTAACATAAATGCCAAACGTAAAAACGCGATAATGCAAAGATAACCACGTCGTTCAGTCAAATTAATAGGAAGCATTTAAATTGATTAAAAGCTGCAAATTGTTGGAAATTGACGGCACTTTTCAGGAGAGAAAATCTGCCTGATGTAAAATTCATCTTTGCGAGGAAAAACAATTTCCTGGGATTTACGACTCCACCTTGTTGTCTCAGCGTCGAGCAAGATTGCTCGTGAAGGCTTACGAGGAAAAAAAATTCCGCTGTCAAGGTCGCGAGGACTGCGAACCAATTCCGCAAGTTGCTTACAAAGGGCCTCGAGTTTCTTGGACGCATGTCACTCCCGTGTGGCTTTAGAAGATCAGTCACTTTTTTGCTTTCTCGACGCTCTTTGAAAAAGGTTAAAAACTATACACAGTGTGGCCGACCTAGAATGGACGACACGCGAATCGGCTACAGAAGCCCAGTATTCCAAAAGGAGTATTAAATAATATTTTTGTTGCATTTTAACGGTTATAGCGCGTGCACCGTGTTGTTCTGTCTATGGGAGAAGGATTGAAAAAGGAATACAGCTGAATCGCAACGTCGCCCACGCTTTTCTACTTTTTTTGTTCAAATAGCGAAATAGATGCCTACCAGTGGTGTGATTTCGGTACGTCGCTGTTAGCACATTTAGGTTCAACATTTTCCAATAGGATTTTCCCTGGTTAAAAGGCGACACTGATTTATAGAAAGGTGGTTGTGCCATTTGACGTTGAGAATAATGAACATTTGCACTGCAATTTAGTTAAGGTAAACTTGCACAGGGGCACCTAAATGTTGCTTGCTGTGTTTTACGCCCTAGTTTACGCCCTATAGCGGGAAAAACGTAGTTAAGGACTACGTTTTCTTTTTTAGCAACGGCTTGGTTGTCGAATTTTGCTTGTAAAAGCTAAGTGCATTTCTTTGAAAACTATGCCTTAGATTAGAAGAACCTTTGAAATATTTCTAGTAACTGCCTATTTCGGGAAACGTGCATTACTTTTTTTATAAATGTCAAAATCAGTTATGATGTTGTTTGGAGTTTTTTGTGGCATCCGCAATTGTAATTGAACCGCAATTGTAATTGAAAGTCCACTATATAGGCAACCTATCACTACTGGAAACCTCCATTTTCGGGGTGTGATTGTGTTTCGGCACATACACACATCCACATAACAGGGCACGCGTACAATAAGTCAGCGACGAAATATGCCCCGTTCGAGTTTACTGTGCTGCGGTCAGGCCGTGATTCGAAGTCCCTCGCTACCGCAACAGATTAACTCGCCTGTCGATTGAAGCGGTAGTTTCAATGAATTATGCATACGCCTGGCGGCACCTTACCTATTGACGTTTCCTATGCGACGATGACAGGCGTTCTGGACACACGTGGGTGTTGACCGCCGATCAATTAGCGCGTTTATAGACGGCGCCGCCGTGGCTTTGCAAGGGGAACTTCAAGTTACTTTTAGATTTCACGCCAGGTCTGACCGGAGTCAGCGATGGAGAGAAAATGGTGCCTACGGTTGCATTGTGATATTGATTTGTGGCCATTGGTTTTACTGTAAATAGACCAACTTGATTTTTAACCTTTTTTTTTATTTAGCCTATCGATTTCGGTTTTATTAGCTTGCCTTTATTTTGGCATGGCGAAAAATAGCACGAATGTAACTTCTTAGGCGAGTTTAAAGTGGCTATGTAAGCTGACCTAAATGCAGGCCAGAATTAGTTTCGGAACGTTTTACGTACTTACTGCTATAATGGCCCAACTGATAGCGAACCTATATTTAGACTTATTTAGATCACATTATTTGCGGCCAAGAAGTATGGCGCTACTTAATACTTGAGCTACTGCCGTTGTTCCCGTTTGGGATGCATGATGAATGACCGGGTGACATACTGTGCTTTTTTCGCCCTGTAACCTTTTGCTTAAGGACCCGCGTTGTAACTAATCGGCGTGCTAAAAGCCGTGTTGCTGTCCAACGATGTTCACGAACATCGGGCACGTAAATCGTTTAACGTGGACAGTTGGTTTTGCAAAAAAACAAATTGTGCAGATCGGTCTATACCTATTTATAGCGCTTTGCAAGGAAGTTGAACTATACCAGGCTATAGTTAGAACAGCACCTGAGTGAGTGGTCTAACTCTGCGACAGGCAACCAAATGACGTTTTTAGCGGAGTATCTTATTCTATTCTAGCAACAAAGGAAATACAGGTTAACTTGCAAAATAGCACTTGTAACGCCAGGTTGTTCTTTTTTTAATTAAATATGTATTCGAACATTAAATTACCAATGCTGCAATCGTCCGGCAAAAGTTGTATCATATAATGTTGCGTGTTTTCAGTAACTCGCAATAAAGTTGTGCGTGATGGTCAGCAGTTACAGGTAGGCAATATGAATGTGAAGAGCTCGCAAGGTAATCCAATGTTATTAGCAACCCGTAACAACTTGTTTGCTACATTCACCGGAATATAGGACTACTTTTTGTTTGTTTTGTTATTTTCTAGTTTATACAAGGCTTTGCCGACTGAAACTTGTCGAGTTTGTCCTCTCGGCCTGTATGGTTTTGAAAGTGTCACTGTTAATAATAGTGAAAGTGTTTTACGAATAGTCTACAGTAGCAGTAACTACAAACTAGCCAATGGATATTTCTAATTTGTTATCGAGGTTCGCGGTTATGGGTAGAAGACAGGATGCATAATATTTTCTAATTTTTGTTTTATTATTGGCTCCATATCCTATCTTACCCAGCCACCAAATCCATCGTGCTATGTGCTTGTACTCTAATTGACTGTTAATTCGCAGACACTAAGGCGAGTGAATCTGGCGACCTGTCGTCGCTGCGCAGTAAAAAGGCTTCCCTCAAATTGGTCAACCTCCGACGCAAGATGAGCAAGGACCAACTGAATCCGCAACAACCGCAACAACAGGCCGAGCCGAAAAAGCGGCAAACTCCAACATTTACGATCGACGAAGGCTTTCTGGACGTCACCGTAAACAAGGACGACGGCGGTAAGAGGCCTTGGGCGACATCTTTTTTCAGGGTTTTTAACTTTTTCAGTAGCTTTAGTGTCTTATTGCTGTATTGTCAGATAATGTAACTTCATTGCATACCTGTATGTTTTATGGCTTTCCGTAACTAGAAATCTGCTTGCAAATTATTAACTTTGCCATTTCGAGTTTTATGTTTTATGACTTTCGGTAACTAGAAATCTGCTTGCAAATTATTAACTTTGCTATTACAAACTTGACAGAAATAGAACAAGAGCGTGTCATGACGTTATGGAAAGGTGTCTCGGCTGTAATTATGTTCCGCAATAATTCATTGCTAGTTTGTATTTTGAACGAAAATTGAGAAAATGACACGGACAAAGATTTTGTTGTACTAATAACCTTTAACTTTGGAAGTTAACAGATTATCGGAAACTATCTTTTAAACAGCTATTCTAGTTAAATAAATTTTGCGATACACGTAATCCAAACCTAAATTGCGAAAACCGCTATATGTCGCCAGAGAACATGATTTATTGATTTTAAATATTTCTAGCCGGTACCAAGCAAAATCATAGACGCAGACCGTTAAAAAATTAAAACTATGTACTAAATCATCAAAATGCAAAAGCAACAAATATTTTCCTACTTTGTGCAAGATTCTTTTTAAATTCGTTAATTGTTACTTTACAGTAAATCAATCTTCCTAAATACTATGAAGGCTTTCGCAATCAATTTATATTTCCATGTAAGGTGCCGTAAGCCAAAAAGGCAAACTAACAATGCTCTTCACTCTTCCTAATCTGTGCCAAACACGGTTTCATAATTAACGTGGTGATTCGTGCACTTTTCAGGCCTGCTTTCTCCAGTCGACTATGGCTACCTGACGACCGACGAGACATCGCTCAAGCGTCGCTCGCACAGCTTTTCCAAGGCCGACCTTTACATCTACCAGAAGCGCCAGCAAGCCTCCGCCGAACTGACTCATTCCTCACAAGAAGATCCGACAGCGTGAGTGCATTTTCGATTCTTTGTTAGCTTTGAGGTGACAAAACATTGCGAGTGTCGATATATCGCATGTTTCTGTCGTTACATTACTGACGTTAAACTCGCAACCCAACCACACAAAATTAAAGTACCCGCCCTAAACTTAGTTGAAAGTACAGTTTCCAAACGTAAATGAGGGCAATCGTGTTCGCTTGACCGTGACGGCCTTTCTATTTCCCGGAAATCCACCTTAAGTTTCTCACGTATTAAGACGCATGGATTTCTCGGGTCAAAATAGGGGGTTTGATTGCCTTAGTTAAACTCAAAAAATGTAAAGTACAAATTAAAAACTTAAAATAATTATTTATAATATTGCAATAAATCTTTGCGGGTCGATTCGGTTAAATTTAAGCTACATCCGTTAAAAACCTCAGTCGTCGTGCCTTGTGTGATGCTGTAATGATAATTTATCCTGTTTACTCAAATGATAAAACGGCATTTCTGTCACTGACGAAGTGCTCACGCTTTTGTATTTAAAACACTAACCTGAAACCTCATCAAGTGTCTGAGTCGTGTCGTTTTGTTCGCTTGCAAAATAGTGTGATACGCGCTCGCCCAATGTGCAATAGTTTGTCGGTGTTTATGTGCAAACAAAATGCTACTCTTGGTCTTTTTATGTAATACCGTATATAGATCTTGAACGATAATGATGCGAGCATATAGACAGGACGTTTATCTTAATGTGAAATACATGATACTTGAAATGACTTGTCATCGTATGTTGTAAAATATATTCGACTTAACTGTAGCTCTTCGAAAACGCCAAACTGCTGTTCTTTGAAAAGTTAGTATAAATTTTACCACTTATATAAAGGGGAGTTGAAACTTTAAGTTTTAGGCTGCTGCGGTTGCTTTTTTTTGCTTGGTGCGGTTGCTTTGAGTTTTTGCCGTGCATGGGTATGACGCAAATTCGTTAAAATTTGAGAGTTCTGCCAAAATGTAGTGCGAGAATGCATAAGCTTAGCATCGACAGACTTTTTGGCACCCGCCACGATTACGCATCATCGTAACCTTAGTCATAACTTGTTTTTTTTATAATTTATAGTTCATTGTTCGTTTTGAGCAGCAAGAGTTTCGTTTCTATTCATTTTCGCGGGAGTTGCCAACATTGCACTCTTGGCTTTTTTGCATCTATCGCTCAAATATAGCGCATGACTATATGAGCAACAAAATTCAACGCCTTATTAAGAAATCGCAACCCCTGTACCGAAACTTAAACTTCAAAAGGATTGGTATCGGTGCGAAGGGACAAGTATATACGCTTCTACACTTGTCGTGTAATTAATGTGCGAAGCCACTTGTGTTCGATTACAACTGAAAAAAATTTTACTTTTTGCGCGGGAACCTTTTCCCGAACCCTGTAGACCTGTCACTCTGCCAAGGCGTCAAGCCACGGGTTTTTGCGTTTTCAGGCAATTAATCGGCCGATGCGGGTGTTGCCGTGTTAGCTATTTTTAGACCCGGGTTATTGCGTGGACAAGGCACTTTTATGGCGTAGCGTTTATTCAAGTGTATGATGTTTATTTTGCTTGTAGAGATGTGATGTCAAGGGGGTGTGGAAAAATCCGTAGAGGTAGATGACGTCAGTTTTGAGGATAAGATGGGAGTATCTTAAGTCAGTTGCGCCATTTGTTTGTTGTTTTCTCCTTGTGCGTTTTAACAACATCACCGTCGGCCGCTATTCAGAGTCATCTATTACGGGTGTGGGACGCGGGTAGATAAGTTCTACAAAGGTGTGTTGTAGGTAGCAATGCTCTGTCGTTTTTCTTAGTTAGGTTCGTTGAAATTGCTGCTTTTTTACAATTTGTTTGTTAAGGCGATCGAAAGTGCAGCCAGCAGCAAGGAATGATATTCATTTAAAGTCGTTCTGTGTCAAATACTAAGCACAATATTTGCAGAAATGGTGTATTTCGCTTGCAACAGAGCTCGAGATTTTAACCACTATTGCTTCCTCCGTACGGTGTTCAATTTGAATCTGACTGTTGCGCTTACTCCAGGAACAGAACTTACACTTTGCGCGACAGTTTACCCTTGGTGAATATATAGCCAGGTCAATTGTCCCTAGGTCGGGGTATTTTGGGCAGCCAGAGAGTTATCAAATATGGATGGAAAACAAAACCTATTCTTCTCCTGACTCGGGGTAAAAAAGCCTTTTAATTCTATTCAAGGCAAAGTTACGTATTTTATTCCTATTAGCGTATAATTCAAAGTACTCTATTTTTATTTTTGCTCTGAAAATTTTTGATTTAATTGTATTATTTTTTTTTCTAATACCATTTTGTTGCACCCGTACTATACTATCGGAATCCCGGTCCCGACTTCCAGCCGTCGCAGCACGAACTTTTTGCACCTGGAAGATATCAAACGTCACATACCGCCTGTGACGTTGCAATTTCCATGCCAGGAAGCGAAGGCAAGTGTGCCGGCAAGAAGTCCGCGCATCCGTCGAATACAACCAGCAACCCACGTCATCAGTTCACCCCTTGATTTGTCAAAGGGCAGGTTTCGGGTGGTCAGTAATGATATTGGGGCGCAAACGCGGAAGGCGAAAACTTTGGTGTCGCATTTTAAGTTGGCAAAGTTTGTCTTAAGGCGAATGCTTTTAACGCATTTGATTAATGTTTTTGTATGTAAAAGCAGCTTCTCAGAAAACTAGTTTTGCCTTTGATGTTGAAAGCTAAAGGATTTGTATTCGTTCGTATGGGCCTTTGTGCGTGAGGATGACTTTTGGTACTGCAATGTGGCTTGGTAGATTGGTTTAGCAGTATTCAACGATTTTCGCCTTGTTTCTAGCAAATGATTTGCCGACGCCCTTTCGGAGTCACGTAGCAATATCTGTCTGGCTGATGGTTTAATATTGATGAATGCTGTACGCTTTAAGTAGAGTAACGTTTAACAGGCACGTCGCCGTTTTTGCGTTACATTTTTTATAAATGTGTTAAAACAAAAAATAAAATGAGATAGTTTGCAATTGATTTAACACAAATAATAAAAATGGTAAACTATATAGTGCAAATGACTAAATCGCAAAGGGAGTTTTTGAATCAGACGCCATATGTTTCATTATGCAGTGAAACGCATTTCTACCAACAAAACGTTACTTCTACCCATAGAAGTAAATTTCTACCAACAAAACAGAGTATAGTTAGGTATAAGGAATTTTGTTTTAAGAGCGTGTGGCCGTGCATGGTAGCTGTTAATGGCAATAAGAAGTACGCAGTTCGAATTGCTGCAAACATGCGGTGACACTGACCTGTTTTTACGTGTACATTAAATCCGTTTGTTTTGTTAAAAAGTTCAGTTTTGTTTTGTTTTTACCTGTGTCTAAATATATTTCAAAGTAAGACTTAACCTAATCTACGAATTTCCATAAAACGTTCATGTGTGTCGTCGATTTGGGCAAAGTTTTACTAACGCCAGCCAACATTAATTGTTATTGTTTGTTTGTTTGCACAATTGCTCAGACCTCTGAAATACACTTTACCCGCTCTATTGTTAGAGGGGAAGAAAATCAAATTCAACCAAAGGCGGTGTTTGATTACAAAACAAAACGGGTTTGGGAGAAAAGCAGTTTACCAGCCCGCAAAAAACAAACATTTTATTTCGGAATCTTCGAAATGAGATAGCCGCCCACAAGGCTGTAAATGAATGGTAGGCCCTATAGTAGATATGCCTCTGCGGTTGTTTTTTGCCCTTGTGTTCTTCAAAACTTAGTTTTATATCTCAAGGGAGCTTGATTGAATTACGTTTTACTCGAAGCCTCGAACAAAACGCTTCAGCTATATAATAGAGTTGATTTGTGACCATATGAATAGTTTTAACTCATTTGACAATATGTTTTCAGTCAGTCCTATTATCACACGCAGTGCAAACACGTTTTCAGAAATCAGTTTTTACAAATAAACTTGCAACCCAGTATAGCAATTATATTTGAACATAATTATGTCACGTCATTTCTGTCTGTGTCGTGCAGTTTTTTTTAACGAAAAGGGACAATTAGATGCAAACAAAAGTAGCAGATCCATTAGTGCTATAATTTTAACTTTTGTTGATAAAAATATTAACTTGACGACGTGGTAGAATTTCAGTCCATAAAGTGTTGCTGTGTTTAGCTGTCAAGAGGTATTTTCGTATACAATTTTCAGTCAGTTTATAAAGTTAGCTTTTCGATAGTATTTTAGCCCAGCTTCGAACCGCGTAATTTTGTGCAGAACTTTTACTGGTGACTGTGACTATTTCCATTTTCTTGTGGAGTGTATTCTATACCGATTGCGAATTGAATTTATTTAAAAGATTGTGCTGCGGCTAACATTTTCGCTTCAGTTCTGACATATTTGAGGGGGATTTTTAATATTTTTTTTGTGTTTTATTACCTTGGATAAGAGGCTTTTAATTACCATCTAAGAGACAAAAAACATATCTCATTTAACTTCTAAAAGATAGCATAAGTGTCATACATGGCGTGTTTTGTGCCTTATTAATCGAAAACGGCGTCAGTTAAGTTTAGAATTACTTGAACGTAAAGCAGTTATAGTTGCGCCACTGTGTTTTCTACCAGCGTGGTACATCGAGTTCCAGCATGTCAATGGTTCCCCAAAGGCTTCCATGCAGTCCCGAAGCGCTGTAAGTTTTCCATGTAGATCAGCGTCGGTTTCTCCATGCCTCTGCCAAGTACAAACCGTAAAGCGTTTGAAAAGCGTGCTACAACCAAGCTTACCGTATAATCGTGTGCTTTTCGTCAACTAACCGGTCTCGATATTTTTTTGCAACGCTGAACTTGTGACTCTCCAAAAGGGTTGCGTCGAATACAGCGTTCGGCCAAGTTACGAAGCCATTTAGAAAAACAGTCTTTTTTGCCCACTTTTTGAGTCAGGTGAAGAGTGACGACATAATTCGCCCTTTAGGGTTTGTAAAAAATATACACAGTTAAAAATGATTATAAACCTCTCCTTTATTTAAAAAATCGCTTTCTCATTTCCGTAGCGTGTTATTTTTCCTGCTTGGCAAACACCTGTAGCGGCAAGAAAGCTACGCTTCGCGTTGTCGTCAATTGCGACAGGCAGTCGCGATCGGGTTTTCGTGAAAAAAAGGGGCGTGCTCGTCAATATGTAAAACGGGTTTGCGACACGCCAATACGATGCTACGCGAAAATAACAAGCGTAAATCAATCGCTATGGCGCAAGGCGAAATAGCTTACGTAGTGAAAGGGAACCTGGACTGAGTATTTAGGTTTTTGTTAAGGTGAACAAATCGCGAGCACCACTAAACAATTCGTGTAGTATAAATTTGCTGCTTGTGCACTTGCAGAATCAGAACTTTGTGTCAATATTTAGAAATGAAGTTGTAAACAGAATGTATAAACTTTGGTAAAGCGCTTAAACTAGAATAAGCTATGTGGATTAAATTGTATTCATTTTGTTAGGTTTGGGTAACTTTGTTCGAAAATAATGTTGTATCGGTACTCGTCCTATACTAGAATTGAATCAGTGACGGTCTGAAGGTAAATTAATATGGGAATTACAGTCATGATTAAAGGAATTACAGCCACGATATTTCTATCTTGAAAATATTTTTTTAATACGGTAGGTTCATAACTGAAGTTAACAAAACTTTTGACGCGAAGCAAATCTAATTTCCTTGTCTGGGCATAGTAATGACATGATTTTGTATCAGATTGGAATTTTGTCCGAAACATCGGTTATCGATATCTGGATAACATGACAAGTATCGGACATCTTTATCGTTCTGTGTATGTTAGGTTTCCAAGTCGGGTACCGGCTTGTGATTCCAGTGCGCAACCCATCTCCGGTTTGTTTTGATTTTGAACGCACACCTTCTGCCGTTGCCCTTGAATAGCCCCCTTTATGCTGGCCATATCTTGGCTGTACACTGGCTTTATGCTAGCTGTATACTGTGAAGGCGACGTCGTTGTGTTATTAGCGCATTGTCAACTGATTTATGTTTTTGCGTGTCGGACTTGGCTAGGCAAATTGTTAAAGACTGCAAACGAGATTTCAACTGCCATGAGCAAAAGCATTGTGCAGCATTGAGCAGCGTTAAGCAGCGTCAGGACAGACCAGCACGTTTGATTGATGCACGCCAGTCCCTAATGACTTCAAATCCAATCTGAAGCTAATGCGTAAAGTTCGCGACATTCTAGCGTTTCCATTCAAGCGAGCGCAAGTTTAGATTCAAAATGCAAATTGGACAACCTATTGTAAAGACATCAAACAAAATCAAGACGGGCATGTTTAATTGGAAAGCAGTTCAAAGTAGTTTATAATGTTTCTATATTATAATGCGGGACTTATTCTGTCGACTAGGTAATTTAAAATAGCCATTGCCAATTATTGAGATCTTGACAAGAAAGTGGTCTACTCAGGGATCTCGTTCTATCGACTGTCTGTTATTGATTTTTCCCTTGATCGTTTGAAGTCTACCGCACGCTCAACGCGTCCGACATCCGTGTTAAACGATCGCATCTGCGGAAATATGGCCTTGTAATGCCGTCGGCTTATCGCGGATTTACGGGATTGCATCTTACGCCGACGTCACATCGTTACCGGGGATTCAAGGCGAAGAACAGTGACGCTAAGCGATAGCCTTGGTTATTTTTAAAGCCGTTTTTTATTTAGCTATATATAAGAGTAACGAAACAAAAGAAACTCAACAAAGTGCGCTAAACTAAAAACCCGCTTGATGCGATCATACGTTGGACGTAAAGCAGTTGTATATTTATGTAAAGCTATATAATGTGTTTGTCGCTGGGACAAAGTGTGACTGTTTGCAGCAGCCAGAGTTGAAGCTCCACGAGGGCCTTCTTTACTTGATGGTCTAAAATTCGCTTTAGCTTTTCTTTTTCACACTGTTTTGACTATGGTTTTGTGACTTTAAAAGTGTACTTGATTACCTCCATTCGGGCGTCCGTTTTAGATCCCATTTTGCGACATGTTACCAACGTGATTCTCGAAACATGTTGACGGGTACGAAATCACCTAATTTCATTTATTTGTATTCACATACATAAAGGGCTGACTGCTTGTCCTTACAACTCGTGCTTTTCTTGGCTCGCAGCGAATCAATAAGTTGACTTTCGCGCGTCCTATCGAGATTCCCGGAAGCCGAGTTCGAAACTCACCGCGCCCAGTTCTCGTTCGCAAGGCGGTGTCGGAGATTTACCGTGATATTCAGTTGACACCGCTTGCCGGACGTTGCTCGTTTAACTGGTAATCTGTTGTTTTTTCGCGCCGCAGCTTATCACGAATGCGAAGTCGCACCGGTATTTAGGCCCCGACCCGTGGTGAGAAGTTGCCGTCCTGTTTGCTGGCTGCTGGCCTTTCGGTCACGGAAGAGCTTGTTTGCGTGTTTTGTCTTGCTGTGCAAAGGTTGCGCACAACTTTTGGCGGTACAAAAGGACATTAGTGCGTGCAACCCAACAGCGTTGAAACTACAGCGTATTTTTAGTTTTTGCGCCTCGGCAGTTAATGTGGCATTTGTATTTTAAAGGGTAAATGCAACCTTGCTAAATAGAAAATGTTTGCGAAGAAAATTGTTATTCTGTATTCAGGATTGCAAACTCAACGAAAAATATGCAGATTGTTTGTTTGAAGTAAAACCTAGTTACCATAGCCTGTGAAAATTATAGGTTCCTGTTTTGTCGCGATTAATATGGTTCTTACCAACGGATGAGCTATATAAGATTGAGTTATCACAGTGCAGAAGTGCAGGGTGAAGAGGTGGCTGTTGTGCGTCACTGCTCGATATTTTACCGCGCAGTTCTTAACAAAGTACTCAACTCGTTTTTATCTCTATGGGAAAATACCTACGCTTTTTATTGTGCAGCACTTTACATGGTGGAAAGAAGGTAACTATAGCTGCAATGATATTCAATAACAAACAGGGTGGTATATTTTGATCAATTGGCTTAAATACACCGTTTCAAATTTTAATATAAAAACTCGATAAAGTTTTGCGAAGTTTATAGAAGCATTGGTTGGGAAGTAAGCCAGCTAAGATTTCCATCCATGAAGTCATGTTAACTGCGTTTGGCAACTGATTTCAGTCGCTCTGAGTCCCCGTTAATGGCATTACAGCAGGACGGGTGGCATAAAATTACTTTGACCGCTGTCGGGTCGTAAACTGGCTGGCTGGCTGCGAGGGCTTAACTGCCAGGTGCCCTTCTGTAGATCGGGCGCTTTTAGAGGTATTACAAACGATAAGATGACGCGGGCAATTCAATTCCGTGAGCTCGCAAAAGTTTGCCGTCCGTGTCTGGCCTCTTTCGAGGTAAACCATTGCCGAGTGGTGCCTTATCTTTGCCCAGAGACGCCGCCGCCCAGCAATTCGGAAGCCAGTCCACGTTATACCAGGCGCTGCTGCTGTTTTATTTTGTAATGTGCTATACGCACAGCCTTTACCAGCAGTTTTACCGCCACGTTCCGCAATAATGGAACGCGGTGAAAACGTTTGATCTAACGCAGTAGGGACGCAGCGTTTAATATCTTTCAAAGTCGTGACAGTGACAGTGACCAGGAGGCCAGGCGGCGTTCCTTGATAGTTTTTTTTTGCCTGCTGAGGCAAAGCTACCGTTTTCTTCTATGCAATTGAAGGTCGTGAAAGACAATATACATTAACGTCGTTAGAAGATGGTTCCTATTATGCCTTCGTTGCCTAGCAGTTTCGTCAAGCAAGTTACGTCACAGGTGGTAAGCAAGAGATTTACAAGTATGTCTTAGACCGCGCAACCTTACCAAAGCGATTAGGGCAGGAAATGAACGTACCTAGCTATAGCTCTTTTTTGTTCAGAAGGGTTAAATAAATATTTTTAGTCCCACAAGATGACGCGATGAAACCAGCCAGATATAGATTAACAGTGTTGTGATTCAGAGCTGGTAAACACCAAATAAGCATTAGCCGGTCTGACTTCCCAGTCATGTCACTTAAAAGTAAAAAAACGCCCTAAAACACAAAAGACAATTCTGGCGTCAACGGGTTTACTGCCCCAATGACCAAATTTGCCAAACGGATCTTAGGCAAAAGTTTTCAGTTTACCCACCGTGTAGTAATAATATGATCGATTGCTTGCAAAAATATTTCGCGCCCAACATGTTTTACGAGGCATGGTTAATGACGTCATTGCAATTTGCGTTTTTTGGCGTCGTGTTGACAATGCCTGCCAAAGAAAGACGGCGTTTTCGAAATTAGCACTTAGACGTGTTCAGTTTTCTCTGAAATTCTGAAAGCGACCCAACGATACAATTTAGGTTATGAGGCGCCATTCTACTCAAAAAGTAATTTTGGGGTCGATTTCTGCCCAAATAAAGGTCGCATACAGATTCGGAACATTGCACGGGTGTTTTTTTTGTTTTGAGATTCCAACAGTCTCGATTTTTTATACCAGTGCAGTAATTTTTCAACAGTTTTTTTCGTTACGCGGTGCCTTACAGGAGCCAGTCACTGATGATCCGATAAAGACAGGAAAAAATGTCCTGTCCTGAACCCAAGGCTTTCCGGTTCGCGGCCCATTACGCGCCGGTGCGTTCATTTATTAGCGTCGTGCCGACGCAACCCAATATTTTGATTCGCGCGCATTTTGCCTTGCGACGGCATCAGTTGGCCTCATGGTTGCTGGAATTTTAATTCGGTCTCTTTATTAATGGCGGACAATTTTGCCACCCTGGAAATGTGCATGACAACAGAGCGAGAACAGCTTGTAAGGATTGTCTCAACAAGTAGAAAAAGTCATGAGTTTTAAAAGAAAGACTGACGTTTTTTTCTCAGAAGTTGGCCTAGCGCCTTACCGAGTCCATGATTTAGCAAGTTAGTTGCTGAGCCGCTTTGGGGCTTTGCGGGTACGCTGAGGCAACTTTCCGGGCCAAATAGAATTTGGAATTTGTGGAGGCGTGTTTGCAGTTGGCGCGTTGCGAGAGATTCGCGTTTTTCAGTTAGTTGGTCTGTGGCTCTGCGCTTAACACTAAACTAATAGGCATTCCAAGCGCGACGCAAGCCAGGTGTATAGGAGCGCAGCACGACACGTGCGGAATTTGCATCAAACTGTAAGCCCAAATGTCGAGTTATGTAATTTGAAACGTGCGATTGAGTAAAAGGGTGAAAGGAATTGGCCGGCTAGTCTGTTTGGCGAGGTTCAATGAGTGTTTCAGGCTCCGGTAAATAGGAAGTTTTGTATACAAGAGCTTCGGTAGCAATACGAATGCCATGTTTTGTTAGTGAACAGTCTTAGTGTTCGGGGTGCACGTTTTGCTTGGGTTGTAACCAATGCAGGTGTTATTAGAGTTGTATAGGTGTATTTCCTTGTAATATTTCACCAAAGTCGTGACAGTGACAGTGACAGTGGTCAGTCGGTTTTCCTTGATAGCTGTTTGCCTGTTGAGGCAAAGTTATCGCCTTTTTGGCAATTGAAGGCCGTGAAAGACATTATATATTGCCGTTGCTAGAAGATGGTTCCTATTATGCCTTCATTGCCTAGCAGTTTCGTCCAGCAAGTTACAACACAGGTGGTAAACAGGAGATTTTACAAGTATAGCTAAAAGTAATGACTTAAACGGCTCAGGTAAATAAGAGGTTTTGTATACTAGCGCTTCTGTAGCAATACTAACCCATGTTGTGTTATTGAACAGTTGTAGAGTTCGGTACACGTGTGGCTGGGGTTGTAACCAATTAAGGTGTTACTAGAGTTGTATACGTGTATTTCCTTATTTCATTTTACCTATATATTGGTGTTTTTTAGTTTGTGAAATCAAAACATTTATTACTTTTTGCTTGGGTACTTTTAGTGGCAAATTTTGAAAGGGCATAAACAAGAAGAGAATTGGTCATTTTAGTAGGAACTAAATTGAAATGGCTTACACACTTCGGTTTGTTGCCAATAACAATTTGAATCGTGCAATGTATTAAGACTCAGTTGGCGAGTTTCCACCGTGAATTGCCATGGAGAGATGGGAGTCGGGCATCTTTATATGTGTATCACTTTTTTGGTCCGCCGCTAAAATACGTTCTTAGCGAGTCATAATTACCATACAAGGCCTCGTGTTATGACTATATGTGTGTGGATGGTTGCATTAGTTTACTCATGTTGTTCTAGTTCGGGATTTTTCTTGGAAAATTCTAACACTTGTTTTGTTTCATTTTGCAGTGTTAGTCTGTTGATAAACTGCATAGGCAAATTTCGCTTCGTACTAAAACCGTAAAAGCATCGCGACAATTACGCAATAAAGGTAAGTATAGCTACAACCAACTGGTCATAAAATATCTGCTGTTACATCTCTAACTTTAACGCTGACGCAACCGCACAATAACAATTTACCCTCGCACTTGTTGTTTTACGTCGCACTTAGGAGAAACTCCCCTAAAATTGTTGTGAAACTTTGTACGAGGCGAATCGCCCGTTCGGGTGTGCACAGCACCCAGATGACGCCATGACGTAAACGGGCTTTATTATGACGTCACGCACCGCTGAGCCGCTTACCTTTGTGACGCAGGAATCGACGGCAGTCGTACGACGTCAACGGATCGTCGCCGAACAACAAGAAGAAGTTCCTTCAGAAGGCCGCCGGATTTTTCGACAAGTAAGCGCTCGGTTGTATAGCGGGGTGACCTCGAGTAACCCCCGGTTTCGTCTCAGCGGCGGCCGTTGACCCGATTCGGCCCCCTGTAGATATGGGGAAAGGAATGTTTGCGAAATGTGAGGTAATGTCGCCCGTGTTTCCAACTTGTTGTCGGTCGATTGCGAAGAGCGCGCTCAACCACACACACACAGACATAACTTGGGTTTGCCCCGGAGCGATTCGGGCACGTACACCCTAAGTTCGCGGTATTCGTGACGCGTTGGAAATTATTCCAATGCCCGCTTTTTTTCATATTATTGGTTTATGTCATAAGCCAAATACTAATTACGCTTAGTGCTCCTATATTAGCTGATCGGTCGCGTATTTCTGCGCCACTTCCGGACAAAGTGTCTGCCTTGTTTTAAACATGCATATTCATAGGAACACATCGGCACGCGGCTCGCGACGGTCAGTGTTTTTAAAGCAAAGCCGGAAACGTCAGATATAGCATCACTCGGTTTTAAGTCCATCTGTCTCACACGTCAAACGAGGACTCCGCCATGACAGCCTTGCGCACTTTGGCATACATGATTCACAGTTGTCCTGAAAAATAAATCAAATACGCCCACTGTGGCTCGATCAGGTGCGATTTTCCACCTTTAGTCCAATCCTGTCAAAATAAATCCAAGGTTCCCTTCAGACCTTTAACTGATGCTCGTGTCGTTTGGGTCGCTTTTTATCACGCTACGCAAGCTAACTAAACTTTGTTTCAGGCACAGTTGTGAACATCAAAATTGTTGTTACCCGGGAACAGTAATTTTTGACATATCCTTTAATGTGCTTTTTACCGAAATAAAGGGGGCAGTAGTTTCCTGATGACATCTATATAATATAGGGTATAACTTTCAACTTTTAGGGCCTCAAGTACATAAAATGTCACTGCTAGCTTTATATAATACAAAAGAACGGACACGTCGATAAACGTCTTAGATAACATATTCACAGTATTGTTCTAATTGCTTGCAATCAAAATTCGATGTTTAGATTGTAAGATGGATATGGCAATATTAGAGAAGGCTTCTCGTGGCTATTACCCTTGAAGGTGAACGCTGGAAGTAAAAAAGGTTTTAGTCGGTGCTCGGACTTACACATGTACGTACGGGCGCCGAGTTCGCCCTGGAGATTCCTCGATTTGTCAATAAGAGCACACACTATTGATTCCCAGGCGACCGACAGTGCACTCTCGACGAGCATGTTTTTACACTTGGGCACCGAGGAAGCAGCTTGTCTGACCTGCCTCGATAATTATCGGCTGCTTTGCGTTTGACGAAATCTACCCTTTACAGTCGGACGGCCCACAAGTTCGTTACAATATCACGAAGGCCTTGTAAAAGCCTTAGCTTGCGGGTGCTTGTACGTAAATGCCTTACCCTTTTAATAGTGTTAAAGATGCGCTGATTGTACGTTGAAGAGTCGTAATATTGGACAAAAGATTGTGTTTTTAATAAACGGCTTTTTGCACATCAGCGACTGAAATCAGTCACTTTTGTATTCACGCTGGTCAACGTCGACGCCCCTCGATCAAATGGAGCACTACACATCCTTTAAAATGACACATCTTTTGAAATTCAAGAAAATTGTCAAAAGGTCAAAATTTCACATTCTTAGTGATACTTAATGTGCGGCCGATGATTGTGGGAAGAACAAACGAACCGAAAACCCGCAGATCCCCCGACGTGCGTGGTTTAGGCATACAAAGCTCCAGCATATGTCCACGAGCAGAGAGCCTTAGTTCATTCACCAGGAAGGTCATACTCTGGCCACCAAAAGAGCTTCTCGAAAATTTCCGAACTGTCGCTCAACTTTAGAATCACTTGCTGATCAAGACGTATTTTGACGCGCATATTGATTTCGCTCGGGTTCGCAGCAGGGCAATCTTCTCTGTTGCTGTCAATTAAAACCTAGAAGATAGAGCAGAGCGAGCTTGTAGCCACAATAGGAGGAACCATATTTCTGCCGACCTGCCTTTAACTCCCCAGCGGCCTGCGCCCTTTCCAAATATACCTTTTTGGCGGGTGTAAGTTTGCGCTTGGTTACTACATTTTTTGGCGGTGCTTTGACTTGCCAAGTTCGCCAGACGTCGTAAAAACAGCAGCGATCCGTTCCCACCAGGGCGCGAACTCACCAGGGGTCGGGACTCTGTCGTCACCGACTAGTTGGTGGGAATTCTTGGAAAATTAAAATCAGGCCGAAAAAGTCGCGAACGACAGCGATTTACTACACTCTTTGTTTTTCTATAAGAAAATAGAATTTTTTCCAGAACGCAAAATTTTATGTTTAAAGTCTGTCGTCAACGACGAGTTGGTTAGAATTTTTGGAAAATAAAAATAAAGCAACAAATCAAAATCTGAATTGATTCACGCTGTTTAGTTTTTCATAAGAAAATATAAATTTTTCAAAAACGCAAAATTTGGTAAATTTTATGTTTAAAGTCTGTGGTCACCGACTTGTTGGTTAGATTTCTTAAAAAATAAAAAATAAAGCAACAAATCTAAAGCTAAATAGATCGACGCTGTATAGTCTCCCATAAGAAAATGGAATTGTTACAAAACTGCAGTATTTGTGGATTATACGCTATAGGTGCTTGGGGCCGCCTTTCTCAAGAAGTTCAAACGCGTTTGCTTTTTTCAATGGACTTCACTCGCGTTTCCGTAGGCGGCCACGCGTTTTACGTCACATCCCTCTGCAACTGTATAAACTTGAGTGGCGGCTGATGCACTGCGACACACGTCGAGAATTTATTTTCACCGCATGAAAGTTTAACGGAGAAGGTTCCGATTTGGTCTACGGTTATTTTGTGTTGCCGTTTAAGCCCACAGTGTTGTGTGTGTATTGCGTCAGGTGACGTGGGCTAGGCGTGCGTTAAAAAGCTTGCAGGTGTGACTCACAACGCCGTGCAACTGGGTGACAAAGAATCCTGGATCTTTCAATCTAGCAATTGCGCAGCAGTTATGCACTGTCGGTCACCGTTTTAGATTTATGCTTTCTTGAGCGAACCGCCTATGCACAGAACTGTAGGATCACAAGCTAAATACGAATGCTTTCAGAGTTGCAGAGGTTGTCGAAGGGGCCAGGTTATGTCGAATACATGCAACGCGTGGGCTGAGGTTTTTTGCGAACACAAAATGTATTACCTTGTTTGACAGGAGACCTAAAATGAGAAAAGGTTAGCTGTAAGTTTCTTCGGCCGTATAGGTTGCTGGAAATATCTGGCTCTGGTGTGTGCTTTATCGTGTTATTTTTTACAGTTGAACGCTCTTACTGTACAGGTGACTTCGTTAAGCCGGATTTTAAAACTATAGGTTCTTGTCTATGTGAAGCGAATCGGCTAAAGTTTGTCCTTCCCTTTTTGCGTTGTTTCCGATTATTGGACTTTTTGAAAGGCAGTCACTGTGAATAAGTCTTCGCCACCCGAAAATCAGTTGAAACATGGCGGCGAAGAAAGCGACGAGGCTGGTCGCGCGTTCCTTTGACGACGGCGATTCGCACGTCAATCAACTGGAGGCCGAGGTGCTGGGCCTTCGCAGCCGCTTCGACAAGCTGGAGCATCAGACCGAGATACGACTGGGCAACATCGAGACCGCCATTTCCCAGCTACAGAAATCCACCGACGACAGCAGCAGCATTGGCGGCGTTGAAAAAACGGCCAGTTCTGGACTAGGCTTGCGCAAACAGGCCAGCGTCGCCTCGTCAACCGGTTCCTTCCGGGTGAATCTGGAATCAGTGAGCGACGCGGGCGAATTGACCGAGACCGACAGTGTGTCGCTGACTTCCAACGACCTGGCGCCGCCGGACAGCGCCTTCCTGGTGGTGACCGGCATCGAAATGGACAAGTCAGGTTCCGAGGACCAGTATGAGACTGAAAAGGCGCTTAAACTCTTCCTGCGCGAATCGCTTGGCATGAGCTGGGAAGAGATCCGTTCCATGGCGATCATCGACTGCTGGCGGCTGCACGCAAGTGGAGAAACGAAGCGCAAAGGCCACGGCAAGGGAAGCAGCAGTGTCCCGATCGTCGTGCGTTTCGAGACGCTGAGCGACGCAGAGCTGGTGAAGTCACGAGCTCCGGTCGCAAAGATCCAGGGCTTTAACATCACCGAGTTGCCGCCGCCGTACCATCAGCAGCAGCGCGGGTCGCTGAACACCCTTCAATCGCAAGAAAGCCCAGAACGCAACAAGCGAATCAAGAAGCTGAAGTCTGAGGGAATGGGGTTAGTTCGGCTCTGCTCAGTCGGGCGCCAGGGCCGCATTAGTATAGCATTAGGTTTGTGTTAAGGGACACCTGGCTTTGAGGGCTTCGTTGGTTCCCATTTTTATTTAAATGTTGACGACAATTCAAAAGAACCTTATTGTAGGTTCTCTCAGCTAATTTTACCGCTGTTGTAACCACAACATACCGGGCTAATTTTGCTCTTATTAAGATTGGATAATGTCGCTTATTTAGTGGCCGTACAACCGGTCTGTGACACTAAAATAATTTAAAGAAATTGCTTCTTTCTGAGTCCACGCCGATTTGGGACACGGTTGCCGTTATGGTTTTATGGTCGGAATAGACAATATAAGGACGCGCTGGTTGTGTGTGTTTGCCTGAGTCATCTGTGTCGCAACTTCTCGATTTGCCACGCTAGGAACGGCCTAGGTCGCCATGCTATCTTCCTCTCAAAATAAAGCACACAACAGCCTTATGACGATGTACGTATGTTGTTTACATTTGGCCCGGTGCGCAACGCCAAACAAATTCCACCTGTGAGCCAACGCTCCCGGCCTGCATTTAGTTAAGTTACTAGAAAGCAGCGTCCAGTGACGTTTAATGAATTGTGCCGGCGTAAACAAGCATCTCGGTTCGCTTCCGTTATGCCCGGTGCGTCATTCTACGTGTTGTTAGACACCCGAAGATCTTAAAAACCCGCGCTTGCGTTGGTGCGATTTGTTTTACACTGTCAAACAAAACCGTTAATATATATAATATATCGTTGACAACCTGAAAAATGTGTCGCAATTCTGTATAGAAACTCATATTCCTATAGGGCGGTGGTTTTATACATTTTAAATTGTTAAGAAGACTGACCCTTGTAATTTTGTATTGTTAAACGATATTTGCAAAAAACAACACAAAAGATCACTACAACAATATTTTAATTAACCGAAACCAAAATAAAACAACTTTTTGGAGGTTAATGAGATAGTGTAATGCCTTTGCTTAAGTTATTTTGTCAATTTTTAATTGATTTGTTAAAAAAAAGGAACTATTTCGGTTTCGTTTATTTAAATCTTAAGAATTCCTGAAAAAAATATGACGCGCTTTGTTTTATTATTTTGAGCTGAAACAGTCGAACGCATTATACCTCAAACGATGATTTATTTGTAAAATATTACATCATTGGGAGCATGAAGTATATGCTCTGGTCAACAGCTACATGTTTTCTGCTCGGCTGAGCGCCAAGCACGCTGGGGAAGGTTATGATGTCACATCACGTCGCCATGTCTATTACGTCATGGGCGAAAATTGCCGCTACGAAGCCACTATTATTGCGCAGCGTCGTCACCCCACAATAAAACAAAACATTTAAATGTCATTAGGCCTTTGATTAAATATCATTCGCCTCAGTTGCGTCATATATGTAACAATTTTCGGTAACAAAAAAGGGGCAAAAAAAAAAACAGACTTGTATTGCCCTGGTACAGTGGTTCTCAACCGGGGTGCCGCACTCTGGGGTTCCATTTTTAACGCCCAAGGGTGCCCAGAGATATTTCAAATTCTCTAGGATTTCAATTTTTGCTCTATTTGTAAGCTTCTTTATACAATTTTTTGTTCCGATAAAAATGCCAAAAATTAAAACGTTTGTTTCAACCTTGTTGCACAGTTGATGTTTTAATCTCTTTATTGTAACGTTACAGTTAACCACTCATGTGAACAAGGTTGCCGTGAGCTATTTATAATTTCTGTAGGGTGCCGCAAGCCAAAAAAGGTTGCGAAACACTGCCCTAGTATTTCGTTTTGTCATGTTAATAATTACCCTTAATACGCTTTAAACCGAAGCACACATCCACAGTACTAATTTCAATTTCATATCAAAAGATGACTGTCTCATAACGCTCTGCGGCCGATATCACTGTTTGCAAACACGACAAAAATTCGTTTTTTTTTTCGCACAGGAGCGACATCTTGCGAAGACTTTCACCTGACCGCAGGAGGTCGCCAAAGACCAGCACAGAGAATCTGAGTGAAACTGCCAGTAAGTCTCGTCTGCTGCAGATTTGCCAAGCAATATGATAATTGATAAGGATATTTCAATATATTCACCTATAATATACCAATAGTTTTGATTAGGGATGTTCGATAATATCGGCCTGCATCCGATGCCCGATACCAAGTGCTCCGATACTAAGAGTGGTATTATTGCGAAATAAAGTTGTGCTTTATCCTTGGTTTTCTATCTTAATGTTTTAATTGTAAATGAAAGGTAAGTAATCTTTATACCGTTAAAGGAATTTTTACCTAATTACCACGGAGAAAACTGTCTTTTTAGATTCGATTTTAGAAATTTCGCCTTTTGGACCCAAGTGATACCCCGTACTTTTTGTTTCAAATGTCATGTATCAACATCGGAATCAACTCAAGTATCGCAAATCCTTAGCTTTTACCAAATCTCCGGAGTCCAATCCGAGTCGAGCATTTGGCTTGCTGCCTTTGCTTTTAATTACCGTGTTAACCAAACCAGTTGTGTGTTAACGAAACCTGTTGTGTGTTAACCAAACCTGTTGTGTGTTAACCAAACCAGTTGTGTGTTAACCAAACCTGTTGTGTGTTAACCAAACCAGTTATGTTTAACCAACCAGTTATGTTTAACCAAACCAGTTATGTTTAACCAAACCAGTTATGTTTAACCAAACCAGTTGTGTCAACCAAACCAGTTGTGTTGCAATAAGTTTACCATCCAACCACTACCAAGAGCACTTGGTGATATACTAACGGAACCGCCTTACGCTCTATATGGCACGCAACTATATATATTCATTATACGGACAAATTTCAAATCTCGCTTTATATTTCAGCTTCGCCTTCCGAATCAACGATGTCGGTGGACGGTGTTACCACGTCAACACCGTCGTCCAACCAGTTTGTGCGCAACTTTCTGCGCAAGAGCTATCATTATGACGTCACGGACGAGAAAGCGAGCCAATCGGACGAAAAGTGCGTATCCGCTGTTTATAATATAAAACAAATTATCCTTTCCAAAAAAGGTTTCATTTGGTAGTATTTATTCGAATAACAAGTGGATGTCACATACTGAAGCATTGATCCCCCATTTACTGAGTTTCGAAAGTTTTAAAAGTTGAGATATTTCGGTTACTATAGATTTAAAAAAACGAATCGAAAAATTGCAATACCGATGAATATATTGTTAAAAATAAAAAGTAAAAATGTCAATTTTTTTGAAAGACGTAAAATACAACACTTCCTTTCATAATTAATTAACAATCTAAGACCTAGCAGTTAAGATTCACTGGTTCTTCTTGTGCTGTGTTTCTCAACCTTATACATGGTTCTGTAGTTTTGTGTCTCCTATTCACGTGTGATGATTGTTCCACGGAACGCCACCAAAAAGTTGTATAAAGTCCCAATGAACACCACAAACACTTTTTTAAATGGCGAATAATTAAAACACTATATTTTCGTGGCCCAAAACAGCCACCAAGAATATGAACGGGGCCCCTGTTGAGAAACCCTCTGTTCAAGTATATTATAGAGTTTCTGTACTTCAATCTATCATATTAGGAAGTATAGCGTTGGGGTAACATTCTGACGAGATAATTGTGAATTTTCAGGGACAAGACCAAGTCTCTGAGCAAGTTCTCACCACGTCGGAGTTTGAAGAGGCTCAAGAAGAAGCAGTCGGGAGCGGCGCTTGGAGGAGACTTGAAGGAGTCGCAGCTAACTCACACGCGGTAAGTTGCTGGGTATGTTTCGTCCCGAGTCCGACTCCAGTCAAATGGGCCGAATCCGGCCCTGACTCTACAGCATGTATATCACTAAGTTACAAAACTAAAATAACGGTTGGAAAATATTCCACTATATGGTATTTCACTTTTACAATTTTCAGTTGGAAGCCATATCAGTTTTGAAAACGTGGTCTTACTCGAGTCCTGAGACCGAATTCACCTCCGCAGGCCTAGTTCTTAGATGTTTTTTCACCGCTGACCCATAAAAATGATTTTTTTAGTTCTTATGGTCGGCATGCAATTTTCAGAGATGACGCCATAAATTAACGTCATAAAACCAGTGGACTTAGAAACCGCCTGTTTTCGGACCAAGAAATTAAAACTGAAATGAAGGCGCCAAAGCGTTTATCTGCTATATGGAACTGGCATATTAGCCGGGTATTTTAGTTGGGGCCGCAAACATCTTTTCGACATAAGACCATAGAGGAACGTGATAGCCATGGGACATTTCTTGCTCTGAGTCTAAAGGAAAGTTTATGTTGTTAAATGAATATTCAGGTCGTGTTTATTATATAACCTCCTTATTTACCAACTGCGGCAATAGAAGACAAAAGAAAGGATTTTACGCTTCTCGACCTTACTTCTAAAGACGTGACTTGAAATCAGTCTCGCTTTCTAAGCCTTTATCAGTGTCTTGCACATCCATGAGCACTCTTTATACGCCACGCACTGTCTTATTTATGCTGTTTAACAAAACAAAAAACGTAGTTCTACACGTTTGCTCTACATGCGTGCAAACCTAAACTTGCATGCCTGGTTAGCATTTGCAAAGGTCAACAGCGTAAAAAGCACTTCCATTGGAAGTAAACTGACAGGCAGTGCTTTTGACTGACATAAGGTAACGGGGCCTCCCGGGCAGCGACGGACCCGCGGCCCATGTTGGTTCGCCATCTGTCGCGCTCGCAAAGCGTCCCCGTTTTGACGTTCGCCATCACGTCAGTCATAATCATCTGCCCCTGAATAAAGCACGTGACTTTGTCTGCCACGTTCCGGCTACTGACGTTCAAAGCGACCAGGGTGCTCTCGCGGAAGGAGTCGGGGAATTTCTCTGTCTGCACGTAGAGCAACCTGTAATTTCCAGCTGACGACGCTTTCCGGTCTGGATATTGGAGTTGTGATTGTCGTAGGAAGTGCTTGTTGACGCTGGAATGGACTGGTACGGTAGCTGCAAGTTGCTATTAAAAGCGTGGAGCAGCGCTGCGTCGGTTTCGGCCCGTATATAACTCGCCATACGCATCGAGAAAACTTAGATGTGTTTGCGTAGGAATGGAGTTTTGGTCAGCTGTGAATTGCAGCTTTCTCTTTATGTAGATTGAGAGGCCGATCCACAAGGCTGAGACAGCTTAGGGTTCAAACATAGGTCGCTTAGGGTTCAAACAGGGAGTTGGTTTAAACGGTTCCAATTTTCACAATTTGTGTCGTTGTGTAAGCAGCTCTGTCCGGAATGCTACATTAGTTTTGAGCTTTCCACGGGATAGGAAGCCTATCTAAACACGCCTCGCCCTGAGAGGGATTGTATGCAAATTAGACTTCCATCTGTCTGGAATGAATTCAATCGACCGGTTAAAATTAGGGAATTGTAAGAACGGTTAAAATAAACTCAGTAATGATTCAATTAGTTTAGCGATATATTCTAAAATTCAGAAGAAAGCTTTGTCCGGCAAGCGAACGCTATGCACTTAGGTTTGTTTTTATCGCCGTCGACCCATTTGACGCTACTGTTGCTTGGCTTAACGTTTTATTCAAGATCTGCTGGTTCAGGTCGTTCCCGGCCCCGGGGACGCGTGTTTGTTTAAAGCCAACGTGTTGTGTTGATTTGGCAGTAAACGGCGCGTTTGATTGGCGCTTCCGTGGGAAAGGCGCCCTAATGGGAAATTTATGCCGTTTACGCGGCTCGCCTGTGCAGCGGGCTTCGACAAAGCGCTAAAGATAACAAGCCAAAAGCGGGAATGCTCGTTTTGATGCCTGGGCCCGTTTCTGTGCCGAATTTATGCTTAAGGCGATTTGGTTTGTTGCTGTGATGCTGACGCAAGGGTGGTGACAGTGCAAAAGTACCAGTTTGGATATAAAAATTGGGGTTCCTTTGTGCGCCGACCAGAATACCCGAATTTATATTTCTCGAATTACAGAAATTTTGAAGCTTTAAAAAGTTGTGGGTTTATATTGCTCGCTGTATACCGAAACGAACTAAAGCGACATCAGTTCGCTTTGACTTCAATTCGGGGCAAGTTTTTCCCATTAGCCTTGCTTTCATTCGCCTGATAACATGAAAGCTGCCGAATTGACTCCCACCCATAAAAACAGTGGGAGATAGAGCAAAGCGTCCGTCCGCAATAAAACGCGCTTAACGCAGACGCGGGGAGATATGAAGATAATGGCTGCTGGCTGGTTGGTTGGTTGGTCGACAGAGCCGCAGAGACAGACTCGGTTTTCAATGGAATTCAGACAGCGCCCCTCGCATAATAGAGTCAGCTGTGGCTCTTATGTAGCTCCCCACCAGTTTCCGTTCCTAGACAATGGAAATTAGGAAAGCGGTGAAGAGAGGTGGGCTCGCGTCCATTCGCTTCGTAGGGCTTTTAAAATCGTTTTTATATTTCGTATGTGCGTATCTGCTGTGCATCAGGCGTCGCGACGTCGCTCTGAGCGAGTGATGTCATAGCTTTTTAGGCGCATAAATGGATTTTAGAGCGGTTAATGTGCGGCATTTCGGTGTTTGTCTGGTTCGGATCCTGTCGTGTACTTGCGCAACACAAAATCATCTGGTTAAGTAAGTCGCGGTGGCGCCCACCTTTAGTGGCCATTGTGCTCATGCAAATCATTTCCGCGATTATATATAAATGAACAAACGACCCGCATAAAATGATTAGCATATGGCTCATATTCTGTTTAGAGTTTAGACAGCGTACAATCTTACCCGGCATAGAGTTTAGTCTATTAGTTGTTCAAAAAGTGAGTTTTTGTGTATTGAAGTTCAAGTTTTACAGCCAGGCGTACCAGCGAGAGGCAATTCTACTTGTTTTATTTGACTGTTGTTAATCGTTAAGTCAAAGCTAGTAGCCTCCCTCAAGAGCACTTAGTAGAGAAACCTTGTTTTCCATTTGGACAACATGAGCTTTGAGTGCACGCTTTCGGAATAGCATAATAATCGGTTCCAGTTGAGCTGATCATCGCCATTTCCACAATTTCCCGAGTGGTTCGAGGTAAAAGCGATCGCTGCACCCGCTTTCGATTGCCTTTGCTGCTTATGTGCTGTCGAGTGCCATTGTCGAAACCGCGCCCCCATTCATACAAGGCACCGCCCACTTTCGAAACTTCAGTCGGGCGGGCATATCCAGGCGATGAAGCGTTTGGCGTACACAGTTGAGAATGCTTCGAATGCATTGCTGTGTTATGCTGCAGTTCGTAGAACGAACTAATCGCCAATTTTGTTCTACTGTCGCGACTGCATTTCCTAAAAAGGAGTTTCAGGAACATTTTAATTAGGTCAATTTTAGACTTAATTAAATCTTAACTAATTCGTTGGTGAATTAAAGCACCCAGTCCAATAAAATACCAAGAACTGGTAGAAGAAATACTGTAAAAACAAATGGAAAAAAAAAGAAAATGTACCTGTCGAAGCGGGATACTTGAACAATTAGCACTCGACATATGAACGTTTCTGGTTAAATAGAAAAAATTCCAACTTTATCTATGTGGAGTACATTTTAAATGAAATGCAAAGCAGGCAATTGCAAGTTCCGAATTAAAAAATTGTGATCAACAATTTGTACTTAGCGCATTACAACTGTTTGAAGAAGTAGCACAGAAAGAAGGCACATACGCAAATCGCCTTAGCGATTTAAACCACGCAAGGTCGTTGTCGGGGCAACGCTGGGAAAAAATACGCACGAGGTCAAGCAAAGGTGACTAACACTACCAGATCAGTCGCATTGTTGTTATTTTTATATCAAATCTAAGATTTAGCTGTGGTTTGTACTGAACAATCAGATTGTGACGGGAGAATTTTTCCCGTTCAAAAGTGTATAGTCGTCTGACAACAAGACAGCAAATATGTATTGGTTATAAATTTATGTAAATGTACACAGTTTCCCTTTGAAAAAATACTTGCTAACTTGCTGATATTGATATTTGCCTTAGTTTGTTACTGATTAAATAAATACTAACGCAGACTGTCTTAATTGTTTATAACTAAATTAGGTGAGTGGTCCTGATATTTGCCTAATTGTTTAACAACTCTCGGCTGTTGTCTGCTAAATAGATTGCGCTACAGTACTAAGTAGCGGTTGTGTCTTCGATCTACATCCAGGTCGTTTCAATGTAAAATCACGCCAAACATTTACTACACTTATTTATTTTGCGCCTTTTTCGTGTTTAGGGGCTAGGGCCATTAAAGGATTAAAAAAAAGCTTAACAGGCGGTTTTCATTAGCAGTTCGTTTTATTTAAAATTAAATTGTTAGAACCTAGCCGTCCTAGCGTCTCTAAATTCTTAGATCAATACCTTTTCGTCGTTGAGCTATAGTCAAGTTTGGGAAATGGCAGATTATCATGGAAACGTGGTATGTCTTGCTTTGCGAGATAATTATACGAGGTGTCTAAAACTCTTAAGTGACAACTCGGAATTTCCCGTCGAAAGGCCTTTCACAACAAACAAGGCACCGAGAGGTAGCGGATTGCGTAATTTGTGTTGATTCTGCTAAACCGGAACCTGCACGATGTGCACTCCTTAGCCCTATACCACCTGTCCATCACTCAAACCACCCAGCGCTGTTATTTGTGTTGGCTTACGCGCAAGCGAACAGATCGCCAATAAAAGTCGTGATCGACCCGTTTAATTATGCTCCCCGCATATGTGTGCCTTTTTTTGTGCGTCGAAACGGCACTCCTAAATCGGCCGGCGTGGTTTTGTCCAAAGGTATACAACACAGGCTAGCCCATGCTCACCGCGGGTGGCCTATCGTCTTGGCCTTTGACGTTCAACGCTAATGAGTGTCGGAAAAACGGAAGCCCTTGGTTTTCAAAACACTGACTTTTGTTTCGAGGTTGCCCATATAGCTGAACTTGTCCGATAGTGACGATAGTGTTTTTTTGTTTATTTATTTTAATCTCGATATCGGCGAGCAATTGTCAAAACAACGCTTTTCGCCAACCTTTCTAAAGTCAACTAAGTATGGTGAATTATGTGCGGCAAGGCATTACGTGATATTGGCCAATCTTTTACCGGGAAAGTTATTCGACTTCCCAGCAATTCTCCTTCGGTTTTCTTATCTCCATTGGCGTTTTTCCATGACTTTTCATAATAGAGATAGGCATCCTTTTTAGCCAAGATTTTTATATTCTCCAATTTGTTTTTTGCAAAGGGTGATTCGATTTGGATTCAAGAAGTAGTGTAAACTGGTCTGTGTTGTAATCAAGTCAGCCTGAAATGACCTAAGACCCAGTCCAAGTCATTAATTGCAAAAAATAAAAAAACTATAGATCTTGTACGACCAATATCTCAAATAACAAAAACGCTTTATGTAGCAAAAAAATTGCCTGCAAAAATGAAAATAAATAACCGGATTTTATGAAAACAATTAAGTGAAAACACTTAATTTCAACCCAAGTTATTTGACACAATTATTGAACTCCAAGCCGAAAATTTAGGTCAAAATCAGGTCAGTTACAAAACAGTAACTTAAGCGCAAAGTCATTGCAACACTGAATCTCGTATTTAGCAAAGTAAAAAAAAAACTTGCAGCAGCCCGGCAGAAAAAGTCACACCAGCGTAGTAATGCGCAATAATCTGCGGGCTTTGCGCGGCCGTGCTCTCGCCGCTAGTTTACTGTACGCAGCGCGCTCGTGTGATGTGCAACTGTTTCGGCCTTTGCACTTGACTAAACAGGGATTAGTGCTCAACGCGAAATCGGTCGCGTCTATGATTAATCGATCCTTAGCCGTCGCCTTTTAGGAATCTATGTCAAGATCTGTGTCCTTGTTTATGTCACTGGAGCACCTGTGACGTGTGCGCGAAGCCAGATGATGTCTCTTTAAAGCAGCTGGCAGGCCTCTGCGGTTCAAATTAGCCTTACGATTAGCTGCTTATGTTACCGTTGCGGCAGCCTGGCCCATCTAACCTTGGCCGCGTGTCCAATAATCTCTTCCGGAAGCTTGCGTCTTTGCGCAAACGAAATAAAACTAGCTGGCTAGTTTTTTCATTGCGGCGTTCCAACCTCGACAACAATTGTCGTGCAGGCAGAATTTTTTGCAGATAGGAATCCGGTCTGGCATGATTTCATCTCGGTTAAAGACATGAGCGCAGTTCGTGACGTTGTAGATATGGAGTATTACATAGTAGTGTTTACAGTTCAGCCAGGTTTCCGACACTACGGTTAAAAGCGATTGATTCAAACTGAGGTTTGATGAGTTATGATGGCGCAAGTGTTTTTAAATGTGTCAACAGCCTTTATATAAGAACGCCGCAATTGCAATTTGGAGATTGATGACCGCAGACTTTATTGTTCAGCTATTTTGCTAGACGTAAACAAAATTTTCGTTGAGCAAAGCAAGGCTTCGGCCATTACTGTTACCTTTTTTACGTAGAAACAGGCAATGTGAAAAAGGAATTGAGGGTAAGATTTTTCAGCCTAAATAGTGCGGAAAATAGACAGTTTATTTTAAGGCCCTTTACTTCGTCTTGGTGTATACCAGCCTGAAATCTACTCTTGATATGCCTTTACTGTGTTCCTGTTTCTATAGCTTAGCACAGCATAACATAAAAAACAGTACAAATATAAAACAAAAAAATGTCTCGCGGCATCCAGCGATCCAGTACAGATTCAGGCGTGCTGCTTGGCAGAGTGGCCAATTTCCGACGATTCAGGAACAAAAGATTCCAGTAAGAAATTCTTCCGATTTATGCTCTATGTTTTTCGCCGTAGCATTTATCTAATTTCTTTGTACTTCTTTCTATATCAATTCTCCTATATTGGTGTCGTTTCTAAACTTAACTAAAAACAGTTTGAGGTCACAATGGTTTACAGCAAATTATTTCATGAAACTTATTAGTCTATTTCGATAAAATATGAAACGCTTGATATATTTTATGTCTTAGTACTTGTTACCTCGGTTTATATTGCTTTATATAAGGTACATACCTGTTGTCGGCCTTTTTAATAGTTTCTTAAATTCAAATGTAATCGTAAACAAGAATGCAAGACTAGATTGTTTAGTGGTCTGTAATAAAAAAAATAATAATGGACTTCGCTCCCATAATTAAAATTAAATATGAGCCATCGATTGTTTTTTTAATCGTCCTATTTTCATTTTTTTTTAACTATTTTGTTTCTTTAACCACCGCGTTCACTTGGCCAAATGACCATGCCCTTTGCAAGAAAACGAGACAAGTCGATCAATGGATTTTCAGATTTTGCTTAGTTTCGTGAGATAATTAAAAAACGTCCGGCCGCAGGGTTTCGAAAACGTGTCCAAAGAGAGCATGAAAGCCTCTCTTGTGCTGTCAAAGCGGCGAATAGCGCAAAGACAGGCCTCGGATCGATCCCGGGCCCCGGATCGGAAAGTACATCGGCCCCGCCTCGCTTTTGGCGACTTGGAGCTGAATAATTGATGACACGTCACAGGGGGACCGCGTTCATCAAAGTTGAGCGTTAATTAGCGGCCCAAGTGTCTTGCGGTTTGCCCCTATTTTTCACCCTTTCGCATATACAAACACGGCGTGTCTGTCGTATTCTATTCTCGGGTGTTTATCTAATGGCGTCAATTAACATTTGAATTTGTTGTAAACAATTTAAGCCCCTTTCGCCAATGCCAACTGCAAAATCATCTTATAATACATTTTTGTGTTTTCATAGCAGTAAGTCCGATGTTATTTTATACCTAAAACGGATTGTCTTGGCTATCTTTAGAATACACCGAAGATAGAATTTTATTTTTCCATGGTGACTATACACGAAGATAAAGAAATGTCATATATTTCGTGCTACTGTTTTTCTGCGCCAATAAGCTAGCCCTTTCGAACCGCTCACATAGTCAGAATTTTCAATTTGGCAAACGGCATGCAAGTATTCTTCTACATAAACGCACGTTTAGCGCATAGTTGATAAAATATCGGCCATTTTCAACATGTTCGTTCGTTTTCCTTTTCAGTTCGTCGAGCGACGGAGCTTCGCAGAGCAAGTGCCACGGCTGCGGCTTCGCGGTGAACACCAACAGCGAGCTGTACGTGTCGGTCAACTCCGTGCACTACCACAAGGACTGCTTCAAGTGTCGCAAGTGAGTGTCCTTGTCCGTTGTTTGAAGTCGCCGTTTCCTTCCGAGTTAACTTTACATCTGGATCCGGCGCCGAATCAGAGTTCATTTTGTCGTTCTCGGTTCTTGCTCCTAAAGATTCGACAAAAGCTCAATTAACTAGCGTTCCACATTAACTGCAAAACCACCGAAAGACTACAATTGTTTGTTAATTAACTCAAATGTCAATGCCAACTTTTAATTTAACCAAACAAGAAGTTTGCTTAAGGTTCTAAAGTAAAATCAAATTGTTTGTAAACCTATACCATGCACATAGAAATCGCTCGTCTGGTGTAAACGAAGTATAAAGTCGGTTTATACTTCGTTTACACCAGAAGAGCGATTTCTATCTATTGATATGTTGCCTGGTGGAGCTAAATATATCTATACCATGCATTGTTCATGATTTCGTATCGTTTTAATGTTTACGCAGCCATAGGACTATTTGCGTGCATGTCTAGGCCTATTGCTTGCATGTCATAAACCTAACGCGAAAACAAGAGCAAACATAAAAAATCTCCATCTTTGGACCTGAGTCGCAACGTCGAATGGGAAATTTTACCCCGGTCGGTTTGTTTTGCCTTTACACAAAACTTGGCATAAGCCGCGAGATGGAGACAGAGATTGCGCGAAGGTAAGTGAAACGTGACGGACTTTCCGAATCCACAACCAAGACACGAGTAACATCAGCTGCGATTACCGTGGCTGTAACATTAGCGCCAACAATGGAAACCACCTTATTGTTCCGAACCTAAACACGCAAAGTGCTGGTTGTGCCGTTGTTGGGCTTTCAGTCACTTGCCTTGCACCACACACGCTACACAGCGTATATTAACGAGGCAATTTAGCGACGTGTTTGTCCGAGGCAAACAGCACATGATGGACACACTTTATGGGCGTGTTTTTCTACGTTATACACAAACAGGAAAATGGCTATGGACCTCTGTAGCACGTGATTATTCTCGTGCCTTTTACGACACTTTGCAGAATTCTGTTTTGCTGCTTTGCTGGTTGGGTCTGCAGTGCGTTGGTGGGTCAGTCATCTGGTTTGAATGTAGGTTAGGGATTAGAATTAAGAGCTAAAATAGTCAGCGGTTATTTTCGATCGTGGTGGGAATAAAGTAAATTGAGCAGGTTAAAATCGGTTTAGTTTGAACTGGACTGAATCAGCAAAGCTTTCGTTTAAAAGCAATTTACTTTTTTTTAGATTACCATTAATTTGGAAATTGGGAAACGTAACTTTGGCATGCCAAAAGCAACTTGATTTAAAGAAAGAGCAGTTTTTACTTAAGAGTCGGTGTCTTCTCATGTTTCTAATCGAGGGGTTATACAACACTTTTCGTCGTAAAGTCTTCGGTTTTCCCGCTTACCTTTCTCCTGTGCTAAAGTTGCTTTGCTTCATCTTGTGTTTGATCGTTTGACGTACTTGCGGTGGTACGGCCTCGATAGCTAAGTTCACGGGAACAGCCAGGCCCGTTTTACTTTTATTTTGGCCAGGTTGGGTACCTTGCTCCCCGCGAATAAGGCTGTAAAGGCCCGCTTTTGAATAGGTCGTCTACGGCCGATTTTAAAGCGGGCGTTAAATGTTTTTAAAAGTGCAGACCACAATAACAATCCTCCTGCTTCCAAAACAAGCGATCGACCACTGATCTCAGGCGGATTACAGAACGACCGATTTGTAGCGACTTCTTTGTTGGGCGCGTAAGCGGCCGAAGAGACGTAAACCGTTTTTGCTTGCTATAATCCGAACGCAAAAACGCGCAAAGTCGATCGGTTTCGCGAAAAGTCACTTGTTGGTTTTCGCTGGAAAACGCGCCTTTTCGAGGTCGAGAGGTGGCTGCTTCGGTTTTGTGTTTGGCTCGATGAAAAAAATATTTAAAGCTTACAGTGGTGAGAAAAGGTGCTTTGCAGTCGCCGTCCGTAGTATTTACAGGCGGCTGACGCCTTACGGTTCGAGACTCCTATGTTTCTGCAACAAACAACGAATGTTGCATAATCGGATGATCGGATCCAGCCACAATCTAAGGTGGAAGATATTTGAACTATACCGATTACACAGGGAACTTTAATATTCGCCATATCGCCACGGATTAGTTGTTTTACACTTTACAGGGAACAAAAAGTCCATAGGGAACGTAACATTTCAGACCTTGAATGCTTTCGGGCTAAAATATTGCGTTGATTTACTGCTAATGTTGACTTGAATTTAAAATTGCTTCGTCTGATAAAAACTGTCGCCAATATTAGAACGGCCGCCACAATGCCGGACCGCGAAAATCCTAGGCTGAACGCGGGCGGCCGCAACATATGACATTTAAAAGGCAGCGAGCGACGCCGCAGACGCAACGAGGAGGTGAAAAGCACTTCCTTAAGCCATCCTTCTGCGCCTCTCGAGCAGGAGCAAGACGCGGTCGACCCACGTACATGCAAACCCACCCGTTCGTTTGTTCGCCAAGCACCGACAAAGGACCGCGTTCACTTTGTCACGTACGCGGCATTCGGCGCCTTGCTTTGCCGCGAGGCGGACGGAAATGCCGCCGAGATGTTTCCTCTTATGCAACTGAGAGGAACCACAGCGCGCGTCTTACGCAACGTCCAATCTTTTAGTGGAAAACGTTTCACAAAACCTTTTGTTCACCCTTTGCACCTTAATTCAACCCTTAAACCAGTGGTTCTCAACCGGGGTGCCATTTATAATGCTCAAGGGTGCCGAGAGATATTTGACAATTTTAAGAATCTAATTTTTGCTCAACTCTTACAATTTTTTATTGTAATGATTAGAGTGGAATAAAAAACTCAATTAAACTTCCTACGTTGTATAGTTAATGTGCGTTGTTCGAGTTCCGTTTATTGTGAAATTCTATAGTGAATCACCTATAGAATGATTGTCGTATAAATCTTGTAGGGGTGCCGCAATCTGTTAGCCATAAAAGGTTGAGAAACACTGCCTTAAACTATAGTACATGACTGTTTAAAAGCTTTACTCATCGTGTTTGTGTAGGCTCTGTTGCAGCACTGCTGCGGAAAACTGCCTTTAATTGCTTTTATGAATTTTTGGTTGTCAGATTTTTGGAACCAGTCATCAGTAGGGTATATAAATAATATGGGTAGAAATATGTCTGGTAAATATTGGTGTAGTGTGTGTTCTCGCGATTTCTCTTCTGAAAATATAGCAATGGACGAGACATGGTTTTATTCAGGAGAAAGACCTTGCTAACTGGCCAGTGTGTATTATCGCTTGTTGGGAGGCGATATTTGACAGTTAAAAGGGCATCGGGTTTCGGTATACCGGTGCGTCTTGAGGTATACGAGAGAAGGCGTTAAGCTTCAAAAAACGAAATAAATTTTCTAACTGTCCATACCGTGTTTCAGTTTGCCGATAGGATTGACTTTTTCTGGTCGTAAAAACAGCTAGCATTTAAAGTTTTCGAATGTAAGCAAAAACAAATCTGATAAATATATAGACGTGCCTTGTCTTTTCGCCTCTCACCTCATTTTTCACGGGTTTTAATAACGTCAGCGAAAAGTACAACTGACATAGCTTTGTATGCTTTTACAATGCGCGATGAAAGATAAATTGGGTATCTTCGTGTCAGCGGTCTTAATACTAAATTTCTATAAAATAATCCTAATTCCTGTGTAGTTTTTAGGGTCAGATGCCGTGCATACCGCCATACCGTGTCAAAGTGTTTCCCCTTTTCTGTTTGGCAGCGCAACATTCCAAAGCAAGCACAAGTTTCGCAAACCCGCATTTGTATGTCGTTAGTCAACACCTTAAAGCGGTGGGTGTGTTCGAAACGCCCATAAAACGCGAATAACATGCGGCCTTGGCGTAAAACCGCATTGCTTGTTTGCTGCGCTGTTTATTTCGCAATTTGCCAATTGATTTTCCGATTGTGCGCCATATGCCCAGAATTCAAAGCGCGCCCTCATCAACTGATACATTTTGCTAGTGCCAAGATTGAATATATTTTGTTACCTTTCCACGAAAGCCAAAACGAGAATGATTTGCTATTTCGACCCATGTTAAGAAATTATTTCCTTTTAAACTTCGCCCAACTTAAACCTCGAAAAACAAGAACATTAGAAATATAAACTTGCATGTGTAAAATGATATAAGTTCAAGCGGGTTTGCATTGCTGGACAGCATTTGCCTTGGATCGTGTTTCTATGGTGACAACCGCATATCCAAGCGGTTAACACTACACCGTTATTTCCTCTACAACGGCGGTTTTTGCCGCAATATTTTCGTGTGGTTTGGTTACAAAAAGCAGAACAATTCCAGAGGGCCGATGGTTTACTACATGAAAAGGCCATCTTGTTCTAGCTTAACCACGCTTAGAAAATTAAAAAAAAACAGCGAAAAAATGATAACCAGCGACAAGCAGACGTGTAGCGTATGTCTGTATGTTTGGGTGGCGTTCAGGGTGAGACGTAAGTGTTGTGTGTAAATTGCGTTTTGCGACCGCTAAAAATAGACGCCGGCGTGTCTGTTTGCGCACTTTAATTGAGGTGAAATTAACGTTATCGCGTATAGAAATCAAACAGCCGCCTAGCGTATTTTTTCCTGTACTGATACAGCTATATGCATATATATAGGCAATAGGCATGCTTTACACGGACTTGGTTTGTACTCTTTAAAACAACAAGAGAGGGTTGTCAGACGTATGATAAAGCTTCGTAATTTTATTAGCTTTCGTTTTGGCAAATGCTCATGTCATCTACAGTTGCGGAAATCTAAGATTCGAAGCAAAATGACGCTAGCAATGTTATGGTGGAACATTGTTGGACCGAACAAATGACTGTAAAGTTTTATTATTTATTTGGGTCGTTCTTTTTCCACTGTACAGATATATGTAGGAAACAATATGTAAATTAATTACGGCGCAACACCAAATTTCAATGGCGTTGTATTTTCAATTAGTTTAACTGGAGGCTACAAACCGTACAGCATAAAAAAAAAAAAAAGTCCGCCGCAGTTTCACGTTTACGGCGAAACTCTCCGGAAGACGACGCAGGTATCACGGCTTTCTTCCGTTCCAGCTGAAAACGCGCTCCGAACAAAATCGAGACGAAACGTGTAGAACCAGAATTGTACACACCGTCCGTTTGCAGAAAGAACAGAACAGAATAGCCGGTACTGCGGATATGCCTTTTGCCGTGCGGCCGTAGGAAGCGACCGCATAGAACGCTTAATAGCAACCGGTCGGGTGCCAGCAGTCGCCCATCGGCGCACTTACGCGTGTCTGCGATGGGAAACTCGGCTTCTTGTTTATACTAAAATGGTGCCCTGTGCCGGTTTGCGCTCTCAGTTGTCACTGGAGTAAGGACGGGTCCGCTGATAGACTAGTTTCGCCATTGCAGCTTATGTTTATCGCTAGTGAAGAGGCTAATCGCGACATATATACTTTAAAGGGGCTAATCTCGGAACTATTACAGTGCACTTTGAGAAAAAAGCAAACAAACCAGTAGTCGTGAAACTGAAAATGTAGCGGTTTGGCTTTATCAGTAGCATTTAGACTTGAAAAAGTTTTGGGAACTTCGATTTTAGGTTAACTAAAAACTCGTTTAGATCTCAGCTCCTTAACGCTGGTTTTAATATCGCCAGCAATAAATTCCGCGTACTTCATGTTTGTTTCCTCAGCGCGATGAAACACTTCAGAACCATGTGAAGGGTTAACCCACAAACTCCGAGTAGCAATAACGCCGCTCCAAGTATCATTTCACAGAGCAAATATTAATTTAAAGAAAACGCTTGGTGGCGCAAGGGAGCAAAAACAGAATAACCACGTGTGCCTGTGTTGCATAACTGTCTAAGAACCAAATCAAACTATACGCATTCTATTGGCCTCTGTTCTAAACTTTTGTATGCCGAACGATTTGCGCTATTGGACTCCGCTCCCTCGATTAAACTTTGATATCCAGGCGGCTTTGTTGAATTGTGGGAAACGTTACGAAATAAAAAGGCGAAAATATCGCCCCAAACCCCTTTTGACCCTTTTTTTGCTTCGCTCATAAAAGCGCAAGGCACTGGCCAGCAGTCAATTCTTGCTCGCTTTTAGTTTTGTGCACTTTTGTACAGCTCAGAATAACAGGAATTTCAAACCCGACAATGCATTTTCAAACCTTAAAAACAACGCAATCGCCTCGCTCAAACATTAGTGCTTGATCCTTAAGCGCATCCTTATTTTTCTCGATTGCTACCGGCTTGAAAACTCGCGCGACCTCACCTCTTCCCAGTGCACGTAGTCGTCAATCGCCGTCAAGCGCTTAACGCGGGACGTATCCTGCCACTTTCCAGAGAGAACCAATCGTCGGTGGCCTCCGTGTGAACCCGCGGTACACCGAGGTCGAACTCCCCATCGGGGCCAACGCCCCCACCGCCCGGCTAAAATTAATGTAGCAATTCCAGCCATAATTTCGTAAGTCAACTTAGCGATTTTACCTAGTGGTAAAATTATCGAAAAATGGTAGGTGACAAACTGCTGGAGGTAACTAAACTTAGTAAAAAGTAAATTGTAATTAAATACCTTACGAAAATTTTTTTCAATTTTACTTGTTTTGCTTGTGAGTCGGGGCACTTTATGTCCGAAATATCTATTAGCGCCGGAATACAGTGTCAAGAATCGGTGGCCTCCAAGTGAACCCGCGGTACACCGTGGTCGAACTCCCCGTCGGGGCCAACGCCCCCGCCGCCCGGCTATCCCACCCTCTTAACCTGTGGGTCGTGCTTAGCGTACAGCCGATCTGCTGTATACCGTGCACGGCACGACCCACGCTGCCTGGCCCGCTACCTCGTCGCGCGAGGAAATGTGCCTTTCCGCGCTGCAAAGGAAGCAAGTTAGCTGATGGGGAAATTGATCGGGCCAAAAAGCGCCCGGCCGGCACGCGATTGCGCCATAGAGATGTGCGTGTGCGTGTGCGTGTGCGTGTACTGCTTCAACAGTGAGTTTATTTCGAGGCAGATCAGTTGCGTAGTTTGTAGTGCTACTATGAGTAAGTTTTTTTAGTATATTATATAGGTATGATATATGGTAGTTTCATTTTTGTCACCCTTTTTCTTTTTTTGTGTCGTTTTTTCTTTGCGCCTTGTTGGCCATGTGTGTCATTTCCTGATGAAGCTTTCTAAATAATTAGCCCAAACGTTGGACAAACAAATAGATACCAGAGGAACTTATTTTTAGTATGCTATGCCTGGTAGCAACAGCATATTTATATAGTAGATTTGTGCATCTTGGTTTCATAGGGCTGTGACGTATTTTCTCTTCTAGGATGCTTATTGGATAACAATCATCTATTTTCTGCTTAACTTACTTGTGCGGTTTCGGTTTGACCAGCATAAACAAAAGAGTTTTTCACGATAACGGCAGCTGTCGTTGTTTCAACTTTCGGCCGGTGATGCAGGGCACGAAAAACCCCCAACGCAAAACGGTTTCGCCGCGTTGACCATTTCACGCTGGCCAACACAAACTCGATAGTCATAGTATTAGTCATTTTTAAAGAAAGCATGCCAAAACAGCGCGTTTCGAACTCTCCATTGTACAACTAGGGATCGCACGCAAAGGGTAGGCGCTTCTAGGGATGGCGGAAGTGGGCATTTTTTTAGTTTGCTTCTTGTGTTTTGAGCCCCTCGCAGACAAGACCCCATGTCGTCTGCACGCGTCCAACATTTAGCAAAGCCGCTTTCATGTTGTTTAGAAAAGGGTAGAGGAACTCGTTTGGGGGAAAGGGGCGGGTGAAACGCTATCTAAGCTTGGCTGGTAAGATGTTTGCTTAGTCAAGGCTGGTAAGATGTTTTGCTTAGTCACCTTTTGAAGTTAATTGCACCTTTTTGAAAGTTAATTGTGCTAAATTGGGCATTGAAAAGTTAAGGGTTTACAGGAAAGAAAAGGCAAATTTAGGCGACAACCATGCCTTACTTTCAACAGTGTTTTATTTTGTTGGAGGTTGTGCGAGGATACTTCTCCATCAATACAATATAGTATGATAAAATAGGTTTTTTAAAGCTTTTACACCATTTGCCTTTATAGCCCTATTGCAGAACATACCGCGTGTGTCAATTTCGAGATGTCAAAAAATAACGGATCAAGGTTGACATCCAATACCAAGTTGTAGTATCGATATTCGCGCGATACTAGGGTGGTATCGGTACCCATCTGATACCAAATGGATATAAAAATTCCGGCCATAATTTGTAAGCCAACTTAGCGATTTTACCTAATCTTAAAATTAACAATGGTAGCTTGGATGGTCACAAACTGCTATAGCGATAACTAAACTTAGTAAGTAAATTGTGATCTAATACCTTTTAAAAACCTCCAAATCTATATTGCTCGTTAAGTATAGTAATGTCGCTGTTTGTTATTGCGTCGGATCGGGGCTCTTCATGCCCGAAATATCTATCGGTACCGGCATAAAATGTCAAGAATCGCACAACCCTTTTATATGCAAACCGAATATTTGAAAATCTCGCCCTAATGCACGTTAGTGACGACAATGACTTCGAATGGCATCAATTCTACCACCTGGTTTACGTGTTAACATTATTTTGTATTCGTTTTTTAGCGACTGATGATGCCGTGATTGGCGAAATATATTTCTCTTTTATAAACTAGAACCTATAGTGACTGATTTTGACTGAGACAAGAAAGTCTATACTGTTTTGTTAACCCTTTCATATCTGATAAAATATCAATAAAGCAGGACAAATTTTATCATAGATGCAAAATGTCTTGCAATCCCTTTTTAATCCCCTCGTGAGTACGCATTTCAAAAGTTGTAAAGGTCTTCAGTTGATTGACAACCCCTTCGTTGTTTTTTTTTGTTTGACAACGCCTTACGCGACCCTAGATTTTAGCTGCTGTAGACCGACGAGCTATTTATCTTGTCATATCCCGGCTGCATTTTACAGCAGTTCGTGATGCTGCTGCGGAACCGAGCCAGGAAAAGCTACGTAATAAACTGGCCCCGCGCGCCGTACATGACATCAAAAATTTTCACACCTAAAAGAACCGTCTTGTTCGTTCGCCAGGTTTATTTTTGTGCTAAGCCACAGCTATCTCACAACGCGTTAGACATATATCATCTCATGCTTTATGGTACCGAAATCAGAACCACATTTGATTATATTTGGGCCTTCTATATTATATACTTTAATATAAGCGTATACATTTTACAAGTTGTTATAATTAACAGGTCAATTTAAATTCGCCTATATTTCTGGTTATGTCTAGTTTCAGTACGTGCCGTGAAGACAATGGAATGCACAAGAGTTATCGCTTGTTCTCAAACTTTATAAAAACAATGACAGTGGTGTGCTAGCTCGTTTCGTTAGCTTGATGTTTTATTAAATGACTCAAAGTGTATTTTCGTCCTGATAAAACACTCAAGTCACTTCACGAACCAAGAGTAGTTTAGCCCAGTATTTCCGGGTCCTTTAAATAATCAACTTCCAAATAGAGACATTGTACCGGCCAAAACGCTGGTCTTCGCTGTAAAATTTGTGAAATCATCGCGCTGTTTTGTATACGTTCAACATGAATTGCATCTTAACCAACCCTGGTTTTTAATTTAGCGAAGCCCGGTTAAAACTGTTACATTCTTTTGAATAAAAGCGCACTAACAAAATAAAATCAGTGGGTGTAAAACCTTTTCAATTTCGGTTTAAAGGAATTCAACTGTTGATGCGACAAAATGACAGAAAGCAACTGACTGGAAAAATGCCAGGCTAAATCGGTAGTTGTCAATCAAGACTGGCGCTAATCCCTAAACTCTCACCGTTAGCTTTAAGCGAATCTATGGATCATTTGTCCTAAACCAGTCAAGCTTTAATTTTGCCAACCGGGCGCCTGAATTCCACGCCAGTTCCAGCGTAACAATTTGCAGGTAAAAGTTGCGGATTACAGCTTGCAGTTAATGCTAGGCCAAACACAATACCTACCGGTTATTTGGTTTACGTTAGTCGCGAAATTAGGTGGTTATGGGTTTGTTACATTGAATTATCGTTTTTTCGCAAATGACTTAGTTCTGTATATTTCGAAATGGTTCTGGGCAGTCAATATTTAATGAATAGAGTATGTTTGTAGCCGTAGAGTTATTATAACAATGAGAAAAGTGTATAGTAGTAATTCAACATTTAATTTTCTGAAAGGTGTTTTAGGTGTCCACTATTTTGCATACCCAGGGAAGTCGAAAGCTAGGTAAATAAACAAAAATTGCGAAACTTTACTCTGTCCGACAAATTCTCTTCTAAGCCATTTAAGCCAAATTTGTTTTGACAACTTACCCGAAAATCCCCTAAATCCCGGTTTCCTTTGGTCTTATTGGCGTCGAACCTTATAAGATCGCTCGCCGGCCTCTATTTGAAAGCGTGTCGCAACAGATCTGTTTCTTGTGTAGCGAGTCGCCGACTGACCCGCGCGACAAGCGTAACGCGACACTCGTAATTCGTTAATGGCGTTTACCTTGTCGAGGCGGGCCCCGGTTGTCTCCGTTATGATGTCTGTCTACACTTGCTCGGTCAAATCTAGTATCTTAATGTATGTTCTGGCAACACCGCCGCTTCCTGTCGATAATGTTGCTGTCTTGGAAAAGCCAATTTCGCGTTGATACAGTTTACATTGCTATTTCGCTAAGCCCCTGCTATTCTTCTGCGCTACTTTACACTTGTTATACCTGGTCAGATTTGCTTTAAAAACAGAAGGTTGAGTTTTCTTAGTTTCGTCGAAGCGAAAAGTACAGCAAAAGGATTGCGAATATGGCCGATTTCGAAACATTATGTTAGCTGGCAATAAAATGTTGATAAAATTCGATTAAAAATTGGGTTGCGGGTCGACAATCGGTTTTCGTCACCACGACGGTCGGCAACCTTTTTATGCTTTGTAAACCCTGATTGAACTTTTCCTTGCGGACGAAATGATCAACCTTAACGTTTTTACTTTCATTGCCGGCAATCGACGCCAATGGTTAAACTGTAGACAGTGTGTGTTCAATCGTTGGGTGTGTGGACTGTATCACACGACAGCAATTTAAATGTCTTCATCACCAATATATATTTGGCAAATGCCGTTATTTTGACCAAAATTATACGACTTCAAACCAAATAAAATGGCCAAATTATTTTGTTGGCTGTAGTTTTGTTTTTTTGGGTGAAATATTGTTATTGTCAATATTATTTTTTAATTTGGTTTTAATGCCTGGAAATTTATTCATACAATGTGCTATCACTTAACGGTTCAACGATTGACAGTCCATCAAGTCGTCAGTGAAATATCACACGCCTAACTCGCGTGAAATGCCTCGTGTCAATATATTTCCGCTCGTAGCTTTCTAGAAACAAATTCATTTCTGGCAAAAAAACAACAACAAATCGCCGGCCAGTAGTTCTGCAAACGTTCGCTGCCAACGCTGCTAACGCTGCCAACGCTACCAACGCTACCAACGCTGCGAACGCCACCGGTGCAATTCTCAGTAACCGCAAAAACGCTCTTATGACGCGGCGCCAGAGAAAACCGGATGCACCACAATTTACCGGAAGTGACGACCGTATTGTGTCCCTCGCTGCACATGTGACCAAAGCATTGCGCAATGCTACTCACGTGACCGTCAATCTAATTCATGGTTAATACACGTCTGTATGCACTAATCGGACAGGCTTTATTGGTATTGCCTGGCGTGTTTGTGTTTAGAGGTGTGCTGTAATTTTATACTGAAAAGCAGTTTATAGGAAGCAGTTTATTTGAAAGAATTTTGGGTTTTGAAACCGGTAGAATGAAGTTTCAGTACGCGACGCTGAAAATAAGTAACTTCAGTAACTATGTATTGTGTTACTTTAAGCCTTTAAGTGAAGGCTTATTTATTTATGAACATCATATGATGCCTAAGAATTGGCGTGGATAAAATCCTGCGCAGATCAGGCCCAGGCCCGGTGCCATTTGCTTGGTAAATTTAGCTCGCAAACCACTTTTAATGTATTTTTACAAAAGTTTCTCTTTTTTATCGGTTTTATATTCCATTGCTTGACTTTATTAAAACGTGCAGCTAAAGTCGTTCTTTGTTAGAAAATCTTTGTTTCTTCAATTTTATGCATTGTTAAACTTCTCTGGAGGCCTAGAATATCAGCGTTGTGACTTTCCTAGCCGCTGACATAAATGCTCGGCGAGATACTGTTTTGTTGCAGTCCACTTAATAATGTTGCAGTCCACTCGAAATCAAAAAATGGAAAACAAAAAATGAACAATTGGCCGTTAACGCCTAATTTTTAAAAAGATTTACAACAATTAGAATGATCTTCGAACAGAAATTCAAATTTTCTGCCAACGAAACTATAAAATTTGTATGGCGTTTTTATGGCCCGCTTGCCAAATCGGAAAATAGTGCATATTTGGCTTTTATTGTCAAATACATCAAACTCTTCTATCTGTTATTGTTTGTTGATTGATTCCGTCAACTTCTAGTCAGTCTGGTTGGCAATTTCCAGTCGGTATGGAACCTTAAAAAAGCTTTGAGGTCGAATACCGCAAGGAATTACCTCTAATTCCAGCGAAACGACCAGTTTGCGCGACGCCATAAAAACCCTCATCAGGGAGACCCATTATTTTTTGGGGTCACTATTGTCGTCAGGCCTTATTGAGGCCAAACAATGCCAGCCAGAAATATTTCAGATTTTAAATTAGATTAGAAATAAAATTAAAGCTTTTAATTTTATAAAATTTAATTAGAATTAGAATTACGGAGTTGGCGAAAATTAAAATTGAACCAAAATCCGAACAGGCTTTATTTTCTCATTAGAGTGTATTTGACAATGTTTCGTGCTCCAATTTCTTCACTTTGATAGGTGAATAATAATTTAACTGCATGGCTCGAAACTTTTCAAAACTGAAAATAAAACCATATCGGACAAGGCAGCATTTTAGGTAAAATCACAAATAGATTCAAAGTTGACACACAAACATTTCACAATTTAAATTCCGACATGGTTTTATTTTTAGTTTTGGAACAAAGATTAGATTCAAAGTTGGCACACAAGCAGTTCACAATTTAAATAAGAATTAGTACGTATCTTTCTAAGTCACCGAATTAGAATCTGGCCCCGACGGCGCCGGTACCGAGACTCGATTTCGATTGCCGAATCGAAGAGCAGCGGCCGCGAAAAAAAGCGCCCGTCAAATTGCGAGCCGAGGGATTTCGCTCCGGTCGGCAATTGTCGAAAACGTCGTCTGCGCGTCGCCCGCCGTCTGTTATTGTTCGCCTTGTCGGTGATAACCTTTGCCGCGTCTTGACGGCACGCCAGGTTCATTGCGCTGATTGTCGCCTGTTCCGCGTGCCATTAAAAGGGATTTTACGATGCAATCGAATGCAGAAAGGGGTTATAGTCGGAAATTCAGCGAGGCGTTAGTACACTGGTCCGTCCGCATTGACATTAAATAGTAGGTCAGTTATCTTAGACACTGCGGCCTAAACGTTATTAAGATTGGTCGTGTAGCTATTACCCAGTTGCCAAGGGTTGGAGAAAAGCACTGAAGAGTGATTAAAAACGAGAAGATAGCGCTGTTCATGGTGGTCTTGTAAACTGACCGTATATGACGCCCGCTGAGTAAGTCGTCTGCATATTTGTTCTAGAGCTTCGTGCCAAACAGTAGTTCATGTTGGCCCATTTTTTTCAGTTAGAAACGGTAAAACGCGTAAACGACGATGTTAATAATATGTTTGACCGGTTATGCAGGCAGGTTAGAAAAAGTTTTTTTTTTGCGGCAACAATATTTACAGTTATGGCTCCGGAAGCTGCTCGAAGGGAGAATTGTACAAACCGCGCCTCGAACCCAGCACTGTGTAGCAAAATCGCTCGAGGAGAATAGCCAGACCTAATGCTCTTTTCTTGTAAGAAACGAAGGCAAATAGTGTGGACGCTCGCACAGGAGGCAACTGTAGCGAGCAAACACGCGGGCCTGATTCCTCGAAGTGTATACGAGCCCGCTACGATATTTTCCGGCACAGAGAGACGTAATGTGTACCCACGGATATCCTTACGACCCTCAGTCGCCGTTTGTATGTCACACGTGTTTTTTTGCCTTGAAAATCGCGTTTCGGTTAAACGTGAATCACCCGTCCGGTCCGAACCCAAATGACGCCCTCCTTCTAAACAGGTCGCTGTTTATCTGTTTTACGTTGTGTTGCCGTTTGTTATCGCTCCCGTTCAGGTTTTTATGGGCTTGTTGGCGAAACAGCGTTTGCTGTGTGCTAGTGTAGCCGTGGCTCCCTTCGCAGCTGTGTGCGTTGGGTGGCGTTTGGGAATTTTTCGTCTTTGTCTTGCGGTCATGGTTGCTATTTAGACACTCTATACGAGTTTACTTTTCTTTAAAGGCTTGCTATTTTCGACGTTCTACGAGTTGACTCTTTAAGCCTACTCGAAGCGAAGTGTTTGCCCTTGTTATTGTTGCTATGCACATAAAGTAGAGCACTTCCTTTCTCTTGTTACTGCAGACATGGTTCACTTATGAGTCAACGGCGCGTTTTACGCTCGATGCTTTGAAGCGCAAGGGATTTTGCAGTAAAACGCAAAGCAAATATCAAACCCCGTATTGACATGGGTGTTATTGCTTCACAGATTCGAATTAAGTTTAATTTATAAATTCCAACCTTTTATAGGTTTGGAAAACGTGGTTTAAGCGATTTGAAGAACCTTTATTACCTCCAACAATCCTTTTGTAAATTTTTTCCCCTGGAGTTTATTGACAGATCTCCACACTCAAAATGTGCTCGGTGCGGTTGGGCCAATGGACTTGTTTGTGGCAGCCGCTGCATCGTTTTTAATTGCAACCCATCCCAGCTTTAAAATGCGAGCCGTCCGCAATCGAATTTAATTGCAGCACTCTCTTGAAGTGCCTCGTATATCGCGTCACGAGCCAGTTTTTTTTTGTATGGTCGACTTGTTTTCGTGCTTTTCGCTTTGAACCCACGCAAGAGTTGTGGCGTTTGGCAGGACGACGAAATTTGTTCAAACAAGTTTCCGTATATAGGGCTTTCCAAGATTGTTTGGTAGTTAAGAGGGTGATTTATTGCTATTAATAACCTCAACTTGTAGAACTTAAATTCATGGTTTAGGCCTAATCGGGGTAAAGTAGAATCATTTTCTTACCGAAATGAATTGAATATTTTGAGATAACGTCACAAATTTACTTCATAACTGGATGTCTAAAACAACAAATCGTGCGAAAGTTACCGTTCGGTGTAGTGCACAAATATGCAACTGAAATCTTAGTTTAAATACATTTAGGGAGATAGGGGAATGGCCCGATGAAAAAGGACAATGTATCTGCTAGAATTATTTTGTTTTTATACTTGTTTAGTCATCATTGGTTTTCCTAACAGCTAGACTTGGCCAACTTTGATTAAACATTGTGTTTAAGCGGAGTATACTATTAATTACCCTTATAACACTGTTGCTAGTAACAACTGGGCCAATTTATTTTAACCTGATCATCTATATTCAATCGATTGTTCCTCCGGGCCTTCTCGGCGCTTATTCGAGGCCTGGTTACAATACAATTAAAAACAGGGACGCTTGCATATAGAATTCTCTTTGCAGCAACACTGAATTTAGTTTCACCCGCAGCACGCGAATCTCGAGCTGTCACATTACACAGGCGATAATAAGTTTGCGACCGATCCGTATAGCACGTCCTTATCGAAGTAAGAAACACGCCAATGACCAACTGTTCGCGCCCGCTGCTTGTCACAGCAGCGCTTCAGTTGACAGATTACGGGCGGCGATCAGATACGTTTGTGCCGCCTATTATTTTATCTGCGCCAGTCATCGCCCGCCGCCCAGTACACAACTACACATGTTTCGTGCGGCGGAAACGTGTTCCGTTCCGGCCGCGATGTCCTCCTTGTCACCTGGATCGCGTGACGTCACGTTGCGCTCGCGTCGCTTTTATTGTGTTTGTGACGTCGAAACGAACGCTAATGACTTTGCGTGTTGTTGGCGTGTTCGTAAAAGAGGCGAACATAAAACAAGTTGAGCTATACGTTTGCGCTATACAACGCTGATAACTGCCGTAATACAGGGACATATTAGCACCGTCGGCAAACCCCTGTCCGCTTTTAAAATAAAAATGAATTTGACTTTTCAATTGTAATCGTGCCAGCTTTATCCATCTGGTATTCCAACCCGTGCGATGCAGGGTGTTATTTTGAAACGCGGCTATTATCATTAAGTCGCCCACCAGAAAATAGTTTCTGACGACTGTTATTATTTATGCCAGATGATTTTGAGCCCGAACAATAAAAAGCTAAAATCATACGCGTACCGATCGATTTCCTTTATTTCGCTGTCTATTCCGTCTCTATCGTCGAAACCCCTCCGAAGCAGCCTATCATGCCATTCTCTCCATAGCTAAGGTATGCGTTTGATTGGCCTTAATTGCCGGTTCGGTGTATTAGCAATAGGCCGTGGGCTCGGCAGTCAAACGACCAATTGCCATTTTTTCAATGATGCGCCTCGAGTGCAGAATGATCTCTATCTGAAGAACTGCGCTATTGAATCGCTTGAGATTCCCAGTCTGACCAGCGGCGTTTGGTGAATAGCAGGAAACTGATCGCTCAGTTTAGCTTCCACATATAGCCCCTGATTGGACGCGTTTCGATTGTTGATTGCGCGGCATTTAACTGTGCCACTGCTGCGCTGAAAACTGTGGGATTCGGTGCATTTAAATCCGTCGTTTGCAATATGCTATAATCGGTGTGAATGTTTGTCTGGCCGCTATGAATAGAAGAAGCAAAAGGATCAGTGCTTTAGAAGGAAAATAACTCGGCGTTATGGCGACAGTGTAGTTTATAGGTCGCGTTTATGCCTTAATGTTTCGCTTTGATATATAGTCCTATTTTTTTAAACTGAATACATAGCGAAATTAGGTAAAAGTTTGGAGTTCAGTCGAAGGCGATAAATTGTAAGGAGTCCCGCTGAGAGGATCAAAACATTTTAAGAGGCAGTTTCAACGCGAGAATACTGCGAGGGGCGAAAGGCGCCATTCCAATTTACCGGCGAATTAACGTCTTCTGACGAAAACCGTGCCGCAACTTTTTCAGCAATTGGCCGGTTACTTGAAAAACGCGCCACATTTTAACGCCGTTGTATCAACACGACACTAAAAGTAGGCCGTTGTGACCGCTCAATAGAAAATATAACGCAGCACTTCGGGTTCGTTGGTTAACGTTTTAGGTATATTTGTCCGTTGTGTGACGTTTTAGGTTTGCGAACTCTGGAGGTGATTCAGCTCTGTCACGATTCTCTATCTTTGCCTTCCAAAAAAATCACGCGCAAAAACACGCGCGATTTAAGTCGCAATCTGACAGCCAAATAAAATCGTGACGTGTCGGTCGCCTACGTCACCTGATAACTGCATACAATAGCGGCCATCAGGGGGAATTCTGACTTTCTTCGCGGAAGTGGCGACTCCTTGATTGCGTCCTTTCGGTCCACTCAGAGGTTGAAAACAGCCGACAAAAGTGTCCACTTGTCGATTCGTGTGACCCGCGCGCCGCGAGCCGCCTTTAGTCTTTTTCCTTCATATTTGCCAACAACCAGCAGCGACTTGGTCAAACCCCTTGGTCGCGCGTGCGTCGCTCGCTGCACAAAAGGTGTTGCGCGTTTGAGGACGAGAAAAAAGAGGGCGGCATATGCGACGTCATTTCACAAGAACAGCAGCAGCAGCGGCGGTAGCAGAACAGCAGTAGGGACGCAGGCGCGAACTGTGAAACCCGAGAGGTGCGAGCGAAGTTGAGAGGAAATAGGCTTCGCGGGCCAGCCGAGCCGAGGCGTCGTTTGCTCGCTGCTGAAAAATCACACTGAACACGCGGCCGACGACGACGGGACCACAATAAATACTGTAGTAGTAGTGGCGGCCACACGATACCAGATATAACGCAACGCTGCTGTTAGGCTTGTTGGAAGTTCAGGGCTACGAGATACCAGATATAACGCAACGTTGCTGTTGCTGTGCTTGTTTAAGGTTCAGTGTTAAGGAGCGGGTCGGAAGTTTGCAGTTTGTTTCCGTTTAGACGGAGGTTACAGGTTTATGGTCTTGGTTCAACCGAGTTTTTTGCATTGTATCAACTTTTACCTTCAAAGGGCGTCTTTACTTTCGTAGAAGTTTTGCGTCGACTGTCACGATCACGGCACGATATAACTTGTTCCTTGTTGCATAAGTTAATGTACACGTTAGACAGCTTACTTACATTGAGCGAAACTAAAAACTGAAACTAAAATAAAATTTACTCACTGTAATGTCGATTCGTTTTTAGTCTCGTTCTTGTCATTTGGGGACTTACGATGAAAAGTATTTTTGAATCAAAAGTCATTTGCCTACAGTTTTACATTTAAATAAGAACTTTTATTAACGACCCCGGCCAGGAAAATAAAACTTTGTTCGTCTATGTAATGCATTTAAAAATAAAAAAAATCTAGGGGAAAGCAAAATATACACTTTATATTTCATGCATAGTAGATTTTCGGTCAAATGCAGTTAACAGTGAAGTCCTTGTTTGACGTTGAGGTATTTCATGTCAATCAATAGGCAATTAAGCGTGATATTGAGAACCAGGGTATTACCTATTCTGTTCCCGACGCCAAACGTCGATAGAATGATGGACTTTAATTTACTGGCTTTCATCGATCATCATGTTTCTGCCAATGCGATATCGACCAATTCTGTCTGCGCGATGTTCCTTAATCAATGCATATAGACTTCGAGAGACGATCGCCTTAATTTTGGATGAACTCGTGTTTTGCAACAATGACTCAATTTTCGGTCAATTTCGTGTACAGATCGGTTATTCGAGAGTAGATTTCGCTGTAATAATGCCAGAGCTGTCAAACACTATGATAAGGACGTTTTGCGTTTAAATGCCTCGGCGCAAATATTTGAGGTTATCTTTGATGCAGCCGACCGCAGAAAAAGTACGGTTTAAGATCGCATCAGCGTAACTCGACAGTGCGTCATCGAAATAGCCTTCGTCGCGTCTCGCCAAAAACGCCCGAAAACGCGGCCAAAGCGGTAATTACTCGGCTTGCAAACCGTGACCTCGGCACAGGTATTATTGCGCACACAGCTTAAACTTCTGGCCTTGCCGCAGCAGTAGCTGAAGATACCAGCACCAAAAATCGCTAAACAAACAACTTAGCTTAGCTTAGAGCATGCTGCAACACTTGCTATGTTTGTGTTTCACTTTAAAACGACCAGTCGATTCTTTTTACTGCTATTCCCAGTACAGCGAAGATTTATTTTAAACAATTTGTTCTTTGAATACGTGTTTGAATATCGTCAGTTTGCTTGTAGGTTAAGTTTTGTAGCAAGTTTGCTTACGCACGTGTTGTCACGTATATGTTCAAGTGTTTTTGGTCGGTTTATGTTCTATAGACGCGGTTTATTGGTTACACGGTTTATTGGCTGCGCTGTCTAGCCTGGTGGCCTATGCACGGGTTCAGAACGACGCCTATGTAAATCCTTCGGAAGGGGTCGGGCGTCGATTTCAATGCGTCTATAGCAGGAAATTTAAATTGCCTAGCGAAAGCTCTGTATAGCAATGCCTAATATATACATTTCTCTGATCGCTTGCATTCAAAATTGCCATGACGTGTTTGTTGTGGTGCTTTTCCTATTAGCTGCCAGCAGGGCGCGAGATTCGCTATTGAACTAGAACGACTTTGGCGAGTATGAAAGTGTATTTTTAAACCTAAGGCTATAAAATGCTTAAACAGCAAATTTACACAATTGGTAATCGGTAATATGGATTATTATCATCTTAGGTATATTTTTTGTCTGTTGATTAATATGTGTTGCCAGTGGACACCAGCCTCTCAAAGACTTGCAAAACAGGTTTTAACACAATTGGTTGGTGGGTTATAGAGTTACGGGCCAGTCGCGTATCGAATTGCGATAATACAAGACAATAACGACCTCGTCGACTGGTAGCTATCTTTTTGTGATCTCTGGACACAATTGCTAGCCAACCTACGCGAGAAGCTTGATAAGCTATTATTTTGTGAACCAGAAAAAATTCCCCTCCTCCGTGTAATTTGAACTATGTGTGTGTCGACCAAACCAGGGTACGACAAAAGGCCGCGAGCAGTTGTGGGCAAAATGCTGTAGAAGTGTGGGCGGCTGAATAAAAAACAAATATTTGCTATTGTTAAAATGTTTTAACCGCAAAATGTGTGGACACAGCACACCAAACAGACGTGACATTTGTGGTGGAACTGGTTTTGAAATAGTCGCGATATGAATAATGACAGTGTTATGCTCGCAAGGGGCTATCATTTGCGTAGTCTTATATCCTATAAAGTGCCGTATAGCAGCTTTTCCACGACACTTGATCGCCCACGAAAATGCGGTATTTTGCCTTGGAACGTTTTCGTATGAAATTGCGCACCAACTGTGGGAAAGCGTCTAACAACAGAGCCAATTCGGGCTTGTAGATAAACAGTTCCTCGCAATCGAAGCGAATTACACGACGGCGGTCGCCCAACAACCCAAGTTTTATTGCTCGCTCGCGTAATTGCTCCGAGCGCTGGAAAGCGAAATAATCGAGCTGGTGTGCGACTGTGTGCGTTTAGAGGTGCTACAACCGCGGGGCCTTCGCGAAAACGAAACCGTTCATTACGGTCGTCATTTTGTTCCATTTTGCCGGGAGGGCTAACTTACGCTGCTAAACTCCAGCAAACTTACGTAGTCCTTAAAAACTATTTTAGTATCACATTAGTACATCTGCACTAAATGGAAACAGGGAACATTTTGTATGAAGTTTAGACTTAACAACAGGCTACAAAAATGTAAATAAATGCATGGGTTTAAACTAATATTGACTATTTTTAAATTAGCCAAATATCCATGTAAACGGACCCAGTAAGGCAATTGGGGTAAAATGCGCCGGCTGGCATCCAGGCGTTAAGGGTCGGTTAAAGTTCGCGTTACCTTGCCCCTTCCTCGCACAGTTGTCGGTTAAGTCAATGCTTTGACATCCGTACCCTGAGCGACGAGCGTGTGTTTTCATCGACGGCTGGCAAGTAACGCGGCGTCTGGCGGAATATTTTGCGGTTCAACTGCTAAAATATTGATGCCGCCGAAGGAAGTGGAGGCCACGCGTGCTAATGTCTCGGAAATCGACCTTAATCTTAAGCTACTTTCGTATGCCAAAGAGCTTCACCTTGTAGGCCCGGTTTTCCCGTTGTTGCCAGTGGAGTTGCGCGTTTGCCTTTTAAAATAGGCCGTTTGTAACTGTTGCGGTCGTCATTTATCAATGTAAATATGCCGAGAATGCCCCGACTATGTTACGCTTTTTTGCGATGTTATCTTCTGTGCGAACTTCCGAGCAATATTTGACTTTAAAAAGAGGAAGTTTGGCGGTACACAAAAGTAAATGGTCGTTAGCTGCAAGAGATCTGGGCTCAAAAGTTGAAATTTTAAAGAAGGCAGAAATTAAAAAAAATAAATATAATAATAATACTTGACCCACCCAAACCCAAACGCCAACTCGCACCCTACCCCTAAATATTGTTAGCTATATTTTCCCCCGGGCGAAAATGTGGTAGGATTCTAGACCAGCGCCGAGATCTGTCCTATTGTAATTTGTTTTCCTTGTGCTGTTTTCGCCATAACTGATCGTTTTTGTTTCGTCGTCTTATCGTCCTATTACCTATCTTTGGGGATCGTAACATATTATTAGGTTCTTAAATATTTTGTGCAATTTCCGTTAAGTTTCGTTTTAGCGAGCACAGTTTCGTCATGGCTTTCCGCCGTGCCACAAGCACTATTACCCTATTTGGTTTTAGCAGTTTTTTGTAGTGGATTTCAACCCAATCAGCAAACAAGAGTAAATCGGGCAAATGCGTGCTGTGGCGCTGCCGCAAATGTCCCTCCACATCCTGGTCAGGCATTATGTCGTCACAGCACGGCGTGTCACGTCACAAGCGACACCATCTCGGGCTAAGCACGTTGATTTTTCTCCGAGAGCGTTCTCATTTGTCTTGTGTTAACCAGTGTGTTGTTTTCCGGTCAGCTTATTGGGCTATTGTTGAAGAGCCGTGCGCCGGTTGCCGCGTAATTTATTGTTGTTTGGGGCAGTGTGTTGGCGCAGCTGTGTTTGACGGTAGTTTCGCCGACTTGCGTCAGTAGTTGGAGCCAGAAAGACGATTGATAGCGCTGTTTAACCGACCAGCAGTGGTCAAAGCAAAGGCGGAACTAGTGTTTTTGTTAGATGGCTAAACCGATTTTACCTCAAGTGTGTTCAACCGCTTATTACAGCATAAGTTACCGATAGTGTTATACAACCACGGTTGCCAATTTCGTGCCCATTTATAAAATAGCATATCCATAATAAACCAACAGGACATTGAATTGACAGACAGTTATTTGCTGTACGCCTTCAGGCACATTTTAAGAAATAAATTTTGTGTATATTTTGCCTGTCAGGAAAGCAGTTTTACCAACATCTGCCAGTCATTGGCAACAGTATACTGTTAGAAACTTATTTTCTTTAATATAACAAAATGTAACGTCGACTGCTGTGTTTCCTTTTTCGAAGCTGTAAAAAATGTTAACCGAAAACTGAAGCGTTGAGTGAGCAAAGAGCAAAAAAATCGGATTATCGCCCAAACTCAGTCTCTCCTGGATCTGGATAAAAGCGACTGAAAATCGACAGAAGAAGATATGGCATCGTCCGCGTCTTCGCTTCGCAACAACAGTTCGCTCTTCTTCGAGCCGACCAGCTCCCCTCCGCCGAAGAGAACACCCCCGGACAGTCTCTCCACCGACTCGGGCTTCGCGACAGAGCACGCGTTCACGACCTGCTACGAGAACCCGTGGACCCCTCGCTTCGCCCCAACGCGCCGACCGCGCGCTGCAACGGCCTTGTGTAACCGACCCAGGACGCCGTTCAAGGTCAGGTTGCTGGACTCTGCCGAGCACAGGGTGTACCCCATCTTCGACGACCCTCCGCCGCCTGGGACCTCCTTGCCTGCCGAGGTAGCGAGCCTGGATTCCAACCATATACCCGTGAGCAGAAGCTTCTCGAACGACGCCAACGAGCGCAAGTCACCTGGACGCCGCCGCTCCACGCTTCGTCCACTCTCGATGATGGCTGCCACCGACGACCTGGATCTTCAACTTGAACTGGAGCGGCCTCCGAGCGCCGGTAAAACGCGCGACTCTTCAGTGGTGATCGCGCGCAAACCATCGGCAGCTTTGGTTGAGCCAACTTTAAGCTTTGCCGGAGTGGAGCCTTCGCTTGATGAAGCAGCGGCAGACGACGCGTCCCAATGGCTGCAGGAAATCGAGCAGACCACACCCGCCGTTGTGATGCGCGTAAAGAAAGACTCGCCCGAGCAGACTTCCGAGAAAAAGTCACGCCGCAGATCGCTTCCCTCCATGTTCGGTCTCAAGCGCAACTCGCTCTCCGGCCTGGCCCTCTTCCGGAACGTTTTCGGCGCCGCGCGTTCTCATAGCAACGAGCTGGACGAGGACATGGCCAAGACGCCGCCGACCGAGGCGCCAGTTAAGCCGAACGATTACGCGCGTCGTCAATCTTTGCCCGACGGACGCTTCGCGGACGCGTTGCTAGGCAAGGCCTCTTCCGGAGGACGCAAATCGCGGAAGATTTCCTCCGCCTCTTCCCTCTCATCCAACTCCTCTTCGTCTTCTTTCGGGAGCAGATGGCGTCCGACCCAGCGTCGGAAAGAGAGAAAGCAAAGGTAAGGCTGGTTATTTGAAAGACAGCCGCATCCTGCGTATAGGTTTTCATACCGACATGGCTTTTTTGTTGCTGCTAAAAATCAACACTTTCCACGTTGAACGTCAAAGGCGTTAAAGTTCAGGTTAAAGTAAACGTAAAACTGTTCAGGTTTTTGTAAATATAAACTGTTCAGGATAAGGTAAAGACAATTTTTTTGCAGTAAAATGTAGTTGGATTCTTAACGTGAATACCCATTTTTAACGTGAACACCCTTGAGAATGATATGTGTTGTCGCTATTCTGCTACTCGCCATTTCTACTTTTCTCCTACTTTGTCGCCTAAATATGCGCTGTTTATCACTTGAAAAGTCGTTTTCGTCAAAACTGGTGTTTTCAACTCGAAATCGCACCCCGCCGAGCAAATCACACGTGGTTTGCGAAGTGGCGATAGCTTCAATTAAAGGATTATCTTCACGGCCAGTCTGAATAGTCGCGGTTTGTTTTAATTCAGCTGTGCCATTTGGAACCTCGACACCGATCGGGTTTATTTTCGACGCCGACCGTAATTAACTGGCCTGTCACTTCACTATTTTGGTAGGTGACATCAGAAATAGTGCTGGTCGTGAAATGGCGCTTTTCCAATTGATTTCTTTAAGTGGTGCTGGAGCCGGAAGTGTGACAAACGATTGAAAACCGATCACTCATTTGAATTTTGTGGCTGCGCGAATAACGCGTCACCACGTGTCGGACAGTTTTATTTTTGATGTCCGCCAGGTGGTGCTAGATATCACGTTTAAATTCGAAATATGAACTGGTCTACAGTTTGCGCTTTCACTGCAAAAACAAAGCGACGTTTTTAACTGGCCTTCGTATTTATAAATTTGCTAATTTTATTCAGGGTTGTTGCAATATAATTAAACGAGACGCGAAAATCCAAAATACGCAGCATTAAAAAGTGACAATTATAAATGCCAGAGAAAATAACAAGTGGGTTGGATTTGAATAGTTTTTAAAATAAATTTCAATATTAGCATTCGTTTATCCTGTCCGGCGAACTTTAACGAGAGCACAAACATCAGGCAAGCGCAATATATCCCAGTTAGCGGCAGTCAGCTGTCTTTTCATCATCGGCGAGTGACGTAGTTTGCGCTATGGCGTCGGCGCCGTCACCTCGGGGGCAGGGACTTGAAACGGCGCCGCCCGACCCGGCCCGAGTGCCCCCCGGGCGTCAATCACCGTCCCCGCTTCTTATTGGCTCGGGTGTCAAATCGGGTCGGCACATAATCGACTGCGTCTTACTCGGACAGATGTTGTTTTAGCCGGGTCGCAAACCAACGACGGTCACCTCTCTTGTGCATATGAAGACGTTTGTTGCGCAATTCGCCCAAAGCCGTGTTTACTTTGCACCCGGTAAGCCCCTATTTGTAGGGTTGCCGGTAAATGTGCTATGCTGGCTGGAAGGATTTCCTGACGTCGCTGGTTTCCTTGTTGCCACCTTTTGGCATAATCGCGTAATTGCGGTTATTTTTGTACACAGCCGTATAGTGCCTTGACAAACAGACTGTTTACCTAAACTAAATTTAGCTGAAATAAAAATGATTTTCCATACATTTCATGTTTTTTTTTTATATATTGTGAGCTTTCCATTGTACTACGAGTTTTCGGTGTCATTCACCCCGACGAAGGCGACTTGCATAGGTTGCCGAAACGTTGTTTAAAAATTACAATTACCAGAGTAGCAGTTTTGATTAATATTACTATGCCTGTTAGGAACAGTGAATGTAAACGATTTGATGTAAATAATAAAAGCGCGCTGAGAAGTTACGGTGCAGTCATAAGGTGGTATGAGGTTTCCCAACGAGAGCGAAAACATTTTCTTACGTCATCGTGACGTCATGCAGTTGCTGCGGTCACTCGAATGTTTCTATTGTGCAAACTTAGATCTATCAATCTAAAATTCCCAGCGTTACGCAGCACAGCTATTTCGTGCGCAGCGAAACGCGCACTTTTGTCACGATTTAACTTGCGCTGCATAAATGTTCGATTGTTGGCTTATTGCGATAGTTTGGCACGGCTGCTTGGCGTATTGTGTTTCTAAGAGCAAACGCAATTGGCTGCTGTCAATACGACAATATACATGATTGTTTATGGTTCGACAGCTGGAATAACACGTACTTGACGTAGTTAATTGACAGCTGATTTGCAGTTATAGGCGCTCTACAATCCATTTTATTCGCTCGTATAGGTCCGATTAATTGGGATCAGACAAAGATCGCTAAGAGAAGAAGACAAACGCTGTTCGATATACCCGAGTGCTGAGTGTAATAGTGGGCTTGCCCCTGTTCTGAAAACATTTCGTTATTGTTTGACACGATGGTAGTTAATTATAAACAATTCCAACACATGTTGTAATGCTATTTTAATGATCCCTTATCTGTCATCTTCTTGCTACTTTTTACATTTGTCTAATACCGCCACAATCAATTTACTTTTTAATTCCGGGTAAAGTTGTATAAATTTTAAACAGTTGAATCCTATTTTTGGCGAGGAGTTCCTACTCTTAAAAAAGAAAAGCAACAACAACAAAAACATCCTGAGACAGTTTATCTTGGGGAGCGGAAATCGAAACGCTGATTAGGCGTCCTGCCCGCGCTGGTACATTCGTTTCATCAATGTCTTGTATAAAGAGATAGATCTCCTTGCAAATCACGTTGCAAACCTTGTCGAATCGCGCGGAAATCCTGCAGGATTTACTGGATGAGACGTTTAAGCCTCTTTTGAGAATACATCAGACGTCAACCAGCGGCCTAATACACCGGACGCTATTATGCAAAAAGTACATTTGTGGTTTCACACCTTTGACAATTAACAGGATTATGATAACTTTGGAGGCGATTCGGACAACACGAATTTCGTTTTGGTTTTAGTATGATGGTAATGTCATATTTAATACGCGGAATTGTAAAGGCTTTCACCAGCGAAAGCCTTCCCGTCCATTTCCCAAGACGAATAAGCGCACCTTATGTAATACTAACAATCCCGCGTACACAACAGGCGGGCGCGGTCGGCCCTAAACACATTACGTTTCCGGCCCTGACCCCGGCATAAGCGCCGATCAAACGCACCCGGGTCATCGGGCAACGACGCTGTCGGCTCTTGTTAAAGATAATTCGTGGCAATATGTGCGATTTTCCGTGACACTCGATCCAATCGCTCGCCTTGAATGGCTTGAGAAACTGCGTCCACGCGAAGGGCTGTATTCGACTGTACACAACTGTATAATGCGCGACAGAACGGATTTATTGCTTGAGTTGATTAACGATTTGTATCTGAATTGGTTTAGGAGTTATGCTAGAACCGAGTTAGGTGCTTCAGCTACCGTACAACAGTTGCCATTTTAAGTTTGCCCTTTAATCTGATACTGTGGAAAGGTTGAAAACATGTTGGAAAATTGCTGGATTTGTGTTGTTCGAGGAAATGGCAGGTTTTGGTGTGTGTGAGTGACTCATGCGTGAAGGCCGTTTTAAAGACGCGCAAACCGCAACTGTATATTTTTATTTCGTGCACGACAAATCCAAATCGATCTCCCCCTATAAGCCAAAAATTGGATATCCCGAAGCTTGGGTGCAAATCGTCGCTTTATAGACGACACGATAGTTCTTGGTCGTTATTATCTTCATTGGGTAACAAAGGAATAGGCAGAGTTTAATTAAATAGTTGGTTCAACGACCAAAGTCGACCGTGTCAAGTTATATTGCGGGATGTTTGACTCAAAATATGCAAGTTTCGTGCACGATTGCACTGGAGATGTGTCGAAATTGTGGCGAGGGTATTTAACGTTGAACACGATCGAGGCAATCTGCCGGTTTCGGACTGGCGACCTGCACTGTCATTTGCGGAACAAGTGCCATCTAGGTTTAGGTTTAAATCGAGTCGTGAGTCGTTAGCGCTAAGTTTAGCAAACCAATTATATTATATTTGGGCGAAGACACAACATTTAATCAGTCGCGAACTTTGGCACTGTTAATGATGCTGTCGCGTATCCAGCGTTTTGGCAATCTGCCAGAGTTCGCCATTTCACGAGATTGAGTGCGAAATGTGGTTTAAATGCAAAAAAGGTCGAAATTGCCAGTTTAAGCTTTCTGTTTGCCAGAAATTAAATTTACTTGGACAAACAATGCCAGAATATAAACTAGATTGCAGATTGTACACAAGAAGTTAAGTTATTTCTTTAAAATTAAACAAAATAAATTAAATTAAGAATTAAATGAATTCGCTCAAAAGACACGCGTAGTCTTCCAACAGGAGTAAAAACAACGAGCGCCAAGCAAAAAGATTTCCTGTTATTACGTCACAATGGTAGCGTGTGACCAGGTGCGTGTTTTGAATCCGGAGCGCCGCTGTTTGCGCAACATTGCCAGCCGATCGGCTCCGTGTCGTCGCAGCTACACCAGTCGGGTCAGCAGGCACTTAAGGGAAACGACTAATGTCGTGATGCAACTGGCAAGGGACGATGAGTTTGCCACGTGATGTCCGTGATTTGAACTAGGGTCGTGAGAACTCGATTGCGGGGAGAAATGCTGGAACTAGCTTGTAATATCTTGTGCAGGGCATGCTGCCTTATTTGGACAGGAATGTTGACTGGGCTAAAGGACAGGGCCTATCTGCTTTTTCGTGTTTTCGTGTTTCCTTTAACAAGCAATGTTAGTCGAACCTGTGCAAACATATATTCTATGCCGTATGCTACGTTTGTGATGTCGTACCCGGAAAGGGTTGAGCTGACTAAAAGCCAAACACATTTGTATGTTGCTACTGAATGTAGTCATAAGCGTTTAGATCATTGGTTCATTTTTAGTGGCGTTATTCCTAAAGGCAAATTTCGTGGATTGCAATTACTCCTTTTAAAAATATGTTCAACTTGGGTTCTACAATAAGAATGACTTCAAATTTTGCCGTACGTTCAAGGATTAAAATGTTTAACATCCGATGGGCTTATACTATCTTTTGTCATTTAGCATCTGAAGATTGCATCTCATATCATTGTCAAAATGGCCTCCTACACATTGTTAAGTTCCATCTTAGAAGGCGGTTACCAAAAGGTTAAGTAAGACCGGTTTGGATCTTTGCTTTGGCTTAAAACCGCATAAATCGCTCACTCGCCGCGTTCTGATAAAAATGACCGCGATAGTTAACTGCGCTCCCGTTGAATCGATAAGGACGTGGATTTCCTTCGACGAAAAAATTTGTTTTCAACACGTAATCGTGGAAAAACTCCTGTTTTGCTGAGATATATGCCCCACACGTCACCTTGTAATTGTCAATTGACCGAGTGGGCGACCGAATCAGACTTGCGCGTTCCACATAAAGCAACCCAAGCGATTTGCTTTGAAAGAGGATGTTGACAATTGCTGAGGGACCGGTCGCCTCCCCAGGGTATGAGCTTCCGCACGAAAACAAAATCCAAGAATATGATTCGCTTGTAGAGCGATGTCTAAACGTTTGGAGCAGTTGTTCGAACGTTTTTGCGTTTATTTATACCGTACGCCTAGTTTCGTTTCAGCAGGTCGTTTCTTCTGTTTCATCAGCCGCTAAACCTCTTTTTGCCGACTCACCTTTGACGGGTTTCCTGGCTGATTGTTTCATGACGAAAGCTGCGCTCTTAGCGCGTCTTCAGGAATTACGTGTTTAGAGCGGCTTCTATATCTGACTTCATAGACGGGCGACCCGCTGTCTATACAGTCTCACGGAAACGCGGCTTTTCACGTCACGTCAGTGATGTCGTCGTCACCAGTAGTCACAAGGATCGTTTGTGACGTCATAAGGGTGTCGATTGCTGACGGCGATTTGTTGTTGCAATATAAGTTTGAAAGTTTTTCATTATTCAAGAGAGTTACAGTAGCAAACTTAGTGGTAGGGCGGGTTGCTTGCCAGTTATTTTTATTTTATTTTTAAAGTACAAGTTTTAATTCGTTTTGAGTCATCTTGTTTTGATCAGATTCCCTGTAGTAAACGCTACACAGCTTGACCCTTACGGCGAACTTAGTAAAGAAATATTGTGGGAAAGTAACATCGCCCGGCTTCCTGTGTTTGTCAACACCGCTTCCCCCCTACCAGTACGGTGTTGCGGTTTGATTAATACGGCCGCGAGCTTGGCTGGCGAAACAGCGCTGCTTCTGTCTTCAAGATTGATTTCCCAGGCTGTTCTGGTTTCTGTTCAAATACCAGCTTTGCCCAGCGTCTTGTCGTTGCCGGTGCGTCGCTTGTTTGACCGGGCGCTTAACATCTGTTTCCGCAAGCTTTGCGCAAATAGCAGCGCGATCCAGTATACTATACAGGGAAAGTCGGAAAGCTGCTAACTGTTTAACTTCGCGAAATGTCGTTTGTGTATCGCAGGTAGGAATTGTGGAATCGTTGTCGACCGATCTGTTTAAAAAGCCAATTTTAGTATTTTTTTGTGGAAAATCGTGTAAAACGCCCTTGGCTAATCTGAGTGCCTGGAAAAAAAGTTATATACCGTATGCGTCGTTGGTCTGTCAGATATTTGTCTTCGTACCTGGTTCTAGTGTTATTTATGAGATTGTCATTCTCCCATTAAAGTGCGTAAATTTCATCTCTTTTTCTGCAATTTTAGAACATTGCCTAATTTGCAAAATACCGCTTGGTGTTAACTGTTAAGTGATATGTTATTTTGCATGGAAAATCCCGCACCATATTTGCTTTAAGGAGATAATTGAAATCTAGAACCTATTTTGGAGAAATTTACTAACCCAGGGAATGACATTATACGTTACGAAAAGCTTTTGATGTCTGTATTTGGCCTTGAGCGGAGTAACTCTTATTAAGTCCCTATGTTGTCAATTTCGCGCAAATCGCCTTCACGTGTTCTGCTGTGACTCATGCAGTTAATCAGGCCAGCCTCATTTTCTCCATCATGTTTAACCGAATTCAATTTTTTTGACCCAAATATGATCACTTGAAAAAAAAATCGAATGGCACTCGGCAGAAATCACGCTTAATTGTTGTTTATCAGCTTCAGCTGCGCGATGGGTACTCCAAGGCTCTCGTTGTAACAGCAGAAAGTTTAGTCAAGTGCACACCTGCCTTCAGGTTGTGGTAGTACGTGGGCTGAGGAGAAAAATCAGATCTCGCTATGAGTCAGTCTCCCTCGGCTTCGCTTAATTACGCGACGCCTACAAGCCGATTACGGTAAATAACCGTGTACCGATGCTTATCGCGTCGGCTGGAAATTTTTGCGTGCCACAAAAGTTTCACGGCGATATTTCTCCTTCGCTATACCTTGTCCCGAGCTAAACCGCGCTAGAGGTGAGGCAAAGTTTTCGCGGGCGCCCGTTGCTATCGCTGCAAATTTCCGACGCCCTTTCTGTCAACAGCAACCGTTTCTCAATTTAACGCTGAACAGTGTCCAGCGAGTCGAAACACCGCAGCGCTTAAGACAAAAGTTTGTTAACTTTTAAAATGCAAAACTGCATGCAAACGGCGGCTGGTATGAGACCTTGGTTAGGACCTGAGTGTCGCCAACTAATTAGTATTGTTAACACTGTCGATTGTCTAGTCACCAATTGGCTGTTTGATCGTGGCGAAATGAGAGCAGTGTTAATCAGCAGATCACGTGCTTACCAGTTGGCCTTGCTGCCGCGATGCTCACCCATGCGTGTAAGACTGGTTTCAATTACTAAGACCGGACGGAGTGCGAATTACTTGTGGCATGCTGTCTGTCTCAGCGCCTCGCCTCGTGTTGTACTGGTTCTGGCAGCTTTTCTCGCCTTGTGTTTTATTTGGAATTCGAGTTGTTAGTTTTTAAGATGTGGTGTAGTGCGAATTAGGCTGTTGTGAAATTCGTGAGCTCGTACGAAGGCCAAGAGATTTCAAAACAAAGACGAAACCGAATTAGCTTTATATTCAAGTATACCGTAGGTACCACAACTCAATCAAGTAAGAATGTAACATCTATCATTAGAAAAAAATATTTTCGAAGACGAACTGATAGTGTTTAAATAAAGTTGGGTGATCGTATATAGTAGAGTATAGGCACTTTGATAGATTATATAAATAAAAAAAACAGCTCCTCTGGTAATTGTAATTACAAGATGAACTGTTTTTTTATTTATATTATCATGCCTGCTAGCAACAGTTTATATTTTGATAGATTGGTTCACGAACTCCGTGAAATTTGCTGCAAAGTGTTGACAAGGTTAAAAGTGCGCGTGCGAATTATATATAAGCAGTGGATAAGTCACGTTATACGTGGAGGCCGTATAGGGCGGTTATACCGCTCTTAACGTGTTATCTGATAGTTTAAGCACCCTGAACTAATTTAGGTCGTAAAAATCGCGTAAAAGGCGTGCAGTCGATTAAGCGAGGCTTTATATGTCAAGATACATTTTATTGCTTTGCCGCTTGTTTTCCCCGAAATATATGCACACGATGCTACTTATTTATCAGGTTAGGTAACGTTTTGCTAAGTCGGTAGTGCGTTAACATGAACAGCATAATAAAAATATCGTACGCCCGAAAAGCACGGCGCCATTTGGTTTCAGACTCAGTCAACACCGTTAATTAACGCCAGTCAGTTTTCTGGACGAAACTGTAACGCAAGCTGTCGGACTGGTAATGATTTATTCACTAAAAAGTCCAGTCGTGTCTAAGCGAAACGGCGCCCTATAGCAATCGGCCGCGTAACAAGGCGATTGATAAAAAGTCGCCGCCAGGTTTTAACATGTTTCACACCACTACGTATGCGACCAGAGGCGTGTTAAACGATTTTTCGTATTCACCAGCAGAGCTGTCAATTTAAGCCAAGCTTGTGCTTCGTGCGTGAGTGTGCCTTTGTCAAATTAAGCCGAAATATTGACGGCGTCGTGACCGCGTGGTGAAAACAGCAATCTGTCTTCTCATAGACTCATAGAGCCATCGCTACAGCCGGTATTATTCTGTTCGTCAAATAAACAGTGGCTTCCTGTAGAGTAGGCCCTGTGGCATTGCGGGTTGTTTGCCCTTTCCGCTGACCGCAGCAGCGCGTATTCTGCTATCAACTCGCGTGTTTATTGTTCGTTCTTCTGCCTGGTATTTTTTCTGCTAGTCGTTCGAGCCGCAAAGACCACGGTTTTTGGAGGATTCCGGACGCCGTTTTATGCGTTTTTAATTTCGGCTTCTAGACATCGCGGCCATTAAGGTGGAGACGTTGATATCAATTTCGCAAAAAGAAGATATAGATTGCGTTCCTAGCATTCCTTTTTCGATGCCGTCAGCTCGTCAGAATACCGACCGCCGAATTGTGTTGACCTGTCAAAAACGGATGTGTTCGTTAAAATTTAATTTCCACCGCTGACCACACAAGGAAAAGTGCCAAAAAGTTTAGCCTGACAGCTTCCGGTCGAGTTTTGCCGCTTTTGTGCAAAGTCGTGTGAACATAATGTTCACTAAAGAGGGGTGGAGTCTAGACTGTCGAGCTCAAATCAGCATCCGTCGAAACGTTTTGAACCTCGTCCTATTTTGGCTACTTTTGTAATGACACTGTCATGTTAAGCGTTTGGTGTGGACCGTTATCTAAGGGTAGTTTCTGTTGCTGTTATTTATAGCAGAAGTCAACCTCTGGTCATAGTAGGCGACGAAATGTTGATGACCTAACCCATTAAGGTGTACTTGGTGGTCGACAGAATGGCGCAATCGTGGTTAGATTCAGTTTGAGAGTGTCAGCAAAACGCAATCTGTTGGTTGGCTTGTCGTCTCACGTTAACGCAGTCGAGATGCCCGGTACGATTTACGCGGCGATGTATTATTTATGTATTCCAGGCGTTGCTTTACAGAGTATAGGGTAAATGGACAGACTAAGCAAGCGAATTTTCTGTACACATACAGTGGCCTTTCGCGGAAAGCTTTAAATACATCCTTTGCTTAGTTTTCCTATTTGAGAAACTAATCCCACTAATGATTCTGGTGTGTGTAGTTGCCATAATGTGTTTGTCTGGGTTTCGAAAGGCCTATTGCATTGTGTGTAGGAAATGTTGGAAAGTAATGCCTAGACTAGAGGTCGGGAATTTGCCATGTGGTTAGATCGAGCTCATGATTTAGGATAGAAGTCTTGAGAAACGTTTTTGCACCACTTGTGTGGAAACCCTGAATAATCCATTTGTCACGCGGTTGTACTTTGCGACACTGGAGCGAAATTTGTGTTGCGAGCTTTCACTTGTTATTGCCCTGGTCGCGTCACGAAACATGTGGCATTTGTTCCGGAAAGGCGGCGCGAATGGCACATCACATTCAGGCAATATGCGCAAACATCGTTTTGTTCGCACGCTCGTTCCTGCAATTGGTGCAGGCACCTTGTGTCAATAGACACGCCCTCGAATCGCAAGATAGCAAAAGTCAGCCGAGACGTCTGTAAGGTGGCTCATTAGATGTGATAATAGGCGCACAAAATATAAAACAGCCCTTTGGGTATGTTCGTTAATTAATAGGTTCGTTAATAGAGGAATGAGGTGGCACTATGTAAAGACAAATTATATTTTCGGGTGAAAACTTGTCGAGAATTCAAAACAGCTTGTCGAGAAATTCAATACGATGTGTCTTTACGTATAGTGTCACCTGATTCCTCTATTTAAAATGAGAAAGATACGGCCTTTTACAAAGAAAAGTTTGTTATTATTGTGTCTACAAGACGGTAAAGGTTTTGTTGCAAATTTAACACAGCTTCAAATAAAAATGTGCGCCGTCGTGATATATTTTCTACAATGCGCCACGTCGCCATCATTTTTCGGATTTATTGTGTTTATTGAAACGCCTCAACCACCGACGCAATATTAATGACGCATTTTCGTAAATGTGTCCCATTGGTCTTGGCTTGTGTATTTTCTCCACACGGTTGTTAAGTATCGCACACTTTTGTAGTGTTTTAACAACAGGATATTGCTTTAGTTCGTCGAAACCATTCAAAGTGCTGTTTTCTACTGTTTTCATGTGTTAAAAGCGTGAGTTGGGTTTATCTGATGACGCAAAATCTCTGTAAGCCGTAATGAAACACGCATTGAGATTGATCTAAATCCGACGTACGCATGTTTTGTTATATACAATAATAATGTTATGTGGTACATTTCGTTTACTGTCAGTCGATTTTATTCCAGTTTCAAGTCATTTGGGCAAACTCCCTTGCGCCGCACAGCGGATATGTTTTTTTGTATTTATAAGTCCTCTCTAGTGCAGCCAGGATTCAAAAATTTAGCGCGACTGTATAAGTATTTAAAGTGAGTAGAAATCGAAATATCTAGATTAACCTCAAAGGGCTTAAGTCGTGATGTTTTGGTTTGTTAAAAAGACTTCCTTGCATTTTGGTCTTTCCGGCGTCTTATCATATGATTGCTGTCCAGTGCGACTTTTTGTAAACACGGCGATTCTGGAATGATATGTTCGTGTTTGTTACTCGGTTGCAAACAACACTATATTGGAAAATGTTGAGAAATTGAGCAAACTACTTACAGCAGGTGTTAAGCGCAGTAAACATTCGACGTTTGTACCCGGGCGACCTTTTCAAGCTGTGTCAAAGGGCATGATGCAATTGTCAATTGAGATGCAATCGTTTATACCCAAACAAGGTCCAAGCAGTCGTCCCAGATTGCGCTTAAACCGGTCGATGATGAAATCACTCATCGAATGATTGGCGTCAATGCTCCTCGATCGTACCCGTCGCTACGGCAACCGTAAGCAATGCGCATGCGTGAGAGCGCGCGCGCACAATGCCGGTAAGCCGTTGCAAAAATAAAAGCTCGAAAAAAAACGGCGTTCGGGCTGAGGTAGTCGCCGGCGTGTTTTGACAGTCATTTTCTCTCCGTGCCCTAAACTCGGTGTTTTTCTTTTTTCCGTCTTGTTGTTTCGCAGCAGCGCCTGTTTATTTTCCTAAGTTGTTAGGCATTTGCACGCCTCTGTGGCTAACCTTTAATTCCCTTCATTGACGCGTTTGACGGACAGCTGAATATCTTTCTCTCTTCATTCAAAGGCCTTATATAAAGCAACTGCTGCCGAATTTCAGTTTCCGTCTATTCCTAATAAAAGAAACCATGCCCGAAATGAAATGGTTTGATAATGTTCGGAGCCCGGCAGTCCTCCGACAGCGAAAAGCGCGGCCCGACAGGTAAGCTTCCAAATCGGGGTAACTACAAAGTTTCCACATTTTCCATTCCACACAGACCATTGTCCGGTTTCACGTTAATTTTATCCCGCAATCGAAACGATTTACCCGGAAGGCGAAACTTCCGCAAAACTTTGCGGTTCCTATCTCGTAAGTGGGGATGAAAAAATGCCTTCCGACCAGAAAAGCCGCTCTTGTTTTCGCGTATAGGGAAAGCGCTAACGATATTATACTCGTATAAATGTTTTTTATTGATGTTAAGGCTGTGCAATTCTAACATTGTACTTGCCTTGTTTTTCAGATGCGACGCACCGCTCACCCTCAAGACAGCCCGGTAAGTGCCAATAAGCCTATAGCTTTTTAAATTTGTTTTGATAACCGATTTACAATCACTGTGATTTAATTGAACGGACCCTTTGCACGTACAACGCGGTTGGAGAAGCGTCACGCAAACATGTTTTCTAAAAAAACAACACAAAAAACAACAACACCTTCCACCCACATCCACTCATATTCCTCCCAAACGACGCGATTTTTTCGAGAGGGTGCACATTGATGACGTTGCCTGGTCGTCATCGATTTATCCCCCGAGAGGGCAAGTGGCGCGTGCGATAATAGCGCGCGGCCGCCCTTGCCATTTTCTCCCTATGTATATGCGAACAAACGGCTGCATTCTCACGCAACAATAGAGCCGAGTTGTTTTTTATTCCCCGGCTAGTCATGCGCTGCTGGCCTGCTTGGCGGTTGGACAAATCTCTGTGCCGCTATGTGGGCGCTGCTGCCTATGCAGGCTAGATTTATTGCAGTTGTTCTCTTTGCTGCTTTTGTAGGACGGGGGACGAAGGTCGAGCAGAGTTTAGAGTATTTATATTGTGCAATAGAAGCACAACAAACAGAACTGAGCTGTGTGCTAAGGAAGTGGTTACTTTTGCAAAGGAAGTGGTTAATTTCAGACAAACTTAAAACAAAATTAAAAGCTGTATGTGAAAAATTATTTAAACATAATCCGAAAGGATATTTAAAAATCATTTAAATATAATATTTGTTTCCACATTTTCTGTAGTTAGTTTAAATACAGCAGGACTTGAAAACAGGGCAAGGTTTTAGATCATTTTATTTAGCCTTGAGCGCCAAGACGAAGTGCAGGGCGGAAACTTAATATCTCCTGTGGTAAAAGGCAGTAGACTGGAGGTCTCCCGCCGGTTTCTGACTTTTCGAAAATTTAAAAACAAGCTTCGCAGCTCTCTAGTAGGGCGGCCAACTTCTGGCCGGGCTCGCTACACATTGCGAGAGGCATTTCACAGCTCATTGGCAAGCAGCGGTGGCCTGGTTGACTAGCGAGTTCAAAGCGGTTCGATTCGCTTTCGCAGCTTTTGAAAAAAAAAACACGGAACAAAACGAACCTCGCCTCAATTCCTCGCTTTAGCTATCGCTTAGTCGGCTCAATCGACCGCGACCTTCATAAGCCAAAGTCAACACGCGCCCGTTGTCGAGGGCTGGTGGTTTTGAATTTGTGTAAAACGATCGCAATAATTCCGTCCGGTTAGTGGTTTGTATAAATAAATTAACGCCAAACGCAGCAACTACAGCTGCTTTGTTCAGCGCGACTAATGGAAAGCTTAAAAATCTCGGGCGCCTGCATTGAGCGAAAGGCGGATATCACTGTTTTATTACGTTGAACTGTTTTGGAAGCGTACTAACAGTTTCAGAGAAGGGCTTTTGACAGGCGCTTTTTAAATATCTATTTGCTTAGCTTTCAGGGTGAGGGAGAGCAAACATTTTGCGAGGTAGTAGTAGCCGGAACTGCTTCTCTTTTTCCTTTGTTCGCCCTCGAAAGACGGATGTAAATTTCGTGCGCCTGGCTCGCCTGAACTTCAAAAAAGGCGCCCAAAGCATACATGCAACTAACTAAGTGCCCGGTCAGGTTCTTTGTCAGGACTTTACCTTACCTCAGTAGTCAGCATAACGGTGCCAAGGAGCCAATGTCCGCCTTGTTTTTGCTTTATTGTGCAACTCGGTCGCATTTAGTAGCTAGTCAGCGCGATCAGTCGAAATGCAACCGTCGACGACAGTTGCAAGTGCGCGGCAATTATTTCGGTTGGTTTAGGAGTTTCTGACAACGTGACTGACCAGGGAAAACAGCTCGCGCCGCTGGACGCTGTCGTGTTTACACAGAGCCCTTTGACGCGAGCGCGCTCGAAAGTCGAGAGCGCTTCATCGCCAAGCGTTTCTGTGATTCCAGGCGTCGTTTTCTCGTGGGACGCGCGCATTGCGGAAAGACACTCGCCCGCGAAATATTCGCCCGGGCAATAGGCGACCCGCCGAGCTTAGACCGCGGCGCCGAGGACAAGGCAGACGGAAGGCGGGCGGCTAGGTGCAACCCGATCTGACCAGCGTGCGTGAAATTACCTGGCCTCACTCGCCCCGGAGCTGCCAGGCTGCGTGTTTGTTCTTAAGTCGCGTTATTTTCGTGCGGTTGGCACCAAGCGAGCATTGCTCGTATAAGCAGGCGGCGAACCCGCGTTGCACGACGCCGTGAGTAAATGCGAAAGTGCATTATAGGTTGCAGGTATAAATCAGCGTGAGTCAACATGGGGTTGCCTATAGGCTGGTGTTAGGACAGTTTACGCCCAGCATTCCAACTGGAAGCCAGGGCGAAGCAGGCGGACAAAATTCGCTCTAAAAACGTTGGAAGCATATCAGTTATCTTTGACAGTTAAGAACAGTGATTCGGCAGGCCCTTAGTGAGACAGCAGCAACTTATTTAACTGTGTTATATGACAGAGTATTTGCTCAAAGTTTGAGTTGGGTTATTATTTGTCTTTGTATTTTACCAGTTTAATTCTTCAACGTTGTTTGGTGGCTGCCAACCAACCAAACAGACTAGGTAATTTTGTTGTAACTCGTAAAGAACCAACAAGTCACGAAATGAAATCCTTGCGTCGTCTATCGGTGCGCCATAGCGCCGATGACGTCATCGAGCAAAGCCGCCCTAAAAACCTGCCGTTGGTGGCGGAAGGCAAGCTGTCACTCAAGGCCGAACTCCGCGCCTCGTTTTCTTCCCTACCTCACGCCAAGCTCCAGCGAAAACGAGCGACCAGTGGGATTGCCAGTGAGCCCGAAAGCAGTCCCGAGGTTCGGCGACGCTGGTCGCCCTTGAGCGGGTTTCTAGCGTCACCAAACGGCTCGAGCTTCTGGCTGCCACTGTCCCCTAGGAGTCGCTACAGCGCCAAGAAGAAGCGCCAAGCGGCGACGGCAAACTCGAGAACTGGAGATTCGGATTCAAGGTGTTTTGTGTTGTTTTAACGCTGATAAAACATGTTGCTTTGCTAGGGTTTGTTTATTTTGACGGGCCTTACTCGGAAAGTATTGAATTCTTTCCGTGTGCAATATCAAATTTACTTTATTTTTAAATATTTTGACGCAAATTTGAAATAGTGTAAAACCTTGAATATCAAATAGAGTTATTGACGCGCGAAGTATCCAGACGAAATCGCCAGATGTCGATGTCTGTCATATAGAACAAGACCGAAAAGGTGCTTTCGCGTGGGCTGCCTGGGCCCGGCGACATATATAGCAGGAGCACTTGCTGCAGAATTTCAGTCTTTTCGCAAACGCGCGGTCGGCTGCCAGGAACAGCTTTCCAAATCAGAAAGGTGGTGAACGGGGTCGCCCTGGCGCGTTGGACGCGAGGCCTGTCCCAACAAGCGTAACCACAAGTGGCGGTGGCGGAACCACGGGGAGGGGGGCTGGCCGGCTACGCTTGTCGCGAAGTAGCTGAGCGTTCCGCCATTACACCGGTACTCGATCGATCGAACTTCTTTCGCTTGTTTCGTTTTGCACGCGAGCAAAACCAACAGCGCGGCGGCCTACAGGAACTTCGTGTAACTTCGCAGTCGCTTGTACTTTATCGTAGAGCTCCTGCTGTATACCAGCTCGGTACTTCGCGCTAGTAAAGCACTTCCGCTTTCATATTCAGGCTAGCGTCGATTGTAGAGTTTCCAGCTTCGCGTGACGCTTAATAAGCCTTTGTTTCTTTCCTGGCGGCCTTTTGTGCAGCTGACAGCAACAGCAGTAGCAGCAGCGGATGCCGCACAGTGAATACTTGGGCATGCGTTGTCAGGTTTGAGGCTCAGCTGTAGTCCTGGTGTTTGTGTGTTGCTTCACGGCGGAGACAAAGTTCAACCGAGGTCGTCTTGTACCTGTGCTGAAATTACTGACGTCCTTCAAGCGGTTCAGTGAGCGATTTTACACCTCTAATTAGGGAACGCAGCGAAAGTAATTCAACGAACTAATTTTATTGCTTTTAGAAAATTCAAAAAGAGTTCGCACAGTAAGCAACCAAACTGTGACGTGTTTTCTTTCGCAACTGTGCAAGCTTTCAGAGACTTTACCTGGCATCAAGTTAAAATTGATTTTTCGCGTCGAAGGACGCCAGCCCCTAAAACGCCCGGCTCAACTTTTAGGGGATTGCTGTGGGATTTGCGGTTGAAAGCTTTGGAAGAAAAAAAAAACGTTGCGCTGAAAATTGCCTTTGCTTGTTTGCCCGTGCAAAACAAACGCTCGCGTGCCTTCAGTCACGGGCGTTTAAGGCAATTACCCGTGCAGGCCCGGGGGTAATAGGCATTTCGGCGCGCTTTAAATTGCACGGCTTTAATCGCCTGATTTCGTTGCGGTCTTTGTGCTTGTATTTAGCCGATCAAAGACCTGGCGTTTTGCTACCGCCGCCGCTGCTACTGATGTAATATTTATGGGGTTTAATTTTGCCAGCTTTTGGGTCGATCAAGGACCATTCGCGCGCGGCATGTCGACATACTGATCCTCGAGTAAACGACGTAAAAGCGGTTTGCGGAACGTTCCCCTCAGGTTACTAGGGCGGGTATATAAACCGGCGGTCCAAACGCCCGAGATTGCATTAGAGTTCAGTCGCTGCATCGTATTGCCTTCGTTTGCAGTATAGTTTGTTTTATGCGCAAGTAGGAATTGTTTTGCAGAACAGGTATTAAAGCCAGAATAGGCATATTTTACTTTTCGACTGGGATGTTTAGCCTCCTAGACCTGCACAGGAATTATACCTCTTTGAAAACGGCATTTTCAACAAAACCATAAAGTTTGTCAAATGCGCTAAAGAAACGAGCCAATTTTATTTGAAAATGCTTTTTAAAAACAGTTTATCCCGGCATCACCTTCATGCCATCGTAACTTTAAAAACGTTCGCTTAGAGTCGGTAAAACAAATAGTTAAAGGACATTAAATGTAACGACTTGAACGCGAGATAGCCGTGAGACCAATAATTTGAATAAGACTTTTTGACTTTTTAAATATATATGATTTAATGGTGCGCGATGATATTCATTAACTATAACTAATAAACCCACCAAACAAAACAGAATCGATGCAAACACTCAAATTGCGTTGTTATAAGGCATTGGAAAAAGTCGTTTTTAGCCTTAGAGCGCTGTAAACTGGTCGATAAAAGTGCCAATTAAGCGACATTGGATGACGTCACAGCAGTGGTTTGTACCACTTATTTTTTACCTTCATTGCTCTATTTTGGGTTATCATTCAATGTTTTTAACTGGGCACCTTCACATAATTAGGGTTTTCAATTGGCGCGGGTTTATAAAGGGCGAATTTGTCGTCTAAAAGTAGCTATTTATATATTTTTGTAAATGAAAAGAAGTCATCGAACGCCACAATGCAAATTTGTCGCGTGCCAGCGTCATTCCAGCACTAATTGACGCCGAACGAAATGTGACGTCATGCGCGGACACGTCACGAACGCCTCTTTGGAGGTCAAATGAAAGCGGTCGCGTAACGGCCGATCGAAAGCGGTGGCCAGCCTGCCATTTGCGTGCCCTCGGCCGGACACTGAACCCCCGTTATGCAAGCGCACAAGCCGCAATACAGTGCGTTGTTTACGGAAGACGCGGAGCACGTAATTAGGAAGCCCCGTTGATCGTGCCGTGAAACGATTTAGATTCGTTATATAGTCGGCAATGTATCCGTCTTCTTTTCTGTATATACGGTGGTGCAGTGTACCAACTCCCCCCATCTCACTCTGTCGCTCGCTTTTGCGCATTTGATTTGATGCGCCCTTAATAATTGATGCTGCTTTGACACGGCGTCAGCTGTACTCGGGAAGCGGGCAATTCTTGGGAGTTGCTGAACCGCGCGTTGTACATATAGACCACGGCGCCTGCTCATCTATTCTGATTTATTTTAGACGCGCGAGAGGCGTAGGTCGTCTGATAAAAGGTGGGTGCGCATCCATTAGAGCAAAATTATGCGACCGATCGTCAGCTTTTGACAGGCAGTTGGCAAGCATTTAATTTGCCTCAGTCGCCCGACGACTTTGAAAGGCGAAGTTGCAGCAAGACAGCACACCAAGCCAGTCGCATTCTGAAGTCGCAGCAAATATATTAAAGGAGAACTGTTTCAACATTTGCTGCTCGTTGCTGTTTCCTTTGCTGCATTTAAGTCGCTACAAGAAGTATCGATATGGTTTCTCGAGTCTACGTTTCTCCACTTTTCGCCGACCTTTCAGAGGACGACGACGATGACGTCATCTATTTGCCTGCGGTGACGTACAAGTAAGTGGCGTGACGTCACGGGGAGAGGTTGTGAATGTGAATGCGTGTGTATGTGTGAATAGAATAATAGTACTATTGTCAATTGTAATACGCTTTCAAATAAGCACATTAAAGTGTGATTCGTGCAATCAAATACAGTCAGGTTAAATATATAAAAACGGCGGAGGTTTTACATTTTTTAAAGGATTATTATACATACTTGATTCACAACGCAATTTCGACGCAGACCCAATTTTGCTCGATTACATTTTGCCCACCCGCTATATGCGCACCATATATCCCTCTTAGAGGCCACTTGACATGAAGTGCTGTGTGCCACGAAACGTCCTTATTCCAAAGTGGCTGTAAGGTAGATTATTACCAATAACCAGTTCGCAAGCTTGTCCCGAACTTGTGGCCAACAGACAACGTCTGTTGTCTCACATCCTTGCTTTTATCGCATAAACAATAAATGGCACTTTTATTTTGAACAAGTTGTTAAATTATTTTTACAGTAGTGTTCATATAATTTTTTTGCTATTTTACCAAAAATAAGGTGCTATTGATAAAGCATGTAGCATCTACCCGTCATTTTTTTTCTTGTGCAAGCCTTAAATATAGACACCCTACGCTTCATTAAAATGATCTTCATTAAAATGTTTATCGATTTTTTAGCTTTTTGCCGGTAGTCAATCGAGGCCCAACAATAGGCAAAGCCACTTCTATCCCTATTCGCCGATTGATAGTTGATTAACTCAAAAGCTCAGTCTTAAGAATAGCGTTGAAAATTAACGCAGGAGTGTCGCGTCACCGTTTCCCTGCAAATAAATGCGTTGGCGATTTTGTTGCTGACTGGCGTGGGCCAACTTGTTGTTGTTGTTTTTTTTACCGGCCAGTTTATTCACCGATAACGCCGCACAGTTGACAACAGGACTTGCTGACAGGATGTGAGTGTTTAAAATGTTAGTATTTACACGAAAAACGCCGCCCGAATTGAGCATTTTTAGCGTGCGAAATGTATTGCGATAAGGTTGAGTTTGTTTTAGTAGCGTGCTGATCGCCTGTTAATTACAACGTAAAGCGGAAGTGATAGTTTAATAGTGAACGTAACACAATGTTCCGGATGTAATTGCCTTCTCATTTACGTCCGCTGTATTCCAGGAATCGTATTGATAGGTTCATAATGCAGTTTTGACACTGCGTTTTGCGCCCAGCCTACCATGATGGTTCACTGGGTGTAGGACCTAGTTTTGAGTATTGCAAATGGATAGAGCACAAGAGCTGAACGAAAGAAATAAAGTTAGACGCGTCTTTAATGTAAAAACCAAAACCTTGCGGTTTTAGCTTGGTGGCTACAATGTAAATTCGGCAGGTTGAGATGTGCCTTGCGCAATTTGTTTACGTTGAGTACACTTCGGTAAAGTTGGTCGGGAAGTCGCCTGGGAAGTGCATTAATTCGTCTGTCGCTTCCCGCTGCGCAACACACACCGTCGTGGACGTTTGCGTTTAATGTAAGCATTGCGCTCGCTTTCATTGAAACGCACCACACTTTGTGTTTTGCATTTCCGGGAAACGGTGTTCCTAGAAACGCTGACCCAACTGGAACAAGTAACAAATCCGTATAACGTAAAGAGACGCTTTAACAGCCTCTTGTCTGCAAAACGCGCCCTTAAAACAACAACAACAACCGCAAACCCATTGGCTTACTAATCACCATACGCAGTGAGATCAACCTGCGCCCGCTAAAAGTCGTAGCAGTAATTGCAACCGCGAAAAATAGTTTGTGTGCTGTTGATTGCCCTCTTGCGGCCGCCGGAACGCCTTTCTCCGATCCGCGTCGCGTCGTTAAAGAGCATTTCATTGCGCTCGCGGTTCGCGACATGGCGTTCGGCGTCGCCGCGGCGACCCTTGAACAGTCAAAATGTTATCGCGGCGTTTTTGATGCGACTCGGACAGGAAGACAGTCTTTTCTTACACGCGACCGATAGTTTACTTGTAATGGAAAGATGTACTAAAAGGGGCGCGTCAAGATGCGTTTTGACTGACTGTGGGCATCAGTTAATAGGTTAGCGACGCACTACGAAGAACATGTCGAGTTTAATTCGTGCGCTTGAATAAATTTTCCGTTTAAATTGCAAAACCCAAGCGTGGCGGAAACTAATTGGGTCCTGCTCACTGTATTTTTTATTATTCCTGACACACTGAGGTCAGCCACGCGCGGCGTGCGTTTTGGCTCAAGACCCGCCATTATTAAATGACCTTTTCTGCTTGGAAGCTTATTACGTGGTAATGCAAGCCCTGGCGAACGTTAATTCAAAAATTATTTAACGTCGCGTAAAAATTGCCCCTAAAGCCCCGAGGGAGCGCTGTTATTATCAAGCCTGCTTATGTGGATTGACGGGCGATAATTGACTAGTTGTAACCGGCGACTTTGAATAAAAGCCAAGCTATGCGTTTTCACCAGTCTTTTTCAACCCGTTCGCCTTAATTGCCTGCATAAGAAAGTTTCGTTTAATCGCACAGATAAAGATTTCGTTTCAATTTGCCGAGCTAATTAAAAAAACGCGGTGAAGGGCGCTTCAAAGAAATTTCACTAAATTCCTGTAAAAATCGTCACCTCGACGTGACGCCGTTCTACAAGGATGCCGTCACGCTGACTTTCCAAATATGTCGTCCGCCGCATTGGATACCTGACTTAGGTCGAGCCGAAGATATTTCATGCTTCGGCCTCCAATGAGCTGCGGTTTGCAGTTTGTTCGAGTTGAGACGTGGCCGAGGTTGGAGTGGCGCGATATGCGCCCAGTCAAGTGCACTTGAAAGCCTTAAGTTTTTTTTGATAGTTTTGTTATCGCATCACATAAGAGCCTTAGATAGAACGCAATCAGTTTCGAAATTAACTGACTTTTTGCCGCCGGGTTTACAAGAGTAAATGAATAGAGAAGTTACAGTGGTGAGTGTTATTAGTCTCTGGTTTCTTTCCGAAGGTAAAACAAGGTTTGCGTTTCCCAAAAGCGTGAGTCGTAAATCCGTACAACTAAGCGGGGATCATTCGCCAGTCGTAAATCTCGAAAGCAATCGCGTCGTTCAGCAAGATAGTCCCAGTCGCCTTATGCATGGGCGCGCCAAATTCGCTCTAGGATTTTCGATCGATTCCTAGGGACCTTTATTGCGAGGTTAATTGGACGCGAACATGGATTTTTTACCGGCTTAAAAGAGGCTCGTCATTGGATGCCGAAACTCCATTTCCCTGAACGCCATAAGCAAGACGGGCAACTTTTTTCCCGCACGTCATGTATCTAACGTGTAGGCAAACAGAGGCGCCATAGCGAGAGTGGGTAGAACAGTAGCGTCGCCTCACCAAACGGGCGTGTTTTCTTGAGAGGCAGGGCAGCTATAAAGGTCTTGCGCGCTTATGGCATTAGGTGGAAATAACTTTTCCCCGCAATTGGTCGATCATTAACCGGTCATGAGTCGTACGTGTTTACCATCCGAAGAACACAAACATCTCAACGCGTTTTGACGAATGTGTTTATCGCCGTTTTGTCAATTCGGTCCCGGGCCGCCCAACGCGACTCGTAACGCCAAGGAGAAGATAATTGAGATGCCCAGTTTACCGCCTGTTCAGGTTGTGGTAGTTGCGCCTTCAGCCTTTGCTGTCAGTCAGGATTTATCGTCGGCGCCGTTTTTTCTCTCGTTAGCGTTTTTTTGTGAACACCAAATAAAGTAGTTGTGATCAGGTAGGGCGGCGGCGATTTATTTTCTTCGAATTGATTTGATCAAGGCAGTTTAGTCGGTAGTCTTTTGCAATTTTTCCACGTGAAAACCCAGAAATTATGTATGGGAGTGGTATTTGTAGAAAGGAGTTGACAATACAATATATCATTTTCCTGTTAACGTTGGTCTGTATTTTGCGTTGCCAGTTTAGCGGTTAAGTTTACTGTGTGCCACTGTTTGTTTGGCGTTCACCTGGCATTGAAAGTGTCAGCAAAGTTGATTTTGCCAGCTGGCCCAGAGCAAGCGCGTTAAAGCGTTTAACACTCCAGCGGTACCGACTCTGTTTGCTTTCGGTACAGGTTTAAAATCGCGGAAAAATCAATTACTGGTCGGCCCATTGTGCGCCTATTATATACTCCATTCAGCGACGGTAACAATAGTTGCTGGGCGAAGCCTCATCGGGGCAGAAAAAAGCGCTGGCCGCTAGCTGAGTTCCGTCGTTTTGCCGTGTTGTTATAAGACGCAACTTGACACGTGCGCTGCGAAGTACAAGCGATAATTGCGCGCTTGTGCTGCATCTGGCCCGATTGTTTTTTGCCTCGGCCAGTATGATATCAGGTAACCTCCCGGTACTGTTTCGCATTGTTGTCAGACGTAGAGAGAAAAGAGTTGTATTGTAAGTCGCGGTTGGGGCCGGCAGACGGAATGTTAATTGGCTGCGAGATTACCTTTAGGACCTCATCAAAGCACAGGCAACTTGTGCGCGATTTTAAACCGCGGGCTTTAAACCATGCTGACTAATTTTGTACTTTTTAATAAAAGGGAGGTTCCAAAATGTCGACAGGAGTTTGAGTTTCCAAAGCCAGCGTTACAGTTCAGCAAAGAGAGTTTCGAACAATTCCATTGTGCGGCGATTCGCTGGCTTTCTTAGGCGGAAATTCGTGCTGCCTACGCTGTTTGCTTAACGCAACCCAGCCGCGTCCCCCGGCGAGGTTTTGAACGTGACGTATAGTGGGCGGAACCCTTGGTTAATGTGCAACAACGAAGCGAACTTTTTCGAGTCGAAATCGTGTTGTTTATCACGCCGAACGCTTAAAGTGTGACGCCCGCGTTCGAAAACGTTCGCCGTCTGACTCAGGCAGTGTTGTAAACAATTCATTTTGAGCTGACTTAAGTCCCAGTCAAGTCATTTGTAAAGTAACTTAAGTTCAAGTCAAGTCCCAGTCAAGTCCTTGTCATAAAAATTATATATTATAAAAAATTATATTATTTTAACCCAAGTCATTTTTTCTAAATACGGAAGTCAAGACAAGTCATTTGTCCAAAAGACTTAGGTTAAGTCATTTTGTCTACAAGACTTAAGTCAAGTCATTTGAAAACAGTGACTTAACTGCATTCACTTAAGTCTTTACAACACTGGACTCAGGTGTTTTGAACCCGAAAAACGCGCGACCGAGGCATTTACCAACGTTCTTGTTTGATAAACCGACGCGAACCCGTTCGACTTACATCGATTTTAATATTCCTTTATTGTTTCTTTGCGCGCTTTCAATTTGCCGGGCAATCGGGTTAAGGCTCTGTACGGTGCTTATGTCGGACAAATATGTGCCATTAATGTCGAGTGGTCATCGATTGGTCTGAAACGGCCGAAGCACCTTCGTTGTGTAAATAACGGCACATTTCAAAGTTGGCGTTCTGTCCTTCCGAGCACGCGTTGTTTAGGGATTTTTTTTGTATTTCTGGAGAAATATTTGCGTTGGTCTCTGTCGGATCGATGCCTTAGGTGCTGAAAAGTATACTACAATAAATGTGTATTTAAGGGAAGGACAGTTGTGTTTAAAAATACATTACGTTTTTTGGTCCGTTGATCAGAGAATGCGCATACCACGAAATCTGCCTCGCTTTTGCCTTGTGAATCACGTATTTACGCCTTTGTGAATTTGGGGAGAAAAAACGTGTGTTTGTTAACTTGTGGTTTGTCATGACGTTCGTTTTCAAGTACCCAGCCCAACCCTAAGCTATTCAACACTAAGCGATAAAGAGTTAACTTGAGAAATTGTGTGTTTGCTGCCTGTGACGTGTGACTGAAAAAACGACCCCCCCAGTGACGTCACCCGCAATACCCCTGCTTGAATCGCAGCCCCGACGAGGAGGAGCTTTCGGAGGACGACGACGACCGACCGCCGTTTCCATTCGCCCAGCTAGTGCACTGGCCGGCGCTGGGCAAGTTTGCGCTCAAGTCGCCGCTTGCAAGTCGCCAGTCGAGCGCTGAGCTGCGCTTGCAAACTCAGAGCACTTCGGAAGTCGAAAGCGGCGCTTTTAATTCGAAGGAGCACTATGGCTTGCGGCGCGTGCGCAGCGTAGGTCCGTGCGACGACGCTAGCAAGCTCTCAGCGGCTCCAGTGGCGCGTCTGCGACAAAGAAGGTCGGCAGTGTCCGCCGCCGCCTCGTTTGACCAGCCCAGCTCTGATATCGGCTTTCAGGAGGAGCTGCTCGATCAGTTCGGAATGCCGCTCAAGAAGAACACGCTTCGCATCACGGCCCGCTTCATCGGCTCACTGCAGAAGCACGCCAACCAGAAGGCGAGGGCCGAGCGGGTGGCCGCCGCCGCCGCGCTCGCCACCTATCTCAACAACCCGGGAAGGTAGTCGGATTTTTCGCGGCCGCGCGTGGGCGTGCCGGCGCCACACTCACGTTTTTCGCGTTTTCGTGTGGCGCTTTACGCGCGTTAGAACGCCCAACACACACATATACATAAGACACATCACGCACTCCAACCGCGTCGAGTTTATTTATCTCGGCTTTTTGTTTGCGTTTACCTCGGCATTTTGTCTGCGCTTTCCACAACTTAAACACTATAGTGTAAATAGTAATGAAACTGCCAGCTGCGCGTTCTTTAACATACTTCATTCGTTTGCAGCAAAGAGTCGGACGGCGGCATCTTGTGCGACCCTTGCAATCAAGACGACGGCAACGGCGGCAAGATGTCCAACGACAAGGTATGTCAATCCCCTGCTGTGCTTTCTCGGTGCTTTGTTCGTTGACTTGTGCATTCGCGACCCGCGTTAACGTAGAAAGGTGTCGTCGGTGTGTGTACCCACCTGCTGTAACCGTGTACTGCACAGTAGCGTTTTGCCGTGATTTTAATGTGAGCCTTCGGTGCCCTGTTGTGTAGTAGAGCACGTTGTTATGTTGTAGCGGTGTCGTAGCTTGACACGCCCGTTTGTATTGTGGTGCGATACGAACTTACCAGAGGTGAACATCAAGTAATTGTGCTCCCCGAGGAATCTCTCCAGCCATTTCACTGAAATCGACCCCTTCGCAAAAAAGGCTTTCAAGCACGCCGGAAACGAGTTATTGATTTCTGTAGCTGTTTTTTTTCATGGTGATTTCTTTCCAAATTAGTCACGCGTTATCACAAAATTACTCACATAATTAGTTTGAACACACACAGAAGGCGATTTTAATTCATCGCTCATCCGTCATACAGGAATTGGTCGCACAATGCGAACTTTGCGTCATAGCCTGTGTTTTTGTCTTATTTAGGCCGATGACCTGTTCGCCATGCTCGAGAAAATGCAGGTAAGCAAAGCAAAATTCAGATCGATATTCTTAAATCGGATAGCACACACTCGTATCTCCAATAAAATGGGCCTGGAGTACATTCGGGTGCTAGATCCGCATTGGCAATGCTTAATTCTTTAATAGGTGCTGTTAATTTGCTTAATTACTTATACGGTCATGTCTGCATTTCCGCTTAGACTGTACCGATAATAATAACGTATTGACCATGTAAATGATAGCTCTAACCTAATGCATGTTTACTAAGCTCCTAGCAGCGTAATGAGGTCCGACGTGGTGTTTGCCAATTTGCATTAGCCGTCCAATACTTTTTTACTTAAAGTTTTGTACTTTGGTGACTGGCAATTTCCCCTTCTGCATTTCACAGAATCCCGCGCAAAGGACAGGCAACGTAGAACAGCGAACTTTCATCCTGCATTTAGCCTTTTATATGTGTTAAACACATCTTGTATTATCAGCTGTGTAGCCTTTATGTACAACCGGTCGTGAAGTGTCGTATCTATATTGTTTCGCATGCCCCAAGTTATCGTCAATCAGGGTAAAACGACAGACACAGAATGAGGTTTATAACTGTAGAGTTGAAGAGTACGCATGTAAGTTATGCTCAAATCTGATCCAATAAAATCGGGCCAAATATGCTCTAGTGCCATTTTCACCTCAGGACAGTACTTTGCTTTAGTTAAAAAGTGATTTAACAATATTTTAGTATATGATTCGTAGGGCAGTGTTTGTTTTTCCCCAACTGTTTATAACGCAAGGTATTTTGTCTTATAAAAAAGTATACTTTGTTTCCCCGAATTTAAACCTGCGAAGATGGGCAATAGTTGGATTTTAAAACCCACCTATAGGTTCCACCTTTGTGACCCATATTATTTAAAGTTGTTGCTCTAAAGCACCCGGCGAACATAAGTGACGACGCCCAACAAAAAAAAAATACAACAAAAGAGATGTGGTGCGCTGACCTCATTTTGACGTTTGTTTAAGTTCACTCTCAAGCGCCCAGCAGGCAAGGTGCGCGCGAGCACATCCATGCGCCCATTGTCCTTATAACACGACGCCGCACCTGCCTTTCAAGGGCAAAGGTACCACCGCTCCAAGCCCCAAAACTGCGTCAAGGCGTACGTCCATCAATAGGTTCGGAAAAGAAGAACTTGCGCCAAGCGTTGGGCGCAGATCACGTGAACACTTGAGACGCCTAGGTGCTCGCCCGCAGAGCACTTCCTCGACGAGCGGAAGCGGCTTATTATGTCCCCTGCCTCTCTCTCGCCAGCCTGCGTGATAGCTGCTCGCAGTAAAGCACTTCTTCTTGACAAGGAACGCGCTGCGTAGCGCTAGGAAGGCGACAGCGCGAGATGTGCAAGCAACTGACAGTCGCAAACGAGAGCCAGAACCGGACGCGTCGTTGTCAGCGGCTAATGCGTGGATTACATATGCTTGTTCACGTTTGAGTTGTAAATCACTCTAACATCGCTGTATTTCATGAGTGTAGCAGCTTGTCACGCTAATACTTTTAATTCAGTCTTGAGTCGAAAGTTCGAATTAGAGTGCGTGAGTTATAACTATATTGGCGTTTTTGCAGTCGACAGAAGGGACATCGGCCTCTACGATTTCAGTCGAATCGTAAAGGGCGAGGCAGCGGAAAGGTTGCGTCGAAATATAGGCACTGGGCAGCAAGGGCCTTGCGTGACAACGCTCCGTGCACTGACTGACCTTTTCGCGCAGGGCTATTTACGTTCAACTAAAAAGAGTCAGTTATTTTCCGCGATCCGCGCTTCGGTGTAACAGCTTGCTCAGCTTAGATTTTTTTATTCAAGTTATATTTATCGCGTGCACGTTTTCTGACCCAGTCGAATCGTGCACTCAGGAAAAGTGCTAGGATTTTTAAACAAGCAAAAACGTTAGAGCTATATCTAATGTTTGCCGTAGAATGAGAAAGGAAGGCAGCAAAAATGAAATGCAGAGGGTACGGAAATACTCGAGAAGCTTTCGATCTGCCATCAAGTACTCGGTACGGCCTTGGCTTTTTGTTTATATTTTATTTATATAACTTAATTACGGCTACCGCCTAACAAATTCTCCCACGGTTCAATTTCAAGACAATGTCAGTTGCCAATGACATACATGTCGATTCCCAATTTTAACCACAAAATCTAAATTTGGTTGTGATAACGGTCGAACTCTTACCCCTGCAAACCAACAAAAGTAAAAATAACTTGGGAGCAGGCTTGAAACTTGTGTTTGATTTATTTTCAAGGCGACCCGTATGGACGAACAGCGGTGTTCCTTCCGCCTTCCAAATGCATCCGAGGCGGACAGTTTTCAGGTCTGTTTCAAGCCTTTAACCATATATTACATGTCCCGACCCTGATTGCCAGTCTAAAGACTGCGCATCCTACATTGCTAGTTATGCCTGAAAGTGTAGGTTCCTGTATCTTTATATATAGGAATATTTATCGCGCCTGCGAATTCTTCTGTTGGCATGAGGCATCCCTAGTTATTAGCGAATGAAACCTTGCTCATTTGTCGCTACTCTTTAATCTTTTTTAAGTTTCCTCAGTTGTGAGTATTTACTACGACAGAAATCTCACAAGGTTCTAGGCTACATTTTTTAATTTAAAGGTCACATCTGTTCCTGTATTGATTTGTGTAATCGAAATAACCAAAAAAAGCTTGCCGGGGTTTTCTATCTCTTGATTTACTGATTTACAGTTAAATAACCCGTCATTTCAAACGATCCGCGTTATGTGGTGTGTTGAAGTGACTTTTGCATGCTCGTACTTACACGTTGTTGTAGCATTTGTAGCGTGTCGCGTGTGAGCGCTGCGCGCGGATTGTTTTGTGTTGATGCGACCGTCTATCTATATTATACTTTACCTAACACGTTACTAATAGAATGACCATTATGCCGGTGATACTTGAATCCTTAGTTATATTTTCTTAAATATTTACGCCAGTGTTTCGCAACCTTTTTCGGCTTGCGGCCTACAGAAATTATAATTTGTTCGAGGCACCCTTGCTCGTGTTTTTCCTGAGTGGTTAACTGTAACGTTACACAATAAACGAGATTGAAACAGCACATTAACTGTGCAACAAGGTTAACATATCATTTTTTGGTCCTTTCATCGTACACAAAAAATGTATTAAGAAGCTCACCAGTAGAGCAGAAATTGGAATCCTAAAATAATTGAAATAGCTCTCGGCATCCATTGAGCATCAATAATGGCACACTAGAGTGCCGCGGCACTCCGGTTGAGAACCACTGCCTTACGCTATTACATTTCCCGTTCAATAAATTGATCAATGCCGATACGCAAGTATCGTATAAAATCAAATTCAAATATTTGAACGAATCGACGTCAACTTTCTAGAACGACACACCGATTCCCCTGTACCCCTCCATACACGAGGTACTCCGTCGCGGTGCTCCCTACGCCCAGGTGATTCCCCCTCCGCACGGGGGCTACTGGGCCAAGGGATTTCACCCGGACTCCAGTCAGCTGCAGGTTCAAACCGACGACCTCAAGTCTGTGGTGCAGCCCTCCTACGAAAGCAGCATCCACAAAGACGAAGTTACAACCGCTTACAGGGAGCATTTTCTCGGAAAGGTAAGCAGCGACTGTTGTTGTGGCGTGATGATACTGATATGATGATGTCATCGTGAGAATTAATCTTTCTGGACAGCGGCGACCCGCCAGCTGAAAGGTCGCAGCATTAAGGATCGGCAGTTTTGTGCCAACGCGGCCGGATGTTTATTCGACTAGTCCCCCGTGCGCTTATAGGAAGGGAGTGTGAAAAAAGTCTTGTTCAATTTTTTAAATAAAATCGCAAAAATAGACGTTAGTATTTTGGTACGACTGTGATTTTGGTACGACTGTTGTCATTTTTTGCAAAAGTAGTGTAGAAATTAAAAAAACAGGGGATAAACGCGGCCTTACATTGGTAACCACCTGGTTTAAACTCCTACCCAACGTTGTATCGCGTCGACAAACGTCACCGACGTCACCGTGAGAAAGTCGACTTCGTGTTGCTTATTGACCGTGACGCGCCAGATTCTTGTTTACCTTCGAATTTCCTTTGCTTTCTTGCGACCAGCGCGGAAACGCGTCAGCGAAATGCAAACGAGCCCGTTCGGCCGAAAGAAGAAGTGCCTGTGAGGTGTCGTTAATAGCACTGGTGGCAAATTAAGGGTTTCTACTGTCCAGCCGATGCGGAGGGGGCTGCGGCTGTCCAGCTAATTGCTGACACTCGTAGCACCTTTCGTTATTACTGTGCGCTATAACCATTAACCAATACTGGTTGCAAGTTAAAAATCAAAACATCGCAAGTGCGCTCATGTTACTTCATTTCGAACACTAACGGCCTTCGAAACGCACAAGCGCCACAAGTGTTTCGCCCTTGGATTATTTTTTGTGTAATTTGAGTAAAAGTGCGACTAAGCAGGTTTAAACCCTTGGCAATCCGCATAAGTGTTGTTCATGCGTGTTATATTCACTGTTTAAATAGCCTAGGTTAACATAATTAAGTTGAAGATGTTGTCATAGTTATGAAAATGCCAAGTTATTTTCTCTTTTTTTAAATTAATAAACTATATTAAGTGCTATACCCAATACAAGGCTTTCACACTTTTTTTGTTCGTAGATTGTTTATCGCGTATAACGATTAACGACGCAGGGTTTAAAACCTCGGCAATCCGCAAAAGTGCTTTTCATGCGTGTTACATTAACTGTTTAAATAAGCCTAGTTTGTCATGATTTGACTGTAAGTTGTTCTCATAGTTATAGAAAGTTATTTCCTCGTATTTAAATTAATAAACTACATTAAGTCAGGTTTACTGCTACTGTTTGCTATAATAACCAATACAAGGCGTCCACAAATTTTTTGTTCGTAGATTGTTTATCGCGTAATACGAGTAAAGACGCAGGGTTTAAACCCGCGGCAATCCGCACATCCGACGAATCCGTTTCTCCCTGCCTTTAACCCCGCGTTTCCGCCCGCCGGAGAGGTCCCGTCTTGTTTACTATACTGGTGTCCGAGCGGCGGCGATGCGCTTATCGCCCCTGACAGCACCTTCAATAATTTATGCTTGCTGGAATGCGCAGTGCAGCGAAAAGAGAGAGCGCGGTCTCGGCTTCCTTCTACGGTCGATCAAGCGCCCGTCGGCCCGTCATCGCTTATCGGATCGATGCCTTGTTTTTTAAACGTCGACACACATCCGCCCCCCGACCCCACACGAAATTAATATATCCCGAATCCATTGCACTCGCCAGTTTATTGATTAGGGTGCGATGGCTTCGCTGTGTATAGCCGCTTTCTCTTTTTAAACATGATTCCCCCTCGTAAACATTTGCTTTAATTAAAAACGAAATATTTTGCTCGCTATGCATTTTAGTTTCCTCATAACGATGATGCGTCATTAAATTTGAGTATATGGCTGCGGTTTTTTCTTTAAATATTCCGACATAAATAGATTGCAAGTTCTAAAATTAGGTCGTCCCAGCTTTGGTATTGACATCGCACCATACTTTGGTTTCGATTCTATCCGCTGAAACATATCATTCCCGGCGTCAAAACCCTTTTCTTTACCCAGAAGTGGACAAATTGCGTCACTAAACCCCTAGGTCAGCATATCACGGCTGTCGTCACTTTGAATGTGGTCATCTCGTTTCCGCCTTGATCGGCATTCAGTCTTATGCTAAACCAGCTAAGGAAGTTGCGACGTACGTCTGTCATTTATTGCGTCGTTGCAATGTCCACGTGAAAGGCAACTGAAGTTGCGCAACAAAAGGTCGTGACTAACATCACGGTGTGCGATTGTGTGTTTTTACCCACACAGTAGCGTTAGGACACAAACAATGGGCCGGTTTCTGGCTTTTTTACTTTTTGTCTAAAATTATCTAAAATTAACAATTAGCAATAAATGACGTTTGCGGTTACCAAGTCACACAAATGCGTTACATTAGTCCACTTAAATTGCGAGCAAGGATACCTAATGGGGAAACAAAGTGCATTAGTAAAATCGTAACGCAGGTCTTTCACTGTGACTTTAGTTTATCTCCTCATGAATGAACAATTTATTTTTAGCGACGTCCACATTTTCTTAGTTTCTGAAAGCTAAATGCGCCCCTGTGCTTTCGCAGGAGCACGTAAACGTATACGCAACCGACGAAACCAATGACACGATCGGATCGGTGGTTATGTCGATCAAGTACGAAAGCACCAGTGACAAGGGAAGCCTCGGACAACACCGCGTCATACTCAGGTTAGTTGACTAATAGTGCAACGCCCTTTATCGTTCAACTAGAGTTGGAAAACTTGGAATCCTCGCTGAATGACATTCGCCAAATGACGAATTTCAAAGCTATTCGATAGATCATGACAAAAAATGACGACTTTCGGTGCTATTCGATTGACCGTGACACAAAATGTCGTCTTTCAGGTGTCGGAGCGCCTCTTGGACCCGGTGCTTCCCCGTCACCCCGGAGAGCGGTGGCCCCCTCCAGTGGGCGAAAAGCATGTGTGAAGACATCAACATCGACCGGTAAGCGACTTGACACGGATTTGATCGATTAAGTTGGCAAGTCGTTTCGACATTTCGGATTCGGATATATAGTTTTAACAGCATTTACTTAGAATTTTAAACGACACCAGCCTCTGTTAAGTCACAAACTGCCCGTCCATTTAAGTTGTTCGGGAGCGCCTGTTATGCTTTCAATCCGATTTAACCTATTAAAGCCGACTCTCTATCAAATTTCAAACGATAGCATCCACTGTTACGTCACAGTAACCTCCTTTTCGCGTTACTCCAACTTATAATTTTAAACGACACCAGCCTCTGTTAATTCACAAACTGCTCGTCAATCTGATTTGTTCGGGAGCGCCTGTTATGTTTTCAATTCGTTTTAACATATCTAAGCTCACTCGGTATTGTATTTCAAACGATAAGATCCACTGTTACATCACAATACGCCTCCTTTGCATTGCAGGTTCCTGCCGGTGGTGTGCCCGACCGTGTGGCAGAACGTACTGCAGTTCGACGAGCATTCCATCAACGCCACGCACAAGTTCGGCCTGGTGTACCAGCGTCCTAAACAGGCGCGAGAAGAAGAGGTATTCGGCAACTGCCAGGAGTCGCCTGCTTTCCAGGAGTTCCTCAGCTTCCTCGGCGACAACGTCAACCTCCAGGTACGCTTCGGGTGTATTCGATGTCTAACTGTCGTGAGGGTTGCGTCTAAGTATACAGCATCTTTTTGGTATTTTGGTACGGCTCGACTGGTTAGTGCAGGGAAAATTAATGTATGGCCACTCGGGAGTTAAGTGCTTTATTTAGGTCGTATTTTTCGCTTTTAACGTCACTGAGAACAACAAGCACACGTCAGAAATACTTTTTGTTCGGTTTCAAGTTAATGGAAATGATACACAAATAGTCGCACTTCGAATGATAAGCTAAGCGTGTATTAACTATTTAAAATTACATGCGGTCATTTCTCATGTCAAAATTGTGTGCTGCTTCATAAGTCGGATAGTTTTTGTCGACAACGTCAACCTCCAGGTTCGCTTCGGGTGCCGTTTATTTTTGCTTTTTTATATAGCCAGTGACGGTTATAACTCGGTTAAGGTCGTTAGTATGTTTGTGGCGTTGTGAGGTGCTGGGCATTTTGGCACTGATTTGAACAAGGAAGGGCTTCTAACTGTGGTGACTGTGATGGTTAATATGTTTTAATTCGCTTTTTCGGTGATTAAAATTCTTTCAGTCATTTTTATAATACCTTACATAATTATCAGTCATATTACTTGTTACTTTAGATACAGCATTGTGCTACCCTACATGTATACTTATAGTAAGCAAATCTGTCGCACTAAGCTCCGTCATATTGATATAGGATACACTGTTTCCTGATAAAATGACCGAAGCTAATTTTCCTCACATTTGAACGCAGAACCTCTACCTCTCCCGTATACATGCCTCTAAACTGTTGTTCTCGATTCAGGGCTTCCAGGGTTTCCGCGGCGGTCTGGACGTGAACCACGGGCACACTGGCGAGAGCTCGGTACACACTGTGTTCGAAGACCGCGAGATAATGTTCCACGTCTCAACCAAGCTGCCATACGTCGAGGGCGACCGACAACAGGTGGGTTGCTATTCGCCTGCACGATGTATTTCGCGTTGTATTCGGTGTGCATCTGATTTTTATCCGTGTTGACCACAGGTTCATTTTGTGCTGTTTACTTATTGTTTTCTGGATAATTTTTTTTTTGCGAAGGGAGAAAATTTTGCGTTGGATGGCAAATCATGGCTGATGTATATAAATAGATATGATACCATTCCTAGTATCAGGCGCGATATTTCAATTGGCAACGTTATGGCCCCGATCCCATATTATCGGACATACATACTGATAATAATGGTTGCTCGGCAATACAATCCAAACTCCTCCCCAACTAACATGCCTAAAATGTATAAATGATATGCCATTATCCCGATGAAGGCGTATTGTATAGGACGTCGAAACGACGATTAATAATAATAAAACTGCTGGATGAGCAACACTCGGTTATATATTATGCCTGGAAGCAATAGCTTATTTCATGCTTAAAATGTTTTTTTAATTTTTATAGTTTTGACATGTATCCAAAACGGGCTAAGTCCCCGTAAACATAAATTGTCTCTTTTAAAAAATAACTTATTATACAGTGCTATAAATTCATATTTCTACTTTGCAGCTCCAGCGCAAACGTCACATCGGCAACGACATCGTGGCCATCGTGTTCCAGGACGAAGCGACGCCCTTCGTGCCTAACATGATAACCTCACATTTCCTGCACGCCTACATCGTCATACAGCCCCTGGATCCGTGCACTGACAAGTGCAGATACAAGGTGAAGAGAGCATTAGCGTTTATCCTGCCTCAAGATTCGATTTTAAATGGAAAGGAAACGTATTATAACACTGAGTTGAATATTATTAGTAAAGCTTTAATCGAAGAGAAAGAACTATAGAGCAATTATTATTAACACAGCGTAGTTATCCATTCTATTTTCTAAACATCCCCAAACAAACAAATCTTGATTTAAACGGTCACTTTCTCTGCCTTCTTTATTGTTGTTTTACCACACATCCATCAGTATAAATTCGCTTCACCACCACACCCCGCCCCTTTTTTGCAAGTTACGTAACGAGCCACTGTAACGTCACACAGGTGTCGGTCACGTGCCGCGAGGACGTGCCCGAGTTCGAGCCGCCTCTTCCAGAACCTTCGGTGTTCGAGCGCAACGAGCAGTTCCGCGACTGGCTCTACTGCAAGCTGATCAACGCCGAGACGGCCTGCTGCAAGTCGGAGCAGTTCGCCAAGCTACAGTACAGGACCAGGTACTGAGTTTGTATTATACTCTTGAACTGCCTATTCAAGTTGCTATTAACCTGTGGGTGTAATTACTTGCAAAGTGCCGAGGGAATTACTTTTGACAAAAAATCAAGATGCCATCTTTTAATGTTTAAATTTATAATGCCAGTTGGTAAAATTTTGAATGCAAGTTAATGTTTTGTTTTAATAATTGATAAAACAGATTCAAACATTTTAATTTAATAAAGGTAAAGTTGTATTCATAAAGTTCAAGAGTGACAACTCTAAAAGGTTAAAAATGTCTATTTATTGAATCGTGCACTAGACGCAAGTTCACGGTGAACTCGAAATATTCCGTGTCTATAATTGTCGTGGGGGCTGCGTCTAAATATATAGCATCTTTTTGGTATTTTTGTACGGCTCGACAGTGCGGGGAAAATCAATTAATGGGCACTCGGGAGTTGACTTCTCTATTTAGGTCGTATTTTCGATTTCGGGGTCAGTGAAAACGACAAGCACACGTCGGAAATACTTTTTTCGGTTTCACAATTTCGCACTTCTAATGATAAGCTAAACCTGTATTAACCATTTACAATTACATGCTACCATTTCTTATGTCAAAAGGGTGTGCTTAATCAGTCGGATATTTTTTGTCGATTTTAAGTTAATCGGAGTGACCTGCCATTCGATGCAGTTTGAATATAAAAAAAAAACGCAAGATTAGTTTTAAAATCTCATCCGGTCATTTCTCTTGAAAATTGCGTGTTTGTTAAGTTAAAGCCCATTTTCTAAACGCCTTTTGGCCGCGTATAGCTTGAACCCCCCGGAAGAAGGGTAATGTTCCGCTGGGGCCTTTTAAGCTCGACCTAACGATGAAAAGTGCTCGTCCAACGATTTTCTGTCGCTTTTCGCCTTGTCAAACGGTCGCAATAAAGGCGTTCGTATCACTCAGCCTAGCTCTGAGTGATTCTAAAGCCGTCGCAGGGCCTCGTTTGCATATACGTCGTTTGCAATAAACCTGCTCAAGTTTAAGTCTTGACGCGCGTCAAGAAAATTCGTTCGATAAATTATAATCGACTATAAGGCAAAAATCTCTTTTTAAAAGCTTTTGATCACTTTATCCAGGTCGATGTTGCTTGACCAGCTGCACGATGAACTTAATCGGGGCACCGAGATGATGCTCGGACTCAACACGCCATCTAGCGGCGGCGATAATATCAGCACTTCGAGCGCTTCCTCGGATACCGTCAAGGACAGTCACAGCTTTTACGAAGCGTTCAAGGTGAGAATTGTGTTTTTGTTTTGTTATTAATGATCCTACGTATATGAACCCTACTGATGGCACTTCAAAGTATATTCTTTAATTGTGTCAAAATTAATTCAATTAGGACTATTTTTCCTTTATTTATTTTCCTGGAAAATTTACCACAAAAAAAGTTTTCCTCCTTAGTAAACGTTGCAATTATTGCTTTTTTGTAAAAACAAAAGAGATGTATATTTTTTAGTTGGGTCAATATACATTTAATTAAACCATTTTCGCTTATTATTTATTTTGGTGGAAAAAGTACCACTAAAAAAAGGTTTTCCTCCTAATTAAACGTTGCAATTATTGTTTCTTTGTAGCGTTTGGCGAAAAACCGTCGCTCATCGGACGACAGGGGAAGTCCCACACTCAACAGCAGGCTCAATCACAGCGACTCGAAATCGAGCGTGGTGAGTTGAAAATCGATAATGCAGCAATATACAGTTCACGTCAACCCACGTTACGTTTAATCACCGTAAAAAGCATTAGGGCTCGCAATAATAAAGTCAAACAAAAAATATTCGACCCGAAAGTAGCAACGAAATCGCAGACAGACGCGGGAGCAATATACTTAACGGTCGACTGGCGTACTTATTATTTTCTGTTGTTTGTCTGTTCGTAGAGACAAAACACCCTTTTGTAAATCGTCTTCACAGTTATACATATTATTTTGTTCGCTTCATTTATTAGTGTGTACTTTATTAATTGTCCGTTTAACGAAATCCTGACGTTAATTTTTCAAGCATAACGCTCCTACGTATAGTGAACACTGGATCCGATAGTGAAGTCTTTATCAGTGTACAGAAATTTATTAATAACACAAAGGCTTACACAAGTGGATTCACATCTTAATTCGAACGAATACAAAACAATGTTATTAAAACAGATCAGTGTAAGCTAAACATCATGGCCAAACACTTGGTACTAACACCAATTACTACCATAAGGACAACTACAATGTCAAGGCACCATGTGCTCGGTGACCTTTGACCGTTTGTCCGCAAGTAATAGAATTGCTTTTACACAATTAAATCGATCATAAAGTACTTACATCAAAATGCGCTTCAGCAAACTCACAGTTAATCTTAACACGTAGGACGGCAAGTCGTCGCGCAAAGGGCTGGACCGTAGCAAGGCGGTCGACGTTACGGACGACAAAAGCCCGACTACCAACGACAGTGGCCACGTGTCCGATATCGCACTCGACCAGAAGTCAAACCACGGAAGCGAGACGTCGCTTGGCGAGTCGCCCAAGAAAAACAGGTGAATAGGAAGATTTGTTCATAGCCGCCGTATTTGTCTGATTCTAGATCTGGAAATTAGGTGTCACTGTTTAACGGCGAATTGTATCAAAATCTGCGTCTTTCGCACAACCCGTGCAACTTTTGCACAACCGTGCTTTATAAGGTGATTTTCTACTCCTAAAATACTGTTGTGCGAAAGTTTGTTAATATTTTAATACAATGTCGTTGAACAGTGACACGTGATTTCCAGAAGTAAAGTAGTTGGTTGGATTATTTGGCTGGCTTTTGGTTTATAAGCCGGGCGTGAAACGTCGCTGACAGCTTAAAAGAGATTTCGATTTCTCAACCAGCGATTAATATTTTGTCGTATGTAGAATTCAGTGACGCTAAAAAAACGAACAAATAACTATAGTTATCCGTCCGAGTTAGAATCTAATTTCGTTTTTCTAGCGTCTTAAACAAAGTGGAAACCAAATGCAGGAAGAGTGGGTATGTCTTGTTACCTTAACACCAGTTAAAGGCTGTAAACAGTGAGAGTCAACCTCTCAAATTGACTATTTTAACACTACTTCTGTTTGATTGCAGACAAGCGCGCTCCGCCTCTCCTTGCCAGTCGTGCGGTAGCTACACAAGCCTGGACTCCGACACTGGACTGGTAAGTTGTCTTCTAGCCTTGTCTTTATATAGGCATTGTGCTTGGCTCTTTGTGGTCGCAGTAACATTGTATATATCAGAGACGAAAGGGTGCGAGTCTATCGTCGTCCCCAATCTATTGTTGACTAATCCTAATGGTTGTTACATATTTCGAAGATTTTTCGTTTTGATACGTAGAAAGTTACTCAAAAACTAAAAATATAAACGTACGGTCTACAAATACCGCAACGCACCTTATTTGGGTTAGGGTGCTGGTTAGCGTTTGTGTTTGGATGGGGCACGAATTATTATTATTGATAAATATAATAATACTTGAACCACCACACTCAAAGCTAAACCCAAGCCAAATATTGTGCGTACATCATAAATTGTAGACGGTACCTTTTAATTTTACCCTTGTTTTATCATGGTGACACCCGAAAAAAATGGTGTCACCTTTTGTGTTTTTTGTTGTGTTTTTTTTATTTAAACTTGCGCCAAGTAAACCATACACACTTGATTAATTTGTTTTTTATCGACTTGTTTAGAAAACTACTAGAGATTCAAGGAATTATCATTTCTGCATTGAAAATGACATTAAATAACTTATAGATTTCAATTTTAGTATAAGTCCAAAATTAAAATAAAACTAGACCTATTAAAACAAACTTAATGTATACAAAGAAGCAAAACTTCAAAAAAAAACTCTTTCTTTGCAGGAGAGCATCGCCTCGTCGTCCCGGACCGACTCGTGGCCGCGCAAGCATGCCGCCCTTTCCCGCTCGGCCAACGGCAGCGGCGCCGAGCGGCACCAGCGCGGCGCCATTCGCGAGAACGGCGTCGACCCTGGCGCCCAGGAAATGGAGGAGTTGCGGGTCGCCATGGAGTTGCTTCGAAGCGAGAAGGCTGACCAGCAGCAGGAGATCTCGGTAGGCGGGCGTTTATAGATTTGGTTGGAAAGCTGTGTTGCGTTTATAATTACGCGACACGAGGTAGAAACGATTTTTTTTAAACAACCTATGTTAAACACCTGGAAGTTTTTTTTTCTTCGTTATAATCTCACTTGGTGTACCACCGAAGACTGCCAACGCTCAAAATTCATAGTGCTTAACAACAAGATTTCGCCAGCAGCTAAAAACGTAATAACATGCTTTCGAAAAATGAGAGATCTTTGAGTTTGCGAACAGCTTTTTAAATAGAATTTGTTTCTAATGTTGTAAATTGTATTGTCTATCCGACAACATTTAGACTTTAACTTCAATGGGGTATAACGATTAAAAAAAATCTCAGTAAAAATGCCATTTTTTCGGTAAAATGTCGAATCTATGTTTACCGGACTCCATGTCCTGTTTAGCCATTGCGATCTTTCTTCAAAAGCCGGTTAACATTGCCTAATTCGGAGCAGGCATTTATTTGCATGAAAATCGACTTTTCTCATTTGCCAATTGCTTGCGCTTTACTACTTCTGTCGCATAACCAGGTATTCCCCTTTTGCAGAACCTGCGCAGCGAGATGAAAAGGCTGCGCGACAAGGAGACCTCGACCAATCACGTGCCGCGACGCGACATCAACTCGAACATGGCGCGCAAGCTGGGCAGCGGCATTACCGCTACAGAGGAACACTTGGTGTGAGAACGCTCGCGAGGAAAAAAAAACGAGCCCTCGCCTTTGTGACGTCACTGTGAATTGGACCGGAGCGAAAGAGAAAAATAATGGGACGGGGAGGAGAAGCGGCGTTCCTCTCCTTCGGCGGATTCCTGTCTTTCTTTTGCGCGCAAAACTGTTCCAAAAATAGCGCGCGAATTCCCGGCTCAAAAGTCTGGTGCGTTTTGTTACGTCATCACAACAATCATCGCGCTCTGCCGCTCCGGATTGTCCTTTCGTTTTCTAACTCGTCCCCAACTCGCTCTGTCGTCATATTTTATTACTATTATTATTATTATTATTATTGTTATTATTAATTTTTATCATGGCTTGTGTTGCCGCCGAATCTGCTTTGTCCTTCTTGCCGTTTTAGTCAAAGCGAACTGCCGCCTGAAAGCCGCGTTACGTTTTTTTTTCTTTCTCGGCGATCTTATAAATCATTGTTACTCTTGTGCGGCGTGTTTTTTGTATAAGGTGGCGATTGCTGTGACCAGTTCCTTTCGCTAGATTCGTTGTCCACCCGTAAAAACGCTTAATATTTTTAAAGCAAAACACGATTGGCCCTGCGCTCCGGTGGCTGTTTAAGAAACGACTCTTAATTCTTGAAATCCATTTTGTTTTTTAAACCTTTCTTTCAATTCGTTTCAGCTAGCCGATTTTTTCCACGCTGTCAGGTTATTTTACAGGGAAATTTCCTCCCCGCGGTTTCCATAAGACGTTGTTGTCGTTATTTTGCTACCATTGCAGTGGAACGAAAATGTGCGTGTGTGTATTCGCGCGCCCTTTGGCGTCGAGCCGTCGTTTTGTCTGTTTTCTAGCGGTCCGCTCTTTTTTCAGTATTTTTGTACAAGTTCGTTTCAGATTCTTTTTTTTTTTCGTTTTATCGCCCACAATCGTCAATATTGGAAGAAATTTGTGTAAAACACACTCGTGTGTAAGTTTGTGTGTCTTAAAATATTTCAGCTAAAATGACAGTGAGCAGAGGCTGTTATAGCCAGTTGCCAGGCTATTAGGGTGTTGTATCTTATTCTCCTAACAAACAAAAGGGTAACGTTGCTTGCTCAGGCCCAATAAGGTAATAATCAACTGCCTACTCTGCATCCCAAAAACAGGACATCTGTCATTGCCTCCGCCAATGTTTCGAACTTTATTGGTAAAAAATACGGCAATTAAGCAAAAATTATATACCATTTATGATACTTTCCGTCAATAAATTATACACATATAGCAGGCCTTGGTAAAATGCAGCGAAAACATAAACCCTCCGTCGGCCGGTTTTCACACGAATAAAACTTACTAGCCTACTCTTATATTTTTTAACATTTTTATTGCATATGGTTGCCAAATAATTTTCTTCTTGAGACCAAATTATGTTGAATAAACTATCTATATTTTCTAGTTTATTTTACTTAATTTATAAGGTAACGTGCCAAGGCCTGTTGTTTTTAGTTTACTCCGAATGGTTTAGATATTAGAATTTTTTATTCTTCGGTAGAAAAAGAGTGGCCCAAATAAATGATAAAATAAATGATTCTACTAAAGATTATGAACAGATCCGTGTTTAGTGTTTCTAAGAATTTTTTAATTTTAAAACTTGAGCTTTTTGTCAGTGTCTTCTGAAAACCTTCACCTGTTTTCTCAATAAGTAAAAACATTTTTTAAAGTATGTGACTATAGAATCGCAGTACAAGGCTTTTTAGTTGCTGTGCATCCATTAAAAATACTGAAATTCACATGCACTGTTAAATAAGGTTTACCCATAGAGCACTAGTGTTCTATGGTTTACCTAAAATAAATCATACGATTCTAATTTAAAATCGAGTGTTAAGGTTTTTAAACTTAGTGAAAACCGAAAACCTGATTAAGGTAATTTTGATTCGGCTGCCCAAGGCACATCAAGATACAGGCTATCAAATGTCCCACTATGAAAATCAGTTGTCCGTCTGTATCGCTCAAGCTGTCATTTGACTTCCCGCCGCGTGCTGTAAATTCGTTCGCAGAATGGCTGATTTCCTAGTCGTTTTATGTCTCGCGTATTCTTACGAATTAGTAACTACGAACATCTGGTCTATGTTGGCTATATAAGAACGAGTAAAAATCGTTAAAACCAGCCGTCTTATAGTACCGTCCAATCGTGGAGTTTTGAAGTTTTTTTATTGGTGTCCTTGAAACTATTTTTTTACCAACGTTACCAGCGTAAATGCAAAAATAAACGTGAATTTCCCCTCCTGTTTTAATCACCTTTTTGATGTGTCTGTTCAGCACAAAAACGCCCGAGTACTTCTAGATTATAATTCATGCTATGTTACAAAGACACAGCTTGCAGTGTTATGTATTCGTATGCTTCTTAATGACGTGTGTAATTTTACCGGTCCGCAAGTATCAAATAGTTAAGAACTCAGTATCAGAACGTTATACTTAGCAGCGCAGTAAAATAATGTCAGCCAATGCTATAAGGAAAAAACGTCAGGCCGGTGTGTTCCTTCTAGGTCAGTGTTTCCTAACCTTTTTAGCGCTCGTGCCCTTTAAGCTTTCATGAAATTTGCTCGTACTGCCTGTCTACGATGGTCGACGGAAGTAAATAGAATTGTAATAATAGGATTTAAACTCAGTGTATTTCAAAATTAGTTGAATTCATGCATTATATACAGTCTTGTAAGTTCAACCATATTTACAACACACAAACAATCAGTAAATTTTCTAATCGCTTTTTTGTTGTTGCTTTTCGTAAATTACGCATTCTTCGCAAACATGCCTAAATAGTGCATAATTTCACACAGCATGTCCTACCCCTGCTTTGGTGCTTCGTACCACCAAGGGGTACACGTACCCCTGGTTAAGAACCCCGGCTCTAAGTCCTAGGATTTCAAGAAATTTTGACTAAACAAAACGTCATATCCATGTGTCAAGTTGTTTAAAACCATAAATGCATAGAAAACTAATACTCAGTTTATAAGTACTTTATGATTGCAGGCCATCATCAGCTCGCTTAGTCAGCAAATAATAGTTAAAAACGAATGTGCAATTACACCTTAAGAAATGACGACTGGAAACATTAAAAATGACGTACAGAAGTTTCACAGTTACTTCGCTAACCTCGCCAAGCTCGTTCCACCATCTTACAAACCAAAGTTTACCGATAGCGACGACAAAAGTGGCACGAACGAAGCGAAATCTGACCGTTCTGTCAAATCAGCAAAATCGCCCACAGGAAAAAAGCGAAAGCAACCTGTTCAGCTAAAGACAACCAAGAAGAAAAGGATAAAACCAAATGAGAATTTAAAACACAACGGAATTGAGAAAAAAATATCAAACACCAATCAAACTAAGGTCGAGAACCGCAAAACCACAGCACACATTAAAAATGATGGAAAAATGGTTTTCAGTAAGTTTGACTTTGGAGAAGTTAATCATGCCAAAGCGAAGAAGAAAAAGAAGTCAAGCACAAACAATCTTGAGATTTCAATCAAGAAAGCAGTTATATTAAAAGAAAAAATGGACAACTTGCAGGACACGGACCCTGACAAAGCAAAACAAGTAGCCGAAAAAGACACATGGACAAAAGCAGCGAGTAAGGCTGCTGGAGTAAAAGTGAAGGACGATATAAAGTTGCTTAACAAATCACTTAAGAAAAAACAGGACAAAAAAGCAAGGAGTAGTAAAAAGTGGAAGGAACGCCATGAAAAGGTTGAGGATAAAATGAACAAGAAGCAGACAGCACGGTCAAAAAACATCAAGAAAAAGAACCAATCAAAAGGAAAATTTGTAAAAAGGAGAGTTCAGGGGTTTTAATGAATCAAACTTATTGTTGAATGACAGTTTTGTTGTGCAGCTGTTTTAATAGATTTAATTGTTAAGTCACATTAAAATACATACTATATGACTTTTAAATGTTTTTTAGGTGAACTGAAAAAACTACAACTTGCCAGTTATTGTGTTTTTTATTATTTTCAACTGTTACTTTTTGCCGGTTTTAAAATTTTCTTTTGCTATTTTGCTAACTGCATTTTTCAGTGTAATGGGGAAATTCTTTTGTTTAGCATTAAAAAACACTGTTCATTCCACAATGAGTTTTTTTAATCCCTGCCGCTTTCTACTTTAGCAAATTTGCAAAGCAAGCACATTTTTAATTATAATTAGGAAATCTGTTTGCCACTTAAAATGTCAGCTATGAAAGACCTTGTGGCAGGGGAGTGTGGAACGTCAAATGCACTGGTACGAGCGACACAACATTACAACAGAGATCAGGCTTTCCACAGTAGAGGAGCAAGAAGGACAGGTGATATTTTAACAAATAAATAATAATTAATTCGCCTTAAAAAAAACATTTTTTTTCATTGTTTTAGCTTGCAAATTTGTGATAATTTGTCTTTATTTTCATTACAAACTGATTTAACTTATTTATTTACAGTTTTCTGCATTGTGCAAAGTTAATATACAACAGAAACAGTTGTATTATTAAATAAGTAGATAAATTGAGGGATATTGGCATTTTAATTTTAATTATTTTAATTTATTACCATATTCAATATATATATATATTGTAAAATAAGTATCTGTATTGGGAATCGACTGGTAAAAACATAAAAAATCAGTTCTATATCGGTCAAAAAAAAAGTGATCTTGGTTGATTTTTATTGGAAAACAACAAATTCTTATGTATGCATGTTATCTTGTTTCAATATTATTTTGATTTGTCACATTTACGTTATACATTACAGCTGCTAATCATGGAGAGCAAAATTATGTGGACGAGTTCCTCCGGGAACAACTGGCAAGAGTTCCTGCACTTCCACAAACTTTTCGAATGGACACACTTCTTCACGAGGCGCAGAAAATAGACCGCCAGATGGCATCAAATGGTATGGTATTTTACTTTTTTGACTTAACTGGGTAACTTGGCATATTGAGAATTGTTCACACAATGTCATATTTTTCCACATTCACAGCTGTTCAAATATCCATATTCCGCTTGTGACCATGGGTCTGAAAGTACTAAAGTTCATTTAAAATAAGCAATAGGTGGATTTATTTTGATACACATAATAAAGCCAACTGGTATTTGCTACATCTGTACTTGATGTGTTCTTCTGTAATTGTGCCACTTTAACTAATTTATATAACTATTTTGTGAGAGGTTTTTCATTTGGTAAATAGGGGAACAAACAGCAACACATACAGTTTTTATTCACTGTTTTTGTTATAGAATTAAGGCCTGTTTGCACTGTAGCTGCGCTGAGCTGAGCAAAGGATAATTTGGCTTAAATTTCTATTGTAGTGAGCATTTCATGCTTTTCTAAATTCTTGCCCCATGCAGCTAGAAGCTCAGCTTAGCTGTAGTGTAAACAATTTCATGCTCAGCACAGTGAGTGTAAACATACCTTTAACCTCAAGTAAACAATCTCTCATATAACAAGTAATCCTAAAGGCCTAGTTTTGGAGTACCATTTAAGCTTTACAAAAGTATCTTTGTATAATCGTGTTTGCTGATATTACTTTCAGGAGTCCAACGTGACCTGGCACTTGCTGAACAGTGGGGCAATGAGTTTGCCAGAGCTGAGTTTGCCCACTCTAGCTCCCATGTGCCAGCTGAAGAGGAGGCCTGGGCCAGGGAATTTCAACACAGAGGTTGGCGAACACTCACTAACACTGTATATATTATTTTAAGTCAGTTGCCCCAAAATTTTACCCTGAGGTTGAGAACCACTGTTTTAAGTAATGTTGGTTTTAAACACTACTGGTGATAGTGTTAAAAGACATGAAACTCAAACAAAGCACAACAGCTTGTAGTTATGAAAAATGTTTATTGTGTAAATTACAGAAGTCCTGCAATCTGGAGAGAGATTTGCTGATGAATTCTTGCAGGAGCAAAACAAAACTATGGAGCAAACTTGGTAAGATATTGTGTTGTTGATTGCTAAGATTCCATGTAATTCCAACATTCAAAGACATTTATTATTCCACTATAGTAATCTTGTTAATACATGTATATTGATTAACTCAGTGGTCAGCAAACTTTTTTGTTGCGGCCCAAAGTACTCTTTTTAGAGCTTTTAATGGCCAACTCAAGAACCACTACGAAAACAGTGGCATATTCAGATATTTGTTGTTAAGGTGAAATATTACATGGCGCCTTGATGCCCAAACCACTGCCATACTATATTGTAAAACATACTATAATACAAGAAAGAACATACGCGTGAAGCGCGACAAATTTTTCGTTTGCGCATAGTTAAATTTGGCAAAAAATAGTGTGACAGCCTTTCAGGACCATATTTGGCATGTGGGCCTTTTAACTAGGGCTGGGGAGCCACCGTAAAATAGCATTAGCTCCGGCTCCAGCTCCGGAGCCATCAGGCAATTATTAAATGGCTCCGGCTCCAGCTCCGGAGTTGTAAAACTCAATCCTGTGGCTCCGGCTCCAGCACCGGAGTAGTAAAACTCATATCCTTTGGCTCCGGTACCAGCTCCGGAGCCATCAAACACACATCCAATGACTCCGGCTCCAGCTCCGATGCCACCAGTCACTTGGAGATGGAACAAAATATAATTTCTTAGCTTAAGCACCACAAATTGAAAAATGGCTCCAGCTCAACAAAAATAATAAAAAGGGCTCCGGCTCCAGCTCCACAAAAATAATAACAGTGGCTCCGGCTCTGGCTCCGGGCTCCAGCTCCGGCTCCCCAGTCCTGCTTTCAACTGAGCTAATTTAACATTTCTCTGCCACACCAACTTTTAAAATACAGTGCAATGAATGTACGACTTTTTGTATGTCTATCACACGACCCACAACAACATGATAACACTATCTATTTGAAAGTAACTTGCGGCCCACTAAAAATGGCTCTGCGGCTCAGATTTAGACCGCGGCTCACAGTTTGCCGACCACTGGATTAACTAGAAGATTACATGTTTAAATAAGCTAAATAATATTTGATATTTAGGCTATGCAATTGTATCACATCCCAAACCAGGCCATATTGTTGGCAGTTGTTTGATAATGGTTTGGTTTTGCACTTTTAGTAATGGCTAAACTAGAATTTGTTGGAAAACAGAAGTACAAAGTATTGTAGTTTTGTTGAGATTTGTTTTCAGTTTTTTATATTAACACATTCTGCATTTTGTTACAAAATAAATTATTTACTAAAATAAATTTATTACTATGGCTATTTTTTTGTTTTGTCTTAACATCACCATAAAAATGAAATCAAAGTGCTGTTTCTAATAGTAACATCAGTTAGTGTTAAATTAAAAACATGACAGAACAGGTTTTGAATATGACCTAAAAGCCTTTGTTGTCTTTTATAATTAAAGCAAGGCTTGGTTTAAGTGTTTATTTCAATTGTTGTAAAGTTATCTGGGCATGATTTACTTTTATTAAGTTTGTTTACCTATATTTCATCGTTTTTCTGACCTTTACTACATAAATTGTACATCAGTAACATGAATGTTTGGGGGGTTAAAGAGTGTTTTAAAAAACTATTGTATTGTTATTAGGACAACATTTGACGCTCAGTGCCTTCAGTGCCTTGTTATGTGTTGTTCATTCACATAAATACATAATGCTTAACATGTCTGAACTAAACATCCAGGGTTCAAGAGCTTCAGGAGGGAGACACTGAAAATGCCGAGCTGAGAAAGGCCGCCGGTGACATGGTAAGAAACGCCTCAAAAGATCCAAAACTTTCCAGCACCAATTTCATGAAATTTGTTTCCGACATCGCACTTGATCCAAATGCAACCGCCGAAAATTGGAGCAATGAGTTTGCGCAAGTGAGAAAACAAACTTTAAAAAACAAACAGCTCTGTAATTGCAGTGATTAAAATTTTCTCTTATTTTGGCATTGATTGCACCATCGAAAATATTAATTTTAAATTGTATTCAGGAAAATGTTAATTTTTTCGTATAAAATGTGAATGCGAGTTTAAAAAGCTTTAGTTTGTTTTGTGCTAATTAAAACTCCTAATTACATTTGTGCCATTTAATGTGTGGTTCATGTACATTTTAGTAATTGCTTCCAAATTTGTAGCTCGCTATGTTTTTGTTATATCTATACAGTGGTAATTTTTTACAATTATTATCTTTAAAATCAATAATTTATGCAATTTACATTTTCCTTGTTGGTTAACAATTAAAAAATAATTGTTTAACAGTTGAAACTATGTGAAGCTGCATTTTAGCAAATCTTTAAATAATAACAAATAATTCCACTTTTTTAACATTGCTTCCTCATATCTTTCAACTGGTATTTGCAATACAAGTCGCTTTAAAATTGCTCTTATTTGTTAAGAGCTCAAAACAGCAACCTGGCACAGATGTGGACTGGGCAGAAGAGTACGAAAAACTCAACATGAACAACAATTGGGCGCAACAGTTTGAAGCTGAACAACAAGCCAAACAACCAACTGCTGTAGGTTGATTTGTAATGAAAGAAGATGTATTTTTTAATGCTAAGCTTTATTTTTTAATGGAAGAAGCTGTATAGGTCAACTTTAAAGAAAGTTTTTGTTCTTAGAAACACAGTACACGTTTTTTTTCGTAATTTCATTAAAAATACTAAAACCATTAATTCGATAAAATCGACATTTCGCTGTTTACAAAAGTTTAGGCAATACCTCGTGCTATTACCAGTGTAAAATATTTTTGAGAAAATGTCGATTTTATCGAATATAATGGCTTTAGTATTTTTATCGAAATTATTGTTCTTGTTTCTAAGATATGTAACTTAAATTTTTAACAAAGATAGCAATTGTAAGTGTAAACCAATTTATGTTTTACTATATAGAAAAGCATAGTTATTCAAACGTTATAATTATTTTATATTAAAGAATTTTAAGATGTTTCATTATTTAAAAACGAAATTTAAATTGGCGTAGTTATTTTGTCTTATGTAATCGTATCCATTCTCCTAAATTAATTCAATTGCACGTATAGTGATCCAACGGTAATGTAAACCTTTTCTTGTCTATTTTCTTGTAACACGCTATTTCAGTTATTTAAGTAAAAGAAAGCTGCCTTTATCATTCAAAACAAGTTTGTTGTAGGAAAACGAAGAGTTTTGGGATAAGCTACAGGAACAGTGGAGTGATGCTATGAAGCCAACTGAACAAGACTGGCTTGATGAATATGCCGCCGACTCCAAGGTTGGTACAGGGCATTTTAAGTTCAACACTTGTTTTTCAGGAATGCATTTTTTCAGTTTTCCCTTTTATTTGTTTTTTAAACCCATGTTATATGAAGCACCTATGTTTTGTACATTTACTAGTTTAGGTGGGTAATCTCACGCTCACTGCAACATTTTCTTAAGGTCAGATTGTAATTAATATATAGGATTCCTTTGCGCGAAAATTAATGTTTTGCTAAAGTTAACAAACCAATTTAGTTTAAGCTAACTGCACTTCAAGCTAAAGTTCACTTTTTTAAATCAACGTGAAACAATTTCCTTGAACTCGTTTAAATAAAAAAACGTCGCACAATTTAAACGGGTATGTGTTGTGCGGCTACACACTCATGTTCTTAACCTGTAGGCTAAAACTGCCGTTTCGTTTGTAATCCATTTGGAGGTCATATATTTGTAATGTAACCGAAGACTTAACCCTGAAATTTAAAAGTAATTGCAGAACAAGGCCGCAAGGTTTGGTAGGATGGTGGTATGCGGGTGGTGTTTACTATATTCAAAGCTATATATTTTACGTTTACCTGAACACTTAAGTTGCCCGTCTCCACTTACACATTTTAGCAATATCTTTAATCGTTTTTCTTTACCAGGTGTACGAGTTCAACAGCGAAAACCCATTCAAGGATCTTCCCGACTCGTTCGACGAGGGCCTCAAGCGACTGCGATTGGGGGATCTCCCCAATGCAGTGCTCCTGTTCGAAGCTGCCGTCCAAAGTGATCCGAATCATGTGCAGGTGAGAAGTGGCCTGATATCAGTTTTTGCATCGAACTTTAAGTTTGCCTTTTCCAGGCACCATTGTATCACTGAGATGGGTGAAAAAACGCACGCGGTCCTTATTGGGTTTGTTCTGGATAAAATTATGACAACAGTCAAAAACGGAAAAGTTTCCTGTTCTCGTAGTGACCTGATATCATTTTTTTATTTGACACCTAACTTTGACTTTGCCTTTCCAACGAGCGTCACTTTCTCACCGAGTAAGGTGAAAAAACGCGTGCGTTCAGTATTGTGTTTGTTTTGACTAAAATTATGAACAGCCAAAAACGGAACTGAATAATAGAATGAAGAGCAAATAAAAAATGGGAAGATATAGCCAATCACAGTATTATGGCGCTTCTCAGAAGACAATTTGAAGTGTTAGCGGTATTATGTGATCAAGTTTCATACCGGATCTCAAAATCGACCTAATTTTTAACCCTTTTTAATGCCTTCACTAATGGGAAAAAATGCCACAAAAAAGTCATTAGATCTGATCGTTTTGGATATTACATTGCTCGACATTTAAACTGACAAATATATAATTTAAGCCAGCGCTAGGTGGCGCCATACGATAGCCATTGGCAATATGTGTCGTTTTAGGATGCAATGCAAAGCCGATTTGATAAAACGGTTAATTTGCATATGTCGTTGACATTGATGTACATGTCAGCAGATTTTTTTTGGAACATTTATATTTGGCGAAAGTAGTAAAATAACGTTAATGTTGTATAGTGAAAGTATCAGACAACACCATTTTGGTAATGAATATTGAAGATATACGAATGGGCGTATATTTATGGAATTTGTGAATATTAAAGATTGTTGTTTGTAATATACACTACATACTATACAGCAAAAATGTATCTAGCGGAAACGACCTTTATTGCAACATTCCCATAGTTTATTGGCTTGAATTATATCGACGCAACACAACATTGACGTCCAAAACGGAAATGCCTGCTGCCTTAAACTGCATTTCATTTGTTCGCAGTTAAATGCAACGGCAGACAAATATCGGGGAAAAAATATATATATATTTCAATAGACATTTGCAGCCTAGAGCAGCTAAACCCATATCCTCTTGTCAATTTATCCTCTTTTTAACAGGCTTGGCAGTACCTGGGAACCACACAAGCACAAAACGAACAGGAGCAATCGGCCATCAAAGCTTTGAACAGGTGAATGAAAAAATATTCATTGACGTTTTCAGTAAGGACCAATTCTTTACTCGTTCGACGTCTACTACATTGTATCTGGGCACTGCTGCTATGTCTGTAAACTTAAAACTATGCGCTATCTTAAAAAAAAACTATATACTAAAAAAAAAACTATAGCCTATTGCCAGGATGCTATGTTACACTGCAGACTTCCTGGACAGGTTTAACAAGCAAATCACAATTAGGTGTTTTCACTACAGCTGCAAACGTTTGAATACGTTTAGCACGAAATTCAGAAAATAAAACGACCAAAAACAGTTAATGGTTGGCACTTGGCAGGCTACATTTTACTGTTAAACAGTCGATTCTGATGGACAGTCCCTTAGTCTAAACCAGTTCTTCTTATACTTTTATAGTTTTGTTCACCCTTCGCATCTATCTCCAGATTTTATTCACCCTTGTAAAAACTTTAGAATTTATTGTGTTTTTGAAAATTTTCGCCTGTTCACTGAACAGGTTTAACACCCGGAATATCCGCCCTGCTCGCAAGCTATTATTTTTTCGGACGGTTCACCCTTATTCTCTTTTGGTTGGTTCACCCCTGCAAAAATTTTACTTACCCTGGGGTGAACCATTCACCTGAAACACTGAGCTAAACCATACAGGCAAACTATTTTTCCGAAATAGCGCGATTTGCTGCTCTTTGCAAAGCTAATGTATCAATCTTTTTTGGGATTTTACTGAAAGTGCTACTTTGTCGTTTGTCCGACTCCGACATCGTTTTAATTCTAATCCTTTAGACAGGCCACTCTTATCGCGGCCTCAACATAGTTTTATGCGAAAACAAGCGCCGGGACAACTGTGTGACTCGATTTTCGCCGTAATCAGTTCCGCTATCGCAATCTAGGTGTTTCGACTGTTTTGCGGTAACAGGCTTTGCTGGCGTTTCGGCCCAGCAAAAGCTGCACAAGCGATTTAGCAAGTCAGCCTTTTGCTGACGAGGAAATTGGTTGTTTCCCCGCTGAAAATCGGACGTGATGCTTTTTTCCCAACTATTTATGTAGTTTTGAAATGGCCTAGAGATTTTTAAACGAGGAAATTGGTCGTTTCCCTGCCGAAAAACAGACGTAATGCTTTTTTCCTAACTATTTATTTTGTTACAACGAAATGGCCTGGAAATTTTTGAACCTTTTACTGCTTGGTAACACAGTTTTTTAGACATACTGCGGAATAATAAACCTTTATTGTGTCTAGGGTTCAGAGTCGACATTTTTATTTAAACATGGGCGAATTGACCGGTATCATTGTTCATTGTTTCTGCGCAATTTTCCCTAGAAGTTACTAACATCGAAACGGTTTATAAGCTCCTAAGTTAAAACTGTTTCAGACTCGATATAATTCAATTTCAAATTTTTTCCCCAATCTTATACTTTTCCACCCTTATCGTCTACTCAAACTGCGTGTCCGTTGAAAATTTTTAGAACGTTCGCGAAGATTTTGTTTTGTAGGATTAAAAACAACCTATTTGCGATGTAGAAATAGGTCTGGCGATCATGCTAGACTTTAATACACTACACCCATTAGAATGATTGAATATCTAATATTTAGGGTCAGAAAAAGTCCAATCCTATTGTTTTTAGTACAGAAAGTGAAACTGATAACCGTTATTGTTTTGAGCCCTTCTCGAAGTTATTTTGGGCCCTATTTAAGAAGTTATAAAATCACAATAAGCATTTTTTTCTGTTTTACGTCGTAAATATGACCTTTTGTTTTTAAAAGTTATTGAACCCTTATATTAGCTTCTTGTAGCACAAGCAGCTACAGTATATAGTATATACATTACATTTTGTTGGACTAGGCGGTGAGATTTCTAATGCCTACAAAGCATTGGAAGCAACGTTTGATTGTTTTGTGTGATAGCGCTTGTTTTGTAATTTAAATTTGCACTGTAATTTTTCTTGATACTTTATTTTGAATCACACAATGTGGTTTTAAAATAGTACAAACACTTGCAGTCCATACAGTCTTATAGAAAATAGTTCAAAACAGTCATATAACCTAGATACAAAAAACGTTACTTTGTACATGAAATGCCTATTACTTTTGATGCGACTTATTTTTTGTATTGAATTTAAAGTGAAACAAGTGTTTCGTTTTTTTTTTTCGAATATTTGAAATACATGTAAAAACTAGAATCGTAGTTCTAACTTCTAATTACGAATATAAGCTCAAAAACTAAACTTATATATTGTCATATATTTAAAAATATAACACCATATTTCATTTTCAGACTATTGAAAAAAAAATAAAACGTTGAAACTATCATACGATTTTGCGTTGGAACTATTATACGGATTTACCGGCCAAAATGTAACACATTTGATTTCCGATTCCGTTTTTAATGTTCTAATCGCGCCGCGTCGCTTTACAGATGCATCGACTTGGAGCCGGAGAACCTGACCGCCCTGATGGCGCTGGCGGTAAGCGAGACCAACGAGTCGATGCAGACCCAGGCATGCCTCACCCTCAAACGTTGGCTAAGCGCCCATCCAAAGTAAGCATGGGAAAGGACTGCCGTATGCTAAATTCAGCGTTTTTATATTACTGAGAATATTTTCGCTTATGATCGCATATTTGCGCGGTTTAGTTATTTGAAAAAAAAAGTCTACTCTTGTTAGGGCAACATTTGCTGTCTTATTGGAATTCACCTGTTGATTTTGATCTTTGTAAAGCTATTATCCTACAGTTTTTGAGTCGAAAATACTTTACCTGGAAAATTTTTTTTTTGTTTAATATAAAGAAGAAAATCTTTGCTCGGTCGTACTAGTATTTTTTAACTAGACGTCATTTTAGCAACCGACTGTTTACCCTCGAAGTCATCGCTATATGTTACAAACCTCGTTCGAACTGTTGAATAACATTATCCTGTTATGTTTAACAACATTTTTACATTTGCTTGAACAACTATACGCCAATCAGCTACTGCGGTCATGCAACAGATGCCTTCACTACCATTTTGGAGGTTAAAGAGTTTAATCGAGATTTTAACTTATTTACAGTAAATATTTTACAGTAGCCCTTTGTTGTTTTCTTCCAGGTATAGAGGCTTGCTTAACAAATCACCTCAACATCATCCCGAAGCTACCCAACAACCCGAATACTGGGGCGGAATCGCTAACAGGTGAGCCTGGAGTGTTGCTTGCTTGTAAATTAGATGTTTGTGTTCTACATAAGAGTTGTCGTGTTGCGTGTTCCTGGGTGCTGTATAAGCTTGAGCAATTGAGCATTTAACATTTTTGAAGATCGTTCTTTTTTAATGCCTGATCGAATCTAATTGCAGGGCGATTTGCAGCAAACTTAATTTTTATGACAATCGTCTTAGTGAACAACTCGAAAGTTTTATATGCAGGTAAATGACAGGTTCGTCGTCAATTTGTCTCAATTAAACACCCTGCTATAAAAACTGATATTAATTTATACGTGGTAACAGAATAGTCAAGTTGCACAAAACCTGTTTGTATTTGCCAAGGATTTCAAAGCCTTCTGCCGAAAACTAATTCCGTCATTAATAGCAGACCTGGGCAAACTGCGGCCCGCGGGCCAAGCAATATAATCCTGCCCGCGGCTCATTGTAATAAAACTTTCTAGGCAAAAATAAGCCTTAACATTTTTCCTTGATTTTAGAATATTTTAAATACGTTACTCATGTAAGGCATCACCTGTTCCTACTCTTACCAGCTTGTCAAAACAAGGACCTTTAAAGATTCTTTTAAAAGGTATCACATGTTGTTTTATGTGTATTCGAGATCCCCTTTTTTGACACGGCCCGCCAAGACGTTTTCTCTTTCTTGTTCGGCCCAATGTCAAAAATATTTGCCTACCCATGATCAATAGCAAGAGGCTTCGGCTCGGATTTCATCACACACTGGTGAAACGCAGAAACGTGACACCGAGCGGAAGTAACTCACGCCCTGCAAGACTGAACCATATCCTAACTGAAATCCGCTTTCTCTTTGGCTTCCAAGTAATCATAACCCGCCTTTTTGGCTACAGCGAAACGTTCCTGGCCATCAAGGACCTGTTCGTGGAGGCGGCCCGACTGTCCCCGAACGACCCAGACCCGGACGTCCAGAGCGGCCTGGGCGTCCTATTCAACCTGTCTAACGACTACGACAAGGCGATCGACTGTTTTCGGGTAAATAAAGTTGTTTTTTTCTTTCTGGAAACCTTGCAGCTGTTTGCCTAACGTATTTTCACCTTTTTTATAATAGTTTTACCGCATAAAATTAATGCGTTTTCTTTTTCGGGAAATTTCCATTATCCGATTTATATAAACTGTGAATATACCAGGCATAGTAATATAAATCAAAAAACAGCTCCTATGGTAATTGTAATTATTTATAACACCGAAATGCGTTCGAGGTCCTTCGCCCTGACGAAGGTGGCTTGTATAGTTTGCCGAAACGTTGGTAAAGAATTACAATTACCAGAGGAGCTGTTTTTTTATATATATTTTTCCGATTTATTACTCTTCTACGTTTAATTCTTTTTTTTTATTATCATTAATGTTATTACGCTGAAACAACAAAATAGAAAGACGGACGAGAATAAAAAATAGCACCTATCAAGAAGCGACAGGTTGGGCTAAAGGCAAGCCCACTTAACTTTACGAATTGCGAGATTTTCTGAATTTAAAGCAAAAATATACTCAGTTTTACAGACTTGATCACAAAAACAAACATGGAAAGCGTCGGTAATGTCTGTGCATACTTAAAACGGTATATAACGAAGCGCGAACATAACAGTAAGCAATTCAGCAAATCATTGTCAACATCAGTTCCAAACAATAGAGTTACAGGGTCGTTTTGCAAGGAAATTAAAAGTTTTAAAGAAATCCAAGATGTTATTTCTTCCCAATAGCTTTCAATATGAAAACAATAATAAAATATGTGCGAAATAGTTTCAGGGGCATTTCGACAGAAAACACATTGGTCGTAGTCAGTTTTCCCAGAGGAGTGTAGTGCTTCATTTGTTACTATAGCACGTAGGTTAAGTTTGATTTGAAAAGAGCGTAGCTTAGTTTCAATGGTTGAATTATAGACATTACAGTACAGTTTTTGCCAAGGAGTTGTCTTCTACGTTTAATTCGCCAGGCCGCCATCGCCGTGAGACCAGACGACGCTCTCTTGTGGAACAAGCTTGGCGCCACATTAGCTAACGGACACAAGTCGGAACAGGTGAGGAAAAAACACATCTGGATTTTGTTGTTTTTAAGAGTTTTAAGTGACGGGAGAGCGACCGATTTCGCAGCTGCGCAACTGCGTATGTTGTCGGTCAACTTAGATTCTCTGTTGTTTTTATTAACGTAACGTACCGTAGCTTGTCTGACAATCGTAGGTTGGCTTTAGCTGTGAAGCCCTTATTTAGGGTGAACATTGGGAAAAACTGAACTAAAAATCATATCAGCTTTTTCTGTGAAACAATTACAATGATGTCCTAAAATCTATTTCGCCGCAATTTTAGCAGGATTTATGGTAAAGATGTTGATGCGTTTTTAGTACCACAAAAAAGCTTGAAATTATAAGTTTAAATTAGGCAACCATTTTTTTCACTTAAAGCAAATTTCGTATTTCTAAAGCTATTACGAGAGGTAGTTCATTTGAAGTACATCGTCCAGGAATTTTATCGTATTTTTTAATTTGTTCGCTGGCATCCGTTCGCTGCTACAAGCTGCAAATTTTGTCGTAAGAGCTTTCGCAGAAACTTGATTTCGGTATAAAAGCCTATCGACGTCTACCGAGAAAAGCGAAATGTGCCAGAACGTTTTGCAGCAAATGCGGTGATAATAAATTGCTGTCGAGCACAAGAGAGCTAGCTTTGAAATGCTGCCTAGCACACGATCAGACGGCAAGTAGACACACCCATCAATCTAGCGCAGTGGTTCTCGGCCTGTGGTACAGCACTAGTGGTACGCGAAGTCATTTTGGGTGGTGCGCAGTATGTTTTTAAATAAAATTACAGTTTGACGAAAAAGTTTAGCTTTTTTTCCTATTGTAATAAACTATACATTCATCGTTATGACTGCATAGTTATATATGTTATGCTTCATGAATGATAGGAATTTTTTTTTTTTATCTTTCCGGACACATCTATGCAAATTTATTTTATGACATCATAGAAAAACAACAAAGAATCACAAAACTTGACTACCGGTATCTTGCAAAGTTGAAAAAATGAAACTTTTTCAAGATTAGTGGGCTGAATTTGTTTCGAAATTTCCGGGCTAACTAATTAGCTAATCCGTCCCTGTTAATAATCCTATATACATTTTGAGTAAAGTTGAGTTTTTCGATAATTTGTTAGTACGCAACAAGATCACAGAACCTCGAGGTGGTACGCGGTGAAAAAAAAGGTTGAGAACCACTGATCTAGCGAATAGAATAAATTGGCACAAACGTCTGCGCATCAATCATATCGAATGTCAGCATGTGTCACTCAAACATGTTTTCTATGGTTTGACTTTTGTGGGAGGGGCATAAATTCGGTTAAGTGTGTCTAGTAGAGTTACCATTGAGTGTGTTTTCTGCGAACACTTCTTTATTCCCCTTACGGAGAAGGGTTCTGCTGTTACATTTTCATTAATTTTGGTCTTTCAGTTACAATAATTTATTTCAACTGAAAAACGACAAAATGGAGAACGCATCGTCTAAATTTGTCGTCAAATAGCAGTAAATGTTGCTTAAATCCAATAAGACCCTATTTATTAAACGGTTAAAATCAGACAACGCATTGAAAATATTTCGCATTTTTAAAAAAAAATTTAAAATGATTTCGCATTTTGGACAGGCATGCAGTTTTTATACTTCATGAAATAAACGGTCTAATGCACTTTACCGGCAAATTGAAGAGCCGTAAAGCCTATTCAATATAATCATATCCTTTCTTTGTTCGTAGGCGGTTCAAGCTTACCGACGAGCACTTGAACTCAACCCAGGGTTCATTCGTTCCAGGTACAACCTGGGAATTAGCTGCATCAACCTCGGCGCGCAAAGGTATAGACTTTGGCCAGCTGTCGAAATATTTGAATTAGGTAGTCATCGGTGTTGCGCTTTTGTGGTCTTGTATCGACTGTTTTAAATCGATGAACTACACAAGCAACTTTCGTTTCTTTTTAGAAATTTTAAACTACCAAAGTGCTGTTTATAGCACGTTACGTATTTTTTGATATTCAAACACAAGACTTTAACTGGAAAAAAACTTTGAAATTATGCAAAGTTTGGATTTTCTAAAACATTTGAGTATGAAAAAACTCTAAAAAAAATGGTTGCTATTCCTGTTGACCAAAGTAGTTTGGAAATTCTTATCACTTTTAATAGCGTCTTTAGTAATTTAGGCGTTTCAAGGCCACAGCCTGTTATCCCCAAGTGCGCCGCCGCGAAGTAAGGCCATTTTGTTATTTCTTTCAATTTTGGAATTTGTCAGAAGAACCCTCTTTAAAATTTATATAATGCCTGGCAGCAACAGTATATTCAATTTTGGTACTGTTCAATATATTTTAGTTATTTAAAATAGTGGCCCAAAAATGCCATAAGATTTTTCTGGCTAAACAGCGTTGTACATCGAACACTCACACGACGGTGAAAGACACTGTCATATTAGCGTAATCCTCATAATTAACGTTTGGTGCGGGTAAACTTCTAAAAAACGATACTAACCCTTAGTTTATCACTATTTTCACGCCGCGCTGTTCATTTTCAGGGAAGCGGTCGAGCACTTTCTCACCGCGCTGGTGGCGCAGAAAAGCGGCCGCGGCCCGCAGGGTGAGGTGGGTCAAATGTCGGACAACATCTGGTCCACGCTGCGGATGACCTTGTCCATGCTCAAGGACGACTCGTCACTGGGCTTGGTCGAAAAGCGCGATTTGGAAACCTTGGCGCGAAAGTTCGGTGTCGATCCGAGCGCTGAAGGTGTTATGACGCGATCTTAGGTTTACAATGAGGTTTTCTATGCCGCAGTAATTGGCGGTGCGACGCTCGAACTGAACTGAGCTATTTCTGTGCGTTTAGATGTACTTTGCCACGCGCAAGTATTACTTCCTCTCCTGTGCGGTTTATGTTACGCTTTAAAAAAAATGTTTAAAGCGTTGCCATTTACGGCTTTGCTACCACTGGTGGCGGTAATGCAACCATTTTAGGCTTACTTTAATGTTAATTTATATTGTGCTACCAGTGAATTTCTACATTGGTCCTATTGTATGCCTAATTCTCTTTTGCAAACTTGCGGTTTTGTACCGCCAGTTATTAGCCAATGGGATCGTGCATAATTTGCTTTTTAGAATTTACGCCAACAAACGTGATATGTACAACGCCACTACATGTTTAAGATTTGTATTTAACTCTTTGCCTTTTTTTTCTTCTTTTGGGCGATTTGACTAGAAAATCATTATTATTAATTGTGTTCCCCCTTACACTTGGGTTTTTTTCTTTTTCCTTTGTTTATACGTTTGGTGATTTTCTTTCTTGATGCAATTCACGCCGAAACGTCCTTTGTTGATTAAACTATTTCATAATTGTATACGAATCGTGATCGTTGCAGAATTAGCGTGGATTAAAAAATCTATACCCAGCGTCCCAGCCTAGTCGTCATTAGTTGTAGTTACTCGTGCTTTGCTGATAAAAGTTGGTGTTCGGGGTTTGTCGTGCAAATCAATAGAGAAACCTCAAAATTGTCGCGTAAAACAGTTTGCTGATACTAAAACCAAAAAATATGACTAAAAAGAAAAAAAAATATGACTACAAAAACGAAATGTTACCTTGCCAAAATCAAAATTTTAAGTTAAAAAAAAGCCTTGAAAACCATCATGGACTTTTTATAGAAGGTTTAAGTGCCGTCCCTCGTTTTAGTCGTTGAAACCCATGATGTAAACTGGCCCAATACAGCCGGCCGGCTAGTAGCTGTGTCTGGCACAAGATTTGTGAACGAGCCAATCACAACTTAAAAAAAGGCTCGCCTTTTCTGTGTGTACAGGCGTCTCGCTTGAGTAAGTAACCCCGACTTCCCGCCTCGTGGCAAATACAGCGGCTGTTGGCGGGACGTGAAAAAAAGCGTGTTTTATAGTTCTGGCGCACAAATGGATATAAGGGTGACGCAATGTTGGGTGTATGTGTAAACGTGTGTTCGCTGAACACAACCTAACAAACAGTTAGTATTTCAAAACGGCGACATGGTTATATCGAAACACAAAAGTAGGTCAGATTAGTCGCCTCGTGTTATGCAGATGCGCTTAGGATCAGTGATGTTGTGGTAAAGGTTTAGTCGGTTTCAAGTGGCTTGACAGTTAAAACAGCTCACGTTGTTTGTACAGAGTTTACCGACATGATTCTAAATCCTTGAAACGCTCGCTATACCACAGGCTATGTAGCGGCAGCGCCAAACAAGAATGGGCACAACTAAGCTAAATATGAAATTTAACGTTGGCTAACATTTAAACCATTTTATTTATTCACAACGGAAAAATATTTGTTTAGATTATATCCAATGCTTATTTCACACCCAAATGCTTATATTTAATAATCATAACCTGTCTTTTACTTTTAGGGTGGCCCAGGGTTTTAAACTTTTTTTAACAGTTATTTATAAAAAAATCAAATACAAAATGTCAACCATGGAAGATCTCGCTGCAACCAAGCAGTCTGTAAATCTCAAAAAGAAAATCACCCTCCTAAATGGTGTATGCCTTATAGTTGGAAACATTATTGGATCTGGAATTTTTCTCACTCCAAAAGGTGTCCAGCAGGAGAGTGGATCCCCAGGCCTCAGCCTTATAATTTGGTCCATATGTGGTGTGTTTTCACTAATTGGGGCATTGTGCTATGCTGAACTAGGTACTACTATCATTAAATCCGGTGCCAGTTACGCCTACATCTTAGAAGCCTTTGGGCCGCTGGTTGGATTTGTAAGGCTCTGGATATCTGTGCTAATCATTGAGCCTACTGTACAAGCAGCCATCGCTATTACATTTGCCAACTATCTCATTCAACCTTTTTTTCCAACATGTGAGCCGCCCTTCCTGGCTGTTCGACTGTTGGCAGGTCTCTGTGTCATTATAATAACTGCCATGAACTGTTTAAGCGTCAGATATGGAACTCGAATACAGGATATTTTTGCTTATGCTAAAGTCTTGGCCCTCATACTGATTATTATAATGGGAATTATTGCACTGTGTAATGGCACTGCTTCTAGTTCACTTGCCAATCCCTGGGAAGGATCAACAACAGATGTTGGAAAAATTGCTTTGGCAATGTATTCTGGCCTTTATGCATATTCTGGTTGGGATACACTGAACTTTATGGTGGAAGAACTTCAGGATCCCTACCGTAACCTCCCAAGGGCTATTTATATTTCATTGCCCATTTGTACCGTTATTTATATTTTAACCAACATTGCGTACTATGCAGTGCTTACACCTCAAGAAATAATCTGGTCTGATGCTGTTGCCGTTGGTTTTGCCAGCAAGACTTTGGGTGTCATGCAGTGGATTATACCAATTGCTGTGGCAATGTCAACATTTGGTGGCTTAAATTCTTCTATTATGGCTTCTTCCCGACTCTTTTTCGTTGGAGCAAGAGAAGGCCATTTGCCCGACTACTTTGCTATGGTAAGCCTGCGTGGTTTTACTCCTGCCCCGAGCCTTCTTCTAACAGGGGGTCTAACATTGATTTTCTTGTGTGTCAAAAATGTGTTTGATCTTATTAACTATTACAGCTTTATGTATTGGCTCACTGTCGGTCTTTCCATCGTTGGTCAGATATATTTGCGTTTTACCAGACCTGATTTGCCCCGTCCCCTTAAAGTTAACATCATATTTCCTTTCATCTTTTGTTTTGCTTGTCTGTTTTTAGTTGTGGTTCCTTTCTTCACGGAAACGATCGATTCACTTATAGGTACTGCTATTCTTCTTACTGGTATTCCTGTGTACTTTTTGTTTGTTTATCTAAGACCCTCACAGCGCCCACATTTTCTCACAACTTTGTCTGAATGTTGTACCCGTTTTTTCCAAAAACTTTTGCCTGTTGCAATTTCTGAAAATGAAATTGAAGGGAATTTTTAGGATGTTCACTGTAAGTAATTTCTTATCTCAACAATTTATAGGCTAAACCTTTCACTAATATTTAGCATATATGTATTATGTGCCTTATGTGATACACAATTTGTGTTAGATTATTTCCTTCAAAAAATATAGAATTAAAACAGAACATTTTTTATTATTGGCTATTTCATACATGCTAGACTGGTGGCAAAACACATTTAACTTTATAGGGCTGTTGAAAGTAGCGCATTTTGAATTTGTTGTGTCTTTTGTTTTATGTATGTATTGTATAGTGGTTTACCTATTGTATGACAGCCTATATAAGTTGGTGCCAAACAAAATCAATCAAAAAATTATAAGTTAGTGTGCAAAATATTTCCTTGACACCATAACTACACAATTGATAAGACTTATGTTTTATGCTGCATGATATTGTTTTATACACAAATAATAGTATGTGCAAAAGTTGTGCAATCTGTACCTTAAAAATGTAGCCCCAAACCCAATAAATGTAGCCCAAACCCAATTCTAGATTTAGACAAGAGCTATTGTTAACCAAATCATATTTATGTGTATGTTGCTGGTTGTTGCGCAATAAACTCATCTGGCATTTCACAGATGGTTGCATGGTAAACTAAATTGATTGCTCTGCTTTAGCTTGCTTGATTTGTTGTTGTTTTTATATCCTACCAGACCACTTTTATTTCAAACTTGGAAATACAGTGTGTGATTACCACAATGAGCAAGCTTTGGCGCACAATGAAACTGCATGTGAGAGCTGTGTGACTTACTACCGAAACTGCCATTTGTCACAGGCGGTCGGATGCACTTCAGTTCTCTTCAGCATGGCAGCTTGGGGGAAAAAAGGAGATGTGACGACCACCACGAGGCATGCCACTAGCTTACCCACAACTTAATGCATGTTCTGTTTCTGTTGTCAGCATTTTTTCTCTGCTGCTCATGCATCACTGGTGTTAACTCAGCAGATTCTTCAGCTTTTTGCACGCCATTCAGTTGGAAGGTTGTTTATATGGTGTGTATGATTTATTTGTTTTGTGGACCTTTGTAAATAAATGCCTTTTTTATTACTTGAGTATGAGTGATTTAATTTGTTTTTTTGTTTGATTTGAGTTTAATGAATCTAATTTAAAGTGAATCGCATGTCATTTATTGTACAGAAATTAGTTTGTGATTATTTTTTGTTCAGTAAACTCTACCTCTTTGTTTCAGATTGCTTGAAAGGTGAACATACTAATTACAATGGTTTCTGAAAGTGGCAACGAAGTTCAAGAAGCTGTGAAGCTAAAGCAAAAAATCACACTTGCCAATGGAGTGGCAATCATTGTTGGAAACATCATTGGCTCTGGTATTTTCCTCACACCCAAAGGTGTGCAAGAGTACTGTGGCTCACCAGCATTAAGTTTAATCGTGTGGGGGTTTTGTGGCATTTTCTCCCTTGTTGGTGCTTTGTGCTATGCCGAACTTGGAACTACAATTGTGAAATCTGGTGCAAGCTATGCTTACATTTTAGAAGCATTTGGACCTTTGATTGGTTTTGTGCGCCTCTGGATCTCTGTGTTGATCATTGAACCAACAGTGCAGGCAGCAATCGCCATAACCTTTGCTATCTACTTAATTCAACCGTTCTTTCCTACGTGTGACCCACCGTTTTTTGCGGTCCGACTCTTGGCTGCTGTGTGTGTTTTAATCATTCTATTTGCCAATTGCTGGAGTGTGCGATATGCCACAAGGATTCAAGACATATTTGCTTACGCAAAAGTTATCGCTCTCATTGTGATTATAATTGCTGGAATTGTTTCCTTGGCAAAATATGGAACCACGGTTGGTTCATTTTCTGAGCCTTGGAAGGGTACATCTTGGAATGCTGGAAACCTTGCCCTGGCTATGTACTCTGGTCTTTATTCTTATGCCGGCTGGGACACTTTAAATTTCATGGTTGAAGAGCTAAAGGACCCATACACAAATTTACCACGTGCAATCTACATCTCAATGCCAATTTGTACTATTATTTACCTTCTTGCAAATGTAGCATACTATGCTGTTCTTATTCCAAAAGAGATTGTTGCCACTGATGCAGTTGCCGTTGCCTTTGCTGACAAAACCCTCGGAGTAGTGAGTTGGATAATACCAATCTCTGTTGCCATGTCAACATTTGGTGCTCTCAATTCTTCACTGATGGCGTCGTCACGGCTATTTTTTGTTGGAGCCAGAGAAAAGCACCTTCCAGACTACTTCGCAATGGTCAGCCCGGACAGATTTACTCCAGTGCCAAGTTTGGTTCTTTCCGGATGTCTGACCCTAGTCTATCTTTGTGTCGGGGACGTTTTTACACTCATCAACTACTATAGTTTCATGTACTGGCTCACAGTTGGTTTGTCTATTGTTGGTCAAATTTATCTCCGAATTACCAGACCTGACATGCCACGCCCTTTAAAAGTCAACATTGCATTTCCTATTATTTTTGCCCTTGCCTGCCTCTTTCTTGTTGTTGTTCCGTTCTTTACAGAAACTGTAGAGTCTTTAATTGGAACAGCCATTCTTTTGAGTGGTGTACCAGTGTACTTCTTTTTTATATATCTTGCCCCAGAAAAGCGCCCACAATGTCTTCAAAAAGTAACACACATGTTTACAACCCTTTTTCAAAAAGTGTTTCCTGTTGTCATGTCTGAGTCTGAATTAGAGGAGGAATTTTAATATAAATTTGAGTTAAAACCACCAATTACACTGCCTGGTATTGCATAATGATCTCTATACTTCTGTGTTAATTAGTTTTATATATTGCATTGAAACTTTGCACACAATTGGCCCTGGAAATGTTTATGATAGTCGACATTTTGTATATCAGTAACTGACTATACATTGTAACAGTTTGTTTAAATAAGTTATTGCTTTGTACACCTCATTTTCCTATTGTCCTACATATACTGATTATTAAAGTTGCTAACTAGTGTATATATTGCCTTGTTAAATATTTGCTATTTAAATAACACTGTTTTTGCCAAGCATTGCTTTCGAATTTTTTGAATTTGCTAAGCTGCTTGTTTTCTACTTGCGAGTGTGGTGCTTCAATAAAACAATAAAATATCACACATGTTGGAAACTTGAATTCCATATTATATGGTTCTGTTTTATGCCTACCTTTAAACACACACAGTTTATATTTATTTCCCTTGTTTAGAAAAACTAGGTTTGTACAACAGCTTCTTTCCAACAGTGTTTGTTTCATAGTCGTTTTAGGTTTAAACACACTTTTATGCACTATTATAGCTGCAAAATAAAATTATAGGATACAGCCATTTGTGTAAATCAATTTAATCTAGATTTTTGGTAAATAAAATATATATTTGAGGTTTATATTTAAGTCTATAAATATACACAAAACAAACATTCGGTATCCTGCCAAATACAATACACTCATACAGTTTAGATTTAATTATAGTTATTGAAAAGTGTCAAACAAATGTTACCAATGATTTGTGTATATACTTTTTTATGTGTATCTGTCACGTTTGCATCGAAGTAAACTTTGTTTGCTTTGTCATGCTTCCCATGTTGGTATAGATTGTGTTGGCCGCTAGTAAAGGGTCCTTCAATATTATGCTTTGTTTGTTTAGGTATGTAATATTCTCATAGAATGTCAGTAGCAATTCGCCGTGCACTGTTAAGTTGGGACAAACGCATTCAAACAAGACTATCTCCGGGTTTAAGAAGCAAATGGAATCACCCAGCAGGTGTGAAAAACTTCAAAACTTATATTAGTCTTTTATGCTGCATTGAAAATAGCATTAAAATTGAATTATTCTACATAAACTAATTTTCTGTTGGAAATTTTCCCCAATGAGTGAATGGTGCATTTTATTGAATTTAATTTTTCTCTTATCTAATTTAACCACCTGTCTTTTCAGGGCCAAAGACGATTCATTTCTGGTGCCCGGTTTGCAAATGGGTATGCTGTTCCTACGTGACTTCAGCCTGTGTCATTCACCTATAACAATATATCTAAAATATTTTAAATTTCTACATTGGTTACACCACTATGAGCGACATTTATCAGAACATATTTGTTTAATAAAAGCAGATATATATACATGTCTTATACTGATACCTTGCAGCCTATTCAACTCAATAACTTTACCTCTTTAACAAATAGTTAATTTTGCTAAATTTCTTTGTAATTAAAATAAAATATATGTATATATTTAATGCAGTAAATTTGTTTTTAGGGTTTGGTTTTTGCTGGAATGTCTGATCTTGCTCGGCCAGTTGAAAACATCAGTCTGAACCAGGCCTGCTCACTGATGGTCACTGGTTTCATCTGGACCCGATACTGCATGGTCATTATCCCGAAAAATTACTTTCTTGGGTCCTGCAATTTGTTTCTGGGGCTGACAGGTCTGATGCAGACAGCTAGAGTAGTAAAGTAAGTGAACTTACTAGGTAAAATTGATAAGCCAGTTTATTCGTATTTGATGGCAATATCGTGTCATTTTAAAACTATCAATGGCTGAAAAGTGGACATTCTGCATACTGTGATATGATATTTATTTTCTGTAGGTTGTAGAAAATGTCATTTTTCAATTTTATCACTGCTGTGTAAATATATTTATATAGAGTTTGTTGTATAGCACCCACAGCATTTTGTACAAGATAAGTAAAGCCATATAATAATATATTCCAAGTGACCATCAGATAGCAAATTCACATTTGAATTAGCATTGTGACTGCTGTTGACCAAATAGGCTGGAGATGGTCACTAGATAGACCATTATAAGCCTAGCTAACAAAGTTGGTCTGTCCATTCAGGCTATGGTTTAGCCACCTTGAATATCTTTCAATAAATAAAATGTTGCTTGACAGAAGTAATGTACGAAAATAAGAAAAATTATACAAAATTTTCTAATTATTAGAATTCAAGGAAATTTATAACTTAAGGTTCAAGCAAGTTATCTATATGCTTGCAGTGGTTTTTATTTTGGCAATTTTCAGTGGTTTACTACCCTTTTTGTTAGGTATAAAAGTGTGACCTATTCTTTTAATTAAATTAGATCCATGCAACTATCATGCATTCTTACCGTAGTTCCATTTTAACCTAGATTAAGAAGTTATTCAAATCTAAGCTAATCCAAAAACTGATGTTTTAACAGTTTACCCAGATAAACTCACAGAATATGATTTGAATGCACATGACGATTTTATTTTATGTATAAATTATTACTTCCATTATGTATTAAACTATTTTATCTAAACAATTTATTATATAGATGTTTAATAATTTAAAGCAGATATGCGGAGTCAGTTACCCAGGGTTCTTTTTCCTGATTCCGACTTACAGCCTCAATTCCACATGTTAAACATAACTTAAAAAGTGTTTGTATGCCGCAGTGGTCACATTTAACCTTTTTTGATAAAGTTCTGGATAACTGTAAGGACTGATCATTGCGGGCCGGGTATAAAAAATTTGTCAAATTTTACTAACATGATTAACGTTATAAGAAGGCAAAAAACAAACTATGCAATAACAACTCTAGTCCGCTTTAATAAATTGTCGCACAGTTCAAAACTTCATCAAAATTTAGTTTTAAATTGCTTTCGACAACATTTTTACTCTATTTCATGTTCATTAAGAAAATATGGCGCTGGCCAAAGTAATTGACCCCGGCGGCTTATAGTTTGTTGACTTCTGGTATACAGCAATCAACTCAAGAGTCATATTACTCATTCACCCACAATACGTGGTTGGGCAATATTCTACCATGCGTTTTCTTATTCACAATTTACAGTTTGTGACCTTAGCAGTTTTGAAATTGGTACTGCGCAAACGCACAGCAGACTCGGGACTTATGTAGTCTTACCCGAGTTGGAGTCCAGCGAAAAAACAAACTGACTCTTTTAAGTACCAAGTTGAACTCTTGACTCGGTAGCCTTGATTTAAAGCCATAAATATTCAATCTTTTTGTTGTTTGTTTTGCTTTGAAATTTAATGTGTAATAGTTGTTCTTCTTATTGCAGAACTATATATAGTAGCCTTTACTTTTTCTCTTTTAGTCATCGTCGAGCTATACAAGATTCAGTTGATCAGCAGAACAACCAGAATTAAGGGTGCTGCTTATTATCACTGGACAGCTTTTAATTTTGGGTTATATTTTTTGATTTACTTGATTTAGTAATGAAAAATAAGATATTTAAATTATATTATGCAAATTTGTAATATATATTTACATATATACATATATATGCATTCAATTAATAAGGGTGTGAAAATAAAGATTTAAAAGTTTATTTTTTGTTGTTTGTTGAACAAATTTGCCGAAAGTTGTATGTATTATTTTAATATTTTCTTCATCTACTTTTATTTTGACGTTTTGCTAATTTCATTCAAGTATGAAGCTTTTAAGCATTTGCCTTTTAAACCTTTTTTGTATTATTTTGTTAACTGGAAAGCATTGTAACAACTGTTTTTTTTTGCTGATCCTTAGATAAAAATATTTTTTTAACAGCGGTAATCGAGACAGTTTTAACAAATTCGTTTAATATTTTGGTTTGTGTAAATGTTTTATTAATTTCGTTCTTTGTTAATTGTAATAGCAAACGCGTCTCTCAGTGTAGGCCTATAACTTCTATAAGTACGACACTGTGAAAGGTTTTATAATTTCCTGATTAAAGCTCTTAACTTATCATTTTTAGGGCTATTATAATCGTATTTATAAAATTCATAAAATCATGAAAACCTCTTGTGTGATTTGTTATTTGCGAGTAATAGGTAGTTAATAAACATAATTTTAATACAGCGTTAAAAGGGTTGTTTGAAGTGTGTAGGTCAGGGATGTCCAACATTTTTAGCAGAATGGGCCGCATTGCCAGTTTAAAAATTTCGATAGGCGGCAAAACCTATTAAATTGAATGGGTGACGTCATAAGTTACGCCATATATTGACGTACTAAAACAACTTCACTTATAAACACCCGCTCTTCGAGAGTGAACTCGTGCGTAAATATGCATGTAAATATCGCCATGGCGTATCATGTCATGGTACGACACATTTGGGCTGATATATTTCCTTAAAAAGGTCCGCAAAAGCAGACATTCAGAAAAACACCAATCTTGCTTAGTAATAATGCTGCACAAAAGTGTTCGACGGATGTTGAAATGCGACATTAGACTCGTTTATAGTCTTAAAATATATAAGACTAGGCTTACATTAAACACTGCGAGTTCTACACGTTTTGATGATAGTGAAAACAATTGTTACTGAAAGTGAGAATAAGTGGTGGGCCGCAATGCGGCCCGCGGGTTGGACATCCCTGGTGTAGGTAATCAACTTATACTTTACCTTTGAAAGAAAAATAGAAGTAACATTGTCACCTTAATTAATTGTCATGAGCGATTTTGGTTTTCATAATTAGCATAGTAAATCTTTTCAAAAATAATTTTATTCCAGGAGTCGAACCCGCACCGGAGTTTTATTAACCAGATTGCTAATTTTAGTAGAACAAAGGCCGGACCTAAACCGTTTGTGAAAAAAAAGTTATAGATAGATTAACTTCGAAAACAGCGCTGAATGGGAACTTAATAATTTCCTCGAATCGAAGCCGAAATGAACCGTAATTAAAATAAATATTTAACCCTAACCTAAACCAGATAAGTCCAGTGGTTCGACACCCTGGTTTAAATATTTAAATTATTAAATTAAAAAAAATATCCGCTCACTTTAAACGAGTTACCGATAATAACAACATGTTCAAATAGAGCTGCGTAAATTACTCTTGAGAACTGTGAGAAACCAGACATTTCTTTGTTTATGACTAGGGCGAATATTTTTTGACCTAAACAATAGGAAATTTTGACCTGAAAAATTAAAATTTTAACCTAAATATAATTTATTTTGACCTGTTAGAAATACATGGATTTAAATGAGCTAGGCCAGGGGCCTGCAACATTTTTTGCACTGCGGACCGGTTTAAAACTGAAATTTTGTCGCGGACCGGCCTTAAAAAACAACAAATGTTCAGAAAAGAAAAATAATTACAACTTTCAATGTGAACTTTATGCTTGTTTTGCCGCAAAGAGATGCTCCCATCTAGGAATTATTGAACTTACCGAAACCCGCGGGCGGCATCCGGCCAGCCAAACAATTTAATTTAACCCAGCCCGCGGCTAATTTAAATAAACTGTTAAGCCTTTACGTTTTTTCGTAAATTACACTTGTATGCAATTATTACCAATTCCTGTTTTATTAACAGCTTTTCAAAATAAGGATATTTAAAGCATTCTTTCAAAAGAGGTCACACTTTTGTATAACATATAATAATGTATGATCCCATTTTTGACCAGGCCCTACACGACACTTTCATTAGTTAGCCTACGTAGGCTATTATAAAAACGAAAAAAAATACTGGCAATATAAAAAAGTACGAACCACAGACCGACACCTGAAAAGTATATGATAGACATACGTACAAGGCTTGCCAGAATGTTTTTTTTTTACGACAAAAATATTTTTTTTAATGTGGTTGATGTCAAAAAAATCATGATTTTTAGGTTTTTGTCATTTTTATAGAGTCTAAAACTATACAGGCTAAAACTAATTAATATACATACGTTTTTTCAAAACCTTTTCTGCCTAAATTTCAAAATAATCAATTATTTCATTATGGGACATAGTTTTATAAACATTGTTTGCATTTGTCGCAACACGTCAGCACATCAAATTAATTCTTTGTTTTATCGCCTTAATGTTGCGTCATGAAAGTTTTTGTTTAAATTCCATTGCCGATATCTCTTGCTAGAGTTTGCAACGAATGCCTTGTTACACCAATTTTTATGCGTCAGAGCTGTATGTGAGGTGACGTATATCCGTTTAATGTGAGCGCTTTGTTTTGAAATTCGCCTTATTGTCAACAATCCATTATTTTTAGAATCGTCGCCAGTTACGTCGCAATGTAGATCGAAGCGCTTTTGTTCAAGCCATATTTGGACAAAAATATTATTTCCGTCTATAAGAGTCGAGAGAAAAAGGTTTAGACCACGCCTTGTTGTCACGTGATTTATTATTGAAAATCGTAAGAATATCTACGTCAATATTTCCTGTGCATTTTAGAAATATTTTCGCCTATAAGTATAGTCGCTGAATCGAATAAAAAACAGTATCAACCAGTATCAACCAGTATCAACCAGTATCAACCAGTATCACCTAGTACTGCCTAGTGCAGGGAGAGGCTTTTACAGCTTTGACTGAAGACAGCAAAATTGACTGTTCATGTATCTGAACTAAAGGAAAGAATTGGACCTGAATGGCCTCACGAAGACAGGCCATCTCAAATCTTGTAGGAGTGTGGTCGATTCATCTTGGCAATTATATAAATGAAGACTCATTAATCTGACCCACATTCCTTCAAATTGATGCCCGCGTGTGAGGAACGAACCACCTGCAAACTACTTTCCCAAGAAGACTGAAGAAACGAAGCTCAAAGAAAAAAATATGTGCCTTAATCTGTATGGACCACCTACAAACAGCCGCATAAAAACTGTCATGTTTGGAACTTGCAAGAAGCCAGCTTTAGAAGAAATTAATCTCATCGAAAGATACGTGAAGAGACGCTCCATAGCGTCAGCAAAGCATTTGCTTGGAATTCGAAACACGAAATACAAACAAGCGTTGCCGATAAAGACATCACCACCGTTTGGAATCATGGAAAACGAAACGGAATTATGGATTTCACAATAACTGATTCTGCCTAGTTTATCAGGTGAAAAATCTATTATCTTTTAAAATAAAAACAAAATTATATATATAATAAGTAAAAATATCGACTGAAAGGTCTGTAAATTGTTTTAATGCGACTTTCTATTAAACCATTATGTATCGCATTTCGCAAATTATGTATAGTCTATATCTATGAAGTCTAAGCTTAAACGTCGATCGCACGATCTTTTGATAAATGTTAAAAGAGCTTAATTTTTGTGCTTGGAGCTCAATAGTTTGAAATCAACGCGTTAAACTTGTGAATCATGATTTAATTTTGTTGTGCACGAAATAATTTCGTGTTAAATTTCCGAATTCTTTTAAACATTTGGTACGTTTTGGGTTTTTGTCTGTTTTTCTCTCATCACGCAGCCGCGTTTACACACGAGTTTAAACATCTCGTATCAAGCATAATGATTTATCCACACGCGAAACATTAGCTTTCAAATCACAACTTTAGGAACACCCCATTTCCTGCCTTTTGTTGAAAGCAATAGTGAATAAGCAGCAACTTCAAAGCGTATTTTCTTGTGATGCGTCGTTATTTTAAAACTTACATTGAACGAATTGTGCAAACTAAAAAAAAATGCAAATTTTTGAAGGAAATGTTGTTCAATGTTAAAAAACAATAGAATTTAATTTTGTATTGAATCGCAAAAGATGTAACGTGAGTAATTACAAATTGCAGTAATTAATTGTCTCAAACTTTAAGTGTAACCTGTCGCGCCTATATATATATATATAAGTATAGAAAATATGTGTGTCTATAACCAAAATATAAATAACTTGAATACTGAGTGTTGCTACAGATAATTTCGAACACACATCTGCCGGAAAAATATTTTGAAATTTCAGAAAACAAACACAACAAGCGTTGGACAAAGCGATAGATCGAGATGCAACGCGCAAAACAACGGCTTCCTGGTGACGTCAGAATTGCAACGCACCGCGCAGGGATTTTCACCTGCAAGCCGCACAGATTTCCTGAAAAGCAAAAAAGCCACAGCAAACTGCTCTGGCGTGTCGATGAAACACATTTCAAGCAACCAGCGAACGCTGATATCAAAATCCTCCTTGCCAGTTCAGGTACAAACGAAAATTTTCTCGAGGAATCAGGAATCGAACCAAAAACAATTGCGCAAATGCGTTGAATGATCGGACAATTTCGCGTCCAATGCTCCATAAGCATTTCACAACAGCTGAAACACAACACACGAAAACAATTGGAAAAGAATGTCATTCCTATATATTCGAAATGACTGCAAAACCTTTGCAAAGGGAGTATTTGTCGCAACACGTCAGCACATCAAATTAATTCTTTGTTTTATCGCCTTAATGTTGCGTCATGAAAGTTTTTGTTTAAATTCCATTGCCGATATCTCTTGCTAGAGTTTGCAACGAATGCCTTGTTACACCAATTTTTATGCGTCAGAGCTGTATGTGAGGTGACGTATATCCGTTTAATGTGAGCGCTTTGTTTTGAAATTCGCCTTATTGTCAACAATCCATTATTTTTAGAATCGTCGCCAGTTACGTCGCAATGTAGATCGAAGCGCTTTTGTTCAAGCCATATTTGGACAAAAATATTATTTCCGTCTATAAGAGTCGAGAGAAAAAGGTTTAGACCACGCCTTGTTGTCACGTGATTTATTATTGAAAATCGTAAGAATATCTACGTCAATATTTCCTGTGCATTTTAGAAATATTTTCGCCTATAAGTATAGTCGCTGAATCGAATAAAAAACAGTATCAACCAGTATCAACCAGTATCAACCAGTATCAACCAGTATCACCTAGTACTGCCTAGTGCAGGGAGAGGCTTTTACAGCTTTGACTGAAGACAGCAAAATTGACTGTTCATGTATCTGAACTAAAGGAAAGAATTGGACCTGAATGGCCTCACGAAGACAGGCCATCTCAAATCTTGTAGGAGTGTGGTCGATTCATCTTGGCAATTATATAAATGAAGACTCATTAATTCGGACCCATACCTCTACACATTGCACTTTAAGGTGAGCACGCTTGAAATTAAAACACATGATATTTTAGCCCATTTTTGGATATATAGTACTAGAAGTAAGATTTTGTAATAAAAATATGCATTATGGATGTTGTGACCGTGCTACGTAACTCATATAGCCACAACACACTATTTGTTTTGAACCTCACGAGAGCTTGATACTAATTGTGATTTTTTATCAAACAATCAACCATGGAGTCGTAGGCTATGTTAAAACGAAGGTAAATGTGTTTTAAAGACAAAACAGAGTTTTTTATACCGTATATTGCTCTAATAAAGATATAATACGGTTAAAATGACTTTGAACACAAATCAAAACTAAATTTTTTTGATAAAATTGAACGATAAATTTCAAAACAACTGAACGACGAATTTCAAAAAGCTGACTATATATTTTTTTTAATTTTGTAAACGATGTATGTGCATTTTAATTTGATTTAACTTTACAAAATTTTGACAAATTTTGACCTAACGTGTAAATTTTGACAAAATTTTGACTTTTTTTGACAAGTCAAAAAATATTCGCCGTATTTATGACTATCATATTGTGATCATCTTTGTTATGAGCCATAAATGACACTATTGATGTAGTCTGTATATAAACCCGACTCTACCCCGCATAGGTCGTTCAACCTTCTAGGGCGGCGTATCACTAATTTTTGTTTTGGGAAGGAAGACCATGAGAACTTTCAGAGATGACGTGCTGCAGCACACTGGTTGCGGAGCACGTGACTTATTAGGAAAAACAAGAATGCACCCTGCTCTTCGATATATTGATATTTGTTAATTAATGTTTTGGGCATAAAACAGTTGAAATGGCCATTATTGACATCAAAACTATAGGCTACTGATGTACAGATTCGCGTAGAAATAACGCAAGACGGTAGGATAAGAGGCACATCGCTTTATACACTGCTTCCCAACGTTTTTGTTCTCGCGACCCAATTTTCGGTTTTCCGATCATAAGGCGACGCCTAATTTCAATACACTACAGTCAAATAGAATCCTACTCATAATATGTTTCGCGATTTCGCAAAAATTGATTTCACGCCAAAAACTGTTATGCTTAAATAACATTAAGACCTCGCGTCTTTACGACTGTGTATCTGTGTGATTGCAATAAAGAAAATATTTTGTGCACCTGTGAAGTAGCAATACACACTCGTTGTCATTTCCCACGCGTCGATTACTTCAACGTAGGACAAATCGCTAAAGACACGTCGCAAAATTCGGTCGGTCCTCAGGTAATATCATTCGCTGAGCCCTAATGGCTGGGACTCGTTGAAGCAAAAGCCGACGTGAAGGAAAATCCTTACATCTGGCAGTCTCCTTTTTAAATGAACGACGGCTGCCTTGATGGCTGTTGCGCGTTGCAGCAAGTATACGGGGTCGTAAGAACAGAAATGGGCCCCGATGTGGAACAAAATGACAGTGTTTCTTGTGCTGATTTTATTAAGGCTATCCACGATCCTCTGGGTGACTCTCGGGTGATGGCCCAGGATTATTCAACCGGTTGGCGTGTCCTTTGTTCAAGTTATCGAACTTGTCTATACCCAACCTGGGCATCGGCTAGCAGGTTTTTTCCCAGGACGAGTGGACATCTTTCAGAAAAAGTGCGCTTGCCAATCCTGAGATATACCATTGCCGCATTGTAGAGTTGCCAAACAAATTCGGACCCTCCCTTTTTGTAAGTGACATTATCGTTTTTTGTTCGTTTTTGTAAGGGTTTAACTCACCGTCCCAAACTGCGTGTTTTTTCAATGTAATTGGGCACGCGTCTTGAGCTAATGCGAAACCAAAATCAAACGCATAACGCCGTTTTTCGTTTCTTGTTTGGTCGACCGTAAACGCAGGATGTTTTTCTCTTTCGCATTTCATTATTCATTCGGGTTGGCTGATCAGTAAGTGTGTGTTCGACAATTAATAGCAATAAATCAAGCGGTCTCCGCCTTTTTCTCGGGCTATTTGACTACGCAAGTGCAAAAAATACTTTGCGGAATGTAATAAAAAATTGCAAGAAATTTAAACAAAATGCCGTTATACCAAAAAAATCGTGCTCGCTTCGATTGTCAGGTACGCCCAGACTTAAAAAGTTTAACAAACACTGAACCAGATTAACATTTGCGCCAACACATTTCCTGCCTCCTTGTAATTAAACACGTTTTAAGGTGCCAAATAGATCCGAGGCCCGCCTGATTCACAGTTGTTCTAACATGAAAATAACACTAGAAGAAAAGGTTGCCGGCCCTGGTGTAAGACGTGCTTGTATTTTAGCTGACTTGGCACAGCACTCGGCGCGTGATGTCGCGCTAATGGAATAACTCGCGGGAAAAACGATCTTCGTTTAGTATTGCAGGTGGCGAGAGACGTGCTTGCAATTTAGCGTAGTCCCTACATCGATCTACCAAAATCAATCACACATATTTCACGGTCTTGGTTTAGTTTCTCGCCTAAAGGTAACGATTGCACAATAAGCGGTTGCGCAGATGGCGCCTGGCAGGAGCGTAGACGACGCACGTGTTCGGTTTTGCTGGACTTAATTTCGCTGTTTCTAATGTTTCTTTTATTACTTATGACGTCATTACGATCGCTATTTTATGACGTCATATCCGTCACTATTTTATGACGTCATTAACGTCAGACGGAAAAACGGGGAATTCCCTAAGTTGAAATTTCGGAACCCCCCCTTTTGGGATTTCTGGATACGCCCCTGCTTATACTTCCCGTATTTTCCAAGAAAAAGTCACTCCAATTTTCTTAGTAAAACTCACACAAATTTAGTTGCATGTTAAATTGTCGATATTTATATTGTGCGGCTATACCACGCAGCTTCAGTCAACTTAAACAAAAGTGGTATCTTACACTCTACAGAACGTATTAGAGAGCCACATATGCTTGAGGCCTGAATGTCATTACACCGTGTGTCTACCCTGTTTATAAGGACACAAATTCAGGCTTGTCATTTAGCCGATCGACTCAGAACACATTAAGCCAGTGGTTCTCAGCCAGGTTGCCGCAGCGCCCTGGTGCGCCACTTCTAATGCTCAAGAATGTTTTAGGAAATCTGACTTGCATTTAAGTGATACATTTTTGTAGCTTTCCGTTCCACTATGATCAATATCACTGGGTTTATTTCTGCCAACGACAAAGGCATTTCTGCGTGTAGGCTACATAGGTTCCTTGTGCTGAATTCCATTATTTTCTAGTTTATATTATACGTACATTACAGTGTTTCTACATAAATTACACTATCACATAACTATGTATTTATAGAAACGGCTACACAAAACGAACAATAATTTTTACGAATAATAGCTCCCGGTCATGCGGATATAAGAGATATAATGAAGTTTGTAATAGTTTTTACGCTATTACGCTTATGAAATTTTCACACATTTTGCAAACTTTATGAGAGTTTTGTTTTACGAAAGAGTTAAGTTTGATTTTTTCTGTCACGCAGATAGTTGCGATAATACCACGTCAGTCAATTAAATGCCGCTTACACACGGGCCGTATGCTCAAGGTGTGTTCACCCAGAAATGTGCACACATTTTGAGACATCCTGACATGTACGCATGGCCGCATGCGCATATATCTCATGAATGTGTGGCTTTGTGTGCTGATTTGTTACACATTTTACCCAAAACGCAACGTTTCCTGGTGGTTTGCGATGGGAGTGTAGGTAAAATAGTTTTATCGTAACAATGAAAATATTTTCGTAGGCTACCATAACGCATATTTTTTTTAGGAATGACGTCATAAATTTACGTCATAACGTGATGTCTAAAACAAATAATTTTAGCAAACACGAGTTTATCTTTCGAGTAGTTCGCAACTTTTAGAGTAGTTAAGGAGATGGAAAATTGCCCAGTGAAAAAAGGACAGCTAAAACAAAACTATTTTTTTGGCCGATGCGGCGCACCAACAAAAATTAGCAATTATTTCACCGGAACGGCGTTCCGACATACACAACTGGTTTGCGACCCATTTTAATTCCCTTTTTTTTTCGCCTCCCTTTATGTTTTCCAGAGATAAGCAAAATTAACTTAGTTGTCTGATTTTTTGCATGTGGTTGATAAAACTAAGTTAGTGGAGGCTATACCCACTCGCGAATCTTAAACTCTTGCACGACCCGCAGTTTTGGAATCCCTTGTTTAAATAGAAGTGACTTACAACCAGGGAGTCGAACCGGAACTTTATGAACCGGTTTTGGGTCAATTTTATCGAAACCGAAACCGAACCTTAACCATTTTTTGTAAGATTTTAAGGAGCCGAACCGGAATTGAACAGAATAATAAGAACATGAACCTTAACCGAACCCGAACCTGTAAACAAAAACGGTTCACTCTAGCATGACGTTACAACTTCTTTTTACAGATTTAAGTTACGACATTGTAGCAAGTGGTTAGTTACGAGTCTCAATTAAATGTTCTTTTACCCCGATCAATCACCTATCTTCTACAATGGGTATTGCTGTAGTCTGATTACAAATCCACACAGTTTTTGTTGGCTGGTGTTGAGCTGGCCTGGCAGCAAGCCGGCCACACCCGCACAGTGTATTGACTAGACAAGACTGATTATATTGATATAAGCTTTCGCATATATAAGTTGAAGGTTTGCATGAAAGAGAAAAGGCGACACGAGAAAGCGGAAATGATTTATAAACCAAAGCTTTTGGGCAGCCGGGAGCTGTTACAGCAACGCGTTCACACAGGTGTAATACTTTTATCTACAACGGAAATATGTGTCACGATATAACATTATTCATGTGTGAAACAGCCAAATGCTTTGTTCTCAGATTGACAGCGACCGTTTGGTAAAGGCGTGAAAAAGTAGCAACATTTTTGATTATACATTTTGAAAAGAACACGACTCAATAATAGCCTTAAATACTCAATAAAACATCTTGAATGACCCTAGACGCTACAATATGTTCGAAATATTATGACAAAAATTATAAATATTAAGTAAAACAATGTTGATATTTTTATTTTTTAGATATTTCAATAAGGAGTTGCTGTTTTTTAATACGTCACGTAACTTAGATTAAATGACTTACAATTCATAGATTAGTCTCTACATTTATTAACCCACATTTTATAGATTTAACGCAACTTATATTGTATCCGAACCGGAACTTTTTGAACCGGTTTTGAAATTACGATAGTCGAACCGGAGCTGAACCGGAACTTTCAAATTGCTAGAAACCGAAACTGAACCGGATTTCGAAAAAATCCTTGAACCTGATCCAAACCTGAACCGGAAAAGTCAAACGGTCCGACTGCCTGCTTACAACAACGATTTGGTAAACATTTCTTCTTTCCTGAAATGTTTGATTCCATTTAGTAATTTATAGAGACACAAGAGACAAGAGGGTCAGTAGTTCGCCATACCTGATATAGACTAATGTTTTTGGGCGTAGTTGTTTAAGAATATTAGTCAAATCAAGATATTACCTGCGAAATCGCTTTTTGCTAAAATTTATGGAATACTAAAACATATATTATGACTTCGGTGGCATAGGAAATACTGTACCACGCTGTTGCGGATCAACCAGTAGTGACTAAGAATGACTAAATAAAAATTGAAATTACAATTTGTTAAACTTTCTTAAAAATCCAAGTATAGTTGTTTGCGATTTTGTCCGAATGTGTTTGTAAAGCATTTTAATGCAATAATAGATAACTTGTAGTCTTGGTAGTTATTTTTGTATGTAAACCACTTACAGCAACAAAACGTAACCGTAGCAAATGCAACCATGTGTGGCCGGGCGATTGATCGCGGCCTTATAAAAAATAAATTGTGCTGTTTTTTTTTATTTGGTATAATCAATGGTTTATAAAAATAAGATCGCAGGCCTATTAAAATAAGGCTTGTAGTTAGACCATGCTCGTCTATAGGGCACAGCTTCCAACCTTTTCACTTGATGGAATACTAACAGAGCTAAAACACTTGGCGAAACACCCATTAAATAACTGTAAATTGACAATAGGCATATAAACCATCCTCGACAACCTAAGTTACAGGAATGTTTTATGGTTAACCGAAGATGCAACAAAAATTTGCATATTACATGTCTTGGAGCTGGTCTAGAATCCTATAGCACAGTTATTAAATCAACGCACAATATTTGAGTTAGGGTGTGGGTGGGTCAAGTATTATATTCATTTTTCTACGTAAATCACACCTAACTAATGCTGATTTTACATTTGTTTCGTCCAGAATACAATACCCAGATTTTTTGACAATGGCTACCACAATTTCTTGCTTGGAGGTTCCAAAACGCGGATTTTCTTTTGAAAACTGTGCAAGAAATGCTCGCTTGGAAAAGAATGGAATCATTACCCAGAAAGCCAGGAAAACAGGCACAACCATTGTTGGTTTGATATATGAAAATGGTGTCATTCTGGGTGCTGACACTCGAGCTACTGAAGACACCATTGTTGCCGATAAAAACTGTTCCAAAATTCATTTTATTGCACCAAATGTGTACTGCTGTGGAGCAGGCACTGCTGCAGATACTGAGATGACAACTCAGATGATCTCTTCTAGTCTCAAGCTGCACAGATACAACACTGGTCGTCCAACTAGAGTGGCAACTGCCAATCGCATGCTAAAGCAGTATCTCTATGGCTACCAGGGGTACATCAGTGCTGCTTTGGTCTTGGGTGGAGTTGATTGCAAAGGTCCTCATCTGTACAGTATCCACCCTCATGGATCCACTGATAAACTGCCTTATGTCACAATGGGCTCTGGGTCATTAGCTGCAATGGCAACGTTTGAGGCAGGATACAAGCCAAACATGAAAAAGGCAGAAGCAATGCAGCTGGTTCGCAATGCAGTTGCTGCAGGTATCTTCAATGACTTGGGATCTGGATCAAATGTTGACTTGTGCATCATTGAAAAAGATATGAAGGTGGAATACTTGCGTCCGTATGATGTTGCCAATGCAAAGGGCGTAAGGCAGGGCAGCTACAGGTACAAACCAGGTACCACTGAAGTTCTCAGCAAGTCCATAAAGAAAATTAAGTTTGATATTGTTGATGAGAAAGAGGAAATGGACACATCCTAATTTTGTTAAAAAACTGTTTTTGCATAAATTTATCCAATGATGCGTTGTTGCTCATTTTTTGTGTATCCCGGAAAAGTTCATTTCTGTGTAAATTCGACTTGAATGCCTATTATCCATATATTTGAATTTAAATTGTAATTTTTGGAAAAGTGGTTGTTTTAATTTAATACTGATAGGTTATTGTGTACACTGTTAACAAAATTATATTGTAAACATTTTGGAAAACTACTTAAAAGCTGCTTGATCCATGAATTTTGCAATGTCATATTTAGGAAAGTATAGAATTTGTTTTCACACATGCTTTGTTTCCTGTAGATAAAAAACTAGGGTTAATATTTCAAATTGACACTATGACTGAAAACTGGCCTGAAATAACTCAAGCTGCTGAGGAAAAGAGAAGAGAACTTGTTCTCAAAGGTTCAGATGATGAATTAAGAATGCGAGTTGATCATTTAGCTGGACTTCTCCCAAATTCAATGTACAGTCTAGAACTCTTAAACTTTCTTGAAATAAATTCTCTTGGAGTAAGGGAGTTAAGTAGTGACATATGCAAGCTAAAAAATCTCACCCAGTTTTTCTGCAGACAAAACAGCCTGACTTGTGTTCCTAATGCTCTCACAACTATTACCACTTTAAAATTTTTGGACATGTCAGAGAATTTAATCGAAGAACTGCCAGTTGACCTTGGAAAGCTTGTTAACCTGCACACCCTCAATGTGTCGCACAACCAAATCTCGGAGCTGCCAACTGGGGTTTCTAATTTGTCATGTCTTGCAGTTTTACATATTTCAAAGAATAAATTCCTAGAGTTTCCTCAAGAACTACTTGAGGCTCCAGTTTGTGAACGTCTAGCTGAAATTTATGCTTCCCACAATGAGATCACAGACATTCCAGACTCTGTGGAGTCTATTAAAATGCTTAAGGTGTTCGACATGTCAAACAACAAGCTAACTGAACTTAGCCGGGCCATTGCTGGTTGTTTAAAATTGAAGCAGGTTGACTTTACCAAGAACCCCTTGAAAGACAAGCGAATGAAAAAATTAATTGACCAGCAAAACACCCAAAAGTCAATCATGGACTACATTAGAACAAAGGGAAGGGCAAAACAAAGTAGCAGTGAAACCAATGGCAAAACAAAGGGAAAAGGTGGAAGAAAAAAGCTTAAGGATCAAAAAGCTCTTGAAAGTCACGCTGTTGCAGATGAGGCCTTAGTAAAATACTTTCTGGATGTGCTAAAGGTTACAGGTATATAAAATGTTTGATAGGTATCACAAAAATATCATTTGTAGCTAGGCATGCATTTATGCGATACGCAGATGTTCAGGCATATAATTAATTACAATATAATAATCCCTCTGTAATAAAATAATGTTCTACACAATATTATTGTTACATGCTTTCTGTTTTTTATTTAATATTGGTAAATTTATTTTTTTTGCCTAACTTGCTGCATGTGAATTAAACAAACCCTTTTTGTTGCATTTTTCTATTAATGTCTTAATTATGTAGACAATTTGTCAATACAGATGATTCATTTCGTGTGACTGTTCACAGTGAAGCCAAAGAAGTAAGGCCATTTATTGTATGCTGCATTATTAAAGGACTCAATCTTGATGAAGGAGATAAGTTTAAAAGTTTTATCACCCTTCAGGTAAAAAAAATAGGAATATAAACAGTCAAAGATCTATTACAATTCTACTTTTTTTTAATCACCTGCCTTGTAGGCACACTATTGTTTTTTGCTTTTGTCTTGTAGCATTATTATAATTTGCACAAACCCCTAAAATAATATATTCTTAAAGCTATAAAAATCTAGTCAAGGTGACAAAACTAAAGTTGTAACATTTTTAAATGGATGGTGTTGTAAGTGAATAGCGTCAGATGTTCCACAAAAAAATATGCATAAGACAATTGGCTAATTCATCTTAGGGTGCAATTTTTATTTGTATTGTACAGACCAGACTTCATGATGAAATATGTGGAAAGCGCACTATAGCGACTATTGCAACACATGACATGAAGAGTTTAGCCGGCAGCTACCTAATTTATGATGCACAACATCCAGCACAGTTTAAGGTACTTTTTCCCAATTGTAATGTTGACAAGTTAGTGTACAATCCTAAGTAAACTTACTTTATCATTCATCACTTTTATAATATGTAAATTGCAACAGAAGGTGATATTTGAATGCAGTATTCTGGAATCGATAGAAAAACTTGCTGCATATCTCAAAATCATATGTCATTAATTCACTGACTACTAAATCAGGGGCGTATCCAGACATTTAAAAAGGGGGAAGTCCCGATTTTTCAATTTTGGGAATTCCTCGCTTTTTCGTCTGACGTTAATGACGTCATAAAATAGAGATTGGTAATAGTTGAAAAGTATATGAAATGGCAAACTGCGAGAAACATCAGCAGTCAGCACCGCCTAACTCGACGTTATAAGCGAGAAAGGGGTCCGAACCCCCATACCCCCCCTCTGGATACGCCACTGTGCTAAATACAACTATTGCCCATGTGCACAAATAATTTATAACAACCCCTTTTTAACTTATATAAAAATACTATTAACTTTATTTTTAGATCCGACCTCTAGGTAGAAAAGGAGAAGTTACAGCTTTGGATCTTTACCAAAAGTTATGCAAAGAAGCAGAAGACTCCAGAAAAGAAAAGAAACGCAACCAAGTTTCAGGCATTCACAAGTATGTTTCACCAAATCAATATTTTTATGTTAAGTACATTATCGCTAATTTTTTCATTAATAATAAACTCCTGCTTCAATCTTTACAATTCTATTTGAGTTATGGTTAGATAGGTCCAGGCTTGTGGCATTTATGGGTATTACATTAATTGTAAACAGAATTAAAGTTCTTGATTGTTGTTATCACCAACGTATAATATTTTCCATTTTTTGAAGATATCTGAATCTCCTGAAAGGCGAAGAAAAATTTGCTCTGATTAGGAGAAGTTCGGATAATTGTGTCATTTCGCTCCCTCCTCTAACTAATTGTGATCAAACAAAGATATCTGCAGATAGCTCTGATATATTTGTAGAGGCAAGTCCTAATAGAATACCAATTTCAATTTTATGTCATTACAGATTTTTGTTTGTTATTAAGGTTTGCTAGTATTGTGCTGTTTTTTAGCTTTATTAAACCCAAATATTTTTTTAAATGGGTTTTATGTTAATGTGATAATTTAATAAGAGCATTTAGGTCGAAATTTACTTTTGCATTGACAAGTAAAGTTTTTGGGTACAAAAAAGTAGTGATATATCTATGGTATATACAATGTATTGTTTATACATTCTGTTATTCTCTCACTTAATTTGACAGGTAACTGGGATGAAATCCTTGAACTCCTGCAAAGCTGTGATGGATGAAATGTTAAAAAAAATGGTTGAACTTGGTTTTACATCACAGAGACAGGTGAGGAATTTACAGATTTGTTCTTCTATACCAGTGGTTGTTAACCTTTTTTCAGTCCCCCCCCCCTCACGAAAAGCAATTCGCATTTTTCAATTAACTATTACTAAGACAACAAAAAATTTAGTGATGTGGACTGTTAGCAAAAATGACTAAACTAGGTAATTTAGGAGGCTTTTTGCATTGGGCACACAACAAATTGCTCTTACATGACACAAGCTGATTTTAACAAACGTGTTGTGAGGGCATTGACTGCAAAGGCTGTGATGTCAATTATAGATATACACAAAAAAGTTACTTTTGAGTCCCTGTCTTGCTAGCCTGTTATCATATATAAAATATGGATAAAAATATTTCGAAAGGGGGGTAACTTTTACTGTTTATCTATGCTATAAAATGCCTTTTTACTATATTAATATACATTTAGGTTTAGACTTGGGAAAACTAGTTTACAGAAAGTTGATATACTATCACTTTGACCTAAGTGCACATTACATTTTTCTTTTAGATAAAAAATCTGTATGATGCACATAAACATGTGCATGCTTATGGCATAAATCCGACCATTCAAAACAGTCTAGGTATGTGAATATTTTGTAAACAAGGTAACACCAAAATTGGGGAATGGGGGGTGCAACAATAAAAAAGGTCGACAACCACTGAATAAGATGATTCAGTTTAACATGTGTTTACTAGTTAATTGTTTTCATGTTACCTGTATGATGATTTGTTTATAAATACTTATTCTACTTTATAGACAGGTGCAGAGAAAGACTTTTTCGATGATTCTAGTGACGAAGATAACACAGTAGATCAAGGACCCCGCAGCCTTGTCATTCAGCAAGTTAAAATTGAAGATGATGAAGGAAAAATGCGGGTGGTTTACCCATCTCGTACTGACCTCAATTTGGATACTAAGGAGATTAAAATTCGCAGACCTCGCTAATTGATTTGTTATCTGATGCTGCAATAAAAGACAAGCGAAAGCTGTACTGGTGTTTAAAAAGAAAGTGTTTAATGAACGAAAAGGAAGCATGATGTTGGCAATGCTAAGAACAAATATCGCAAGAAATTTTACTGCACAAAACTTAAAAGGCAACCATAATGAAATTTATCAAGTTATGGTTAAATTATTATCACTGAAGGCATTATTCTTGACAACCTGAAGCATGTGGAAAAGAAAACTACGAACCTTATTGACTTTTACACATAATAGGAAGAATAACAGTTTAAAAACTTTAAGGCTATTTTAAATTGCCGCTTAGGCACTATAATTTAAAGCTATATATATTTAATTTATTTTTCTGCTAGTATCACTTGCAGTTCTTGTGACAGATAATGGCAAGAATTGTTTGTCAACTGGCAAAAACTATGCTACTGCTAAAACTAAGGAACTTGCAAATACAGAATACAATTTCAAAATGTCTTTACATATAAGACAACTTTGATGAGCTAAAAATTTAAATGTTACCATTATTAAAAGTTAACACAGAAAACTTGTGGTTCATTTACATAGGTCACTTAAATTTGCCCAATACAGTTGTTTGGGAACACAATTTAACTTGAGTCTACATGATAAAGTAATTACTTAAAATGTATATTCGCCCACTTTCTGTTGAATGAGATGATTCAACAGGAATGGGACTTTAATGCAGTAACTTCCATTCTTTGATGAAGCTACAACCTTGGCATCCAATGGCTTCTCCATACACTGTTGAACAGCAACTATAAAATCTTCTTGCCAGCTCTTTTCAATTCCAGGTTTCGCATCAGCAAGAGAACACTTAAGGGCTTGAGCAGGCAGTTGTCCGAAAACCATTGGAAGTTGTCGTATTTCAGATTTGTTGATCAAAGCACAGTTTCCATAATCAACATATTTAACAAAGACTTGATCGGTGTCCACTTGTTCAATTACTGCCCGATACCATGACCCGTCCTTAAAGAGAGCAGCACATGCAGTTCCAGGGACACATTCAAATTCTTCCCTTTGGCTAATGCTGCAATGTTGAGTGAGATCACCCAACAGCTCAGTTAACTCAATAAGATCATTTGTAAGCAGTTGGCAATAAAATTCACCTGGTTGGTTCACCTCAGAAATAATTACATTTATAGTCTTATCGATTGGAGGTTCAATTTGTTTTAACTTATCACACATTTCCCTCTTTTTTGGTTCGACATAGGGTTTATTTGCTGCTAACTTTGAAGTGATCAAGTGATCATTAATAGATTCATCATTCTCAGTATGAAGTTGTATTTGATACTTTGCGTCTTGACATGCTGAGGATTTTATTACCTTTGCTTTGAATGTGTTGTTTAGAAGTTGTTTTGCACAAGCAATGCTTTCGTCAGACCACTGAATTCCTATAGGAAAGCACCCATTTAAGGAAGCTTCAAAAGCTTGCATTGGAAGGGAGTAAAATTCATCAGGCAAATGTTGAACAAACTTGTTTAAAACCTTTTCAATGTTGCCAAAATCAACAAACTGAACTTCCACACTTGCATCGTCCACAATTTTTAAAACTTTAGCTCTATACCAAACCTTGTCATCATCATACATTGTAGTACATATCATGCCGACTTTAGGAATGACGGTAGATTCAGATCCAGTAAAATGGCTTGTTAGCTCTGCTAGCTGCTCATTTAGTTTCACAAGATCTTCCTGAATTACTTGAAAATATATTGAATCTGGTGAATTAGCATGTGTTGCTAATACATCAAAGATATTGTCTGGTATTTCCAAAGGCACCAAAGTAAGGGGTTCTTCATTCGATTTTGCCAATTCTTCTTCCTTTAAAATAGGCCGTTTCGGTTCTGGTGGAACATTTTTCAAGACCGGTGAAAGTTTAGTCTCACTGGTTGCATGTCCCTTGATTATATCACATTCATCTTCCTTTGTAGGAGAAGCCATAGTAGACTTGAGACTTGCGCAATCATTTTTCTTCAAAAGAGACGTCGTTGTAGATTTCGGACTTACACACTCAATTTTTTTAACAGGAGACGCTTTAGGACTTCTACACTCAATTCTTTTTACAGGAGACGCTTCAGGACTTACACACTCATTTTTCTTAACTGGAGACGCTAACTCAGATTTAGAACTGTGGGCTGGTGGGGCAAAATTTTTTTGTAAAATTTCATTGTTAATGTTAACTCCACCAGCTTTTATTTCAGCAAAAATGACATCATCTGAGATCTCGCACACAAGTGCTCGAACTGTGCGACTGCATTTCTTTAGAGTTTGCAGTATTAGTTCTAAAGCATTTACAGACCACTTCTCATTTTCTTTAATTCCTGTTAACTTTATGCCCAATGAAAATGCAGGTTTTTCATAGAACGTGTCCATTAGCTCAAAAAGGGCATTACGCTGAACAAACTCCTTGTTGCCGTAATCAACAAATCTAATTGCAATCTGGTCTTCTAAGATTTTTTCAATTCTTGCTCTATACCATTGGCCATCTGCAACATATACAGCGGCACAGAATTGTCCAACTTCTACTGTACTTATTGCTTTTAACGCTGATGAAAGATAATGCTTATTTAGCTTCACCTGAAAGGCATCCAGTGCCCCCATTTCATCTGATCTAGGTGACTGGCAAACTAATAGGCTTTCCTCTGAATCTATGTCGATTACAATAAGATCAAGAACTTTCCCGCATTCAATGTGATCCAAGGAACCCAACTGCTTGCTAAATGTAGAAGCTAGCTTGATGCAATTGTTGTTCAAATTTTGTTGTAAGGTTGCATTTTCCTTACCGTCAGTTTTTTGAACAAAAGTTGGCTTTTGATTTTTAGGCACACTTCCTGAAACCTTATTACCACCAATCATCATAGGATCATTGTTGTCTTTGTCAATTTTCTTTGGTTCTTTTTGAGAATTGGTGAGCTTGCAAGTAACCATGTGTTGTTTCCAATCCTTCTCTTGGCATGAGCGACTGCAGTAAAAGCAGTTTGTGCAGGAACTACACATTGTCATTGTCATTTGATGACAAACAACACATGGACCACTCATATCCTTTTTAATTTGTGATTTTGCCCTGGCATCCCCTTGGCCCCGATGATCATCAAAAGAAGAATGGTTCGACGCAATATCACTTGCCTGCGTTGAGTTTCCATTCAGTGGATTTTTGTAACATTCTGCATCAGCTTTTTTAATTAGATTTTTTAAATCCTTTTCTATTAAAGGACCCTTTTCCAATTTCCTTAGCAAAGATAGGTAGTTTTCATCATCATTCGGCGTTGGTTTGGGTCTAGCTTTTTCCACTTTTAGAATATATTTACCAAGGTTTGTACCATTCAAATTTCGAATGGCACATTCGCATTCCCTTATGGTTCCAAACTCTATAAACCCAGCTTTGCCACCAAGTGCCGTTGATTTCCCTTGCAGGATTTTAGAACAAAGTACCCTGCCGTAGGTGCCAAAAAGATTTCCTAGGGCATTGTTTGTTAGCTCTGGTGGAATGTTAGTTACATACAAGCTGAAGACAGACTTTCCAGATGGATTGGATTTGTGTGGCCCACTTTTTCCCACATCAGGGTTGAACCCTGTGTTCTGGTAATCCATCTTTTGTGGGTTCCACGATTCAAGAGAGCTTGACATTATTATGTTTAACTTACTTTTTAATTATTAAAAAGTCTAACAAAGAGGAAACGAGTTTAATATGCCGCAACACTGATTTGTGTACTTACCAAAGTATTTTTCTCAGTTTTAACATATCCTTGGCAAGCAAATATCCTTTTAAAAGGTTCCATATAACCCTATTAAGTTAGATAAACCAAGGACAAATAAATACTTCCACTACTTATCTATACGTGATTAGCTTCTGTTTCCAATCTTAATAGCGGGGACATCTGTATTTTATCTGCACACGAAAAGTTATCTACCAATGGACAGTAGCAACGATTGTCTTACAGCTGCGTTAAACATAAGGTTTGGTATCAAAGTTGTGGTAACCTACATACAAGAATAATAGTATAAATGATTTCTCCAAAACGGACTAGCCTTCTTTTTTACTTATCGTCATCTATCGCACAAAGCACGCCTGAAGCAAAGTTTACCGCGCCATGTTCATGGTAATCGCTTTTCAAAAATATTAAACACGTTTACACGTTTACTTCGACTGTTTAAATTAATTTGGGGATAAAATTTTTTTATACCTGGCCATTAATTTTTTTTTGTCCTAATAAACCATTTCCGTTGCATTCCATATTTTATTAACCGTTTTATTACGTCACGGTTGGTTAAATTAACTAGATCAAGCGATGTAGGCGTGCGTTTTGTGAAATAGCACTTATAGTTATGGACTGTTAACAATATTGTTGTTGTTTTTTATTGGTTACCTGCTTATGAGATCAGAATCAATAGCAAACAAAATAATGACACTGTCATTAAATTCAGTTTAAAATATATTTTGTATTTCTCAAATGATCTTAGGATTTATTTAAAACACACAGCATATCTAATGTCATCTTGATTGAACTATACCTCTTTGTGGATTGTGGTGATGTCTAAATCGCGATACAGAGTCCTGACTGTATCGGTAGTTCACAGTTTTCCAGGTAATTACGCAAATTTAGTGCAAGTTTGTTTTTTCATTTAAAATATTTTGTTTTAGAAGGTTTAATATTTTTCCAATCTTACAACCTTGGTTAATTACAAGAACATTATTGTGTTCTTATTGTTAGGCAAATGTTTATTTTTTTTAAATATTTAAAGTTTGTTTATGTTTTTAATAAATCCTAGGCCCAGTGGGAAATTTTATCAGCAACTATCAAAACATAAATCGAGTTCGAATTAGACGGACTGTTCTGAAACAGAAGGAATTGGGCCCGATTCCAAATGAAGAATTAGTTTTGGTGGAATATCCTGAGTTAAAGGTATGTAACTTTTGTTTTCTAACAGTTGTAAATGATTTACTTGAAAAAACACTTTATTTGCCCAATGTTATAACAATACATTTGTAACATCTAAAAGGGCTTGAATTGTTATTAGGAGACCACCTGTGATTCAACCTGTTATACATTGATGGATGTTTTACCATAATTGTCTTTTTTCACCTCAGCTGAAAAACAGGTCTAAATGGTACAAATTACATAAAAGTGCATAACGGTTGGGAGGTTTTGAGCAGAATTTAGTGCTGCATAATATTTGTTCAGGGCTAACATACCTATGCCCAAGGTTGTAAAGTATGGCGTGGATTTATCCCCCGCGCAGTTTACCGCTCAGCCGCTGTCACAGCGGCGCATTTCATGTAAAACCAACGTACAATGCAGTCAGCCGCAAAAATTCATTTAAACGCGCAAAAACTAACGTCGCGCTAACGATTTTTAGTATAGTACTCCCATTTTCAGCCGTGCAAATTTTACAAATAACGTTACTACAGCTGTGCAAATTCGGGCAGAAATGTTATTACAACCGCGCAATTTTAATCTGCAAAATCGTCTCCCCAGCGCAAAATCCAAAGTTTCCAACCTGGCCTATGCCAACCTGCTTTCTTGCTAACCCTTTTAATAATCATTTAGAATTGCATATATTTCTTTTCTTTGATGTCATGGAAATTCATTAACTAGTAAATTCTATCAAAGTTACCAAAAGATAGTTCTATAAATAATGTGAAATTAAACAGTTAAACGAAATAAACATATATCAATTTACACAGTTTTTATGTACTGGTACCTCAAATTAATCGAATTATTATTTGCACATAGCTTAAATAAAACTATTTTTTGTTAGAAAAATCCAACTACGTCCCAAATGTATAATTTAGTCGAGTTAGACTCTGACTCTATGGCCTGATTTTCACCCATTTACGAAACTGAAATTAGGTGGATAAGCAAAGTTCTCGCTTATTGGGTTGTCATATAATATATCCACCCACAATACAAGATTAAAAAATGTTCCACCATTTGCTTAACACTTTTACACTTTTAAAGTTTGCTGCCTTATCAGTTTTAAAATTAAGTAATGCACATTTTGGACTCGCAACTCTGGTAGTTTTTTGAAGTCTTACTCGATTCCGGCTCCAGCAAAACAAATCGACCCTACCTAGTCCGACTTCAACTCTACAGCCCTGGTTTTAACAACATTTGTTTTTAACAGTCGCTAGACCCTGATCATTGGAAGGATCAGGATCACTATGCAGTTCTTAGTTTGCCCAAACTGCGACACAGAGCAACTCTTGAACAGATACGCTTGGCATGTAAGTACCATATTATTTTATGAAACACAGGCTATGTACATCCCATTTTAATATACCTATTTATCAAATATATTCCATTTAAACTTTAAATCTGGAAACTGGAAAAATCTCATTTCATTAAACTGGTTTAATATATATTTAGTATAACCTCAAGCTAAGTAATAAATAAGCAAGGGTATTATTTGTAAAGAAAACAAACGTCTGTTTATAACTCATGTCTAGAAATTTGCAAAATTAGTTTGAATTACGTAATAAAAATATCAAAGCCAGTACAGAAGTAGGTATCATTTTGAACATTTTGAATAATTCTTACCTATGACAAAATAAGCCGGAATATATTAAAAATGAATAAAGAGTTATTTGAAAAGTTCAAAAGAATACCTACTGTATGGGCTTTGATATTCTTATTATGTGTTACTACAACCTCCAACAATTATGCTCCAAAGTTTGAATTACCTTATTTTTTAAAGTTCGTTTCTAACAGAATTTATTTCTGTTGCTGATTAACATTGTTGCAACACACCAGACAGAAAAGCAGTTTTGAAGCATCACCCTGACAAAAGAAGAAGAAATGGAGAAGCTATTGATGAGTGTGATGACTACTTTACCTGCATTACAAGAGCATATGAGCAACTTGGATCACTAGAAACAAAAAGAGCATATGACAGCATAGATCCCAATTTTGATGATGATGTTCCACCCATCAACAGTGAATCTAGGTGAGCAAGTAAATATAAACTGCAGTTTTTCAACAACCCTCAACTTGTTTGGTCCCACTCTAGATATGCTTAACAATTTTACTCGATTATTTATTTAGGTGTTTGTCCTTTTACCTTAAGTTTTTTGTATAATAGTTTTTAAAAGTTAAAAAATAAGAAAAATGCTTTTTGACACTACATTCTAAGAATGAAGAATTCTTGCAAAACATAATTTTGCAAAATGGGTTTGGCAGAAACCCATATTTTAATGTCATTTATTTGCTTTTATTTTCACACTTTTGAAGCTGATTTCAAGGGATTTAGGTTTTCAGTAAAGTCACATTGATAGTTGATAGAACTTTAGGTGTCCTCAATAAACACAATTTAATATTGACAGGAATGCAAGGAAACCAACTTTGTTTGCTTGTTAGGTTGCTTTAATATGTGGTCAGTAAAATTTACCCTTTGCTTGCAATTTTTAAAAAGTTCACATCTTGTTTTACAGAGAAAATTTCTATAATGTATTTTCGCCCGTATTTGAACACAACATCAGATGGTCGCTAATCCCAGATGTTCCACTATTGGGAGACAAGTGGTCTTCCATTAAGGAAGTAGATGCGTTTTATGATTTTTGGTACAATTTTAACTCTTGGAGGGAATATTCATATTTGGACGAAGAGAAGAAAGAAAAAGCTGAAGAGTAAATGATCTACTATATTTTGGTTTAAATGTAAAACAATTTACCCTAATTGCTTTGTTAAGTTGTTTATTTCAGTTTGGAAAGTTTTCTGCTACCCATGATATTGTGTTCATGTGATACAAAAAAAACATGATAATTTTAGCAAACAAAGTTACACACTTTTATAGAAACACTTTTTTTCCACAAGTTTTTAAAGCCATTAATTGATGTCAATAAAACTAATGTTTTATCTTATTGAAAAAAAATATTCGCTTGTTTGATTTTAAAATGCAGTACTAGTACAAAACTCTTTGTAGCTCAATAAAAGTAAAGTTTTTGTATAGTATCCACATTATTTTTTACCTGTTTTAGTGCATACGAGCGACGCTGGATGGAAAAGCAGAATCGTGCCGCAAGGGCTGTTCGCAAAAAGGAAGAAAACCAGCGGATTCGCCAACTGGTCGATAATGCGTATGCATGTGATCCAAGAATTAAACGCTACAAAGAACAAGAGAAGAAAAAGAAGTAGACCATATTTGTTACCCTAATACATTTTTAGTTTGTTTTAAAAAAACTAGTTTTTTGTGTCACAGCTTTTCCTCTTAGAATTGACCTTATTTTGAATTTTTTTATTTTCTAAAGACTGTTCTACTGTTGTAACTTTACAATTAAAATTTATATATATATATACTGATACTGTATATAATATAATTTTTTACACTTGTTTGCCAATGGCCATTTCATATTTTTATCTTATTAGAAAACAAGATTTAACAATATTTATACTACTTAGGGAAGATGAGAAAGCAGCCCGCGCTGATGCCATTAGAAAGGCAAACGAAGAGAAGCTGGCAGAAGAAAGACGCCTCCAGCAGGAAAAAGATAATGAAAAGAAAAGACTGGAGGACGAGGCAAAGAAAAAGCAAGCGGAGGCTAAAAAAGAAAAAGAAAGAGAGAAAAAGTTGATCAAAAAAGAGCGACAGAGGTTAAAAGTGTTTTGTAAGGTAAGAGAAGCTTGTACTTGGACTTTCAATTTTTACATTGAAAAATGCGCAGAATTTGCCTGGTAGCATGAACTTTTTTCTTTGATGCCCTGGTGAGGTGTAAAGTTACGAAAAAAAATTACCAGCATTTCCCTTTCTTTGAATTTTAACCCTTCGCGTTTTTCAATACATGACTTAAGCTCTTTACAACAAATGATGGCCACTAATTTCTTATCACAGAAGCACAACCACTTTCGCGAATCTGAGTCGGAGCAACTTGAATTGATGGACAAAATCAACCATCTCTGTGTGGCGATCGACCTTCTCACGATACAGAAACTAAACGAGTCGATTGACGCAACAAATACGACAGAAGCCGCTCAGGAACTTGTTGAAAAAGAGGTGAAACTCAACATATGTTTTTTTATACATTTAACGAAGTGTAAAAACTACTTTAAACGGTGGCATTTTGAAAGTTTTGTCTCATTAGTCAGAGTTCCTTTCCTTGTAAATTAAAGTAACCGTAAGTAAATTGTGATACGGTTGTGCAATGTGCCCGGAGCCACAACTTACAGTTTATTGTGTGGAAGCAGCAAGAAATTGACTGTCGTGTTTCTTAAATCTTAACTGAGATATCTTTTTAGCTAAGCGATTTCCTGTCGGTAAAAACTTAATTTGTAAGTAATTTTCCTGTAATACGTGTGGGCAACACCTTACAGTTTTTTTTATGTTTGAAGCAGCAAAGAATTGACGGTCGTGCTCCTCGAGTTTTAAATGAGATATAATAAATCTAATTTTGTTATACACATCTGTAGGTAATTTTCCTGTAGTTGGCATATCTTTGGTGCAGAATAATTTGTTCCCAGAGATTTCTGAAAAATGTAAAAAAATGTGTTTCTGAAAACCTAAACAACACTAAACTCGGACAAACGAGCCTGTTCATAACCTCATTCATTCTGAGAAAGCATAAAAATGTCACATCAATTACGTTTTGGTAAACATTTATGCCATAGCAAAACCAATGCTATAAGGGAGCAACCGGCGTATGGCAGTTAAAATACACAACCAAATTTTCTTGCCCTTTTTGATCGTTTTGCCAAGAACGACATTAGCATTAGTTTAATTTTGTGACAATAAAAAATATGAAGCTTTTCTTGCGGCGGGTTACTTTTTCTTGTTAAAAAATACACAAACACTGTATTCTCAAATTTCAAAAACTCCCACATATTCCGGCAGCTCGACAAGCTCCAGGCAAAAGTCGACGAGGAGAAGCAGCGCCACCTGGCGAGCGCCTCCAGCAAGACGAAGAACGGAAGCGCGTCATCTGGCGATAAGAAGCACGGTCCAGTCTGGTCCTACGAAGACCTGCAGGTTCTCATTAAGTCGGTCAACCTCTTTCCGGCTGGAACGAACAATAGGTTGTTAGGCCTTCTACTAACTGCTAATAACTTGATTTTCTTTTTTTAATGTGAGTTGGCAAATGTCCTCGCTTCCTTGCGTGATGTTTGATTAGGATTTTCGTTTTTGCCAATTCTAATAACATCGTCGAATATTCGAAACGTTCCTGTTGTAGTGTGATGTTGAATTGTATAGAATTAACTAAATCTACATGTTTAATATTTCTATGGTGAAGTTCCTAACCCTTTTTACGTTTTTCCATAAAAAAGTTTTCCATGAAGTAACATATATAATATACATGCTTGGTATTTTTGCAAAGTATATTTTTGTTAAATAGCAAAGATCCAAGTGGTTAGTCAGTATTCGCTCAAAAACTTTGAACGAAAAAATTAAGAAAGAGATTACCTTTGCACCAAACCCAAGGCCAATACTTGTAAAACTACGTATCGAAATGTAACATTCAACCTTGTCTTAAAGTAAAACGACCAACCTAATGTGTGGCCGGGATTAAACATCGCGATTTCTGTCCAGCTTTTTGGACAAGGCCTCAACAGGAATTATGGCCAAGACTGTTAAAATATTATTTCGCTTTTCAGGTGGGAAACGGTCGCGAATTACGTAAATACGCACGCTAGTTACAAGTCGAGGTCGGGAAAGGACTGCTTGGCACGGGCCAAGAACCTTAAAGAGTCGGAGTTGAAGGCCGAAGCGAACCAGAAGGCCTTTTCCAAGTTCCAGGAGAAGCACTTGACCGACACGAAGAAGGCCGAGCCCGCTGACGGCAACATAACGCAACGATTCGGTAAACAATCGATAATTGCTCCGGGTTAATCATTTTTTAATGCAAAGAAAGGATAAGGTAGCCTTTTCGGCCTACGATTTTTTTATTCTTAGTTTTAAAAAGAGAAAAAAGTTTTATTTGGTACTTAGACATGGAATACATTACATTTATACATACATTGGAACAAGTGTGAAATTGCCCTGAAACAGATTCTTTTCATTTTTTTAAATCATGCTTAATTATAGGCAGGGGCGTGTCCAGAATTTTAAAAGGTGTGGGGTCCCGAATTTTTAACTTGGGGAATTCCCAGTTTTTCCGTCTGACGGTAATGACGTCATAAAATAGTGATTGTGACGATCCGAACCCTACCCCCCCCCCACCCCCACTGGATACGCCACTGATTATAGGTTGTTTTCAGATTATGTCAGCGACAACCAGTAAAATAAAGATATGTGTTAATCCTTTAGCGAACTTCGCTAATCTTTGACTTCCGAGGCGGCTGGATTTGCAATATAGGACAGTTTGTTGAACAATATAGCCGCTTTGGCCAAATTAAGGAGATTCACAAAATAATTCATATTCATTATTGTCATCAGATGTGGCGATTAGTATTGGCAGATAGGCATAATTAAAGTATTTAATTACCATCTCATCATCGATCCGCTTGACGAGCGTCGTTTGCAAAATCTTTTATCGATAATAATAAATTAACCATTAATACTTACTAATCCTATCTTTTTGATATAACCTGTCCATGCGAACCCTGGGGTGTGCCTATCGGTTTCTCAAGCCCAAACTCATGTCAAGCATAAACACATTATTTTTAGAACGGCTTATTCAAGTTAGGGTCCTGCCCATTGTTATCCAGCTTATGTCAAGTGAGACATAAGACCCTTCAATTTTGACGGTCTCCATAGCGTAAGCGATACCTGAATAAATCTGCCAGTAGTTCAATTCACTCATGACCAACAGTTTATTTACAGCGCCACGGTATGTTTTTGAGCGATTTCCATCGCGTGTGTAAGCGATTTCTATCGAGTAGAACCACTTTCTTACAACTTACAAGACAAGGCTTTCTAAAAAAAAAGAAACCAATGTGTTGTCTCTAATCTTCGCGTTCACTTAGAACGAAATATATGACCATGTATGATTGTAGAGTATGTCCAATTGATCACTTGTTGGCGAACCACCTACCTTGGTAAATGAGTAGTCAAAGCATTCAAAAGCAAAGCTGCAAAGCAGACAAATTATAAATCACAATAAATTAATGGTTGTTTAAAGACGGACCAAAACCGTGGACGAGCGAAGAGCAGAAACGTCTCGAACAAGCTCTCAAGACCTACCCCAGCGCCCCTCAGCGGTGGGATAAGATCGCAGAGTCGGTGACGAGTCGGACTAAGAAGGAGTGCATGCTGCGATACAAGGTTCATTTTTGTTTTATACACAGTATCCAATACCCCTGGTTTTCATTTTCGATTTTCTCATGATAGCTCATACCTAATAGTAACACTATAATTAATCTATAACCATTAACCACCAATTTTTTGCGGCAAAATATGTTATCTTTACATTTGCAATCTTCTTTCCAAAAAGGCTGTATTTACTTTTAAACCTATAGTGACTTGATAGTACAAAAAGATTCGAATATACAAATATTAGCAACAGTATAGTCCACTTGTCATGCAAGTAAATATCAGATTATGGATAAATTTGGAACTAAATCATTGACTTGAGGGTATTTGAACGTATGAACGTAAATGGTCTTCGCGTAAAAGGATGACACTCCTTTTCGGTGTTCCCCCAATCCCCCGTCACAGGGACAAAAACCAGAAAAATGAAACTCGACTTTCGCTTTTCTTGGCAGGAACTCGTCGGAATGGTAAAAGCGAAAAAGGCCATCAGTCAACAAACGAAGAAGCCCTGAGCGAATGCTGAGAATGGGCCACCTAGGAAATGTCTGCTTTGTATCCCTCCAGCCGGCTGCTGTCCGCACACACAGACGTCAAAGGGACCGCGACCTGCACCCCAGTTCTGTGCCTTGTCCGTATCATATATTGTTTTGGTGTTCCCCTTTTTTCCTTCTAGTAAATAAACCAACCAACCATCCACTACGCAGCCGTGCTGTAGGCAGACAAAAAGTATTGCTAGAAATTAATTGTTGTCGTTCTTTCAAGTGGTTTTGTAAACCAAAGCTATCTTTAAAATATAGTAAATGCGAAGAACTGATTTTGGTTTGCAACACCTGGCAGTTGGGACGTTTTAACGGTCTTAGTTAGTTTCTTCGGTTTTAAACACAATGTTCAGTGTACGCGACTTTTATTTAGTTTATTTACCTACCTGAGCTAATGATTTTTAGGCTACATAATGGTTTCGGATGTTAAGGAAATCTTTAAACGTTTATTTGAGAACTGGTGTTTAGCATGTTAATTGCGGCAATGTTAGACCTTTTGCAACCCAAGTTCTGTGGTTTATCATAATCAAGTGACGGTAATTAGTTTATTATTAACTTTTCCGTTTGTCAGCTTCTGTGGTTTTCAATGCTGAAATTAGTGGATTTACTGGAATTGCAAATGCAGGCGGTTATTGCGATGCTGCCCCTCCCTAATTCTCAATGCCTAGTTGGATTCTTGGCCAGGCTTGTACTGTTCACTATAGCTATAGTGGTGCTACGCACTGGTGAACCACTAAAAGATTCACACTCAACTTGCAAATTCCACAGATGCAATTTGGCGAGTAGTACCTTGCACTAAATACGTTTGGTTAGAAGCTACCAGCAGCCAGCTCTACAGGGGTTTTGCAATCAGCATTAAAATGACTGAACATTATTATTTATTTCATTGCGTCACGTTTTAATAAAGTTCTTGCAAAAAAACAAATTATTACCTAAATTTAAAATGCTCGTCGTACGACAGTTTGCTAACATCTAAGTGGCGAAGGCTTTTGTCGCCCTATTTCATGGTGTCACATTTTTACCATGGCCCCTCAAACAAAATTATGAAATCCAACCCTTCTCTTATCCTATTTCTTTTTATAGATTCAAGTTAACAGAATTTCTTTGAGAAGTTCTGCTTGTGTGAATAAAATTTACTTAAACATAGGCTACCGTACGAAATGTTGTTAGTGCGCAACATATATTGGCAATTCTAGTGGAGCAAAAAGGTATGTGTGTTAGTAAGAAAGAAACAGGTTGATGTGTATTACTCTTATGTACAATCTGTATCTCTGCGGTTAACCAAGTAAGAAATGAGGCTCTAAGTCTCTGACTTGTTGGCGCCAACCCTGCTCTCGTAAAAGAAAACATTATTTGCAAATAAAGGACTAATTTGCTTGTAAGTTGTAACCCTATCTCCGCGTGCATCGGCGACAGGGCACTGCACCTTGTTTAACTGATGAGGTATGAGGTGACCAGTAGAATACTACTCAGTTAAGCTTGCGCATCCTGTAATTATCGAGGCGATCACTCTAGCAGTCTGCGTTGGGAAAAAGGCGATAATCGGAAGGTAGCAGATCCTTTGTGCACATGTCATGTTGGCGCTGCCAGACGCATATAGAAGAGCCGTTTCGCTTGTAGGCCTACTGTTGTACTGTATGTTAGAGCTGCTGAAAAGCGATCGAAGGATGTAAGCAAATGAACTGTTCACCTACGAGCGTCGAACCATATCCGACAATTATAGGGTATATTTCGTTTACTTATATCGCTGTTAGAGTCGTTACGTTAGTTTTTGTTTATATAGACTTGAGTCATACAGACGATAGCGAGTGTTGACTAAAATATACCGATCAACAATGTAGGTTACTGTTAATAATTCAACCTAAACCGTTGATGCAACGATTTTAAACATTACTGAGATGGTGCATTAAAACTTTAAAGTGTAAATCAATAAGTCAGAACTATATAAATCTACCTAACAAGGCTAACACTAGACAATGAATTACTTCCGTTTAATTTTATATCCCATTTCCTTTTTAATTATATATTTTCTGCCAGTTTTAATAAAGGTTGGTTCACAATTAGCTTTACATTGGTTCTACTAGTTTACATATTTTTTACTATTGGTATAAAAAAACTTTTTATGTAAAATTGTTCTTTTTAAATTTGTTACGAAAAACAAATGAAACAATTTAAGAAACATTGCAGTTAAACATGCACTATGAAGTGCAGTCCAGCGAAGAACTTTTTCGGATATAACTGATGGGTTTAATCAGCTGTGTTCTTAGAAATTTGAGTTAATTATTAACAGGTGCTACGGGCATGGCACATGACAAATTTTATACTCAATGCCATTATTTTGCAACCATTATATAAATGGGGTTTAAAGGTGTAATTTTACAAATCTGATCAGAAAAGGCATTGGTTACTCCTAATACAACATGGCCACCTATAGGCTGTAGTCCATATTAATAGCAATTGCCTTTAACTGTTAAAAAATATTTTTTAGTGGGACCTTATGCAATTCTGAAATAATATAGGCTAACTTAAAGCAAATAATAGTGTACCCTTTTTATGCAAAAAATTTATCATGTTGCTTAAATAAAAAGTTTTGATTTATTTCTATAGCAAATAATCGACAAACAAATTAATAATAATGGAGCTGCTTGTATGTGTGGAAAATAATAATTCAGTGAAAGGTGCTTTTGTAAACTTTGTTGACCTGGTTACTGGACAATCGATTGTGTCATTTAAAAGTGCAACTGCAGCCCCTCGAACCTTGTGTCATATTGGAGAAGATTACATCATTCATGCACTTGAAAAAAAATCTGTGCTGCACATATTAGAGGTCACACGAAGTGGTCAACAACCCAAAAAGATTGTCACGCCGGGTGTTGTAAATGCTATGTGTTCCAGTGAGGATGGGACATTGTTGGCTGCAGGAATCGATGATAAAGTCCTAATATGGGATGTCACAAATGGCCAGTTGCTTTCAATACTGTCCAAGCACTACCAGCAAGTTTCAAATGTGCAATTTACAAATGATGGTGCAATGCTTGTGTCAAGCAGTGAAGGTGGCCTTGTGTTGGTTTGGGACATTGCCGAAGTTTTAAGCGCAACCGAAACAAGTCACAAGCCGCTGTGTTCACTTCTTGCACATACATTGCCAGTGACAGGAATCTGTTTAAGTACCTTTAGTCAAAACCAGCCGAGAATCTATTCCAGCTCTCATGACAGAACTGTGAAAATACATGACATTTATCTTGGGAAAACAATTTTATGTCTCGTGTTCCAGACAGGAATTTCCTGCATCGCTATTGACAATGCAGAAACGTTATTGTGTGCCGGTGGTGCTAACGGCTTTATTTACATGGCGAATCTGATATCTGTTGCTAGGAAAAATAAAACTGAGATTGAATTTCCTGAAGAGGTCAGTGAAAAGGAAAATTTAATTCTTAAGGCGCACAGTCATCAAATTACAGGACTAACATTCAATCTAGACTGTAGCCTTCTGATTTCAAGTGCTCAGAACGAACCGGTTAAAGTGTGGGATGTTAAAAGTGGCCAATGTTTGCGTGTAATTAAATGCAGCAGTGGCTCTCAGCAGCAAACTTCTGTCAGCAATACATCTGTTGTTGTTCAGCCCAGTAGCCTGAGCCACACTGGCCACAAGCCATCATTATCATTTCCAAAGTTGGCCCACGTTCTTAACACTGACGATAGCAACATGTTGTCAGCTGCTGTGTTAGCTGGATTTCCTAAGGAAACTCAAACCTGCAAAGATTTGGACAGTTTGTTGAATTGTTCTCACCAGAATAGTGGGGAACCTGCTGTTAAAATATCTTCACTTCATGAGGAAGTTACTAGATTGAAAGAACAAAATCAAAAGCTGTACGAATTCGCTATAAAACAGGCTTTGCCTAAAACCCAACAAATAGAATACTAAACTTTTTTTAAATTGTTAACTATAGTGCACTGTCAACTCATTTTTATGTTTTGTAATGCTAAAATTTCCTAATTTCTGTTTAGCTTGGTAACTTTGACAATGTGTTTCAGGGTCATGAAACCAGCTTTGTGAAGTGTTTTTTTTTCATAATGTGATACCATGACAAATGCAATGAACAGTTCACTTGGGAACACTTGGTTTTCCCTGCTCTATGATGGCATTGACTTCGATGTTCCAGGCAATGGAGGGCAGGCTTGTTCAGACTACCTTACAACAAGCCATCGCATATGGGAAAGCTTGCTTGCTCTCACCATTGCCTTGTTTGAAGTTGTGTACAGTTGGAGATGTATAAATACTTCTGGCTACTATACTGGTGGCTTTTTGCAGCAAACCAGTACGCCAAAAGTTAATGGGTGCATTAAAAAGCAAACCCAGCCCCATCTCCACAGGTAACTGAAGATACAGTAGGAAGTTGCATTCATTTAATTTTTAGTGCATAATATTAAATCAAAACTTTGTGCTTTGCCAAGAATGCTTGTATATTTTTATTTGCTCTAAGTCTAAGAAATCCTGAATCCTATTAGTACCTTTTTATTACATAGGTGTAAAACAAAATTGTTTGTGTTATATATATTTAGTTTAATAAAAATAAAAGTTTATTAAGTATTTTGATATTTATCAAACAAATATTTGGCTAAAACAAAAGACTGGCACCTTAAAATCAATAATACATTGTTTTAGCAATAAAGCTTTTCCCAAGCGAACCTGTTGTGTTTCAGAATGCTTCTACAAATGCCTCTTCTGATTTGCCTTACAATGGTTTTTGGTATTGAAATAGGATATAAACTTGCTACTAAATCACTGATGTTTTTGCTCAATCCTTGTCATGTGCTTACTTTTTCCCAGGTACATATGTGCTGTTTAATTTTGAATTTGGCTAAAGCTAGCTATTCGATTCATACCCCAATTTTTTTCTTGGTAGTTAAATTAGGAATTAAAAAAATAGACCAGGTACCTAATGGCATTTAACAACAAGCTTTTTTTATAAAAAAAAATAAAATTATAAAAAAGCTTTTAAATGTTATTTTAATATGTTTTGTGTTTGTTTTGGTCGTCTGAGAAAACAGTGTTATTATTATTGATTGATAAGCCCTTTTCAGTTTTCAATAATTATCTATTCCTCTTACAGATTTATTTGCTCACCGTAGATAATACAAAGCGTTCCCCAATTGCTAGAGCTGTTTTCAGGTCAGTCGAAAAGCTTATCTCTTGTGTGTTTAGGAAAGTGGAAAGTACGGAAGCTGTGTCAATATTTACTGTATCTCTCAATTAAAATATGTCATTTTGAAAGAAGCACCAAAATATGTGTCATACCATTTTAAACTATTTGAAAATTTGACCCCACTCCACCCATCTATACACAAAGCAAATCAACTGTACCCTTCATAGAATTGTAGCTAGCATGTGTGCTTTTGTTACATTAAATATTCATGAAAAAATAACCAGTTTCTTGATAAATTTTGACCTATTAATCATTCTTTACAGTCTACACTACATCTTCATGTGTTGATAACATGTGTGCTTTAGTGACATTAAGTATTTATGAAACAATTGGCAGTTTGTTTATTTATTCTAACCTTTTAATCATTCTAGAGTGCATCTACATGTGTTGAGTGGTGCTCTGTTGGCCATTGTCCTTCCTGTAACCAACACACGCATTCTACCGTTTGAACCAGAATCCTACTGGTTACATCACATTTTGCTTTATGCTACTCCCATATACCTCATTTCCTGTGGAAACAACTTTGTTCCAGAGCCCTTGACCGATGTTTGGTGGCCACTGTTAAGCACTGGATTGGATTTCTTTTATCACTTTGTCTTACTACAGGGAATAGGATTAGTAAGTCAATTTTATTTCTATTGAGTAGCGGCATTACAAGTAGCCCCTTGTTTTGCTTTTAACTTAGTTTGGTGTCATTTTTACAGGAGACAAAACAAACGCAAATGCACACCCACAATCACTGTAGATGTATTTAAAGCACTTAGTTTGTATACTTATTCCAATATATTAAATGAAAGTGGTTTAGTGAACATGCCTTTTGTACATGAATTGACTTGTATTCTAACTTAACTTATCGCTTAAGAGCCTGATTAGCAATCTGGTTACCTAGTTATTTCATTCATATCCAAGGCCCTACAATGTGCACTCTACAAAAATTATGTTTTAACAGAAATGACTCAATGCTTTAATAAAATTCTTTGTGTAGGTCACGCTGGTAAACTTGAACAACATGTTGTGTCCAGCCCTTTCCGACCCCTTTGAAGGCACTTTCTATCGAATGTGGGCAATAGGCCATCAGCATATTGTACTGTTGTTTCATGGCAAGCTGTACCAAATCATGGCATTTGGATTTCTAAAGCTGATTTCTTGGGTTGCTTCAAGTTTTAATGTTGTCCAAATGTCATGTGAGTTATTGTGGAAAAAGGCATTAACACAAGATCCGCATAGCTTAAAGATGGATTAGTGGTTAACTATCAAACTGAGCTTTGCAAAGTTGTTTGATGTATATTGCATTTAAGATTGTTTTAGCTGACATGGTTCTAAAAATGTTAATTGAACAGCTAAAAACCATGTGTTAAGTGTTACCTTGGCGTATATACATACATATGTATGTAAATACATAAGTGCAATACAATACTTTACTGCTAAATGTATATGTTATTTTGTAAAATTACCCGAACAACTGTCGTTAGAGTCTGCACAATGAATCATGTGTCTACTAAATATAATTATATTTTTTTGAAAAATAAAGAAATACTAAAAGCTATTCTTGAGCAGTGTATGTGTGTTTACTGTATATATGAAATATATTTTAATTTATAATTACACAACTTCTTTTTTATATAAGCTCCTAATCTGTAACTGTATTTTAACTTTAAAGATAACGTGGCAGTGTCGTTCATGTTTCCATGTGCAATTTAGGACGTTTGTCAAACAATATATTACGTTCGTATTCAAGAAATACAAAGCAATTTTTTACTTGCCTAATTTAAAGAATAGACTGAATCGCCAATATGTGATCGTTAGTGTATAAACGTGCTTGCTTGTTGTTGTTCCATTTTTAGCTGTGTTTTTTTGTGGTGTCATTTTTATTTTGGTATATGTGTATTTTTATTTTGAGAAAAGCATCCTTATTTGCGGTGAAAGTAAAAAAAATATCATTAAATGAGATAGTAATTCGGAATGTCTGATAATATCGGATCGTAGCCGATACCAAGTGATTCCGACGGATACTCTGATGTGACCCTATGGACTTTGTATTAAAAAATGGACTTTTGTATAAAACCCTATGGACTTTGGTAGTAAAAAAATTGTATTAAAAAGTATTACATTAAAAATCGCAGTAAAAAAGCTTCCCACTAAAGCAAAGGCAATTTTCGGCCTAAAGATCTTAAAAACGTTACGATTGTTTCTTCGATCAATTCTTCTTATACTTTTTTTGCCCAAAATAATCCGGTTTGAAAAAAATACCGAATATCGGACATTCATAATGATATTATTTCTGCACTGGCTGCTTACGTTTAGTGAACTCTGACCGCTTGGCCTACTTATTTGTTTGCTTTGCTTTGTTTGTGCATTGTGAGCAGTTTTTCTGTTTTTGAACGAAGTCCATGATTTGCTCTGGTTGCAAATAGCTTTTTAGATCTCCTAATTCTTGATTTTTGCTAGCGTTGTCTCGACCTTGTTTATACATTTAATGTCGTTTTATTTATTTTAACTGTACCAACTTGAAAATCCACATATATATTTTTTCAGTTAATTAAACCTGTGAACGTCGCAGCCTCCCTGTTTGCTCTGCCAGTTAACTCTCCATAAACGCACATTCCACGCGTTTTCATTGCTAAAATAAATGGTGTCTTTAGTGTTGGCGAAATCTTCGCGTGGTTTTGTTGTTGACTGGAAGGCGCTCAATTTTGGGCCGAAACTTCCCTCGCAGTCGCCTTGTTTATTTGTGCAGCCAGCCGAGGTGCCGTGAAGTAACCGACATGGTATTTTTAACGCACAAGTTCCCGTCGAGAATTGAGTTTCGCAACTCCTGAAGAAACTCGCCAGGCAGCGCGGCTCGGTTTCAACAGGCCTGCTTGAAATTACAAGCGTCGAGCGAAAACCTAGAATTTGTGCTACCGGTTTATTCCTTATTTGCGCTGACACCGAGGCCATGTTTAATGTTTGAATTAGAAACGCCAGGGTTGATTGAGCACTCCCCATGTTTAAATTACCGCCAGTTTTCACGCTGTTTTAATCGATTTGTTTTTGGCACAGTGTAGTGTTAGCGGCTCGACAGGCCCAGATTTTTTTCGATTGAAGAATTTAATAAAAATGTAGGCAGTGCTGTCGTGCTACATCTTGTATGTGTCTCACAGTATAAACGATGTAAAATTAGACAACCCTTTCTACGTCACTAGTCACTATACATTGGTCTTTCACTTAAACGTGCTTAAACAGTAGGCCTATACTTCTACCCCTCAAAAAGGTTTAGTGAACAAAAATTTATATTTTAAGTAATAAGGAGATTATTTTTTAAATAAAAAAATTTTAACCTAGAAATACTTTGTTGTTAAGTGTTACATTTAATTAGACCACAGCTCCGCAAACCTTTGTTGCTTTCGGCACAATAACAGCTAAATAAAATCGGCGACACAGCTACAGTAATATGCCAATCGATATTATCAAATATCTTAGGCAGACCAAACAAAAGTAGTGTTTTATGATTGGATACACCGAAAATTTGACGTTTCTTTTCCTTTGAAATTTTGCGGGTTTACGGCCTTCCTCAATTATCTTTAGCTATTTAAAATCCGATCATTGTGCTTATTTGCGCTTGCATGACATAAATGGCTTTTGACAGCATTTGAAAACTGAAACCTGACAACTGTGTTTTGTACTTTTTGTTTAATTTCTGTTATAAAGCAGCCAGGCTTAATTTATACAATGCGAACCGAGAAACTAATTATAGGTAGAAAATGCTAGATTTCGAGCGTTAGAATAATTCCACGTTTTACGCTTTGTAATAAATTTAAAAACCTAATAAAAAGTCATTTTTGATATAATACCTTAAGTCCAAATAATGTATTTTCACAGAGCCATTTCACCTGGAGTGGTTGATCGCACTCATTAAGGTAAAACTTTTACCACTGTAAACCAAATGAACCCGTTGTTTTTTCTTAGCGCGATTCCCTCGACTTTAGATACTTTTATTTCGAGAATAGCATGCCAACATTATTTGAATTTATGCATCACGATATGACGTAACTGCTGACGTAACATCTAGAAAAATTAGGCGGCAGTACACTTATAGACAGTATTTATTTTTCTGCAAAGACAAAAATGCAACACGAGCAGTCAAACCAGAAATAAAAGTTTTCAATCAATCTATTGGCGACGGCTTAGAACTACGACTTCATAAAACGACGAAGTGAAAATCGCCGTTTTACAGAAAAATTCACTCTTGGCCCACACTGCAAAGCAGTGGTTCTCAACCGGGGTGCCATTTCTAATGATCAATGGTGCCTCAAAATATTTGAGAAATTTTAAGAATCAGATTTTTGCTCAACTCCTACAACTTTTTGAGTAAGATTAGAGTGGAATAAATCCAATTATAACTTCCCACGTTGTGACAGTTTAGTGAATCACGAAAAAATTCTTGTAGAAGTGCCGCAATCCATTTATTATTTCTGAGGGGTGCCGCAAGCCATAAAAGATTGAGAACCACCGGGTTAAAGTGTGGACCCCAAATAAGATAACACAGTTAAGATAGTGCTCAATCGGATTTGCCGTTAGGAGGTCCTTAGTAATATATTTTTCAAGTGGATTTTTATTTTACACGGTTGGATAGAGGCAAATCTTGAAAACGTAAAAAAAGCAAATTTGATTGAATTGGTAGAACATCAACACTCAGTACTGATGCACAAATTCCAACAAAATAAGAGCAGCAATGCGCAACGTAATATTGATGGCAAATCGTACAGCAGTGCGCGGTGCGCCAAAAACAATCGCGAAAAGATAACAAAATACACGCAAGACAAGCGGAAACGTATAAGACATAGCTGCGGTTTCACACGGGAATGGCGCACGCCTCCCGAACACCAGTCTCCTAGGCTGTGATCAGTGATGAAACCGTGCAGCTCGAGACGCTCAAACGTCGGAGGCGGGCAAGAACGATCGGCTGCAGCTGGCGCTGGAACGACTGGAGCTCCTCTGTAAAAATGAAAAGAAAACTGACGCCAAGAATTTGACGCTTCTTTGTCCTTTAAATTTTTCGGGGTTTACGGCCTTCCTCAATTATCGTGAGCTATATTCAAAACTCCAACTAATGTACTCTTTTGCGCTTGCGAATCACAGGCCATTAAGGGCTTTTTATAGCATTCGAAAACTGAAACCTGACAACTGTGCTACGTACTTTTTTGTTTAATTTATTTTTATAAAGCAGCTTTCTTTTATATATTCTTTTATAAAGCAGGATTAATTTATATAATTAATGCGAATCGAGAAACTAATTAAAAAAGCGAAATTTGAGTTACGTTAAACTTAAGGCTTAATTGTTAACGGTTCTATACTAAAATGCAGGGGTAGGATAAGTAGCCGTGTCAACCCAAAATATGTTGGCCAATTTAAAATACACAACTTGAATTAATGCATCGCAACTGTGAATGGCGAATGATACAAGCATTAAAGGGTAAATCAAACAAAGCAGACATAGTATTTTTTCAAGGGTTGCAAAAAATTAAGGGTCCACACCAAATATTTAAAGGCCACTACAAAACAATCTATGATAAAATAACGAGCTATTTTAAAGCTTACTCCAATATGGCAGTTTATGTGGCACTAATAAAAATTTAAAGGCTCAAAATGATTGGGATTACTACATACATACGTCCCCGGAGAACCGCAACAATCGTCTTAAACCCGCACCTCGGTGGAAAGCAACTGATTGTTCACGCACAATCTTATGGTCAAGATATATTTTTGGTAAAAACATACCTTGCGGTGCATCATATAGATCACATAACAGATTAGTTAGCACAATGCGATGCTGACGGTCGATTTATAACGTAGGTCGCCACTGTAGTTCTGCTGTATAAGTTATTGCTGTTATTCTCTAAATACACAAATCACACAATCTACCGTCTACATCAGTGCTTTGCAACCTTTTTTGGCTTGCGGCACCCTACAGAAATTATAAATAGTTCGCGGCACCCTTGCTCGGCTGTAACGTTACAATAAACGAGATTGAAACAGCGCATTACCTGTGCAACAAGTTTGACAAAACCTTACTTTTTGGCACTTTTATAGTACAAAAAAAATTTATCAAGAAGCTTAATTACTAATAGGGCTAAAATTGGAATCCTAACTAATTTAAAATATCTCTCGGCACCATTGACCGTTAAAAATGGCACCCTACCTTGAGTGCCGCGGCACCCCGGTCAACCACTGGTCTAAATAAAACAAACTACATATCGCTTTCACCTTTCGAGTCTTCCGATGCGCGGTCGCCCGCTTCCTTACCCTCCTGTTCTGCGGGATGCTGGGAGTAGAGGGGGGCTGGGTCCCACTCGGCGCTCTCCTTGGGGTAGGAGGAGGGGACCACAAGGCGAAGGGGAGGCACCGAAGGCAGCTTGCGGTTCTCTGAAAAAATTCGTCCCAATAAGTCAGTATATGACGTGCTGTTTTGTAAATTCTTACAGACAATTAACTCGGCATTTTGTCACCTGTTAAAAGTCAATTCTCTGCGCCTTGTTAATTTTATAGATTTTATTTTAGATTCACGAACATACTAATGGGAATAGAGTCGCCGTGTACTAATTCTTGAGGTGTCTTTTAAAAAAACTACTCTTAAACCACTTTAAATATATCGTCTCGTAAATGCCTTGAAATTGTTTTCAAAACACAAATAATTGCCAGGGGAGCGACAAAATGCATCTAACACAAACCAATTAAAGCAATAAAGCTGCAACGAATCTAGGTTAAAAGTAAAATCAATTAAAGGTTAAATTAGAGAAAATTAACAATGTCAATATGTTCAGGTTGGTACTTTAGCTATCAGCAGTTAGACAAACCAGGAATTATTTGAAATTAGATATTGCAAAAAATTTCCCAGGTTTATGAAAAACACAACGCGATCAGATCTGGAATGATCGGCCCGATCGAGTAAACCGCTTTTAGACAAACAAACTTACCAAGTTGGCAGATGATGCGAATCGAACCGTCGTCCGCGCTGTAGGTTCGATCCACCGACACTCGGAATTTGCCGTCCAGTCTTGCGATCTCTCCCAGCACCACGTCCGACACGCTCCGCTGATCGCGTTCCGTCTTCATTTTACGCACTGCCTCCCGCAAGCACTGACGTTTGTTCGGGATGTAGTCCGGCCTTTAAAAGTGGAAATTTTTTAAACTGCTATGTGGCGCCATTTAAATTTTATTTGTTTTAAAAAATGAGAAAGAAAGGTCTTAACATGTTAAATAAACTAAAAATATATTAAGATTTACGTATTTTTACAAATGTAATGTTAAACGCGGTGTGGTAAACAAACTATACTTCAAACACATGTGAAAATTGGATCCTTGTGAATTAAGCTAAATAGAAACAATGTTTCCATTCACATTATTTTGAAATACAACACTTTTTATGTAATGCCAAGCTAATTTGACACACATAAAACAAAGCATTTTTTTATTTGACATATAGCAACATGTTTTGCACAAACAGCGCAGTTCGACAGAATAGCTTTGTGTGTGCGAAAACAGAATACGTTCGCCCTGCACCAAATATCGAGCCGAATGACAGCATCAGAAGATCTAGCAAATCCCTCAAGTGGGAATGCACCACTTTTAATCGACGAGGAAATGGCGGCGATAATGATCCGCTAGTTGAATCGTTATGGTTTAACTTTAAACAGATCGACCGCAGATTCTAGCCCGAGAGTGGGATTCTAGCCGAGAACAAACATTTTTTGACGATTTAAATGAGAGCGCTTCGCTTTGTTTGACTCCTATAGCCTGCTACTAGCCTATAGGCTGAATTTTTCCTTGCCAGGTCTGTTTTGGGGAATAATTTGGTATCAAAATGAAATTAGTTTTTGTACTTTGGTAGTACGTAACCTTTTTATCAGACTTAATCAGAAAAAAATGGTCTTGAATGCTATTTTTAAATAAATGAATTAAATACTATTGGTAGATGGGGTTATAAAAATGAACGTTTTTCAAGAACACTTCGCAAGAAATCGCTACGATTTGTAATTAATGATTTCACACCAAAAGCCAGAATGAAAGAAAAACGTCAAGTTTAACTCTTCTGACTTTAATTGGCTAAAATATCTCACATAATAACAAAACTCACCAAACAAACGTGTAAACTCTCTGAGTAACACTGGCAGGAGTCGCAGCGGAAACTACTGGGACTTCAGACATTATATAAGTAAGTGAATGACTCCAATCGAGTGTTGCTACAAACTTTTCGAGTGCTTCGTCCAAAGCGTACAAACGGGTGGCATTTTGATTGAGATCGGCCCGATTGAGTCAAATCAATTTTACTGCTTTCAACAAAACTTTTCTTACTGCCATAGTTCTTGTTTTCAACGAAACTTTTTTGTTAAACTTACCCTTCAAGATAGAATTGTTGCGTTGAACGCAAATCAAAACTAAAAAGATTAAGTAGATTTCGGATCAGAACAGATACCAGCCTAGTATGGGGTAAGTAACGATACTACAACTTGAACGTTAGGTGTGAAGAGATTTTGAAACAAGGTCAGCTAATTTAAGCAAAGTGGGCGACAATTTAATCGTGCAATTTCCCACGGTCAGTTTTTGCACTGCCTTGAGTCGCAAATTAATCCACAGGAAATCATGCAACATTTTATACAACCCAGTACCTCAAACACAGAGCGTAGAAAAAGCGATTTTTAAGAAAGACATGTAAGCCGGCATAATGGAAAACGGGTCGATTTCATTAATTCGGCTCATCTCTACTTTCTAAATCTTACATGAATAACGTGCAACGTTTCTTTCAATAGCAATAGACCGCTTTAGGTTTGCTTAACTTAAAACTATAACTGAAAACGAAAAAAAAAAACGTTAATTCGCAAAATGTCAAAGGTGGGATCGTACAAAAACCGGTGCGAACCGGTCAAATCCCGCTTTCGGAAGTCGCACCGGTCAACAATGACGTCACACTCCCATGTCCATACGATCGATGACGTCACAGTCCCATGTCCATACAATCGATGACGTCACCTTCCCGTGTCCATACAATCGATGACGTCACACTCCCATGTCCATACAATCGATGGCGTCACACGCGTATAAAGGCCTCACTCTAAGTCTTACACCACTCACGTGCTGTAGTCACCGCATATGGTGCTGACCGCCGGGCCGAAGGTGCGCTTCAGGGTGTGGTTAAGTAAGGGCGACTTGGTGGCGGTAGCGATCACGTTGAGGAATGGCTGGCACATGTGCTGGTCCGGGGAAAACAAAAAAAAAACGATTAAAAAACTGCACTTATTATTAAAAAATGCTATAATGGTTAGTGTTTAATAGGAAGTCCGATAATATCGTATAGGAGCCGATACCTGATGCTAAGGGATATTATCGGTACTTTTCCGAAACTAGGTTGATATCGGTGCTGATCCGATACCAAATTAATTTGTGCATGACAGCCATGCTTTGAGAAGCAACCTAAAGTTGTCTACCTTGGGCAAATTTCTAAAAAAATGTTGCTTTAAAAGTAGAAGATAAATATTTATAGTGCTCCCTAGCGCGAAAGCAAATTTTGGTTAACACCCTAAAAAACAGTTCAATCATTTTTTTCTTATTCGACCATAATCATGACTTTACATCAGTGTTGTAAACAAGTCATTTTGAAATGACTTAAGTCCCAGTCAAGTCATTTGAAAAATAACTGAAGTCCAAGTCAAGTCCCAGTCAAGTGATTATGAGAGCAAGTCAATTTCAAGTCATGTCATTGACATAAAAGTAAACTGTTAAACTATTAAAATTGGTAAACTTGTTCGATTATAAGCAATAATTTAACTCAAAAAATAACACAAACGCAATATAGGGAAATAAATAGGTTTAATGTGCAAAACTTAAGAGAAATTTAAATGAAAGACCCTTAATTTAATCCCAAGCTATTTGACAAAATGACTTAAGTCCAAGTCAAGTAATTTGTCTAAAAGACTTAAGTCAAGTCAAGTCATTTGAAAAAATTGACTTGAGTGCACTTAAGTCAAGTCAATGACTTTAGTCATTACAACACTGCTTTACATGGTACAGAATCGAATCACGATACTTTTTGTTCAAACAATCTGGTATCCGGACATTCCTAACCTTTTTCAATCCGTGAACCTCCTTTTTTAATGTTTTATCACATTATGCGGGATAAAATTTGTTTTTGTCTGCCACCAACATATTCTTAGGCAGAAAAGCCGGATATTTGATATATTTTATTTCCGAAACCCCAATATTTTAGACATAAAGTGCGGATATCCGATACCAAATAACGTCATTACAATAAACCAAGCGAAATTGATAAAAATGAAACGTGGAAAGATATAATATTATTTGCCTTAGGGTTAAGAAGCATAATTTATATTCGATTTTTAGAAAAAACATTATGAAGGCATACGTTGTTACAGAGCGTTAAAGGGTACAAGTTAATTTGGCATCACATTAATTGGACAAAAATCGGACAAGTATAACTATAACACTCTCTAATCCGATCCAATATTTTCGCGTGTTCCGCTTATTTAGGCAATAAAACGGTTGTTGTCCCGAGTGGCGTGTTAAAGCGCAATGTACCTTGGTAGTTCTCTGGCCGAGCCAGTTTTGCAGAACCTTCTCGCATTTGTCTAGCGTCCCCATTTGCATGCGCTTGCGTGGGTTCATCAGGTTGTCACGGAGTACCTTAATCTTGCTCATTTCTTTAGAATAGTTTCCCTCGTCCTCATTAAACTGGGGATGAAGCAAGATAAAGTTTGTTACCAAAGGCTAAAAATATCTTGAAATCTGTCGCCTGAACTATTGATGTACATGCGGTTATAAACGATCTATGAATATCCGATAATTTTAAGTATGAACAACATTAGCTAGTTTTTTTATATAATAGAAACCAGGACTGCGGAGTTGGTCAAACACAATCCAAGTTCGACTCTGGTCAAAAATTGAAAAAAAAAATATGACATGACGAATCGTCTACTTTAGGACTATGTTTAAGCCTATACAATATGACGGGTTAATATTAGGAAAATGCTTCATCGTTATATACGTTTCTTCTGCCAACCTTATTTATCATTCTGGACAAGGGCTCAATGTACTTCTGCAAGTGCTTAAGCTTTTCCATGTACTCTTTGTCATCCTCTTGTTGCTGCTGCTGTTGTGTTTGATTGCTTGTTGTAGGACTTGGCACAGCAAGCATGCCTAAAATACAAACCAAATGCTGTATGTTCAATTAAAGAAAACGCTCCGTCAAAAGTTGTTCGACTTCGTTATTTCCATAACATCAATAACTAGTCAGCAGTTCGCATCTTCATTTTTACAAGCAAAGCCAACTACATTTCCTGAACTACAACTTGGTCGTTTTTTCGGTTAAACTACCGCTTTAAATACCTGGAGAGGGCACAGTTTGCACACTTCCTGGCGTTCTGAGGCTTGGCGATGTTGTTGGAACTTGTGGGGACTGGTGTGCAGGGGACAAACTTGGGATGATGCTGCAATGTATTTAATATTATTTTGTAGTTTTCTCCAAATAACATGCAAATAAACAAAATGTATTTGTTACCTTGGTTGTGGAGTGCTTTCCAGCATGGTCAACACAGGCTACACAAGAAAAAATGGTTCAGAAAAAAATTGTCATTTATATTTAAAACAAATTACTATTAACAATGTTTACTATTACTTAAAACAACAAAATGTTTTAACTACTATAGTTCATTTACATTTGGGGCGACTGGTCTTGGCATTTGTTTGGGAAACTGTCTCATTGGAAACTGGTTTCCAGGAGATGGATTGGACCAGGGCTGTCTTGAATAAGGATTTCCTATTGAATTTTGGGGACTTGGAACTGGGTTTCCTTGTCTTGCCATAGGACTGCTGTTAGGCGTCATATTGGGTCGAATTTGCATACCTACACAAAATATGTAAACATAGTTATACCATTATTTAGTCTTAGCACACTTCAATACATACATTTTTATTTCATTTTTTTTAACTAATTTTAAATAGTAGGTTATATGTATAAAGTATAAAGAACTGTATTGAACATAATTCCAAATATTTTTCCAAAAAATCTAAACATCAGTACTGACTTAAAAAATTTTTGCTTTTCACGGGTATATTTATTAATTAGTACAAAAAGATACCTTGTCCAGGAGAACCGTGGGAAAGAATGGTGTTGACTGGCTGTGTCGGCTGCATTGGTGGAAACATTCCTGTTGGCTGATTGGGCCCCAAGTCACCTCTCTGGGCAAACACAGGGTTCTGTTGTTGTTGCTGTTGCTGCTGCTGCATAGGCTGGAACTGTTGCTGTTGCTGCAGATGTTGTTGCTGTTGCTGTTGAATGGGAATGTGTTGTTGTTGTTGTTGCTGCTGTTGAAACTGCTGTTGCTGCTGCTGCTGCTGCTGCTGCTGCTGCTGATGATGTTGTTGTTGCTGCTGTTGTTGTTGTTGTTGTTGCTGCTGTTGTTGTTGCTGTTGTTGTTGCTGCTGTTGTTGTTGCTGTTGTTGTTGCTGTTGCTGCTGCTGCATAGGCTGGAACTGTTGCTGTTGCTGCAGATGTTGTTGCTGTTGCTGTTGAATGGGAATGTGTTGTTGTTGTTGTTGCTGCTGTTGAAACTGCTGTTGCTGCTGCTGCTGCTGCTGCTGCTGCTGATGTTGTTGTTGCTGTTGTTGCTGTTGTTGTTGCTGCTGCTGTTGTTGTTGCTGCTGTTGTTGCTGTTGCTGCTTGTTGCTGTCTAAAAATTAAAAAAACATGTTTCCGGTTGGATGAAGCCCCTATTGCTTGGAGACAAATTTGTTTAAGTCAAAAAAAATTATATATGAACTTTTTGGAAAAAAACTCTTACCCATTTATTCTTTAAATATAGAAATTTGACTTTTGTTGTCATAACCTAAATTACCAAGCCATACTTTTGCATATTTACGAGTACAGACATAGACAATCCTAATAAAGTTGATTTTCCGGCAGGCCATTTCACACTAAATTTTGTTATAGCGAGAAATATTTTATATTTACATAATTTGTTAATATGTTCTTTTGGTACAATTATTATGTTACATTTAAATAAAGTTTAAAGCTTTTTTTCTTTGTAAAAATAACAAAAACTTAGCAGCTAAATGGTATATTTTTAACATTACCTTTCAAATTTATTAACAAAATTAACTTACTTTGCAACTTCATCATTACTGTTTGCACCATATGAACATAGTTTTCCTGAAAAAGAAAGTTTGATAAGTGTTTTAAATATTTCAACATACACATGTGCTATGTATTAATTTATTTATAATTTAATGGAATATACATACTCTTGATGTAGCTTTTTGAAAGATGTTATGTTCCAGAACAGCTGCCTTCCCAATGACATTTGTGACTCCATATTTCACAGCAGTTTCGTTACTATAAAACAGAATATTTAAAGGTAATAAAGGAATGTGTGTAATGTTCAATTATAAAGATACTTTTCTTTATTTTGAATAAAAAAAAGTAGTATACTTTCTTATCTTACATTTTGTTTTTTGCAGAAGCACGAAAAATTTCACTTTTCCAATCTTGATTTGCCTGCATACTTGTGGTTTTGTATAAAGGGTAAAATACCTGAACGGGAATTGCATATATAAAATCCAAAAAGGAATGCAAAACTGAAAAAAATACCGCTATTACTTAAATTATAATTTAAATACGCTACTATATTTAAACAGGAGGAAAAAATCAATCCAAGACAAACAACGAGTTAAATATTAACAAATTAGTTTCTTAAGTATCTTATGCAATGTTAACCAGTAGTAAGTGTAATGCACGGCATATAATCTAAGGAGCTGAGGTTGGATTCAGCTTTGAGAATTTTCCAAGTAAGAGGAAAGGAACTTGGTTTCACAAGTTAAGACCTTTTTGGACAGACGTCGCAATTGGGTGGTTTCCCACGATTGCTCAATTTAAAAAAAATATGTAAGTACTCTATGAACATCGAAAATCGAAACTACACCCTTCCTCGAAAACACACCCTGAAATGAAAATAGAAGAGTTATTTCAGTTTAATATTGTAAGTTCCGCGACAACAGTGATAGGACCGCAAAACCCTGAAATTAGATGTTCGACATTTTTTCGCTTTTAGACGGTTGCGAATTTTCGACTAATAAAAATAAATTACTTTACTAAAACACCATTGGCAATAAAATACAAATTTAATCCAAATAACAAAGATTTTAATACCATCAAAAAATGATTGCTGCCTTGCCACCCGAATGGGATCATACAGATTATACCTCATAAATTAAAGTATGTTTAGTTAACGAATGTACGGAATCATTTCAAATGTGTGACACGCCAAAGGTTCTATACCAGTGGTCGGCAAACTGTGAGCTGCGGCCCAAATGTGGGCCGCGAGTTACTTTTGAATAGTTTAGTGTTATCATGTAGTTGTGGGCCGCGAAAGCCATACATTCGTTGCACTTTATTTTAAAAATTGGTGTGGCCTAGAATTTTTATATTTCTCAGCGTTGTTTAGACCCACGTGGCAAATGTGTTCCAATATAATTATATTTTTTTGAAAAATAAAGAAATACTAAAAGCTATTCTTGAGCAGTGTATGTGTGTTTACTGTATATATGAAATATATTTTAATTTATAATTACACAACTTCTTTTTTATATAAGCTCCTAATCTGTAACTGTATTTTAACTTTAAAGATAACGTGGCAGTGTCATTCATGTTTCCATGTGCAATTTAGGACGTTTGTCAAACAATATATTACGTTCGTATTCAAGAAATACAAAGCAATTTTTTACTTGCCTAATTTAAAGAATAGACTGAATCGCCAATATGTGATCGTTAGTGTATAAACGTGCTTGCTTGTTGTTGTTCCATTTTTAGCTGTGTTTTTTTGTGGTGTCATTTTTATTTTGGTATATGTGTATTTTTATTTTGAGAAAAGCATCCTTATTTGCGGTGAAAGTAAAAAAAATATCATTAAATGAGATAGTAATTCGGAATGTCTGATAATATCGGATCGTAGCCGATACCAAGTGATTCCGACGGATACTCTGATGTGACCCTATGGACTTTGTATCAAAAAATGGACTTTTGTATTAAACCCTATGGACTTTGGTAGTAAAAAAATTGTATTAAAAACTATTACATTAAAAATCGCAGTAAAAAAGCTTCCCACTAAAGCAAAGGCAATTTTCGGCCTAAAGATCTTAAAAACGTTACGATTGTTTCTTCGATCAATTCTTCTTATACTTTTTTTGCCCAAAATAATCCGGTTTGAAAAAAATACCGAATATCGGACATTCATAATGATATTATTTCTGCACTGGCTGCTTACGTTTAGTGAACTCTGACCGCTTGGCCTACTTATTTGTTTGCTTTGCTTTGTTTGTGCATTGTGAGCAGTTTTTCTGTTTTTGAACGAAGTCCATGATTTGCTCTGGTTGCAAATAGCTTTTTAGATCTCCTAATTCTTGATTTTTGCTAGCGTTGTCTCGACCTTATTTATACATTTAATGTCGTTTTATTTATTTTAACTGTACCAACTTGAAAATCCACATATATATTTTTTCAGTTAATTAAACCTGTGAACGTCGCAGCCTCCCTGTTTGCTCTGCCAGTTAACTCTCCATAAACGCACATTCCACGCGTTTTCATTGCTAAAATAAATGGTGTCTTTAGTGTTGGCGAAATCTTCGCGTGGTTTTGTTGTTGACTGGAAGGCGCTCAATTTTGGGCCGAAACTTCCCTCGCAGTCGCCTTGTTTATTTGTGCAGCCAGCCGAGGTGCCGTGAAGTACCCGACATGGTATTTTTAACGCACAAGTTCCCGTCGAGAATTGAGTTTCGCAACTCCTGAAGAAACTCGCCAGGCAGCGCGGCTCGGTTTCAACATGCCTGCTTGAAATTACAAGCGTCGAGCGAAAACCTAGAATTTGTGCTACCGGTTTATTCCTTATTTGCGCTGACACCGAGGCCATGTTTAATGTTTGAATTAGAAACGCCAGGGTTGATTGAGCACTCCCCATGTTTAGATTACCGCCAGTTTTCACGCTGTTTTAATCGATTTGTTTTTGGCACAGTGTAGTGTTAGCGGCTCGACAGGCCCAGATTTTTTTCGATTGAAGAATTTAATAAAAATGTAGGCAGTGCTGTCGTGCTACATCTTGTATGTGTCTCACAGAATAAACGATGTAAAATTAGACAACCCTTTCTACGTCACTAGTCACTATACATTGGTCTTTCACTTAAACGTGCTTAAACAGTAGGCCTATACTTCTACCCCTCAAAAAGGTTTAGTGAACAAAAATTTATATTTTAAGTAATAAGGAGATTATTTTTTAAATAAAAAAATTTTAACCTAGAAATACTTTGTTGTTAAGTGTTACATTAATTAGACCACAGCTCCGCAAACCTTTGTTGCTTTCGGCACAATAACAGCTAAATAAAATCGGCGACACAGCTACAGTAATATGCCAATCAATATTATCAAATATCTTAGGCAGTCCAAACAAAAGTAGTGTTTTATGATTTGATGCGCCGAAAATTTGACGTTTCTTTTCCTTTGAAATTTTGCGGGTTTACGGCCTTCTCAATTATCTTTAGCTATTTAAAATCTGATCATTGTGCTTATTTGCGCTTGCATGACATAAATGGCTTTTGACAGCATTCGAAAACTGAAACCTGACAACTGTGTTTTGTACTTTTTGTTTAATTTCTGTAATAAAGCAGCCAGGCTTAATTTATACAAAGCGAACCGAGAAACTAATTATAGGTAGAAAATGATAGGTTTCGAGCGTTAGAATAATTCCACGTTTTACGCTTTGTAATAAATTTGAAAACCTAATAAAAAGTCATTTTTGATATAATACCTTAAGTCCAAATAATGTATTTTCACAGAACCATTTCACCTGGAGTGGTTGATCGCACTCATTAAGGTAAAACTTTTACCACTGTAAACCAAATGAACCCGTTGTTTTTTCTTAGCGCGATTCCCTCGACTTTAGATACTTTTATTTCGAGAATAGTATGCCAACATTATTTGAATTTATGCATCACGATATGCTGACGTAACATCTAGAAAAATTAGGCGGCAGTACACTTATAGACAGTATTTATTTTTCTGCAAAGACAAAAATGCAACAACAGCAGTCCAACCACAAATAAAAGTTTTCAATCAATCTATTGGCGACGGCTTAGAACTACGACTTCATAAAACGAAGAAGTGAAAATCGCCGTTTTACAGAAAAATTCACTCTTTGCCCACACTGCAAAGCAGTGGTTCTCAACCGGGGTGCCATTTCTAATGATCAATGATGCCTCAAAATATTTGAGAAATTTTAAGAATCAGATTTTTGCTCAACTCCTACAACTTTTTGAGTAAGATTAGAGTAGAATAAATCCAATTATAACTTCCTACGTTGTGACAGTTTAGTAAATCACGAAAAAAATTTTGTAGAGATGCCGCAATCTATTTATTATCTGAGGGGTGCCGCAAGCCATAAAAGATTGAGAACCACTCGGATAAAGTGTGGACCCCAAATAAGATAACACAGTTAAGATAGTGCTCAATCGGATTTGCCGTTAGGAGGTCCTTAGTAATATATTTTTCAAGTGGATTTTTATTTTACACGGTTGGATAGAGGCAAATCTTGAAAACGCAAAAAAAGCAAATTTGATTGAATTGGTAGAACATCAACACTCAGTACTGATGCACAAATTCCAACAAAATAAGAGCAGCAATGCGCAACGTAATATTGATGGCAAATCGTACAGCAGTGCGCGGTGCGCCAAAAACAATCGCGAAAAGATAACAAAATATACGCAAGACAAGCGGAAACGTATAAGACATAGCTGCGGTTTCACACGGGAATGGCGCACGCCTCCCGAACACCAGTCTCCCAGGCTGTGATCAGTGATGAAACCGTGCAGCTCGAGACGCTCAAACGTCGGAGGCGGGCAAGAACGATCGGCTGCAGCTGGCGCTGGAACGACTGGAGCTCCTCTGTAAAAATGAAAAGAAACTGACGCCAAGAATTTGACGCTTCTTTGTCCTTTTTTTTCGGGGTTTACGGCCTTCCTCAATTATCGTGAGCTATATTCAAAACTCCAACTAATGTACTCTTTTGCGCTTGCGAATCACAGGCCATTAAGGGCCTTTTATAGCATTCGAAAACTGAAACCTGACAACTGTGCTACGTACTTTTTTGTTTAATTTCTTTTATAAAGCAGCCAGGATTAATTTATATAATTAATGCGAATCGAGAAACTAATTAAAAAGCGAAATTTGAGTTACGTTAAACTTAAGGCTTAATTGTTAACGGTTCTATACTAAAATGCAGGGGTAGGATAAGTAGCCGTGTCAACCCAAAATATGTTGGCCAATTTAAAATACACAACTTGAATTAATGCATCGCAACTGTAAATGGCGAATGATACAAGCATTAAAGGGTAAATCAAACAAAGCAGACATAGTATTTTTTCAAGGATTGCAAAAAATTAAGGGTCCACACCAAATATTTAAAGGCCACTACAAAACAATCTATGAAAAAATAACGAGCTATTTTAAAGCTTACTCCGATATGGCAGTTTATGTGGCACTAATAAAAATTTAAAGGCTCAATATGATTGGGATTACTACATACATACGTCCCCGGAGAACCGCAACGATTGTCTTAAACCCGCATCTCGCTGGAAAGCAACTGATTGTTCACGCACAATCTTATGGTCAAGATATATTTTTGGTGAAAACATACCTTGCAGTGCATCATATAGATCACATAACAGATTAGTTAGCACAATGCGATGCTGACGGTCGATTTATAACGTAGGTCGCCACTGTAGTTCTGTTGTATAAGTTATTGCTGTTATTCTCTAAATACACAAATCACACAATCTACCGTCTACATCAGTGCTTTGCAACCTTTTTTGGCTCGCGGCACCCTTGCTCGGCTGTAACGTTACAATAAACGAGATTGAAACAGCACATTACCTGTGCAACAAGTTTGACAAAACCTTATTTTTTGGCACTTTTATAGTACAAAAAAATTTATCAAGCTTAATTACTAATAGGGCTAAAATTTGAATCCTAACTAATTTGAAATATCTCTCGGCACCATTGACTGTTAAAAATGGCACCCTACCTAGAGTGCCGCGGAACCCCGGTCAAGGGTCTACATAAAACAAACTACACATCACTGGTCTACATAAAACAAACTACACATCGCTTTCACCTTTCGAGTCTTCCGATGCGCGGTCGCCCGCTTCCTTACCGTCCTGTTCTGCGGGATGCTGGGAGTAGAGGGGAGCTGGGTCCCACTCGGCGCTCTCCTTGGGGTAGGAGGAGGGGACCACAAGGCGAAGGGGAGGCACCGAAGGCAGCTTGCGGTTCTCTGAAAAAATTCGTCGCAATAAGTCAGTATATGACGTGCTGTTTTGTAAATTCTTACAGCCAATTAACTCGGCATTTTGTCACCTGTTAAAAGTCAATTCTCTGCGCCTTGTTAATTTTATAGATTTTATTTTAGATTCACGAACATACTAATGGAAATAGAGTCACTGTGTACTAATTCTTGAGGTGTCATTTAAAAAACTACTTTTAAACCACTTTAAATATATCGTCTCGTAAATGCCTTGAAATTGTTTTCAAAACACAAATAATTGCCAGGGGAGCGACAAAATGCATCTAACACAAACCAATTAAAGCAATAAAGCTGCAACGAATCTAGGTTAAAAGTAAAATCAATATAAGGTTAAATTAGAGAAAATTAACAATGTCAATATGTTAAGGTTGGTACTTTAGCTATCAGCAGTTAGACAAACCAGGAATTATTTGAAATTAGATATTGCAAAAAATTTCCCAGGTTTATGAAAAACACAACGCGATCAGATCTGGAATGATCGGCCCGATCGAGTAAACCGCTTTTAGACAAACAAACTTACCAAGTTGGCAGATGATGCGAATCGAACCGTCGTCCGCGCTGTAGGTTCGATCCACCGACACTCGGAATTTGCCGTCCAGTCTTGCGATCTCTCCCAGCACCACGTCCGACACGCTCCGCTGATCGCGTTCCGCCTTCATTTTACGCACTGCCTCCCGCAAGCACTGACGTTTGTTCGGGATGTAGTCCGGCCTTTAAAAGTGGAAATTTTTTAAACTGCTATGTGGCGCCATTTAAATTTTATTTGTTTTAAAAAATGAGAAAGAAAGGTCTTAACATGTTAAATAAACTAAAAATATATTAAGATTTACGTATTTTTACAAATGTATAGTTAAACGCGGTGTGGTAAACAAACTATACTTCAAACACATGTGAAAATTGGATCATTGTGAATTAAGCTAAATAGAAACAATGTTTCCATTCACATTATTTTGAAATGCAACACTTTTTATGTAATGCTAAGCTAATTTGACACACATAAAAGCATTTTTTTATTTGACATATAGCAACATGTTTTGCACAAACAGCGCAGTTCGACAGAATAGCTTTGTGGGTGTGAAAACAGAATACGTTCGCCCTGCACCAAATATGGAGCCGAATGACAGCATCAGAAGATCTAGCAAATCCCTCAAGTGGGAATGCACCACTTTTAATCGACGAGGAAATGGCGGCGGTAATGATCCACTAGTTGAATCGTTATAGTTTAACTTTAAACAGATCGACCGTAGATTCTAGCCCGAGAGTGGGATTCTAGCCGAGAACAAACATTTTTTGACGATTTAAATGAGAGCGCTTCGCTTTGTTTGACTCATATAGCCTGCTACTAGCCTATAGGGTGAATTTGTTGTTGCCATGTCTGTTTTGGGGAATAAATTGATATCAAAATGAAATTAGTTTTTGTACTTTGGTAGTACGTAACCTTTTTATCAGACTTAATCAGAAAAAAATGGTCTTGAAAGCTATTTTTAAATAAATGAATTAAATACTATTGGTGGATGGGGTTATAAAAATGAACGTTTTTCAAGAACACTTCGCAAGAAATCGCTACGATTTGTAATTAATGATTTCACACCAAAAGCTAGAATGAAAGAAACACGTCAAGTTTAACTCTTCTGACTTGAATTGGCTAAAATATCTCACATAATAAGCAAAACTCACCAAACAAACGTGTAAACTCTCTGAGTAACACTGGCAGGAGTCGCAGCGGAAACTACTGGGACTTCCGACATTATACAAAAACAACTGAACACGATTTAACGTTAACACGATAATCCAAACTCAAAAAACTTTTTTGATACAAGCAGCCCTTAGTTGTAACCATAACTGCAAATATGTAAGAAACAATAAAAACACTTACATTCCCTGTTAGCATACTTTCACATAGGTTTGTAGCGTGCGTCAACTGCCGTTCGCCTAAAGCTGACGGCGAATGCGTGGTGTTTTGTTAAGGTTTTAAACAGGAAACCAAAAAAAGTTTAAAGCGCAAACGTAAACATTTCGTTGGACGAGATAATTTGCAGTATAAGTAAGTGAATGACTCCAATCGAGTGTTGCTACAAACTTTTCGAGTGCTTCGTCCAAAGCGTACAAACGGGTGGCATTTTGATTGAGATCGGCCCGATTGAGTCAAATCAATTTTACTGCTTTCAATGAAACTTTTCTTACTGCCTTAGTTCTTGTTTTCAACGAAACTTTTTTGTTAAACTTACCCTTCAAGATAGAATTGTTGCGTTGAACGCAAATCAAAACTAAAAAGATTAAGTTGATTTCGGATCAGAACAGATACAAGCCTAGTATGGGGTAAGTAACGATACTACAACTTGAACGTTAGGTGTGAAGAGATTTTGAAACAAGGTCAGCTAATTTAAGCAAAGTGGGCGACAATTTAAACGTGCAATTTCCCACGGTCAGTATTTGCACTGCCTTAAGTCGCAAATTAATCCACAGGAAATCATGCAACATTTTATACAACCAAGTACCTTAAACACAGAGCGTAGAAAAAGCGATTTTTAAGAAAGACATGTAAGCCGGCATAATGGAAAACGGGGCGATTTCATTAAATCGGCTCATCTCTACTTTCTAAATCTTACATGAATAACGTGCAACGGTTCTTTCAATAGCCATAGACCGCTTTAGGTTTGCTTAACTTAAAACTATAACTGAAAACGAAAAAAAAAAACGTTAATTCGCAAAATGTCAAAGGTGGGATCGTACAAAAACCGGTGCGAACCGGTCAAATCCCGCTTTCGGAAGTCGCACCGGTCAACAATGACGTCACACTCCCATGTCCATACGATCGATGACGTCACAGTCCCATGTCCATACAATCGATGACGTCACCTTCCCATGTCCATACAATCGATGACGTCACACTCCCATGTCCATACAATCGATGGCGTCACACGCGTATAAAGGCCTCACTCTAAGTCTTACACCACTCACGTGCTGTAGTCACCGCATATGGTGCTGACCGCCGGGCCGAAGGTGCGCTTCAGGGTGTGGTTAAGTAAGGGCGACTTGGTGGCGGTCGCGATCACGTTGAGGAATGGCTGGCACATGTGCTGGTCCGGGTTGCGCTGGATCTGAGACGGCTGGACACCGGGGAAAACAAAAATACAATTAAAAATCTGTACTTATTATTAAAAAATGCTATAATGGTTAGTGTTTAATAGGAAGTCCGATAATATCGTATAGGAGCCGATACCTGATGCTAAGGGATATTATCGGTACTTTTCCGAAACTAGGTTCATATCGGTGCCGATCCGATACCAAATTAATTTGTGCATGACAGCCATGCTTTGAGAAGCAACCTAAAGTTGTCTACCTTGGGCAAATTTCTAAAAAATGTTGCTTTAAAAGTAGAAGATAAATATTTATATAGTGCTCCCTAGCGCGAAAGCAAATTTGGTTAACACCCTAAAAAACAGTTCAATCATTTTTTTCTTATTCGACCATAATCATGACTTTACATCAGTGTTGTAAACAAGTCATTTTGAAATGACTTAAGTCCCAGTCAAGTCATTTGAAAAATAACTGAAGTCCAAGTCAAGTCCCAGTCAAGTGATTATGAGAGCAAGTCAATTTCAAGTCATGTCATTAACATAAAACTATTAAAATTGGTAAACTTGTTCGATTATAAGCAATAATTTAACTCAAAAAATAACACAAACGCAATACAGGGAAATAAATAGGTTTAATGTGCAAAACTTGAGAGAAATTTAAATAAAAGACCCTTAATTTAATCCAAAGCTATTTGACAAAATGACTTAAGTCCAAGTCAAGTCATTTGTCCAAAAGACTTAAGTAAAGTCAAGTCATTTTGGTCAAAAGACTTAAGTCAAGTCAAGTCGTTTGAAAAAATTGACTTAAGTGCACTTAAGTCAAGTCAATGACTTTAGTCATTACAACACTGCTTTACATGGTACAGAATCGAATCACGATACTTTTTGTTCAAACAATCTGGTATCCGGACATTCCTAACCTTTTTCAATCCGTGAACCTCCTTTTTTAATGTTTTATCACATTATGCGGGATAAAATTTGTTTTTGTCTGCCACCAACATATTCTTAGGCAGAAAAGCCGGATACTTGATATATTTTATTTCCGAAACCCCAATATTTTAGACATAAAGTGCGGATATCCGATACCAAATAACGTCATTACAATAAACCAAGCGAAATTGATCAAAATGAAACGTGGAAAGATATAATATTATTTGCCTTAGGGTTAAGAAGCATAATTTACATTCGATTTTTAGAAAAAACATTATGAAGGCATACGTTGTTACAGAGCGTTAAAGGGTACAAGTTAATTTGGCATCACATTGATTAGACAAAAATCGGACAAGTATAACTATAACACTCTCTAATCCGATCCAATATTTTCGCGTGTTCCGCTTATTTAGGCAATAAAACGGTTGTTGTCCCGAGTGGCGTGTTAAAGCGCAATGTACCTTGGTAGTTCTCTGGCCAAGCCAGTTTTGCAGAACCTTCTCGCATTTGTCTAGCGTCCCCATTTGCATGCGCTTGCGTGGGTTCATCAGGTTGTCACGGAGTGCCTTCATCTTGCTCATTTCTTTAGAATAGTTTCCCTCGTCCTCATTAAACTGGGGATGAAGCAAGATAAAGTTTGTTACCAAAGGCTAAAAATATCTTGAAATCTGTCGCTTGAACTATTGATGTACATGCGGTTATAAACGATCTATGAATATCTGATAATTTTAAGTATGAACAACATTAGCTAGTTTTTTTATATAATAGAAACCAGGACTGCGGAGTTGGTCAAACACAATCCAAGTTCGACTCTGGTCAAAAATTGAAAAAAAAATATGACATGACGAATTGTCTACTTTAGGACTATGTTTAAGCCTATACAATATGACGGGTTAATATTAGGAAAATGCTTCATCGTTATATACGTTTCTACTGCCAACCTTATTTATCATTCTGGACAAGGGCTCAATGTACTTCTGCAAGTGCTTAAGCTTTTCCATGTACTCTTTGTCATCCTCTTGTTGCTGCTGCTGTTGTGTTTGATTGCTTGTTGTAGGACTTGGCACAGCAAGCATGCCTAAAATACAAACCAAATGCTGTATGTTCAATTAAAGAAAACGCTCCGTCAAAAGTTGTTCGACTTCGTTATTTCCATAACATCAATAACTAGTCAGCAGTTCGCATCTTCATTTTTACAAGCAAAGCCAACTACATTTCCTGAACTACAACTTGGTCGTTTTTTCGGTTAAACTACCGCTTTAAATACCTGGAGAGGGCACAGTTTGCACACTTCCTGGCGTTCTGAGGCTTGGCGATGTTGTTGGAACTTGTGGGGACTGGTGTGCAGGGGACAAACTTGGGATGATGCTGCAATGTATTTAATATTATTTTGTAGTTTTCTCCAAATAACATGCAAATAAATAAAATGTATTTGTTACCTTGGTTGTGGAGTGCTTTCCGGCATGGTCAACACAGGCTACACAAGAAAAAATGGTTCAGAAAAAAATTGTCATTTATATTTAAAACAAATTACTATTAACAATGTTTACTATTACTTAAAACAACAAAATGTTTTAACTACTATAGTTCATTTACATTTGGGGCGACTGGTCTTGGCATTTGTTTGGGAAACTGTCTCATTGGAAACTGGTTTCCAGGAGATGGATTGGACCAGGGCTGTCTTGAATAAGGATTTCCTATTGAATTTTGGGGACTTGGAACTGGGTTTCCTTGTCTTGCCATAGGACTGCTGTTAGGCGTCATATTGGGTCGAATTTGCATACCTACACAAAATATGTAAACATAGTTATACCATTATTTAGTCTTAGCACACTTCAATACATACATTTTTATTTCATTTTTTTAAACTAATTTTAAATAGTAGGTTATATGTATAAAGAACTGTATTGAACATAATTCCAAATATTTTTCCAAAAAATCTAAACATCAGTACTGACTTAAAAAATTTTTGCTTTTCACGGGTATATTTATTAATTAGTACAAAAAGATACCTTGTCCAGGAGAACCGTGGGAAAGAATGGTGTTGACTGGCTGTGTCGGCTGCATTGGTGGAAACATTCCTGTTGGCTGATTGGGCCCCAAGTCACCTCTCTGGGCAAACACAGGGTTCTGTTGTTGTTGCTGTTGCTGCTGCTGCATAGGCTGGAACTGTTGCTGTTGCTGCAGATGTTGTTGCTGTTGCTGTTGAATGGGAATGTGTTGTTGTTGTTGTTGCTGCTGTTGAAACTGCTGTTGCTGCTGCTGCTGCTGCTGCTGATGTTGTTGTTGCTGTTGTTGTTGCTGCTGCTGTTGTTGTTGCTGCTGTTGTTGCTGTTGCTGCTTGTTGCTGTCTAAAAATTAAAAAAACATGTTTCCGGTTGGATGAAGCCCCTATTGCTTGGAGACAAATTTGTTTAAGTCAAAAAAAATTATATATGAACTTTTTGGAAAAAAACTCTTACCCATTTATTCTTTAAATATAGAAATTTGACTTTTGTTGTCATAACCTAAATTACCAAGCCATACTTTTGCATATTTACGAGTACAGACATAGACAATCCTAATAAAGTTGATTTTCCGGCAGGCCATTTCACACTAAATTTTGTTATAGCGAGAAATATTTTATATTTACATAATTTGTTAATATGTTCTTTTGGTACAATTATTATGTTACATTTAAATAAAGTTTAAAGCTTTTTTTCTTTGTAAAAATAACAAAAACTTAGCAGCTAAATGGTATATTTTTAACATTACCTTTCAAATTTATTAACAAAATTAACTTACTTTGCAACTTCATCATTACTGTTTGCACCATATGAACATAGTTTTCCTGAAAAAGAAAGTTTGATAAGTGTTTTAAATATTTCAACATACACATGTGCTATGTATTAATTTATTTATAATTTAATGGAATATACATACTCTTGATGTAGCTTTTTGAAAGATGTTATGTTCCAGAACAGCTGCCTTCCCAATGACATTTGTGACTCCATATTTCACAGCAGTTTCGTTACTATAAAACAGAATATTTAAAGGTAATAAAGGAATGTGTGTAATGTTTAATTATAAAGATACTTTTCTTTATTTTGAATAAAAAAAAGTAGTATACTTTCTTATCTTACATTTTGTTTTTTGCAGAAGCACGAAAATTTTCACTTTTCCAATCCACTTGATTTGCCTGCATACTTGTGGTTTTGTATAAAGGGTAAAATACCTGAACGGGAATTGCATATATAAAATCCAAAAAGGAATGCAAAACTGAAAAAAATACCGCTATTACTTAAATTATAATTTAAATACGCTACTATATTTAAACAAGAGGAAAAAATCAATCCAAGACAAACAACGAGTTAAATATTAACAAATTAGTTTCTTAAGTATCTTATGCAATGTTAACCAGTAGTAAGTGTAATGCACGGCATATAATCTAAGGAGCTGAGGTTGGATTCAGCTTTGAGAATTTTCCAAGTAAGAGGAAAGGAACTTGGTTTCACAAGTTAAGACCTTTTTGGACAGACGTCGCAATTGGGTGGTTTCCCACGATTGCTCAATTTAAAAAAAATATGTAAGTACTCTATGAACATCGAAAATCGAAACTACACCCTTCCTCGAAAACACACCCTGAAATGAAAATAGAAGAGTTATTTCAGTTTAATATTGTAAGTTCCGCGACAACAGTGATAGGACCGCAAAACCCTGAAATTAGATGTTCGACATTTTTTCGCTTTTAGACGGTTGCGAATTTTCGACTAATAAAAATAAATTACTTTACTAAAACACCATTGGCAATAAAATACAAATTTAATCCAAATAACAAAGATTTTAATACCATCAAAAAATGATTGCTGCCTTGCCACCCGAATGGGATCATACAGATTATACCTCATAAATTAAAGTATGTTTAGTTAACGAATGTACGGAATCATTTCAAATGTGTGACACGCCAAAGGTTCTATACCAGTGGTCGGCAAACTGTGAGCTGCGGCCCAAATGTGGGCCGCGAGTTACTTTTGAATAGTTTAGTGTTATCATGTAGTTGTGGGCCGCGAAAGCCATACATTCGTTGCACTTTATTTTAAAAATTGGTGTGGCCTAGAATTTTTATATTTCTCAGCGTTGTTTAGACCCACGTGGCAAATGTGTTCCAATATAATTATATTTTTTTGAAAAATAAAGAAATACTAAAAGCTATTCTTGAGCAGTGTATGTGTGTTTACTGTATATATGAAATATATTTTAATTTATAATTACACAACTTCTTTTTTATATAAGCTCCTAATCTGTAACTGTATTTTAACTTTAAAGATAACGTGGCAGTGTCATTCATGTTTCCATGTGCAATTTAGGACGTTTGTCAAACAATATATTACGTTCGTATTCAAGAAATACAAAGCAATTTTTTACTTGCCTAATTTAAAGAATAGACTGAATCGCCAATATGTGATCGTTAGTGTATAAACGTGCTTGCTTGTTGTTGTTCCATTTTTAGCTGTGTTTTTTTGTGGTGTCATTTTTATTTTGGTATATGTGTATTTTTATTTTGAGAAAAGCATCCTTATTTGCGGTGAAAGTAAAAAAAATATCATTAAATGAGATAGTAATTCGGAATGTCTGATAATATCGGATCGTAGCCGATACCAAGTGATTCCGACGGATACTCTGATGTGACCCTATGGACTTTGTATCAAAAAATGGACTTTTGTATAAAACCCTATGGACTTTGGTAGTAAAAAAATTGTATTAAAAACTATTACATTAAAAATCGCAGTAAAAAAGCTTCCCACTAAAGCAAAGGCAATTTTCGGCCTAAAGATCTTAAAAACGTTACGATTGTTTCTTCGATCAATTCTTCTTATACTTTTTTTGCCCAAAATAATCCGGTTTGAAAAAAATACCGAATATCGGACATTCATAATGATATTATTTCTGCACTGGCTGCTTACGTTTAGTGAACTCTGACCGCTTGGCCTACTTATTTGTTTGCTTTGCTTTGTTTGTGCATTGTGAGCAGTTTTTCTGTTTTTGAACGAAGTCCATGATTTGCTCTGGTTGCAAATAGCTTTTTAGATCTCCTAATTCTTGATTTTTGCTAGCGTTGTCTCGACCTTATTTATACATTTAATGTCGTTTTATTTATTTTAACTGTACCAACTTGAAAATCCACATATATATTTTTTCAGTTAATTAAACCTGTGAACGTCGCAGCCTCCCTGTTTGCTCTGCCAGTTAACTCTCCATAAACGCACATTCCACGCGTTTTCATTGCTAAAATAAATGGTGTCTTTAGTGTTGGCGAAATCTTCGCGTGGTTTTGTTGTTGACTGGAAGGCGCTCAATTTTGGGCCGAAACTTCCCTCGCAGTCGCCTTGTTTATTTGTGCAGCCAGCCGAGGTGCCGTGAAGTACCCGACATGGTATTTTTAACGCACAAGTTCCCGTCGAGAATTGAGTTTCGCAACTCCTGAAGAAACTCGCCATGCAGCGCGGCTCGGTTTCAACATGCCTGCTTGAAATTACAAGCGTCGAGCGAAAACCTAGAATTTGTGCTACCGGTTTATTCCTTATTTGCGCTGACACCGAGGCCATGTTTAATGTTTGAATTAGAAAGGGTTGATTGAGCACTCCCCATGTTTAGATTACCGCCAGTTTTCACGCTGTTTAAATCGATTTGTTTTTGGCACAGTGTAGTGTTAGCGGCTCGACAGGCCCAGATTTTTTTCGATTGAAGAATTTAATAAAAATGTAGGCAGTGCTGTCGTGCTACATCTTGTATGTGTCTCACAGTATAAACGATGTAAAATTAGACAACCATTTCTACGTCACTAGTCACTATACATTGGTCTTTCACTTAAACGTGCTTAAACAGTAGGCCTATACTTCTACCCCTCAAAAAGGTTTAGTGAACAAAAATATATATTTTAAGTAATAAGGAGATTATTTTTTAAATAAAAAAATTTTAACCTAGAAATACTTTGTTGTTAAGTGTTACATTTAATTAGACCACAGCTCCGCAAACCTTTGTTGCTTTCGGCACAATAACAGCTAAATAAAATTGGCGACACAGCTACAGTAATATGCCAATCAATATTATCAAATATCTTAGGCAGACCAAACAAAAGTAGTGTTTTGATTGGATACACCGAAAATTTGACGTTTCTTTTCCTTTGAAATTTTGCGGGTTTACGGCCTTCCTCAATTATCTTTAGCTATTTAAAATCCGATCATTGTGCTTATTTGCGCTTGCATGACATAAATAAACATGACATAAATGGCTTTTGACAGCATTTGAAAACTGAAACCTGACAACTGTGTTTTGTACTTTTTGTTTAATTTCTGTTATAAAGCAGCCAGGCTTAATTTATACAATGCGAACCGAGAAACTAATTATAGGTAGAAAATGATAGATTTCGAGCGTTAGAATAATTCCACGTTTTACGCTTTGTAATAAATTTAAAAACCTAATAAAAAGTCATTTTTGATATAATACCTTAAGTCCAAATAATATATTTTCACAGAGCCATTTCACCTGGAGTGGTTGATCGCACTCATTAAGGTAAAACTTTTACCACTGTAAACCAAATGAACCCGTTGTTTTTTCTTAGCGCGATTCCCTCGACTTTAGATACTTTTATTTCGAGAATAGCATGCCAACATTATTTGAATTTATGCATCACGATATGACGTAACTGCTGACGTAACATCTAGAAAAATTAGGCGGCAGTACACTTATAGACAGTATTTATTTTTCTGCAAAGACAAAAATGCAACACGAGCAGTCAAACCAGAAATAAAAGTTTTCAATCAATCTATTGGCGACGGCTTAGAACTACGACTTCATAAAACGAAGAAGTGAAAATCGCCGTTTTACAGAAAAATTCACTCTTGGCCCACACTGCAAAGCAGTGGTTCTCAACCGGGGTGCCATTTCTAATGATCAATGGTGCCTCAAAATATTTGAGAAATTTTAAGAATCAGATTTTTGCTCAACTCCTACAAATTTTTGAGTAAGATTAGAGTGGAATAAATCCAATTATAACTTCCCACGTTGTGACAGTTTAGTGAATCACGAAAAAATTCTTGTAGAAGTGCCGCAATCCATTTATTATTTCTGAGGGGTGCCGCAAGCCATAAAAGATTGAGAACCACCGGGTTAAAGTGTGGACCCCAAATAAGATAACACAGTTAAGATAGTGCTCAATCGGATTTGCCGTTAGGAGGTCCTTAGTAATATATTTTTCAAGTGAATTTTTATTTTACACGGTTGGATAGAGGCAAATCTTGAAAACGTAAAAAAAGCAAATTTGATTGAATTGGTAGAACATCAACACTCAGTACTGATGCACAAATTCCAACAAAATAAGAGCAGCAATGCGCAACGTAATATTGATGGCAAATCGTACAGCAGTGCGCGGTGCGCCAAAAACAATCGCGAAAAGATAGCAAAATACACGCAAGACAAGCGGAAACGTATAAGACATAGCTGCGGTTTCACACGGGAATGGCGCACGCCTCCCGAACACCAGTCTCCTAGGCTGTGATCAGTGATGAAACCGTGCAGCTCGAGACGCTCAAACGTCGGAGGCGGGCAAGAACGATCGGCTGCAGCTGGCGCTGGAACGACTGGAGCTCCTCTGTAAAAATGAAAAGAAAACTGACGCCAAGAATTTGACGCTTCTTTGTCCTTTAAATTTTTCGGGTTTACGGCCTTCCTCAATTATCGTGAGCTATATTCAAAACTCCAACTAATGTACTCTTTTGCGCTTGCGAATCACAGGCCTTTAAGGGCTTTTTATAGCATTCGAAAACTGAAACCTGACAACTGTGCTACGTACTTTTTTGTTTAATTTATTTTTATAAAGCAGCTTTCTTTAATATATTCTTTTATAAAGCAGGATTAATTTATATAATTAATGCGAATCGAGAAACTAATTAAAAAAGCGAAATTTGAGTTACGTTAAACTTAAGGCTTAATTGTTAACGGTTCTATACTAAAATGCAGGGGTAGGATAAGTAGCCGTGTCAACCCAAAATATGTTGGCCAATTTAAAATACACAACTTGAATTAATGCATCGCAACTGTGAATGGCGAATGATACAAGCATTAAAGGGTAAATCAAACAAAGCAGACATAGTATTTTTTCAAGGGTTGCAAAAAATTAAGGGTCCACACCAAATATTTAAAGGCCACTACAAAACAATCTATGATAAAATAACGAGCTATTTTAAAGCTTACTCCAATATGGCAGTTTATGTGGCACTAATAAAAATTTAAAGGCTCAAAATGATTGGGATTACTACATACATACGTCCCCGGAGAACCGCAACAATCGTCTTAAACCCGCACCTCGGTGGAAAGCAACTGATTGTTCACGCACAATCTTATGGTCAAGATATATTTTTGGTAAAAACATACCTTGCGGTGCATCATATAGATCACATAACAGATTAGTTAGCACAATGCGATGCTGACGGTCGATTTATAACGTAGGTCGCCACTGTAGTTCTGCTGTATAAGTTATTGCTGTTATTCTCTAAATACACAAATCACACAATCTACCGTCTACATCAGTGCTTTGCAACCTTTTTTGGCTTGCGGCACCCTACAGAAATTATAAATAGTTCGCGGCACCCTTGCTCGGCTGTAACGTTACAATAAACGAGATTGAAACAGCGCATTACCTGTGCAACAAGTTTGACAAAACCTTACTTTTTGGCACTTTTATAGTACAAAAAAAATTTATCAAGAAGCTTAATTACTAATAGGGCTAAAATTGGAATCCTAACTAATTTAAAATATCTCTCGGCACCATTGACCGTTAAAAATGGCACCCTACCTAGAGTGCCGCGGAACCCCGGTCAAGGGTCTACATAAAACAAACTACACATCACTGGTCTACATAAAACAAACTACACATCGCTTTCACCTTTCGAGTCTTCCGATGCGCGGTCGCCCGCTTCCTTACCCTCCTGTTCTGCGGGATGCTGGGAGTAGAGGGGGGCTGGGTCCCACTCGGCGCTCTCCTTGGGGTAGGAGGAGGGGACCACAAGGCGAAGGGGAGGCACCGAAGGCAGCTTGCGGTTCTCTGAAAAAATTCGTCCCAATAAGTCAGTATATGACGTGCTGTTTTGTAAATTCTTACAGACAATTAACTCGGCATTTTGTCACCTGTTAAAAGTCAATTCTCTGCGCCTTGTTAATTTTATAGATTTTATTTTAGATTCACGAACATACTAATGGGAATAGAGTCGCCGTGTACTAATTCTTGAGGTGTCTTTTAAAAAACTACTCTTAAACCACTTTAAATATATCGTCTCGTAAATGCCTTGAAATTGTTTTCAAAACACAAATAATTGCCAGGGGAGCGACAAAATGCATCTAACACAAACCAATTAAAGCAATAAAGCTGCAACGAATCTAGGTTAAAAGTAAAATCAATTAAAGGTTAAATTAGAGAAAATTAACAATGTCAATATGTTAAGGTTGGTACTTTAGCTATCAGCAGTTAGACAAACCAGGAATTATTTGAAATTAGATATTGCAAAAAATTTCCCAGGTTTATGAAAAACACAACGCGATCAGATCTGGAATGATCGGCCCGATCGAGTAAACCGCTTTTAGACAAACAAACTTACCAAGTTGGCAGATGATGCGAATCGAACCGTCGTCCGCGCTGTAGGTTCGATCCACCGACACTCGGAATTTGCCGTCCAGTCTTGCGATCTCTCCCAGCACCACGTCCGACACGCTCCGCTGATCGCGTTCCGTCTTCATTTTACGCACTGCCTCCCGCAAGCACTGACGTTTGTTCGGGATGTAGTCCGGCCTTTAAAAGTGGAAATTTTTTAAACTGCTATGTGGCGCCATTTAAATTTTATTTGTTTTAAAAAATGAGAAAGAAAGGTCTTAACATGTTAAATAAACTAAAAATATATTAAGATTTACGTATTTTTACAAATGTAATGTTAAACGCGGTGTGGTAAACAAACTATACTTCAAACACATGTGAAAATTGGATCCTTGTGAATTAAGCTAAATAGAAACAATGTTTCCATTCACATTATTTTGAAATACAACACTTTTTATGTAATGCCAAGCTAATTTGACACACATAAAACAAAGCATTTTTTTATTTGACATATAGCAACATGTTTTGCACAAACAGCGCAGTTCGACAGAATAGCTTTGTGTGTGTGAAAACAGAATACGTTCGCCCTGCACCAAATATCGAGCCGAATGACAGCATCAGAAGATCTAGCAAATCCCTCAAGTGGGAATGCACCACTTTTAATCGACGAGGAAATGGCGGCGATAATGATCCGCTAGTTGAATCGTTATGGTTTAACTTTAAACAGATCGACCGCAGATTCTAGCCCGAGAGTGGGATTCTAGCCGAGAACAAACATTTTTTGACGATTTAAATGAGAGCGCTTCGCTTTGTTTGACTCCTATAGCCTGCTACTAGCCTATAGGCTGAATTTTTCCTTGCCAGGTCTGTTTTGGGGAATAATTTGGTATCAAAATGAAATTAGTTTTTGTACTTTGGTAGTACGTAACCTTTTTATCAGACTTAATCAGAAAAAAATGGTCTTGAATGCTATTTTTAAATAAATGAATTAAATACTATTGGTAGATGGGGTTATAAAAATGAACGTTTTTCAAGAACACTTCGCAAGAAATCGCTACGATTTGTAATTAATGATTTCACACCAAAAGCCAGAATGAAAGAAAAACGTCAAGTTTAACTCTTCTGACTTTAATTGGCTAAAATATCTCACATAATAACAAAACTCACCAAACAAACGTGTAAACTCTCTGAGTAACACTGGCAGGAGTCGCAGCGGAAACTACTGGGACTTCAGACATTATATAAGTAAGTGAATGACTCCAATCGAGTGTTGCTACAAACTTTTCGAGTGCTTCGTCCAAAGCGTACAAACGGGTGGCATTTTGATTGAGATCGGCCCGATTGAGTCAAATCAATTTTACTGCTTTCAACAAAACTTTTCTTACTGCCATAGTTCTTGTTTTCAACGAAACTTTTTTGTTAAACTTACCCTTCAAGATAGAATTGTTGCGTTGAACGCAAATCAAAACTAAAAAGATTAAGTAGATTTCGGATCAGAACAGATACCAGCCTAGTATGGGGTAAGTAACGATACTACAACTTGAACGTTAGGTGTGAAGAGATTTTGAAACAAGGTCAGCTAATTTAAGCAAAGTGGGCGACAATTTAATCGTGCAATTTCCCACGGTCAGTTTTTGCACTGCCTTGAGTCGCAAATTAATCCACAGGAAATCATGCAACATTTTATACAACCCAGTACCTCAAACACAGAGCGTAGAAAAAGCGATTTTTAAGAAAGACATGTAAGCCGGCATAATGGAAAACGGGTCGATTTCATTAATTCGGCTCATCTCTACTTTCTAAATCTTACATGAATAACGTGCAACGGTTCTTTCAATAGCAATAGACCGCTTTAGGTTTGCTTAACTTAAAACTATAACTGAAAACGAAAAAAAAAAACGTTAATTCGCAAAATGTCAAAGGTGGGATCGTACAAAAACCGGTGCGAACCGGTCAAATCCCGCTTTCGGAAGTCGCACCGGTCAACAATGACGTCACACTCCCATGTCCATACGATCGATGACGTCACAGTCCCATGTCCATACAATCGATGACGTCACCTTCCCGTGTCCATACAATCGATGACGTCACACTCCCATGTCCATACAATCGATGGCGTCACACGCGTATAAAGGCCTCACTCTAAGTCTTACACCACTCACGTGCTGTAGTCACCGCATATGGTGCTGACCGCCGGGCCGAAGGTGCGCTTCAGGGTGTGGTTAAGTAAGGGCGACTTGGTGGCGGTCGCGATCACGTTGAGGAATGGCTGGCACATGTGCTGGTCCGGGGAAAACAAAAAAAAACGATTAAAAAACTGCACTTATTATTAAAAAATGCTATAATGGTTAGTGTTTAATAGGAAGTCCGATAATATCGTATAGGAGCCGATACCTGATGCTAAGGGATATTATCGGTACTTTTCCGAAACTAGGTTGATATCGGTGCCGATCCGATACCAAATTAATTTGTGCATGACAGCCATGCTTTGAGAAGCAACCTAAAGTTGTCTACCTTGGGCAAATTTCTAAAAAAATGTTGCTTTAAAAGTAGAAGATAAATATTTATAGTGCTCCCTAGCGCGAAAGCAAATTTTGGTTAACACCCTAAAAAACAGTTTAATCATTTTTTTCTTATTCGACCATAATCATGACTTTACATCAGTGTTGTAAACAAGTCATTTTGAAATGACTTAAGTCCCAGTCAAGTCATTTGAAAAATAACTGAAGTCCAAGTCAAGTCCCAGTCAAGTGATTATGAGAGCTCAAGTCATGTCATTGACATAAAAGTAAACTGTTAAACTATTAAAATTGGTAAACTTGTTCGATTATAAGCAATAATTTAACTCAAAAAATAACACAAACGCAATATAGGGAAATAAATAGGTTTAATGTGCAAAACTTAAGAGAAATTTAAATGAAAGACCCTTAATTTAATCCCAAGCTATTTGACAAAATGACTTAAGTCCAAGTCAAGTAATTTGTCCAAAAGACTTAAGTCAAGTCAAGTCATTTGAAAAAATTGACTTGAGTGCACTTAAGTCAAGTCAATGACTTTAGTCATTACAACACTGCTTTACATGGTACAGAATCGAATCACGATACTTTTTGTTCAAACAATCTGGTATCCGGACATTCCTAACCTTTTTCAATCCGTGAACCTCCTTTTTTAATGTTTTATCACATTATGCGGGATAAAATTTGTTTTTGTCTGCCACCAACATATTCTTAGGCAGAAAAGCCGGATATTTGATATATTTTATTTCCGAAACCCCAATATTTTAGACATAAAGTGCGGATATCCGATACCAAATAACGTCATTACAATAAACCAAGCGAAATTGATCAAAATGAAACGTGGAAAGATATAATATTATTTGCCTTAGGGTTAAGAAGCATAATTTATATTCGATTTTTAGAAAAAACATTATGAAGGCATACGTTGTTACAGAGCGTTAAAGGGTACAAGTTAATTTGGCATCACATTGATTGGACAAAAATCGGACAAGTATAACTATAACACTCTCTAATCCGATCCAATATTTTCGCGTGTTCCGCTTATTTAGGCAATAAAACGGTTGTTGTCCCGAGTGGCGTGTTAAAGCGCAATGTACCTTGGTAGTTCTCTGGCCAAGCCAGTTTTGCAGAACCTTCTCGCATTTGTCTAGCGTCCCCATTTGCATGCGCTTGCGTGGGTTCATCAGGTTGTCACGGAGTGCCTTAATCTTGCTCATTTCTTTAGAATAGTTTCCCTCGTCCTCATTAAACTGGGGATGAAGCAAGATAAAGTTTGTTACCAAAGGCTAAAAATATCTTGAAATCTGTCGCCTGAACCATTGATGTACATGCGGTTATAAACGATCTATGAATATCCGATAATTTTAAGTATGAACAACATTAGCTAGTTTTTTTATATAATAGAAACCAGGACTGCGGAGTTGGTCAAACACAATCCAAGTTCGACTCTGGTCAAAAATTGAAAAAAAAAATATGACATGACGAATCGTCTACTTTAGGACTATGTTTAAGCCTATACAATATGACGGGTTAATATTAGGAAAATGCTTCATCGTTATATACGTTTCTTCTGCCAACCTTATTTATCATTCTGGACAAGGGCTCAATGTACTTCTGCAAGTGCTTAAGCTTTTCCATGTACTCTTTGTCATCCTCTTGTTGCTGCTGCTGTTGTGTTTGATTGCTTGTTGTAGGACTTGGCACAGCAAGCATGCCTAAAATACAAACCAAATGCTGTATGTTCAATTAAAGAAAACGCTCCGTCAAAAGTTGTTCGACTTCGTTATTTCCATAACATCAATAACTAGTCAGCAGTTCGCATCTTCATTTTTACAAGCAAAGCCAACTACATTTCCTGAACTACAACTTGGTCGTTTTTTCGGTTAAACTACCGCTTTAAATACCTGGAGAGGGCACAGTTTGCACACTTCCTGGCGTTCTGAGGCTTGGCGATGTTGTTGGAACTTGTGGGGACTGGTGTGCAGGGGACAAACTTGGGATGATGCTGCAATGTATTTAATATTATTTTGTAGTTTTCTCCAAATAACATGCAAATAAACAAAATGTATTTGTTACCTTGGTTGTGGAGTGCTTTCCGGCATGGTCAACACAGGCTACACAAGAAAAAATGGTTCAGAAAAAAATTGTCATTTATATTTAAAACAAATTACTATTAACAATGTTTACTATTACTTAAAACAACAAAATGTTTTAACTACTATAGTTCATTTACATTTGGGGCGACTGGTCTTGGCATTTGTTTGGGAAACTGTCTCATTGGAAACTGGTTTCCAGGAGATGGATTGGACCAGGGCTGTCTTGAATAAGGATTTCCTATTGAATTTTGGGGACTTGGAACTGGGTTTCCTTGTCTTGCCATAGGACTGCTGTTAGGCGTCATATTGGGTCGAATTTGCATACCTACACAAAATATGTAAACATAGTTATACCATTATTTAGTCTTAGCACACTTCAATACATACATTTTTATTTCATTTTTTTAAACTAATTTTAAATAGTAGGTTATATGTATAAAGAACTGTATTGAACATAATTCCAAATATTTTTCCAAAAAATCTAAACATCAGTACTGACTTAAAAAATTTTTGCTTTTCACGGGTATATTTATTAATTAGTACAAAAAGATACCTTGTCCAGGAGAACCGTGGGAAAGAATGGTGTTGACTGGCTGTGTCGGCTGCATTGGTGGAAACATTCCTGTTGGCTGATTGGGCCCCAAGTCACCTCTCTGGGCAAACACAGGGTTCTGTTGTTGTTGCTGTTGCTGCTGCTGCATAGGCTGGAACTGTTGCTGTTGCTGCAGATGTTGTTGCTGTTGCTGTTGAATGGGAATGTGTTGTTGTTGTTGTTGCTGCTGTTGAAACTGCTGTTGCTGCTGCTGCTGCTGCTGCTGCTGATGTTGTTGTTGCTGTTGTTGTTGCTGCTGCTGTTGTTGTTGCTGCTGTTGTTGCTGTTGCTGCTTGTTGCTGTCTAAAAATTAAAAAAACATGTTTCCGGTTGGATGAAGCCCCTATTGCTTGGAGACAAATTTGTTTAAGTCAAAAAAAATTATATATGAACTTTTTGGAAAAAAACTCTTACCCATTTATTCTTTAAATATAGAAATTTGACTTTTGTTGTCATAACCTAAATTACCAAGCCATACTTTTGCATATTTACGAGTACAGACATAGACAATCCTAATAAAGTTGATTTTCCGGCAGGCCATTTCACACTAAATTTTGTTATAGCGAGAAATATTTTATATTTACATAATTTGTTAATATGTTCTTTTGGTACAATTATTATGTTACATTTAAATAAAGTTTAAAGCTTTTTTTCTTTGTAAAAATAACAAAAACTTAGCAGCTAAATGGTATATTTTTAACATTACCTTTCAAATTTATTAACAAAATTAACTTACTTTGCAACTTCATCATTACTGTTTGCACCATATGAACATAGTTTTCCTGAAAAAGAAAGTTTGATAAGTGTTTTAAATATTTCAACATACACATGTGCTATGTATTAATTTATTTATAATTTAATGGAATATACATACTCTTGATGTAGCTTTTTGAAAGATGTTATGTTCCAGAACAGCTGCCTTCCCAATGACATTTGTGACTCCATATTTCACAGCAGTTTCGTTACTATAAAACAGAATATTTAAAGGTAATAAAGGAATGTGTGTAATGTTTAATTATAAAGATACTTTTCTTTATTTTGAATAAAAAAAAGTAGTATACTTTCTTATCTTACATTTTGTTTTTTGCAGAAGCACGAAAATTTTCACTTTTCCAATCCACTTGATTTGCCTGCATACTTGTGGTTTTGTATAAAGGGTAAAATACCTGAACGGGAATTGCATATATAAAATCCAAAAAGGAATGCAAAACTGAAAAAAATACCGCTATTACTTAAATTATAATTTAAATACGCTACTATATTTAAACAAGAGGAAAAAATCAATCCAAGACAAACAACGAGTTAAATATTAACAAATTAGTTTCTTAAGTATCTTATGCAATGTTAACCAGTAGTAAGTGTAATGCACGGCATATAATCTAAGGAGCTGAGGTTGGATTCAGCTTTGAGAATTTTCCAAGTAAGAGGAAAGGAACTTGGTTTCACAAGTTAAGACCTTTTTGGACAGACGTCGCAATTGGGTGGTTTCCCACGATTGCTCAATTTAAAAAAAATATGTAAGTACTCTATGAACATCGAAAATCGAAACTACACCCTTCCTCGAAAACACACCCTGAAATGAAAATAGAAGAGTTATTTCAGTTTAATATTGTAAGTTCCGCGACAACAGTGATAGGACCGCAAAACCCTGAAATTAGATGTTCGACATTTTTTCGCTTTTAGACGGTTGCGAATTTTCGACTAATAAAAATAAATTACTTTACTAAAACACCATTGGCAATAAAATACAAATTTAATCCAAATAACAAAGATTTTAATACCATCAAAAAATGATTGCTGCCTTGCCACCCGAATGGGATCATACAGATTATACCTCATAAATTAAAGTATGTTTAGTTAACGAATGTACGGAATCATTTCAAATGTGTGACACGCCAAAGGTTCTATACCAGTGGTCGGCAAACTGTGAGCTGCGGCCCAAATGTGGGCCGCGAGTTACTTTTGAATAGTTTAGTGTTATCATGTAGTTGTGGGCCGCGAAAGCCATACATTCGTTGCACTTTATTTTAAAAATTGGTGTGGCCTAGAATTTTTATATTTCTCAGCGTTGTTTAGACCCACGTGGCAAATGTGTTCCTGAGTACCTGTCGAACTATATTTTTTTGCCAACTTTATATGTTAGCGCAGTGCTTTTTAACCCGTGGGATGGTACGCACTTGTGCGAATAAAGGAAATTGTAATGCGGTTGACAAACGTCGTGCAGATGAATGTGCGGATGATAATAGTACATGTTATTAGTTTTTATTATGTACAATACAGTAATCAAATAAGCTTATGCGCCCGTTACAGTTACAGTAATTTAGTCTCGTATAGTGGTTCATTGCAGCTTAAGCCATATATTTTATATCGGTCAAGGCTTAGGCACACGGTTTTAACACACAAACCCTTTTATTGCTATTTCACAAATAAAACCAAAGTCTACAAACTTACTATGCTCGTTCCGTGCGGATGGAAATTTTCGCAATGAAAAAGTGCGGATGGAAACTTTAAACTTTGAAGTTTTAAGGTTGAAAAGCGCTGTGTTAGCGCAAAATTTTTAGCCCAACCTGCTGCTTCTTGATGGATAGGCTACTATGTTTTATAGTCGGTCGTCTTTATATTTTGTTATTTAGGCGTAAAAATAATAAAATAAAAAAGCTTTGTGTAAAGTTAAAAAAGTAATTTGAACAATTAAAGGTACAACAAAAAGCGTGAAACGTGTAACTTTGAAGTGTAACGGAACGAAAATGAATTTAACAAACTTTCAATTCGTTTGAAGTTTCAATTTTTTGTTAAACGGTTTTGAGCAGAAAAAGTAAGCCGGGACGGCCAGGAATGGAGTTTCGGTAAATAAATTGCCACCGGGTGGCGTTTAAATAAAATAATTTTTACAGGTACGCCGTACCGTGAAAAATCTTCTGTTTTTACGAGTAGGCCTACATGTCGCTTTTTCACCAGGCCATCCAGTCATCTTCTTCAATAATGTAAACTGAAAGTTCAGTTGAATGTGTGCGTACGTCGAACGATGACCTTATGTTTCCTAAGGCTACTTGTTTTAGAAGTCTTCGTGACGTCACTTATGAATATTTTCATGCCTTTCGGTATTTTGTTTTTATTGTTGTTGTATTAAACTAAATAGTTTTACTCCTTGTTCAGAGTCTCACGCAGGCTCTGGGTTTTATTTACAACAAAGGTCGGCAACCTGCTCCTCATACTTTTCGGACATTTTAACTACCTACATAAAGCTTTTTTTATGTTTTACAAACTCATTGCGTCTTTTAAACATTAGCAAAACATGATTTTACCAACCCTACTCAAATTGTACCATAAATTGTATTAGGCCTAATGATTACTTTTATGGCGTTTCTTTAAACAATTTGATTGCGCCTTTTCTGTGTAATAGATAACGCCGTTCAAAATTGAAACCCAACTAATACATTTTTCAAATTGTTTCTTGTCGTGTCCTTAAAAGTAATTGCTCCTTTTTCTAATGCAAGAAACGTCTGCGACGTTTGCCTAAAAAAACTACACGTTTTAACAAAACAATTGTCAGTTAAATACCCCGCTGAGACCTTTTTCAGTTTGTCTTTGGCCCGCAACTAGAAAAAGGTTGCCCACTCAAGATCTACAACATCTTGTATATTGCAGAATATATAACTGTTATTGGTAATAACGTGTGTATCATGGTCGCCATCTTGCGTAGAAAAAAAATACGAAATTTTAACGTAAGGTGGCAGAAACGTTTTGGTAACAATAAAAACTAAGGGACCAAATAAAGGTATTGAGAATCTAATGCTGAAACAAATATATTAGGCAATTGGAAGTGTTTGTTAAAGTTTTATTCCTAAAAGCGTGGCATTATATATACTTGCTAGTCGCTACCTATAACTATAAATCGAATAAATTACCAAAGCTGTGTCACCACATGTCATTTATAAAATGTTGTTTTGTTAAAAAATTACATAATATGTCATTTTCTTGCCTACTTAGTTTAGCAATGGTTTAAACACACAATAAAATCGGTAAAGAAAATTCAGAAATGTCAGTTAATTAACTTTTTTTGGTTCCCCAGTGGTTAAGTTAGAGAAAGTAAGAAAACAGGCAAGAGTTGTGGCTCGATTCTTCCCATTGGCCGAGAAGAGACCGGGAATTTCTAAGCAGGCCAGTAGTGGAACCTGTCTCCACTAGGAAGAAGGTGCTGCCACGGAGGTGGGGCCTCCATATGTTATGTCCTATTTGCATTGATTTGTTTGGGAAGTTCTTTTTTTTCGACCCTTTGCTTTCTATTTTGCTGCTTTTGGAATACTCTGTGCACATCGATTCATTTTACTACAAAATTCTCAATTTTCGTTTATGTGTTTTAAAATCCTTGTTAAATATTCTTTACGAGCCCATTAACTGTGCTATACCACATATACTGTTGTTCGGTTACAGACGGGGAAATCTTCCATAAATCAAACTGGCTGTCTACCCAGACGCCTTTTCTCCGTTTCTGTGTCGATTGAGCAAACTTTCGTATCAGGCTTGCTGCTACGTCATACACGACAAAGGCCGATTGTATCTCGTCTGCGCGGCGCAGTCAGTCATCGTGCGCCAAAACTTCAAGGCAATTTTAATTATGCGTCGAGGCTGCCTTTTTCTCGAGGTTGTGACGCCCGGCAAGCGTACAGTCACTCGAGGCACGGCACGTGCTGTTGTGTTCAGATGAGATAGCGCCCGTCGCGTAGTAGCTTCTTTCTCCAGTCTAAGGGCAGTAGGGCTACTACCGGCCACAACAAACGAGATTAGCAGCAGACAACTGAAAATTGTTTTTTCGTTCAGGAACAGGATCAAATAAATTCCATTAAATCGGAATTATTAAGCGTAAAATATGCTAGAATGGAGATGACGGTGTTCGCACGTACCTTGCTTGTTATTTTAGGTTGTGTGTGCGCTCATCAGGTCAATGCCGCGCGCAAGGTTGCCTACAAACTTAACAAGTCAACGTTCGGCCAGAACGCGTTTTGCAATAGTAAGTAGATCAAGTGATAACAGCGTTCTTTACACTTTTTAAAACTAGCGATTCTGTTGTATTGAACAGTAGGTCATACGTGTCATTACGATGGCTTTGTTTTGAATAGTGTAGCAGTGTTTATGTAGCGACCACTAGGTTAAATGATCTCGTTATGGCATTTATTAATATTTTCGTTAGTTTCATGTTTCAACCTTACCCTGCTTGACATCTTTATTATAATGAAACATATGCGAAATTTGATTGTAGTTTACAACTTTACATGCATATAAAATGGTAGATAATAGTTTACTGAATACTAGTAGGCTACAACTATACGATATTTTCTCTGTGTTAATTTCCAAATGTCCTCATGCCAAATTTTGTTTACGCTGCAGGTTCTTCTACATTTGAAGCGCAAACCCTGGCGCTGCTGAACAATAACGTCTACGTTGGCGCCACGAACTTTGTCCTCCAGTTTTCTGCGGGCGACCTCGCTTTGGCTTCGTCCTTCCAAAGCGGGCCGCAAAACGACAGTTTCTCATGCAACGGGCCGCCGCAGTGCAATAAAGATGTCTGCACGGAACCGACCAGCTGCGTTGACAACTACAACAAGTTGCTGCTTGAGCTTCGCACTATTCTAGTGGCGTGCGGCACAACCCAGAGAACATGCGACTTGCTGGACCTGTCCAATGTTTCCGACGCGCTGGCGTTTAACGAAGCCCAGAAATGCAACCCTCCCCAGCATTCGCTTATTTCTGTCCGCAGCAAGGCCGCCACGTTGGTGGCTGCCAGCTATTTGAACGCATCGGACAGAAGCGGAGATCGGGACTTTGTATTCTTTGGCGGCAAAGATTGGGAAAAGGTGGACAACAAGGCTTCAATTCAAACCTACCGGCCGCCCAACTCAAACTACGGATACTTTTTCAATGTGGACAGCACTGCGGATTATATATGGAGCTGCCCCGATGTGATTAACGTTAAGGCATGGACGTCCGCGGATTACGCTTTCGTTATTCGAACCTCGAAGTCATTCACCAATGTTTCAAGGCTTTGTCAAAGCACCTTGATTCAGGACAGGCCTGCACCAAATAACCCGGATTTAAACGGCATCAGAAAAAAAACAGGCAGACGGTCCTATGTCCAAACGTCCATAACGTGTGGATCGGGGTTTGGCCAAGCGGTTTCAGCCAAAGTTTATCAGGACAACTTGTATGTTTTGTTTACAAACAGCAGCAGTGGCCGCAGCGCAGTGTGCTCATCAAGTATAGCGTCGTTAAACCGACAACTTGACCAAACTCGGCTAAACTGTTTTCAGGCCAAAGCGGACAAAGCGGAAAAAATCAAACAGGATGGTAATACTCTTCAGTGCAATACGATCATATCGGCATTAGACAACACTGACGTGAGTACCAAAAGACGTATTACAATATTGCAACGAACAACAATTAAATTTTATACTTTTAACTAAGTAATTTCGCCAAGTCTGAACATATTTGGACCTGACAATGTTATTCATGATCGATTTTCGGTAAGCAACCGATAGCCACAATGAAAACAATTGACTAAACCTATGATTCAATGTGATTACTGATTAGTAGGCAAACAAAACCATCACTTTTATCCAAGCCCTCTATTCCGCGATGTTTTTCTGTAAATACATCTCATATGTTATTTCCAGATTTCATGCGGCTTCACCAGTAATTTTGCGGTCGGTGATTATGGCATTTCTTCGCTCGTTCCGTTAAACATGGTCAAAATGCACGAATTTACCCTACCCGTCTCTGCGTTTACTGTGACCAGCAGCAACAATTTCACCGTGATCTTTGTCGGTACAACCGCTGGAGAGCTGCTCAGAGTATGGAAAAATGTTTTATATTGTTTTTTGTTAACCTGATCTTTCAAACCTAAGGTCTAATTCAGGATTTGACAACCTATGCGAAATACGACTACATTGGCGCATTACCCCAATAAAGATAGTACGTGACAAAACATGCCTTTTGGGAAAAACATAATTAACAAAGAAAAGGTCCTTTAAAACAAATTGTGTTTATTTTAACGGTATGTATGTATTAAGAATTATTTTAAGGTGCTGTTAGTGTTTATTAGAAGTAAGAAAAGTTTATCTTATTTTTGTGAAATCCTCTTTGCAACGCCTATACTTCTCAAAAGTTTGGCCACCCCTGTCCTAGCCTTATTTACAACCGGTGATTGAAAATTTGCTATGATTTGTGAAACAATAATAAGGTAACCAAATTGAAACAACTTAACGTCTTAACAATTGTCAAAATTGCACTAAAATGCAGTAAAACTGTGAATATGTCGCAGTATTACACGCCTCATGTTGGATCGGTCTCGCTCTCTGAGCGGATTGCAATTGCTCAAACTCCAATACTGGATTACCTTACGGTGGACAGCAACTCTCGTTCCGTGTACGGAATTACGAAAGACGAGGTAAATCAAGCCATATACGTTTGCGAATGAAAACCTTTGCTGAACTCTGGTGTAATGTACTTCTTTGATCGCAGGTATTCAAAGTCAGGACTGAGAATTGCAAGGCTTTTACAAACTGCCAAACGTGCCTGGCAAGCAAGGACCCATATTGTGGGTGGTGCGTCCAGGATAGCGCGTAAGTTTATTTTTCTATCTATTGTGATCTATTTCTATTGTGGTGCGACCTTTTTATATCACTTTTACATCAAGCTCTTTTTTACAATGATTAAGGTACTAAAAACACCATAAAAACAGTAACTATCATTTAATTAGGACATAACAAATCGTCAATAAACATATATCGAAAACGAAAAAAAGGTTTTATTTCATTAGCATAATTAATACAATAGTGTTACTTTTATTGCCATTTAACAACTAAAAAGTGCAAATGTCCAGTTTTGGGCTGGTGAACCCTATACTACATGTGAGTTGTATCCAAATGGTTGTACGCCGGGCCAACATCTTACGTTTTCACACAGGTGTTCCATCGCTGCAGACTGCGCCAACTCGTCGCGCAACGACAGATGGATCGGGCCACAATTCCAGTCCAGTTTTTGTCCGATCGTTGCCGGTTTCCAACCTATGAACGTCTCGATTGGAGCATCGTCCACTGAGGTAAATTTGTCTACTTTCTGTGCACTTGAATAAAATAGAAAAAGAACTGGCGTGGTTGCTGTATACGTCGTGTTGTTCCCGCACCTAAATAAAAGGAAGTTTTGACATTTAAGTTCGGTCATTTTAAACTAAACGGGCTTACATAGCTTACATGTGATAATATACCGTTAGGTCCACCACCGAAGTGCCACTTAAAGTCAAGTTGAACTCAACCGTACTCTAACGCCAAACAGCATACGACCTTTAAAGTTGCCTTTAATAAGGCAGTAATGTGTTTTTGATCTAGCTATATTTGTTTGTGTCAGGCTTTCTTTACCGTTTCTTAACGTGGGCCAAAGAAGCGATTTAACAAGTGTACGTTATTTCATTTGTTTTCTGCTCTCCGGCTAGTTTACATAGCTGTATTTAAACCATTTTTTTTTTTATATTCTTAAACAACAAAATAGATGCTAAATGCCACAAAAAACTTTGCCAACAATTAACTTATATATGTTTCCAATCTTTGAAATCTGCGACCCCCTTTATTTTAGTAAAACTTTCAACCACCCTTTGTTTAGATTGAAGGTTTAACACATTTCTCGGTGTCAACTTCAGAACGCATTTGCTAACTAATGTGTATATTATGATTTTTGTTTTGCATTGCGATTGACGTTTTCACATTGAAAGAAAGCAAAACATTACTATAACTGACCCACCACAGGGTTGCGAACCCAGTTTGAAAGCTGTGGCCAAAGGTACTTTTAAAACCGATTGTTGCCACTCTCCGTTTTTTTTCAGTTGCGTCTGGTCTTTGACGGAACCGAACTGAATCCGCGAGCCGACCTGTACACCTGTCATTTCACCAGACAAGTCGCGGGCCGTGACCAACTCGACATCACTTCGAACTTGGTCGGTTTTCCCAATCAACCTCGTTGCGTGTTTCAACCCGGATCCGTCGATTCGCTTCGCCCCTTGAACGGATCAGGTAGGTGCTTTTGGCGGACTGCGGCGAAAATTGTCTACTGCTTGTACTTGTTCTGGCTTTCCCTTCCATGCCTCGGCGAACTTTATGGCGCAGTGGGTCTATTCCGCCCTCATACCTTGCCAGTTGGACAGACATATACCTGTTGTCTACCAGGTCGAAAGCAACAGATACTGATTTGCAAACCTTGTGCTCTAGGCATCGATGGGTAGCATGAGTTATAACCAAACATTTTAAGAGCGGCTTATTTTCATCCACTTTTTAAACGTATTGTGATAGTGTTATATTATAAGTTGAAGCATTGAACAAAATCAGCGTGTTTCTTTTGTTTAGTTTGTTATAATCTCCAAAGTTGTTTGCCACGATGTGGTCCTCTATACCTAATTAAAAAATCAATGATTTAACAAAAGAGGTACGTGGGTTTCATCAGGGTCTGTTTTGTCTAGCAACAAAACACACCGCGAGCTATCTGGATTATTTCCCTTTCCACCTTATTTACCTTTATATACCTGTCGTAACCACTGCATTTTTTCATCACCTTTCGGTGAACTGTCACAAAAGATAAACAATGCGACCTTTTAAGCCACAAAAGTTGATTGGTTTGAATTTAATTTTTGTTTTCGTAATACAAACTTTGGGGTGCATTGTAGTAACAATGGTTTATATGGATTTTAGTAGGCTTTACAATTTCCGGGGATATAAAATCTAGTTTGTGTTAACTGTTTTGTTTTGGTTTTCACGACCTAGTTAGTTTTCCTTTTCGTGTTGCTGCTGTTTTTTTATAGCGACAGGACATTGCCTGTGCCACATGTTGGCTACACACAAGCTTTGAGCAAGTTTCGTTGTTTACGAGAAACAAAAGACCATCGACTACCGGTCGCGTTTGAAGTTGCACGTTGCCGTCAATTAAATAAGCCACCACGAAAGGATTGTAATTAGCCGGTTTGCCGATAAGCGCGCAGTGTAATATAAACGCTACCATCATTGCATCACCAAAGCAAAACGTTTCAATTGCAATTTCGCGTCAATGCCCGGTGCCTACGCAGTTAGTTTCTGGCGCGGCGTACACAATGGCAGCAGCAGGGCCATTCACCAGTCGATGATTTCCTGTTTTTCATGCACAGACCACTCCAACGTGACGCTATCAATCAAGTACAAAGGCAAGCTGATGGCCAGCTCGGCACAACTGCTGACCGTCTACGACTGTTCGCTGATCCCAAACCTCAACAACTTTACCATGTAAGATCAAACGCGGCCTTGTTTTCAACTTGTTTTCAACGATTTTTGGCCATTTATTATGACTTGATGTTCGTTAATCCTCAAATGCTTATTTGATTGTTGTACGTTTTGTAGGTTGTTGGATTTTTAAACGATGTTTACTTTCTAGTAGAGTTGACCTATCTTGTCTTCGCCTTGGTTTATGGGCAGTGGATGAGTAAATAATTACCAAGTGCTTTGTATGCCAGCGTAAGATCGGTCTAGGTTAACCGTGATACATTTTAATACAGCAACAACGTTCCAGTTATCTCCGTGTTTACACAAGGCTCCAGCCAAAAATAGCCGCTGGTGTCAGCGGTCGATAAACCGTAGCACTTAAACACGGTCGTCCCGTTTTTTAATGTGGCGAGGCTAATATAGAACCCATCACACACACACACACTCACACACAAGCCAGGCTACAGAAACGTAGATAGCACAGCATCACTGGCCGGTTTCCTGCGTTGTATATTTCGGCGTAGTGCAGGCTTCGCCTCGCTTCGCAAAGTCCTAACTAAAGTCATTATGCTACTGGAATATAAAATTAGGGAAATAAGCTTGAAATAAAGCATGACTGTTCATTATGCTACTGGAATATAAAATTAAGGAAATCAGCTTGAAATAAAGCCTGACTTGTCATTATGCTACTGGAATATCAAGTTAAGGAAATTATTCTTGAAATAAAGCCTGACTTGTCTTTATGCTACTAGAATATAAAATTAAGAAAAATAAAACCTACTGTGCTCAACTTCTCATAACTGCTGATCAGTCAGCCAGAGTGTTGACAAATAGTCGCAGCAAGCTCGAATCAACACATTTCGTCCTTTATTCTATTAACTTTTGATTTCGCAGGTGCTCGTCGTGTGTTAAGAGCATTTGGAACTGCTCGTGGTGCCCCCAGAGCTCGACGTGCGCCCCCGACGTCTGCCCGGGGGGGTTCAGTGGGACCAACAGCAGCGCGATGTGTACGACCGTGGTCGACTTGGTCGGCAGTGGATTGGTTCTGTACGGTGTTGAATGGAGCTTCAATCTAGACGTCACTAATCTACCAGAGGTGCGTTTATTGCTTAGCCCTTGTATACGCCGAAAATAGGGCACAGCGGTGTTAAGTCAAGTCATTTGCCTAAAAGACTTAGGTCAAGTCAAGTTATTAAAAAAAAGAAATTAAGTTCACTCAAGTCAAGTCATAAAAAAAAGAAATTAAGTTCACTCAAGTCAAGTCATTGACAGTTCACTCAAGTCAGGTCATTACAGCACTGGTACGTGGTCTTTACGTATGTGGATTGGCGACTACAAACCTTGTGAGCATTTATAGTTTATATAATAAATTTTAATCGTAACTCTAAAAAGGCCCAAAGCTGGGCTAGTAAAGAAAATGGGTATTTTTTTAAGTAATATCCATTTTGCCTTCGTGAAATCGCCCGAATGCGCACAACCTTTGAAGTTTTTTCTACCCCCTAACCGTTTCTGTGAGCTATTATTGTTAACTATAAGCTGACCTCAGTACTAGGTTGTAACCCTTTAAATTCGTGGAAGTTTTGAATAGGTCATTTTAGCATTGTTTAATTCGTCGCGCGTATACTGAAAAATATTGCATCTGGCACTTTTCAGAACCAGCTTTGCCTGATTGCGGCTTCCGGTAACAAAAAACAAATTTTCGTGTCAATATCGGACGTTAAGCCAAGTAATAACTTAAAAACTGATATTCTGAATTCTAATTTATATCTTGTTTATCAAATCAAGGGGCCAAGCGATTGGCGAATCCGGCCCTACACTTAATAAATGTGGCCCTTGCTGTAAAATCTGTTTTTTTGCAGGCAACCGGGTTTCAGTGCAACTACCAGTTCTGCGGCATGCTTCGGAGTACGCGCGGAATCAGCAATTTGTCAGGTTACGTGTCATGCTCCGCGCCAGCAACAATGGTAAGCGGTGGACTTGGACTTTCCCAAACTTTTTCAAGCTTCGCGTATCCTTTCGGTTTTGCTGTTTGTGTGGCGTACCCCCGAAAGACAAACAAAATGAAAACACACTTTATATGTTTTTAGGCTTAGAATTGAAAGTCTTTAATCTGCAATAATAGACTTTTTTTAGTCCATATCAATCTGCAATAAAAGTACAAACTTTAGCGAAAATGAATTTTTGGACCATAAGCGCTTAAGTGCTGATTTTTTTCCTGGCGTACATCATAAGCACGACAAACAGTTGCTATAGTGGTTGGTAGTAAGGTCACAAATCTCTTAAAATGTCTCACGCGTACCCCGGTTTGAGACCCCCTGGCTTAGTCTAACTTTAAACACCATTTAAAGCTTCGATTTGATGACAAATTAAAAAAATAACAACAATGCATCATTCCACCGGTAATTGTAGGGTTTACCACGAAATGACTCATTGGGTAACCATAATAGTTGTTAATTTTTCCGTTTTGTCCTTTTTGTAGTTTTTTTACCAGTCATGATATTTACATTCGGATCAACACTGTTTCTCAAACTTTGTTAGCTTGCCGCACAGCAAACAAATTAGAGGCATTTTTTTACAGTACAAAATATCACAATTTAACAATCGACCTTAATACACGACAATTTCTAATACAGTGATTCCAACTGTGTGCCGCGGCACACTAGTGAAGCTTTTTGTAATGCTGAAAAAAAAGTATTTGTATTACCAATAGGCATACACGCAAGTATTTTAAATACGCACTATTCATTACAAATTAATAATTTCGAGACATTTACATATAGTTTGTCGTGTGTTAAGGGCGATTGTAAAATTACTCTATTGTTGTTCTGTTAAAAAGTGTGCCGCGAAATTGTTAAGATTTGTTTAGTGTGCCGCGAGCCAAAAAAATTTGGGAACCACTGTTCTAGTAAATAATTTTATTCAAGTCTCGCATGCTAGCGGGTAAAAATATTTTACAAAATTACCAAAAAAAATTCGCGACAAACTTGAGAGAATCTCATGAGGCACCCTGGTGTGCCACGATACACAGAGAATTAAGTGGATAACTACTCAACGGGTTTTGTAGAATCGGGGTCGTTTCCAATCGGGTTTAACTACACGGATGGTAGGTTAGCAACGAAACTAGCGGGGTTTTAAATACTTTCTTTCGTGTCGTGCAGCTTGTTTGCGACCAGCGCAAGTTCAAAGTTCGAGTCTTCCTGACAAAAGGCAGCTTCATCGTGGACAGTCCAACCAGTTACGGCGGTAAGTGATAACGCCCGTATACCGTCTTTAGTGTGGCTGAACGACTCTGCCTTTCGCTATGTCATGCTGCATGAAATGCCGATCGCTTCCGTTTTGATTTCTGGAAAGCGCGTTACTTCGCATGGCGTAATGGTAAAGCGGTGCCGAAACTGCCTGTCTGACACATTTGCAGCAAAACAACTCGGATGAAGAAGGCTGGAACATTTAACGTTGCATTGCGCTTTGTAGACAAAATTTCCATTTTGCCCAGGGGTTTTAAACTGGGTCCGTAAACCCCATGGGGTGCGTGAACTTAATTTTGGGGATCGATGAATGCCTAGTTGCATAAGCATTTTAGTTACCATTATTAGGACTGAAAACAGCAGTTTCTAAAGTATACTAAACTTGTTTAATAGTTTAAGAACCCCTGGTTTGTGGCTTATGTGTAGGTTATGTTATATGCAGTGCACCAGTTTTCGGTGTGTATACACCATCACGCTTTCCACATTGACAGTGGTCAATATATCGTTCTAAAAGATTTAAACTCGTTCCGGGGCTTGGAGCAGCATTAGAGTGACAACGATACTGGCGTTGACGCAGTTCTACTTCAATTATATGATCGCCCAGGCGCTTTCACTTAACAAAGCAAATCAGATGATTCCCTTGCGTAATTTAACGCGTGTTTGTCACGGCGGTATATTGGAACTTGCGCACACAGAGACGCGGTTTAAGGGGTCGTGACCCCGGCTTACACAAGCACAAACGGCCAGACATCCCACCACGGGAATAGCCGTCGACGACGACCTGTCGTGCTCTGACATCTGGCTGTAACTCGGCAATTAGCATACTTGAACTTACGCGCAAAAGTTCGACTGGGAAATGGCAGAAGGTGACGCGACATGGCTGCCACTTCCACATGGAGGAATAACGTAGTGACTGCCGATATTAATGAGAAATTACTTTTCAACACCATTTTAAAGACGATAGTTGGAATCCTATCAATTTTCATGCACCACTTCCACATGGAGGAATAACGTAGTGACTGCCGATATTAATGAGAAATTACTTTTCAACACCATTTTAAAGACGATAGTTGGAATCCTATCAATTTTCATGCAGCGGTTAGAATCGCGTCTCCGGCGGCTTTTTATTATCTTAAGTCTAAATGGTACATGGTTTGGATACAGAGCGACTAACGAGACAGTTTTACCACAATGATAAAGGTTTTAAATAACAGCCAGTTTGATCATCTTAGAGCAGCCCTTCTTAACTTGGGGTAAATTTACCCCAGGGGAAACCTCGTTTAGGGGGTAAATCCAAGGATAGGTATTCAAGCTCAGAATATCCTGGTTTCGTTTCCAACTAAACTAGCGGCTTCTCTGCATTGCTTACCATAAAATCTACCTACTACTTCCAGAACATTGAACAACTCGTTGCCAAAAAGCAAGGGCAGCCGTCGTATTGAATATAACTGATGTAATTTGTTACTTACGTTTTTTTATTGAAAGCATCTCTTTATATGTTGGGAGTTAATCTGATCTTCATCTTTGTTAAAAGGGCGAAACATACAAAAAAGGTTAAGAATCCCTATCTTGGAGTGTACAATACGCCAATCCCTAAAAATACTAACTCTTCCACAGCGACTGTATACAACTGCGAGGCGCCGGTCAGCGCCAACGGCGACTGTGGCACCTGCCTCCAGTTCCGCGAGAAGTTCGTCGACTGCCTGTGGTGCAACGCGACCAGCAAGTGCCAGACGGTGTCCTCCTGCCCGGCGCCCCAGACCCCAGTCACCTACGTGCGCCAGTGCCCCCCGCCCACCATTACTTCGGTGAGTTTGGCCGTTGTGTTTCGCACAGTATAATGTAGTGTTACTGTAGTGTTACCCCAAAAGCGGCCGTTTATTTTGGTAGGTCGCTGATTGCAGTAATTCGTACAGTAAGATTTTTTGAGTTGGCTTTAAGCATAATTGCTTCTAAGTTTGAGAAAGTTGCGGAAACAGTACGAACACAAATCTTGATTGCCGTTACAAATTTCATTGCCTATAGTTTTTCTTAAATTTGGTTAAATTTTACAGCTTCTCTTTACAAATCCAATGATAAATTGCAGCCAGTCAGCCAAACACTATCTTGTCGCATCGCGTTAATGAAATCGCCCCACAGACCACCGAATGCGTTTCGAGGCCGGTCTGTTGTTATCTCCGCCGCCCAAACAGGCTTGGCATTCGTTCGTTTCTGGAGAAATTTTCCTCCAAAGCGCTCAACCCGATACTTCCCGTCATAGCATCGCCATTGGCGCGGCAAAGTGGTGTTCCCGAGAAGCCAAACCAGTCAGTAAACAGTTCCTCTCACTTTCGGTCACGCACTAGGCAGATAGGACTTTTTAGTGACTCGTTCCATCCCTGCATAAACCACACATTATTGTGTTTTGGTTCGGGCCTCCCTTCCTTTCGCCCGGTAAACATTTTTATCATAGGCCTATACTGTAAACACGAAAAACTTCGCGGCAGAATTTTGTGCAACAGTATACGAATCGACTGCTGTAAACCTGCCAAAACCTCTAGTAAACTTTAAACGAATTTTTAACGCCTTCGTATACAGTTTAATTAAAGTTTGATTATGATGTTTTTTTCAACAGTAATGTAAAGTGTTACGATTGACCTAAAAAAGAGCACTTTGAATCTGTGTTTTTAAAGTCGAATGTTTTTCTTGACTTAAGTTTCATGGTCTTGTTGACAAAATTACATTTTTTGAAAAGGTAATAGAATCGAAAGACTTGATTTAATTAATGTCATTATATGCGCACCGATAACTTAGAATTTAGACTATATAAAGATAACTTGGACGTTTTTCTAAAATAATTTTCTAATAAAGATGTCCTAAATTCTGCTGGTATTCCTTTTGTTGTTAATTTTAAGGTTGTTAGACTGTTGACTGAGGTAGACGGTGACATACAGTTGACTTGCTCTTTGTGTCTTTGACAATCATTTCAAAAACGGGTCGACTTGTACTTTAGTACAACGATAAAGTTTGGTCGATTCAAGATTTAGGCCAGTGATTGTAGCCTTAGAGCACTGATGCCTCGCGGGTACAAGCGCGAGACGCCTAAATACATTGCACAGCGTCCAGTCGGTGAATCACCGATGCCGAGTCACGCTGAATCACGCAAACGTCGAAACACTCCGGATCTGAATATACCAACCAGCGCCGTTTGTTTTCAGGTGTATCCGCTGAGCGGTCCAGTTAACGGAGGAACGAAGTTGACAATCGAGGGCTCCAACCTCGGCGTCGTTCCACGTGACATCATAAACGTCACGGTTGGCGGCGTTCCGTGCACGCTCAACAACGACGAATACTTGGCATCGAAGAGGTTAGATTTCTGCTGTTATTATCTCCAAATCAGATAGGCGCTTTGCTGTAGGCCTACCGCTGCTGGTAAAACGACACACTGTTTTATCTACGACGAACGCAACGTACCAAACGTTGTTTAACCCATGAAATGTTGTTTAAATTGGTTAAACTCTTGGGTTTTAAATTGGTTAAACTGTGGGTTTTGTTTAGAGGTTTTCAACTGCGCGTTTTAGATGACCGTCCTTACAGGTTTTACACTAAACATCTGAAAGAAGCTCATGATATTCTTTTTTTGTTTTAAATCGGGGTAATTCTTCTTTACCCTATAGTGGTTACTAAATTGAACCAAATTTATGATATTTGCTATGGTAAGTCCACTTAATAAAAACGTTTTAAAATTTGTGCAATTCGTATAACTGTAGAAATATATTCGCTTGACTTGATCCATTCTCAGAATCAATTTGCCTTTATGCACGTTTCCATGGTCGTACTGCTAAAATTCAAATTTAATCCACAAAAATGCGACGCAATTAAGACCAAGACTTCCAAATCGTGCCTCGACCCTTTTAACTCTTTACAGGTAGTTCGACCTGCAAACCACACTAGCCCTATTTTTAGTACAGCATTCGGAATTCGTTTCCAGTCGGCCCAACGTTTCTCTGCTGTGCTTTTGTTGAGTTTTGTTCACTGCCGAGAAATCAACGTAAAAACCAGGCGTGAAGTTGGCACGAAACTATAGAGGTCAGCCATTCAGGGCTTGCAAATTTTAAGTGGTCACCGAAACCAAGCATCTTATTTCGCTTCCCGTTTCGGGCGCAACTCGCTAACCTCGTGATTTTTGCTGTTGTTTTTAGGGTGGTTTGCCTCACACAGACGGCGGCGCCGGGAACCGGCCCCGTCACCCTTAGAACGAACCACAGCGGCAAGGCGGTCAGCTTCGGAACGAACTTCAACTATCAGGTAAGATTTTGGAGCTTTGGCTTGTATTTAAGTCTTAAAAGTTAAAGCTGCTGGTGTTACTATTCCGTGCAACACTGGTACCAAGCCCAGACAGCTTTCCTTTATATGCAAGGCCATAGAACCGCTCGCGAAATGCTGGAATCCGCCTATAGGCAAATATTTACCATGTGCTTTATGTCGGTAAGATTGCGCGTCTGGTTCGTCTGTAAACGTAGGGCGCTTTGTCGCTCCCTGCTCGACATTTGATAGATTTGACGAAATTTGCGTTTCGTATATAAGGGGACCTTTGTCCGGCAATTGCCTTGCCTGCTGGCCACGTGTTACTGCCTGCTAAATTTAATAAATTGGTTAAAGAAGACCATTTGGCAGGGCGGCTGAAATTTATTTGGTATGTTTATTTTCTTTCTTTAGCTTTCGTGTTATTTTCTCATAAATAAAAAAAGGCGTATAAACGTGATTTGTAAGGAGCTTGACACATGAAGTGCCGATTGAAACTTGCCCGGTACATTCCTAATGTAAAACACTAATTGCTAAAGAAGAAATGTCAAATGCTTTATTCAGGTTACAACTCGAAAAAGATGTGCTCCGGCGAATAAAACTTAGCGGTAAACGAACTGAAAAGATGTTGCACGGACCGAAATACAAAAAAAGATGTAGCGCGAAGCAAAAGTTCTTCACGGACCCCAGTTTGAACACCACCGCGCTATAGAAATTGACCTATGTGTACAAAGTCTCGATCGGCTCTGTAGTAATTGGACCCACTCAGCGCATTCTCACCCAAAGGGTGACGTCACTCATTACGACATACCGCTTCTGAATCAGGCCACGTTCCAGCCGAGACGCGTGGTGCTGCTATTTCGTATAGTCGTTGCCTTGTCAGCAATGCGTAATTTGTCCGCGAACAATCGAAGAGTTGTCTATAGGGCGGTTATTAATTGGGGGTCGCACCAGCGTCTTGGGAATATGCGTTTCGAAACAGCTGGCACGTGCTTACCAGTGGGTTTCGAAGCTCGGACGCGCAATCTAATTAAAACTCTGCTTGACCCCGATCATTAGTTTGTTTTTCTGTATTTAATTAAATCACGCCAGTTTGTTTTTAGTCCATTTTTGCCGCCTCAAATACCAAAGCTTCCTTTCTCACTTAGTGTGTCTTGGTTCAGTATAACAAAATCTGTAAAATTGTTACGATTTCTTGTCAAAATGTTTATGGTTCGCATAAACCGCTGTTTAATATAAATAAGGTGTTACTTAAGAGGTTTATATCTACTTAAAACAAATCAAAAAATATCCAAACAATGCGAGTATTTTAGGCACGAATAAATTACGCAATTACCTTTGATGGTGAAAACATGTGAAAAGCTATAGTGGGTTTAGAGTGACGGTTGTCCGCGACGTTTTGACGTCAGGAGCGACAAATATTACAACCGCAGCAGTTTCCCTGCTTGGTAGAAGGGCAGTACGTAACTTTCAAACTGGACAAATAAGGTACAAGGCGGTTTCATTGCGCCAATGGTAGTCCCCTGCTGGTGAACAGCCGTCGGCGCAAATAAAATTACCCATCGTTCAGTGGACTTATCCGCTCAGTACACATTTGGCAACCTCGCGATTGTCGAATCCCCCCTAAGTGCCCTGAAATTGACTTCTTGATGACCCTCGATGACTGCGAAAGGCCTCTCCAGCCTATTTCGCCATTGTTTGTTCTTACGCCTGGGCAGCAAAAAAGCAAGACTTGAAGTAATAAAGCGTGGTCAAGGTATTTTCATATATACCCAAACCAACAAATTAATAGTTAACAAGCACATCTGTCCAAGACGAATTTGACAATTGATCCTGATGGACAACAGCTTCGTAATTTATTCTGACTTTTTATATACTAATTACGATATTAAAGGTAAAGGCCCGAGAAACGCGTATTTTAGCACACTTGTAAACATATATCGCAGACCTAAAATTATAACGACAGGACCACATATTCAGTTGCGTCAAGGGCCTTGCCAAATAAAACTATATACTATACGTGGCATAAAAGGTTGGTTATAAAGCCCTGCTGTTTATAAATTGGTCATTTGTTTTCGCAGACAGTTTCTGTTTCTTCGTTTTCCCCAAGTCAAGTTCTGAACAACACGAAAGTGACGATCACCGGGAGCGGAGTAAACGCCGGAAACGGAGCCAGAATCGTCGTAAACGGCAGCACAGTCAACTGCAACCCTCGGTAAGGATTACGCAAACAGTCGGTGCCTAAATGTAGAGTATAGCTCCTTTGTGACGGCCTCCCGCGATAAGCTACCGATTTGACTTCTGATTAGTCTGCAACACGCCAAACTGCCTTATCTCAGTTACATATGTCGCCGTAGTGTAGGTCGCCAGAGCCAACGTGCAAGTGATTATGACCGTAACGCTGGTGTAAACAAGGTTATCTCAAACCCTCGGATAATTATTTTTGGTATGGTCAAATTGGACTGTTTTTGACATGTTATGGCATGCGATTGGGGAAAAAATCACTTAACGTACCATATAATAGTTTTAATAAACCAGCAATAAACCGTTTGGCTTTTAGTTTACCGAAGTTGGCTGTAACAGCTGAGTGACTTTTTCAAATGCAAAAGTCAAATGCAACCCGGACACAATTTCCAACATTAAACGTTGCAATTAGGCTGTTTCGACGACGAAAATGACGCATTACGCATCTACGGTCTCCAGTTTCTGCATTGCAAGCGTTGAGGCGCGAGAAAGCGTTCGGGAATATGCATTATGCATGCATGAAAAATCGCCGACGTAAACAGAAGTGAAGCGCGTGCGATCGCACTGTAATTTAGCCCTGCACCCGCTGGGCGCTATCCATTAGAGTTGTGTGCAAGTGTCTTTATGTGTCCGCCTACATTTCGACAATAGCTGCTGATTGTAAACCGTTTTTTGGAAATAACTGGATTTAAAAAGCGCATAATTGCACACAACTCTTTTCTTTAAAAGTCCTTGGTAATTTTTATGTGAATACTTGGCGATTGCAATGCTCATTTTGATCAGATGTATTAGTTTTGTCTCGGAAAGTATAACAGGTGTACTGCATCTAATGTCTATACATGTGTCATGTAAGCCTCTATAGTTTGTTAGGAAAACCATATCAGCTATAGTTGTATAGCAAACATAAAGTAACTGAAGCTGCACTTTACTCATTCACCGTTTTCCATAATTATGTATTTAACTCCATAAGAAGATTAAAGACGGAATATAAAACTAGTGTCTTGTATTGGAAAATATGCAGCATTTGAAACTCGTTCCACTTTGATTGCAATCTCCGTTTTAAAATAGGACAAAATCTCCTGTCATGCATAAGTCAAGGTGAATATAATGTTAAAACCGCGACGCACTTAAAAGGGTCAATCGCCTCGCAAGCCATATGCTTTTCGAGCTGGCCGTTTAGGCTTGCCAGTTTCCGGATTTAAAACGAAAACATTTCGTTAATTTGGCACTTACTGAGCATCCGCTATCGCTTGCCGACAATCGATTGCCAATCAATCGCCCTGTTTTGGCAGACACATTTCAGGCCTTGGCAGCAGCAGCAGCCTGTCCCCGTCTTTGGCAAACACAGCCAAAAAGAAATGTGGACGGGGATTTACATCGCCGTTTGCGCTCGGTTGATCCGATCGACTAAGTTCAACAAACTCGTTAAGAATACATTAGTTTAAACAGCGCCCCCGCTGTGGCATATTATCTTTGTATGTTGTAGGTGTTCTTGAGAACTAACACGTTTAGTAACGACATCCTCTGCTTTTATTATTTTAACCGTAGGCGCATAGTTACAGACTTGTTCGTGTTCAACACTATAGTTGATCTTACGGTATTCTGATACATTAAAAAACTAAGCAAGTACGTTGACAAGCAAAATTTTGGGCGGGGTAAATATCTTGACCACGAGAAAATTCGCCTGTATAAATTTTGTTTTTTGACTCCTTGTTGATACGAAAACGTTTAGCAGCTCACAAAAATTAAGTCTGTGTGGCAAATTGCTTTGATTCTGCTCGCTAACGTAAAGGCTACTTACGAAGACAAAATTAGGGAATTAAGCGGGGCAAAGACACTTTTGGTCTCTTGGCTAGGCATATACGCCAAAGCCTCCAACATTTTTAGTCTTGCACAAACAAAGCTCAGCATTTTTGGTTTATTCTGCAGTTCTTCTACTATACTGGATTGCGTTAGTCCTAACGTCGTCCAGCCCGGAAACTACTCGATCCTCGTGAAGGTCGACGGCTTCAGCAGCTACGTGCCAGGCTGGCTCCAGTACTTTGCTGTACCCGGAATATTTCGCAGCGGCCCGCTACAGAGCTTCAAAAGGTTGGTTTACATTACTCTTCAATCGAATTGCATTGATGAAAGTCTCCAAAACTAGAAGAAAAATTTCAAACTATATAAAAGTATAGGAAACCTTGTGTGAAAGTTTCAAATTAAATTACCATTGTGTAAAGAGTAAAAAAAACACACTGGGTTCGCTACGACGTTGAAACGAAATTTATTCGAAAAGTTTACACATTTGTTACCGACTTCGATTAGAGCTGTGCTATGTCTTTCATTCGTTAGTGGATATTAGGCTGTTTGGTATGTGTGCCAGTAACCCACCACATTTGCTTTTAAATTTACATACTTTTCTATATCGAGTGAGCCCAAAACAACAAAATAAGTTTTAAAGCGATGTACGTTCACTTGTAAGGTTTTACCCTAAAAAGTGTCCTATTACTTACCTGACGAAAATGCTCTTATAAGTTAGTCTTGGCGAGATCTAGTAACAAATTCAATTTAGCATTATCGAAACACCTGTCTCACAGTGATCGGAAGAAACCGTTTTTAGTTCCCGATTACAATAGACCGAATAAAATATTACCTACAAGTGCACGTTGCTTTGCATAGTTTGGTGCGCAAATGTGTCGTCGTGGTTGTTTACGAGTTCATTTTTATGAGTGATAGCCTGTTTCCTGTCGAAAAGTTCCACTACTTTGTTTTGGGGAAATGATCTTGGTACTCTACTTTTACTCAACACTTAATAATGGCGCGTTTTAAACCGGGTGTTAGTATCCTCTATGACCGGCCATATAAACTTCCCATTGCGTCAGTCTCAAACTATGATCCAGTAGCAAACGTGGTCTAGACATTTTATTCGCCAGCAGAGCGAAATCTATATATTTTGCTAACACATCTAAAACGAGCGTTGGTTTCTGTTTTCTATTGCAAATTTATTAAACCCTCTCTTGCAATTAGTTGTCCATTATGATTTTGCAAGTGAGGTGTTGTGGCGCTAAGTACATTTTAATCATATAAAATATTTTGCATATATCACCTGCTTTCCGGTAATTTGTAAATAGCGTAACAAGTTTTATGTTCCATTGAAACACAAGTGCTGTTTATCATGACAACCACACCGCGACTTAATTACCTGACACACCAGATATCCAGTCTTTGTATATTGGGTCTTATAGGAATGCCTGACCACAGAGTTTAAAATGGTCGATTGCCTAGTGTAGACATCGAGAATTTAAGCCCTACAGCAGGGTTTTTGACCTTTTTATGGTCGTGATCCAACTTTTTTAAAATATTCCGTGGCTCACTTCCTAAAGTTCTGCTTAAATTGGTTATTTATAATCAACTGAAATTTGTAAGAAATCAAAAATAACTTTAAAAAATGTGTGAAGAAGAAGAACATTTTATAATAACCCACACATAACGCAACTATTAATGCGAAGTTTAAGAATGTACTTTAAAAAAAGCTAAAGAATTAAAATAAAACTAAAATATTTACAGACGTAACAATTTCCAAATGCTCTGTGGACCACCAGTTAAGAACACATGCCCTACTAACTGGTCCCGTCAGTTCGTTTAAGAGTACAACGAACTTATATTTTAACCGTCATCACTAGCACATGCATACTACAAAGGTTATTTTTCTTTATAACCTTGCTTCTGTTTGCAGCGGTGGCCGGACGATGACCGTTAACTTGACCGATGCAAGAGGAGTCCACAGCGCTGCCTTGGAAGTGGCTGGCTGGGCACCTGTGGTAAGTAGCACTGCATGATGAATATGACCGATCTTGTGTCACTTCCCTTTACCCGATGCAACTAGGCAAGGGAACGAGGGCGGATGTGACTCGTTCAAAACGATGGGAGTTATATGTTATGGCGGTGCAAATCACGCCACGTGTTTTACCGGTGCCCGGGATTTTCTTGTACCCTATACTAAGTGGCTTTAAAGCGTCGGCGTGGCTGCTTCTGCCAACAACGTATCGATCGGCTGCCTTGTTCAGCAACCGCTAATGGCTGATAAATTTAGGGTTGGTAAAATTGTAAGCCATTTTTCCACACCCTAGGGATATATACCAATTTTCGTAAAAACATATAAAAAACGTTCTTTTTACATCGTTTAAAGTTTTAGCCTTATATGTCTTTTACTAAAGATTTTCAAATAAAAACAAACATTTGTCTGATTACCCCATACAAAGATGCAAATGTATCAATTTAAAGTTGAAAAAGGTTATACTGGACTACATTTATATTATGTGTAATAACTTGTGACTGGAGCAAGCTGTAAAGGAGGCTTGCCGCGTTAAACAGCAAAATTCCTGCGACAGTTGATTGATAGGTCGTGTCTGTCGGCTGTCACAAACAAATAAACTCACACGTCAAAAAACGTGATAAACCTGTTTCGCTAACGATTTCGCTTGCGTTTCCTTTGACGAGAGTGTTTTATACGTTGATTCGAGATAAATACCTCGATTCGAGAAATTTCTGCGCCATTGGTTCATCTATGTGTAACGCTCTCATGTCTTTTACTACACAACACAATTAATCTTACTACACAAAGTACTACACAATTAATCATTTTAGTTAACTTCCAGATTAAGCAAAACAAAACTGCTAGTATAATTTCACATTTGGGTACTCATGGATTGAAAATAGTTCACCAGTGTATTTATTAAATTGTTGACATAAAAAAGGGCAATGACATTAGCAGAATTGCAAAAAAATGACATTAGCATAACCGCGACATAATATTATTTTATTTAGTAAAATGAGTTGGAAATTATAACTATAGAGTCCTTTTATTTTTTAATTAAGTTTTATGGATTTTTTCATGGCCTGTATTTCTCATAAGCAACCTAGCAAGGCGGTCCGCTTGTTTTTTTTGACTTATTTTTTCCTGTCACCCTTAGCGGGGCCTTGGGCCAAACTAGTAAGGTTATATGGCCAAAAGTGTCGAGCGCTTTTCCCAGTTATCTATCAGCATTTGGTGTCTTGCGAAACCTAACTACATGGGCATGCTTTTATCATCACCCCTTTAATGCCACCTTTCGGAGGGGTCCAGTATAACGCCTTTTAAAACCTGTTTCGCTAACGATCTCAGTTGCGTTTCGTTGAGGAGAATGGTTAATACTTCGATTCGAAATGCATTGCTGCGCCATTGGTTCAACTATGTAAAGAAGCTTTTTTGTATTATTTACTACACACTTACAATCAATCAAGATTTCAGTTAAAATTCATATTACCCAATATAACGCTTCCCCTGTATCGGCAGCCTTGTGAGATCGACCGTGCCAATTCAACTCTCCAGTGTCGCGTGCCAGCCATCTCCCAAGTGTCAAGACAGCGGAGAGCGGTGCCCGGCAACGGTAAGTCCCAATGTTTTTTTTGTTTAAACTTCGCCAGTTTTTTCGCCTGCAACTGTAAAACGTGGGATCGCTTCGCGTTGGCGTCATACGCGGAAATTAAGTGCGACTTCCGGTCGCGTAAACTCTTGCGGATGCTAAAACTAGTTGTTTAAACTATATTGCGTGCTTTTTTTAACGTCAATGTTATTACCGCTAGGCTACGACCGAAACGAAATAGTTGCATTCTCTTTGAAGAAAACTCAGACTTGCATTAAAAGTGTAGTATTAGTGATTTGGGAGGAATTTAAAATGGCGATTTTTTCAATAAAAAGAAATAAACGCAGTTTGCTCTTTGTGTAGAATTTGCATACGCATTTTAATTTGACTTTTTGTCCTGTTCAGATAACAGCCACATATGTTTGATATAATTCTTTGAGATTGCAAGATTAGTGTGGCAGAACAGCGGTTTATTCATAACGTCGTCTTCGCGTCTCGAATTTCGTGAAAGTGACATAAACAAACGTCTGCCAGTGCTCGGCATCAACCAGCCAGTCACCACTGCACGACGCTGACATTTCCTGTGCGGCGTTCACCGACTCGCGAGTTCCAAACAACCTCGCGGTCTGTTTATAACGCGTCATAATCCCTGACTTGTTAACGCGGACCGATTCGCAGTAGCCAGGCTTCCTTTGTTCGAGCCATGTTTTCTTGATTTATCCTTCGATTGGCCAGTTTGCTGCATTGCCGCTTTATAGGCAGCCGGCTCCTTTATTTTACCCCGGTTACGGATCAAGGCTTACTTTGTTTGTCCATGCTTTCTCGATTTATTTTTCGATTGGCCAGTTTGCTTCATTGCCGCTTTATAGACAGCCGGCTCCTTTATTTTACCCCGGTTACGGACCAAGGCTTACTTTGTTTGTCCATGCTTTCTCGATTTATTTTTCGATTGGCCAGTTTGCACCATGGCCCCTTTGTAGGCAGCCGGCTCTTTTATTTTACCTCGTTTACGGATTATGGTCATGTAAATTGGTCTATTATTATCTTGTGATTCTCGTTTACTAGCCACGCGTGAACAGACCTCGTCTGTAAAGTAAGCCGCCGAACCGACTGTAAGGTTCGGCCTTTATCTGTGTTTTGGTCCTTGGTGGTGTAACCCTTGCACCGGAAAATCGTAGCGCCGATGAGTGTGCGTTGCTGCGAGCGGAAACGGAGAAGAGACTGCATGATGTGTTGCGCATACCATTTGCATGTCGATTAACGCAACTGTCACTGTGTTTTTGACCGGCGGTAATGACATGGCCTTTTTTGCGCTCTAATTAAGCTACAACAAAGGCGCTAAAAGTGATATTTAGAGTTAAGTTGAAAATCGCAAAATTGGCCGTATTTTAGGATTTAACTAGGTTTAACCCCTTTACCATCGCAAAGGCCTTATAAGTTAAGCCACCTGACAAGACAAACGAACCATTCCAACCGATTACTTGCAGTTATAGTTACACTTTTGCGTTCGAACATCATGCATTGGCAAATCGGCCTGGTTTTGAATGAGCAGGGCGTGTGTTACTGTGTTTGCCAATTCGATAATATTTATGACCCATGCGTGCCGAAGTGTCTGCATGTTTTTAAAGCTACCCATATAGGCTCTTGCGTTTAATTGGTTCGGAAAATAGCAACGTAGCGTAGCTTCACAGTCCACTGCGACCGCTCGACCACGCTGAATAGAGTGGGTATCGGAATGCGGCCAAACGAAACATGGGCTTATTTTGTTGTATGTACGCACGCTCCATTCAATTCAATGACGTCACATCACAAAATTAAAATGAGCCCAACGTTGTCGGAAATGAGCAAACCCGGGCGTCAGCCTTTTAACAAAACCTAAGTTGCGTAGTCGTGAATGTTCCAAATGTCTACTGTTGAGTTAATTAAGTTTTTCAAGTTAAAAAAAAGGGGCAAGTGTTTACCCACAACCACAACACTGTTTCTGGGTACAGATAATGATTCTGCGAATCTTGTTTAAACATTTGTATAGCTCTGATTAGATATTTGTGTAAAGTTTCACATTCCTCATAAAATCACTTTATAGGCACAGTTCGATTTCATCTAATTCTCTCATTCAGGAAACTCTGGCAATATAGTTTTACATGTGGCTTTTTCCAGCTAGGCACTTGTAGTTTTCATTACAACTTCCGCGAACATACCCAGAACTTTAGCCGGACCTGAAGCCAGAGTTGGTCACAATCAATCAGTAACTTTGTCAGGCTTCATTGCGTTCATCCGAAATAAAAGCGCGCCCATGCTTTTTCCTACGTCTCTGTCAATCCCTAAACACCAAAATCGCTTTCCGTTACTAATACCGGTTACCCCGACAACAAAAACAAGCGCAACCCAAACCCTTCTGACGTCATTGTCAGCTGGCTTAACAGAGAGACGCGCGCTCAGCCGATGACCAAAGTAAAACGATACAGCTTAACAGGCAGCCCGTCATCTCTTCCTTTTAAGGCTACGCCGTGGACCTAATTATCAACGGCGTCCATCGGGTTCCGGCCGGCACCATTACGTACCAGGACGACCCGTCAGTGACGTCACCGCCCCAGCTGCCCTGCGAGACCTCGACCACAGCGCCCTCGGGTGGTGAGCCTGCAAACGCGACCGCCCAGAAACCACCCTTGGACACCGGGACTGTGATAATCACGGTAAGATTGCGTAGCTATACGGACTTGTTATGATATAAACCAGGGATGGCGAACCTTTTCATCTCGCGGGTCATAAACACGACTCAATCCTTACAAAATGCACAAGTGGGTCATATATTTAATTAAATGTTAATTTATGCGAAACTTTGTTGCTGCGTCGTTTTAAGTGTTTGGGTTAATAATTCAAGGTTTTGGACGATTTCCAAAACGGGTTCCCCCGAATATTTAGAACCTAAATATAAAAACAAATGCTTTAGCATTTTTTATGGGATTGCAGTAGTTCAGCAGAAAGCTTTTCAGCATGGTTTAACCAGTTTTTTTTTATAATTTTTAGTCTCTTTTTAGAATTATTTATTTGTCTGCTTTTCTGCACGCATTTGTTATAATGCAGTTAATGTAGGCTTCCTCATCAACCCTAGAACACTTTTGTTCGACCCATAGATTGGACAGCCGCGATTTCAACAGTAGGTTATAGCGCTATTGTTTTTTACTTTTATGTTCTCCTGAAAATGATTGATAACATTTCAGTATTTCTAGAGAGACAAGTGGGTCATTAAAAGCTGTGGTGTCAGTGGTTCGCCATCCCTGATATAAACGAACAGGCTTTGTGGGCGATTTGGGCGCCGGTCTAAATTCCGTTTATAAATTGGCGTGGGTTGTGGATTGCATGCTCGTACAAACATCGCCCACTGTGATGTTTGCGTTTTCGGAAACGCGTACCAGTATGCGCCCACTATACCTATGCAGTGAGTAAAACGACAACCACAACTGCCATTTTTAAGCATGATGATTCTAAATCAAGCGCTATAAACCACATTTTCTTTATCACCACTTTGCGTTTCTTATTGATCTTGGTCGAACAAGTCTGAAATTGGATATATACATATTTCTGCATGAAAAAGGTTCGTATTCGGTCATGACACTATGAAGTCCCCATTAAAGGTCGTTTCAGAAAATATATTTTTTCGCTAGTAAATAGATATGTATGTATTCGATGGAACATCGTGAAAACATCCTTATTTGAAAAGGTTTAGTACCCTAATTTGTTCTACATTTGGTATTACAGCGAAGAGTCCATTTGTGGTTCTAACAATTATATTTAAATTTCCCTGGCCTAATATAACTTTTTGGTTTCAGGTGTAATTTTTATTTAGTTTAAACCAAACTATTGACTTTCACAGTTTAAACATTGTGATTTTTACACCAGGGTAAGGGTTTCAACGCAGCGGGTTCCCTGGCCTCGAATTACCGTGTTACATTGAACCCACCTGGAAGCGGATCGGTGTCGATTCCATGCGCGGTCACCTTCATCGAGGACACTTCCATCTATTGCCGCGCGCCTTCGCAGGAGCTCACCAAGTACAAGAACACAAAGCTCAGTATCACGGTAGGTGTATGTCGCTACTATAGTTTGTATGGTTGAACACACCAATTTACAGCATGCATAGCGTCTATCATACACGATTATTTAGTCCAAACGCGAATTTATATTTATATGCAAACTTTCTTACAAAATGTATGCTAGTTTTGATTTAAGAACATGTATGGATCTCTTTAAAATGTAAGGTTAGCTAAGTAGAATCCAACGTTTTACGATACACCCTTTTAACTGTATTATGCCCATATTTTTTGTTATCTTTCCTTATCAAGAGATGAAGCTATCACAGGCGAACATACATAATTATTCATTTTAACCAGAGGTTCTCATACTGACATCCGTACACCCCTTATTTCCAATTTAGTGCTAGACAAATATATTGGCCGGAGCAAAATGATATTATCAATTACGTTTTAACGATAATAAATCATAGTTAGATTGTGAACAGTATAGTTTGTATGATTTGAATTTTTTATGTAACATAGCAAGATGTTTCTTTTTTTTCGTGTTTTAAGAATTAACCTGGTTCGTCTATTCTTTTACAAAGCAAAGTGGTCTACCAAATTGAAACCACTGCTTTAAGCAACTGATTTTTTGTTTTGTTTTCGATAAAACAGAAAAATATAGTTCACAGACATAGCCTACTGTAGAATTAAGATAGATTGTATCGCATAAATCACATTCGGTAGCAACATCGAGGTTTCAATAACAGGTTACCACGGGAAACTGGACGCACACGACGCCCCAGGTGCTATACTGTCCAGCAGGGAGCATGCTCCCCCTCATCATCGCCATCCCTGTGGTGGTGGTCCTCATCCTGGTGATCGTCCTCCTATTGGTTCGTCATCGGCGTCGCACCAAGGAGCAGCAAAAGGAGCGAAAGATGATCCTCTGCAAGTTGGACGACCTTGAGAACAAGACCAGGGAGACGGCCAGAAACGGTTCGTGCTTTCCATTCAATAGTTTGGTTCCCCTATATGCTTGCTTTAAACGCCGGGATGAGATATTGCAAGCGTTAAAGTTTTGTAACATAAAATGCCATTTTTGATGAAGAAATTAATAAATACTTCTTGGAATACTTCGAGGTGCGCGATGAATTTTATCGTTTACTATCCCCTGCTTTAAACACCAGGGTAGAGTATTGCAAGCGGTAAATTTTTGTATAACCAAAAAATGCCATTTTAATTTACGTTTACAAAATTAAAATAACAAAAAAAATTAACGAAAAAAGAAAAATATATCACGTTTCGTGTTTCAATTTAAAGTCGTATAGTTGGGTTACCCCCTATGCTTGCTTGCTTTAAACGCCGGGATGAGATATTGCGAGCGTTAAAGTTCGTATAACAAAAAATGCCATTTTAATTTGCGTTTATATGGTTGACAAAATAAAATACTGGCTAAAAAATTAATAATGAAAGAAAAAAATGTGTGCTTAATATACTTTGAGGGGTGAGATAAATTTCATCGTTCACAAAAGTTTTATATAAATAGGGCTGTTATATTAATTTTTACGAAACGTGGCATTTATATTCCGGTTGCTCACCGCGGCCAGTTTATTTGTTCAATGCCTAATCTCCCTTATAACCCCCCATTGAAGACGGCGGAGGAACTCATGTCGCAACGCGTTCTGGTAAACTTATGAGGCTTTTAGCCAGTTAATGATTCGCATTACAAAACGCTTTTCTTTTCTTTTCGGTTAATGTAGAAGTTTAATATTGAAAATCGCAATGTTTAAAACAGGTTTATCGCACCTTTTGGGTTCAGCCAACGCGGCGAACCAGCTATTGACCGGCCTATTACCCATTATTACTTTTTTGCGCTATTCATATATGTATATATATAGTCAATAGTCATATAAAATGAGTTTATGAAACAACGCAAAATCAAGACCAATAATGTAAGATCTTTGCCGCTTTCGGTTTGTGTGGCGCCCTAGAAACCTTGCCAAGCGCATCGGCACGTTTGATAATGTAATTCGACCTAACGGTGACCCATTTCTCTCTGACCGATTTACCAGCATATAGCCAACACCGCCCATCGACGTGACTAAAACTCTATTTCCTTTGTACAGCCTACTTCGAGCTGCAAGTGGGTTACATGACGAACCTCACTGAGAACCTGTCGGACCGCATCACCTACCTGCCCGCCACCACCTACTTTACGCAGACGCTGTTCAACAAGACCGCCGGTCACCCGGTACAAGATAAAGCGGTGGGTTATTCGTGTGATACGCTTCCGCTTTGGCCCGGTGCCAAATTCACGAGTAAGCGTTGCCGTGTCGCGCGGTCGTGTGTTGTTGAAGACACCCCTGGCTGTGTTCCCGGCCCTGGCATGTTTTTAATCGATCTCGGGGGCCCCTGCCAAGGGCTGTTGGCCTGGCATCAACAAAATGAACTAGCTGCGTTTTACAGCTTAGCCTAACTTTCTGCACGTAATTCAAGAATCGAATACCTCCACAACTTCGATTGATTTCTTCACTGCCAAAAAATTAAGGTATAACCATATAGAAAACAACTTTGTTGTTGGATGGTTAGGTTAAAAGCCGCCGAGGTCCCAGCTTGTTTTAAAAATACCTAAATTAACATGTATTAATTGTTCATAAAGCGTGTTGAAAGTATGAAAAACGATTCAAACATCACCTAATCTTCAATTGATTTCGTCACTGAAAAAAAAAACATGTATATTAAGATATAACCACATAGAAAAACAAACGAACAAAGTTTGTTGAAGGGTACGACATGTACAAGTGTGAAATTCTGTGCTATTTAGGCGTATTTGTAAAGAGTGCGTAATTTACGAAAAGCAACAACAAAAAAACCATTAGTAAATTGACTGATTGCTTGCTTGTGTGTTGTAAGTATTGTTGAACTTACAATAATGTATTTATTGCATACATTCAACACGCAAGGTATAAACACTGAGTTTAATTCCTATTACTACAATTTTATTTCACTTCCGTCGACCATACAGGGGGTACGAGAAAATTTCATGAAAGCTCAAAGGGTAGGAGCACTAAAAAGGTTAAAAACGCTGGTCTTAACAATCGAAAGGCCAAAAGTCTATCCTTTTGACCACATGCATTGTTGAAATGCATACTCGTTTCTTGCGGTTTTCCATCCATTCACACCCACGCTGTTTCTTTCGCCACAGTTTCCGGAGCTATAGGCTGGAGAGCATATGCTGAGGGCGTTGGTCGATTTGTGGGTCCCACGACCATTGGTGTTAGAGAAAAGGGGTAAATGTGTAGTGCGGTTGCTTCACATTTCGTTCAACTGCACCACGAACAAAATATATGTTAATTGGAATTCGACGAAAACCGCATACAATATACAGTATTACTGAGACCGAAATTTAAAACGACCTTACGTATTTCCTTTGATAAAATGACGTTACCTATTTTTTTTTTATATAAATATCTTAATTTATGTATTTGGCTTTTTCTTTTTTTTTCGCACTTATAATATTTGAAAATCGATTATAGCCAATATTAAAAAAAACATACAAACGAACGACAGGCAGCTTTTTCGTTATTATTTTAACGTTAACTGATTGTATTTTAAAATGCTACTGCTGCATAGGCATTGAAGTGCGAATCAGTGAGCACATTGGACGCTCTCAACGAACTTATGACCCTGCTGAAAAAGAAGGACTTCGTAATTACGCTCATCACAACCCTGGAGGACCAACGTAGATTCACAGTTCAAGACAAGTAAGACGATTTTTTTACGATTGTCTAACTCAGGCGTGGACAACCTTTTCTTGTCGCGGGCCAAAACCAAACTCAGAACGATCTCTTAAATTTTAACTGCATAGACTTTACGCATTTTATGATAACAACCGCAACGACTGTAAATCAGGGATATAACTTGGGCATTTTGCAATTAAAAAGGAGTCTAACTATGTTACATTTGACACAGAAACAAGATTTGCGCAAAATTAAGAAAATGTTGCTTTTACATAGTTGATACAGCCAAAAAATATGAGGAATTGCCACGTACCCAGTTTGTAAAATAGGTTGCGGGCCGGATGATCTACTCTGGCGGGCCGGATCTTGCCAACCCCTGGTCTAACAGCACACCCTTTGGACTGTTAATTAATCGTATCTAATTGTCTTAAAATGACCAAGAATAATTGGTAGAAGTTTGAGTAGCAAAAAAGCAGCCAATAATTCCTAAAGCTTTTAGGTGATATAGAACTGTCGACTTAACCATTAGTTTTTAACGCTGTATAGGCTTACTTGTTTGCCCAACAAAAACCTTATCTGTTCCAAATAGAATGCCAAAAATGGATATTTATAACCTCGCCCCAGTGCAAACGGTAAGCGCTGTATTCAATTTTACTGAACCAGTGTGTATCTTTCGTAACTATAAGTGACCGTGCTCATTGCATTTTAATCCGTGTTTTTGATTTGCAGAGGCAGCGTCGCTTCCTTACTTACCGTGTGCCTTCTCTCTGATTTGCCATATTACACAAAGTACGTTGCGTTTGTCTGTTTTATCGCATTTTAGCTTCCTGAAAAAAGTGACATCGTATTTTTTTAGGATAATGTTGGAACTGCTTTCGCAGCTGATAGAGAAACACGTCGCCAAAAACCCCAAGTTACTTCTAAGAAGGTAAGACAAATCCTTATGGTTGAGTTGTTTATAGGTCATACCAAATCAGTTAAATATGTTCTAATAACAGTTAAGGTCGGCTAGCGTACTTTGAAATAGAACTATTGGTATTTTTAGATGTATAGTCTTGTTAAAATACGCAAATTTTATAGCAAAATATATTTTTTGTAACAAACAATGGCAAGACTAACTTGGATATATTTAGCGTTCCTTTGTATTTATATGAAGGACAATGGATTTTGAAAAGCAGAAATGTATTTTAGTGCATACCCCTAATGAAGCAAATTAAAAAAACACAACATATTTGAATCATAGAGGGTATTTATAAGTTGTGATTTTAATTAAATCGCTGACGCTGAGTAATACAAAATCTTAGATACATGGCAACCCATTAAAAATAATTAGGATCGCATCCGAAAAACCAAGATATTTAAATTGTATTCACTGTATTAGGAGTTAGTAACTTGCTCATTTCATAGCATTACGTGTTATTGGTCTGTTATTGCAGATCTGAGTCAGTGGTGGAGAAGATGGTTTCACATTGGCTCTCGATCACTCTTTACGACGATTGCATCACGGTAAATTAGTCTTTAATATGTGGGCTATACCACAATTTGTTTTTTCTTTGTTTTTTAAAAGCGGTTATTTCACAATCTCCTCGCTGTTAAACATGGTATTCAGGTAATTAGGATTCCTAGCTTTCTAAAACAAAGCTTGAATATTTTAGAAGAATGTTTATTTGTTGAACTAGACTCATGACACTAACTCGTCACCGTCTTTATTTATGCCCCTAATAAAGTCACACATCCTGTTGCCGTATGTCGTTGACCAGTGACGATTCCCGCGTAATTTATTAAACACGTCGATGACGTAGAATACCAACCGCAGACAACTAAATAAAAAAAACTCTAAAAACACCCGGCCTGTGAACTATTAAACCTGACTTAGTCCTTTGTAATCACTGGATTTCGATATTTCGTCAGGATAACGCCGGAAAGCCCATCTTTCTACTGACAAAGGCTATTCACTATTTGGTGAACAGTGCCCCCTGTGACGTAATTGCCAACAAGGCGATGAACAGCTTGAACGAAATGACGCTGCTGGGTTCGGAAGTTCCCCATGATCCTGTGGTAGGTGTTTTTGTTCAAAAGTTCATGAGGTGACAGAAATAAACCGCCTGGAAGTGAGACTGCGTTGGTTTGTTTTTAACGAATAGAACGAGCCCATGCTGTTGGGTCTTCAGAGTATAATGTAGGATGCAGTGCCATTGCATTTAGTAATTTCCCGGAAACCGCGTGATTTTCTAAAACCGTATTCGCTCTCACTGTAATTAAACTGTAAAAAAAATTCCATCGAAATTGAATATTAAAATGTTAATAGTATCAACATTAAAAATAGCTAATGGTACTTGAAATTAGTAAACATTAGGCACGATCACATAACGAAGTAACATTTTAAATTCTGGCATACGTGTTAAAATCGATTTTGTGAGATTCGTTTTTAAAGGGTTTAGCGAAAGGTCACCCAAGTACACGTCCTAATTAATGTTCGGGCATTCCATTAGCCCAACGGCAGGTTGTGCAATCGATTTAAGATCAAATGTCGCCGTAAAAAAGTCGGTGTCGCGAGTGGTTTTTAACTTTGTTTGATCGGAAAAACCACAACTGGACGAAATTTGATTTCTCCCTTTCGTGGCGGCTTTAAAGGTTGACGCGTAAAAATCTATAACAACCAGGAAGTTACGCAACTTTGGACTGCCTAAATATTGACAATTGTACTATTTACATTTAGGTATACTTTTATGTTTAGGTTAGCACCACAATATAACAACCACTAACCAGTATAGGTGTGCGTTTTTTTCAAATAAAAGGTAATTATTATTAACGGGGTTCAAATCACGACTGACAAAAAACTAATCTAAATAGTTCGCAGTTTATATTTAGTTCAATATTTTGTACTATTAGACAAATCTAATGCAATCGAGAAGTTTTGTATACAAAACTGTTTCTCCATGTAGTGGTTTGAAACAACAACAAGCTTTAAAAATTGCTACTGCGGAATAGTGAAAAATAGGCCAACAAAAACATTGAATGATGTACACACATATGTGTGTTAACGACTGTGATCTAGCCCTTCTGAAGCTGCTTTTTGACCAACAGCAAAGCCATGGCCGACTCCACCATGCTTGCACCATTCATCGACGGATTCTTCTGTGATGGCTTTCGCTATACCAACAAAAACAATTCATAAAAGCATCTATTTTACTAAATACCCAAATGACACGTCCGACTTCATTTATAGATTCTTCACGCGTCCATCGAAGAGAGCGCCTACGAGAACCTGAGGTCAAGCGTAGACGTCAAAGTGATCAGCGTGGACACGATCACCCAAGCCAAGACCAAGGTCATCGAGGCCGTGTACAAAGACCGACCCTACAGCGAGTGCCCCAAGCCCGATGACCTTGAGTTCGGTAAGCTTTGTTACGTTCAGAGCTGCCCAGCTTATGTGTGTACACTGCTGTTGCAGAACTGAAATAAACTAGAATGTTGGTAGGGCGACGGTCCCGGTGTGACCGGAGGTCGTGGTGAGTTCGAACTTTACTGCAAGCTAGTTGTTTTTCTAGCCTGCCTTGCTTGGCGCACTGATTCGTTTAGACTGTGATGGCTTTCCGGGGTCATAAACTGATGGACTTTTTGAGTTTAAAGCGCCTTTGAGGTGGATTTAAGGTGACGATTAGTTCTTTACACTTGGTATTGTCCTTTAAACTTAACTGTACAAAAATGATGGATACTCAATAATAAATCAACTCTAAAAATTTTTTACTTGTGGTTAAATAGTGAAAATACACCAAAAATGGTATTAATAACTGTATGTGTGGATGTTTCGAATAAAATTCGATCAGATTGAATCGTTGATAAAAAGTGGCAAACGTTAGCAAAATTTTTTCAAAAGAAAATCCAATAACTTTGGTTTTCGGTTATTTGAAAGGCTGCAAGGTAATTTTGATATAGGAAACTTGTTTTTGATTGGCAGTGACATATTTTTGATCGCCAAATATGGTCAATCGGTCGCACCTTGCCAGTAGGGTGACATCACTAGGTCATATAGGGTCTTTGAACTCAATGAATTGAGCAATGTACGACCCACAATCCTTCGATTAATTGACAGTTTTAAAATCTTGATCTTGATTGTAGCAGTTATAGAAAATCTTAGTTTCTAAAAAAAGGAGGCATTCGGTACTATACAGCGCAATCAATATTTTTAAACGAGTGCCTATAGTTAGCAAATGGATGATCGCCGCGAAATGTCACGCGGCCTTGAGGTGTTGATTGCGTCAAGGACTCATGACTTTGTCGCTTCATGCCTTTTTTAGACAAATATTCCGTTTTTTCTGCAGTGTATCTTAGCCCCAGCAATCCGACAGACGGCATTATCCTGTCCGACGTCGATTCCACGTCGGAACATGACGGACATTACACGAAGATCAACACGTTAAAGCATTACAACGTAAGCTGAGCGTATAGCCGTTGTCGCATATACGTATTTCCTCAAATTTAAGTCACGCAAGTCTTCCCATTACTTGAATACCGCGATGTTTGACTGGGAGGAAGCTGACTTTTATCAAATCGCAAATCATTAGTCGTTAAAACGTTTTTGTTTGTGTTTTGCTTTGGCAAGTATTGCCAGCAATCCCCTTATACTTAAATTATTTTATTATATTATTGCAGTTCATAAAGCTATATCTTCAAGGGGGTTTTATTTCGTTTGAACTCTGACTGTTCAGTATTAGCCTAACGATTATGCTTTATTTTGTGGCGAAATATATTTCCCTCAAGAACTTAAAAATTACCTTTATTTGGTTGACACAGAAAAGTACAGAGAATATTCTTCAATTTGTAGTCCTTTAACTGTGAGGGCGATTATATTTTTCTCTTTTTGCACTCTCAGTTTGCCATTGTTGAGTACTAAGTTTGTACTTTCGATCACTATTTGTCATACGATACGATAAAGGACAATATAAAATCAAAAACAAATCTGAGGTACTGTCGATTGGACGCAACACCAGCGACCATTAAAACAATACTAGTTCATATGGACACTGTACAGGGCTAACCGGCTTTGTCCTAGCAGTTCCAGGTAAACGCGAATATGACAATATCCATATTTTGGCATGCGACAACACTAAAATACCTTGCCGTTGTTAACGAAGATTTAACGGCAATCGTGCTTTCCGAATCGCGACACGTTAACTTGATTGCTGTTTACCGGTGTACGTCATGCTAATGGCTCAGGTAAACCCGATCTCCGTTAGATGCAGTGCAATATACTTTTCGCCCTTTGTCGTGAATTCTTGTTGGCGAAGTTTGTGTACTTTGGGGTTAATGTTAGTGTTTACTCTTGAAGTTTAAATATTTTGCGTTTTTTCATAGGTACCCAACGATGCAATTGTCATGCTGCGACCGCCCAGCGAAGAAATACCAGGTGAGCATTGCTCTTACCTAGTTTTGTTTGTGTATGTTTGAGTTATAACCAACGATATATGTCTTCATTCAAGTCTAAACAGCTAAACAACAATAATTTGTCACACCACCATATTAAACGATATAAAGATCGAACACCCATGGAGACCACATGTCACTTTACGTTCAAGACATGTTCTCATTTACTTGATAAAATGACAATAAACCTAACACCCGCAATAGCTAAAAGTAAAAAAGGTATTTTACAAAACAGCAAACTGAGCACACGAACCAATCAAAGAAACAGCAGCAGCTTCACAAAAATGACCTTAGCAAGGCGAAACGTTTTACCTTGCAATAAAACGTGATTGAGTGACTTCATCGCAATACTACTGCAGTCATGTCATTTATTTTCGCTTAGTCGATCACGCCCAGACAACTCGTTGCACCGCTTTACATCATTTACCGTGGTGCGCTTAAATTCAAATGCGCCAACCCGTGACGGGCTTTTAGCTGGGGCGCGAAAATGTGTGACGTCACGCCTTAATTGCGCAGAAGACCGGATGCGCGCTTTTGCGCAGTATCGAGGGTCAGACGGGTTCATGCTGTTGTATGGTCGAAGCATTTTTAATCTATAACAAGATGATTCCGGCCGCCGAATGTTTTTGGCAAGCCATAACTAGCCCGATTAATTCGAAAATAATTAGCGTAACCAGTCTATGCTTTTCTTCCGCCCTTTTTGTTTCCCTGCTTGCAACGGGTTTAACATTTTTTCACCATACATCTGTCCATTTTACGCGTTTCCTATATAATGCATTTATTTGGTATAGGTTCTGTTTTGACTCATCGTTGTAAAATGGTAACCCACGCATCTTGTACTAACTTTAGCACAGGGATTTAATGTGGTAAACGTGTAGGTGGTTTGCCAGTATTCAAAGCGTATGACACCTAAACCTGCAACGATAAGTCACGCGAGCGTACCGTAAAACATTCGAGTTATTCTGAAAGCGCAAACTTTAATAAAGACACAATTCAAAAGAAAAACGAACACAACAATACTTTGAAAGGATATTAAACTTTTAGATGCACAATCGTAACATGTCATGTAGATCAATTAAATCTTTATCGTTGAGAAAAATCCCAAACCGCATACAGTTGCCATTTTTACAGCAAACCCATATTGCCAAGTCAAACATTATGCCCGGGACAAGGCACACCCCCTTACACACGCACATACATACAATTACATGCACCTATTTACCAATCTACACACACACACAAACACAAACTCAACAAAATCCGATAAAAACTTTTATCTTCGCCTTTCTTCATCCATCCAATCCACCCGAAGACGACGAGCGCGATAGGGGGAGTTTCGCGCAGTTCCTGGAGCGCGGTTTCAGCTTCGACGTCCACCTGCCCCCCACCAGCCCCCGAAGCCCCTCGGTGCAAGACAGCTCCGTGTTTTTCGCCGGTCCGTATCCTATAGTGCTCCGCGCACGCGCGCACATTTGCATGAGTTGCGATCGATCGCAAAGACGCGGACCAGCCGTGTTGTATATAATTCGCATGTGTTTTTGATTCGGCAGTTTGGCGAACTCGCTCTTTTGCAGTTTTTTTTTTTTGTAATTTGATGCAAGAGTTTGCAGTAGATACCAAGTTGCATTGGTTACAATTTTGGGCATGTCTGATAACATTGGATGGAAACCGAACCCGGATCCGGATCCCAAATACCAGCCGGCGTTATCGTAATCGTACAAAACTAAGTTTCTAACAAAAATCCAGTATTAACAATTAATGTTAACTTGGCTTCCTAACGGTCAAGCAATTGTTTGCAAAATAACCTGGTTGACATAGCCTTTTTAGTTTTAATTTCAGTAGCTCGGTTTAATAACGCCATGTTTTGCCAGATCCGCTATGGGTAGCACAAAATCACCAAATATCATCCTAGTTACAATTATGCTGTAGTGGCTGTAAACTTTTTTTCAATTGTTCGCAAACATCGTTCGCTAATCAAAGGCAATTAATTACGCAATGGACAATCAATAATTGACAAAAAAGCATTCACCAAGTAAACGTATTGTGAAATCAGTGTTGTAAACAAGTCATTTTGAAATGACTAAAGTCCTAGTCAAGTCATTTGACTCAATGACTTAAGTCTCAGTCAAGTCATTTTGCTTAATGACTGAAGTTCAAGTCAAGTCATTTGTCTAAAAGACTTAAGTAAAGGGAAGTCACAGAGACAAATAAATAGTAGCACTGTGCATGCTGTGTGGCGTCTGCCAACTTTACCTAGGTCACCACCCTGGTGCCAGACAATGCGGTAACCGAAACAAGACCACTGATACTGTTTCGCCAAAATTACGTGCACGCTTTCTAAATGCATTTCCGCCCCGTCACGAATTTTCGAGGAAATGTGCCGCGCCATGCTGCCATATTACCGCGCTGCCGCAAATTTTACAATTTAACACAGCGACGCAAATCGGGGTTTCGTGATTGCTCTTGATGGCGTTATGCCAACAACATTGCGCTCCTGTTCTTTTAGCGTGGTCTCACAACGTATTTTATTTTTTTTGCAGCCTCCCCAGATTCGAAATCTCCACTACTTACCCCAGGACGACGAATTTATCACTTGGTAAGTAAATGAAATTGTTATTTTTGGGCCATGTAAAATTCTTAGGGTAAAATTCTCTCTAAATTCCGCTAGGGGGCCCCCTTTTTCAAGGGGGCTTTAAACATTTTGAAAAATAATAAATAAGATTGCCATTGTATTTGTATCAGTCTAACTACCGGTTACTGTATAAACCAGTTTTTGAATTGAAATGACGTTTTTATTTTTTTTAAAATAGTTAAAAAAAATAGGGGGGCCATTAATTTCTCAAAATTTTCAAAGGGGGCCACGGTGTAAATAAGGTTGGGAACCCCTGTTCTAAAAAGCGCCTTTTATTTTTCCGTACAGTATATTCAAATAAATAATTGAAAATAATTACAAATATGTGTACTGCTGTTATTAAACATTCCAATTGACGTGCAGAACCGCTGCATATAGGTTACCGAATCCGTTTGGTTTCCCAAATGTATTCCTGTTCGCGTATCAATTGCTTGCAATCGATTGAACAACGAATTAGTGCCGTCTTTTCCCGCCGCTTCTTAGTGACAGACGTCGCCGGACGTTTAGAAATCGAGTACGCCAAATCAATATTTCGGTAAGAAATTAAACGAAAGCGTTCGTTTGATTTGAGAGACGCCCATTGAAATGTCGAGTCAAAAGCGACAAATGTTGGCGTCACATTAAAACACAATTGTTTAGACTTTTTATATTAATATATATTCAAGTCGCCCCTTTTTGCGCCCCTAGAAAAAAATTATCTGGAATTAATACAATTTTAGTGGTTACGCCAGCCTACAACATATCCAGCCGAAGAACTTTGGGACATTTTGCTTGGTCTCCATGACTTGACTATACTATACGTATGGCTAAGCCGTACACACTTTTACATAAAGCACATATGCTGAGTATTTTTTGTATATTCAAGTGGTCCTTGAATCCTCCGTCTTTAGATCCACCCGCGTGATGACGACTCGGCCAACGGCTTCACTGAAACGGATGAGAACCAGAGCGGTGGACGGAAGACCAAGGCGCTCATCGACAACCTGATGAACCGACCCTTCCAGGAAATGTACCTCACCAGGATGGTCCGCTCCAAGGTAGAAACCATTATACATTGTATATTTTAAATTGGGAGAATTTGTGTTGCTGATCCATAACAGCGTCTAAGGCTTGGAGTTGGGACACGCATTTTACTATGCTGATTGTGCGTGTCTCAAGAGCGAAAATGTATGCCGTTTTTAGAGCATAATGGTTGGATGTTGTAGTAGGACTCAATAAGAATATAAAAGCCCATACAAAAGTAGGTATCATTTTGAACGTTTCGAAAAACTCTTTATTCATTTTCAACATAGAGCTATATATACCTACTTCTGTATGGGCTTTGATATTCTTATTATGCCGTTTTTGTTCGGTGCGATCGAATCAGATTTCAAGTTGACCAGAGTTGTATTTTTTATTGTTTGACAAACCGGGCACTTTTTGGCAAACAACATTCAACGTTAACCAACAGCTGTAGTAACTTCACGGCGCTCGGTGATGCACGTAAATGATGACAAATAGGAATTTATTCATAGAAAATAGTAGCACACCGCAACGAAAATTATTTTCGGTTACTTTTTCTTTCCTTGGTTAATTGATAGTAGGTTTCCCGCTCAAAGGTCACTAAAGCGTCGTATATATGTAACTTTTCTGGTGCATGTTCTAACCCTAAATAATAATTCCAGTTATCATCGACCCACCTGACGCTAGGGCAGGCATGGCGACAACCTTTTTAGCTTGGTGTTTTACCTCTCTGCAAGTTTTATTATCCCTGTTGGTAATTGTGTTTTTTGGCTTTCTGCATTCAGCACTCGTATCTCGGAGACAATTCCCTGTGCTTGATTGCGCAAAATCCATGTGCAGAAATGTGTTATCATGCAAATGGGGAGCACCAAATAACGTTAACAAAGCGACCCACAAAGCACAAAGCACTCAGTTACTTGCCTAAAAACGCATTGCTTTTGTTCGTTGCGACATGGTACAAAAAAAAAAATGATGGCAAGGTAATACAAACACTTAGTGAAATACTTTATACTTTCATAAAGAATACAATTATACCTCGGATTTGAAACAAGGTAGATTTACTGGAATGTGTGATAGGTCAATTTGTGACCTGCGAGCCTAGTGTATGGCAGGGGTAAAGCAGACATGGAAACACTGTATGAAAAAAAAACGTGCAAGCGCATGCAGTACTGGACCCACTGACGCCCGCTTTCCTTCACAGACTACTTTGCAGCAGTACGTCGACGACGTCTTTCGCGCCATCCTGTGTCCGAAGCCGCTGCCGACGCCGGTTCGCTACTTCTTCCAGTTTCTGGATCGCGAGGCGGAAAAGCACAGAGTGAACGAGGCGGAAGTCATTCACATCTGGAAGACCAACAGGTAAACAGACCCGCGCTATACTGCTGTTGTTGCTTGTTGCCGGGTTTTGAGAAAGGCGTTCAATCGGGCACCAATCGAGTCGGCATTTTGTACTAGCAATATGCCAACAATGCTGTAGTATTGGATTGTTTGGTTTTTAAAGACTGTAATCGGGTTTTGAAGTAATATTTAGCTACTCTTTTATAGTCCGCAGGCCGACCGCCACCCTGTAACTGACCGTTTTAACAACATTTGGAATTGCTTTTCTTAAAAGCCTTTACTTTTTAAGTACTTTTTTTCTTGCAATAATTATGTACCTTTTACAAAAAAGCTTTACTTATTTTAGTTCCTAACTGTTTTAGGAAACATCGCATTCATAAAAACGCAATATCACAAACCCCCTGTGATTTTAAACAATCTATAAGGACGAGATGAAGTATTTATCGGAGAGTTTTTTTTTAGCTATTGCGGTTATGGCTGCACCCTAGCCAAGGGTTACTCAACCGTGGCTCACGGGAAGTCGATAACCACTGCCCTGGCTCAAACGACCAAAATCGAAAACAAACAATGTCAACCCTCCACACACGTATAGTAATAACAGCAGTCAGCTGAAAGAGCTTTTATAATTGTTCTGAACTTCCGTGCAGCCTGCTGCTTCGCTACTGGGTGAACGTACTCAAGAACCCCGAGTTCCTTTTCGACACAAACAAGACGGCGATCGTGGACAGCTGCCTGAACGTTATAACCCAGGCCTTCATGGACGCCTGCACCACCACTCACCGCAAGCTGGGTCACGTGAGTCGCTCTTTCCTTGCGTGTTTTGCACTTGGTCAAGCCGCCGTCTCTGCTTTTTTAACGCTTTGTGAACGAACTAAGCAAATTGTGTTTTAAACGCCTTTTTTTCTGAAGGTTTATTAAGGAACGCTTTTCGCAAAATAAAATGATCAAAGTGACTTTCCGATTAAACTAATGAGGTTGAGTTATATTTGACTTGCCAAGTTTGAGGCGAAACCTTTGATTTTTGACTATCTTAAGTAATTTATTCTATTTGTGCAGGATTCTCCCTCCAACAAACTGCTGTACGCCAAAGACGCCGAAACCTACAAAGTAATGGTCAAAGAGTAAGTCTCTTTAAACACTTGTAGTACCACTTTTAAATTTAAACTGAAGCAATGAATCACAATTCCTGTTGTTTATAGGTTCTTCGTTAATGTTTCAAACACAGAGAAGCTTGGTGAAGAAGACATGAACGCCATATTGCGTGAACGATCAAAGGTAAAATTAATAGCACAGTCACGACTGAATGGTATTATATTTGTTTCCATATCCGCCTTGCGTCGATTATTACAACGGTGTGGGTCGCATCGCAATCGGTGACTCATAATTACAATCATTTCAAGTCTCGTGGCTGGTCTGTGCGTTTGGTAAAACTCACTTCGGAGACTTCTGAACATGAATACAATATAGATTAGTCACAAAATCGAAAAAAAGTGTGCGTTTTACTATTTTTTCTACCTATCCAACGGTAGTATTTCAAACGGTATTAAATATTTCAAGCTCTTTAGGCTGTCTGCCCCTTTTATGATGCCCGAAAGGTGTGCACTGTACAGCACACCCTAGTGATCTCATCTATTGAACTAAGGAACTATAAATAGTCCATGGTGACCTATTGATTGTGTTGACAACATAATTTTGTGGTAACTATTCCTTCTAGACAGCAACTATTCTTCCTGTTACCTTTCATGTTTATTTTTGCAATACAGAAGTACGGAAATCAGCTGAACGAGCAAGCGGCCGCGCAACTTCTGGCGTCCCACCTTCTCAAGTATCGCGAGCAGGTTAGAGATTCAATTGATTTTAGTTTCCTGATCCACTTTAACTTTGCTTCAGAACGCTGTTAAATGACGATTTTACACCACAATACAATGTTAAGTATATCTTTCGAATACATGTGCTCCGTCAGACTAGATTCTATGACGTAATGGCAGTATTGTAATGACTTAAGTCTCTTGGGCAAAATGACTTAACTTGACTTAAGTCTTTTAGACAAATGACTTGACTTGACTTGGCTTAAGTCTTTAAGACAAATGACTTCAGTTGAAATTAAGTGTTTTCATTAAGCATTATTTAAAATTGGGTTATTATCCTATTTTTTGCACATAAAACAAATTTCTCTCTATTTGGTATTGTTTAGCTAAGACTTTGCTCATAATAGGACCAATTTACCCAATTTGAATAGCTTAACATGTTTAACCGCCTGCATATTTACTCTAAACGCCACCTTGTAAAAATGGCGTCGCTCTAAGTCACTTAAATGTCAACATTGACAATTATGTCGTTTTACAACGTTCCACGTGCTTTGCAGGTTGTGGACGGTTTCAAGCCCTAGTTAACTGCCCGCATACTCACTCAAATCACCACAATGTAAAAATGTGCTGGTCGCCAAGTCGTTTTTTTGCATTGACAATTCGTCGTTTTTAATGTTCCACATGCCTTGCAGGTTGTGGACGGTTTGCGAGACAGCGGCAAAGATTCCTACGCCAAGGCAATCGAGTCGATCTGTCAGCGACTGGGCGAACGGAGCTCGATCACCACCGTTGTGTGACGTCACACTCTGCTGGACACTGGTCAGAGGTCGGCGGCGGGATCAAGCTACTCAGGGATGCGCACTCTTGGCGAAATCGCCACGGTCCCTCTGTCCGAACGGGTAAAAAATGTGCGAGGGATTGTACGCTGTACTGTTTCACGACGTTTTACGTACTTTGCATTGCTTTTTTATGATTTTAACCACAAAGTTTCAAAAGAGTAAACAAAGCAAGATGTTGCGGTGTTTAAAAAGATTGCAGAATCGATGTTTTGGGTAACATAGACAAATTTCAAATAGAAATATACATAATAATAAACCATCTAAAAAACTGTGTTTTGAATTCTATGTTAAAACAAATAAGCTTACATTTTAAGCTTTCCAATAAACTTACATAAGAGTTTTTTGGGGGTCTTATAAATCGTCACTGTGCTTTGTAGGGAAATAGTAAGGTTTTTAATTCTCTGCACAGTTGTCATTGGTATATCTTAGAAGGTAGGGAATAACCCCCTGGGCTATGCAGAAAAAGTCTGAAGTTGAAAAATACAGTTAATCATCGATCGTTGTATTTTAAATATTATAGTGTGTGTTTTTAATCGTTAAAAATACGTTTGTTTATTTTTCGTTAACGAAATCGTGAAAAGTGTTTTTGTGTCGTTTGGCATTTTAAGTATAAACCCTGACGAACGATGTCTGACAACGTCCGCATTTTTGTATCATTGTTTAAATACGTTTTGTTTGTAATCGTGAGATTCCTGATTTTGCAATATATAGTTACCACACGAAAATCGTTTGCATTTTATACGCCTTTCCACGCTGCCTATTACATCTGCAGACTGTCATGTCGCGTTGTTTTTCTGTTCCAAATAAAAATACCCTCCTAAACCGAAGGCGGCAAGTTGTTTTTTGGAGAGAGCTTCGTCTAAGTTTGGCGAATTCGTAATCAATTTTAAATTCTTTAGCTGATGATGCTTGTATAGATAGCAAAAAGTTGTGAATCACAACCAGTTGTTACGTTGGCAGCCGTGTGTTCCGAATTTATTTCTAACGGATTCAATTAATTACTATGGTAAGTTCTTTAGTAAATTTTGCAGCTGTTTTAAGCTTTTACTTGGATTTTTATTTCTATAGGCCTATTAGCTAAAATAGCGTTTTATCTGGTGCCGCATGTTAAAGCTAAATAATAATTTAAAGTCTTTTCTGTAGTGTTGTAAAGAAGCGTTCAAACTTTTCTGAAGATTGCTGAAAGCAAATCAATCAGCAACTGGCACTTGACTGAGGTTTCTATTTTTTCACTGTTGCGTAAGTCTGAAATTCGACCTGAAACAACCTGATTTGCGCTAATGATCCAGTTTATAGCCAATGCTTCAAGCAAGAGCTAACTCAGAATAAGCGCATACCTTGTTGAAAAGTGTTGTGTCACGATGCAGAGTTTCAGACGATGGTTTATTGCGGATCTGCGTTTTCTAAAGGGGGGCAGGTACAACTAAAAAGCACTTAGTTTCCGTTTCATCTTAAATTTATTTTCTGCTGACAAACTGCTTGCGAAGCGTTTTCAGCTTGCGTCACGGTCTTTACATGCGCGATCAACCTTTGAAGAGACACTGAAATCGAGGCCACAAAAGTCGGTTTTCGAGGATTGCCGCAACAGTTGAGCTACTGGGCAGAACAGCATGCGGGCCGCGCAAGTTAAAAAGTGTTGTCCACTTCTAAGCGCGATGTATTTATTATTTCTGAGTGATAGAATTTTCTGTTGAATTTATATTTTCAAGCAGTGTAATTCCGTTTGGTTGAATTCATTTTTGTCACGTAACCAATCTCTCTGTTTGTCTATTTTAATGCGACAGCAGATTAACTTCGGCTGTGCAAAATGGGACATCTTGCAAAATTTCTGGTAGCTGCCATCATAGTCGGAGCCCTTGCCAATTACTGCGAGGCCAAGGACAGGATTTACTATCTTGCAATCAAAGAAATTATTTGGGATTACGCGCCTTCTGGATTGAACGTGTACACTGGCAATAAGCTGGACTACGAAAAGTAAGTGTTTTTTCGACGCCCAACAGACTGCAAAAGTTGTGAAGGAATATATACATTTTGTGCGATTGACAATTAATTTATCTATTTTCATTTATAGCAATTTGTATATCGCCCGTAGATTCGCTATGCCATTGCTTAAATAGCAGAAATCTCCAACGAAAGCATAAGGGCAATACTACAATAATGGCGAGTAAGAAAATTTATATTAAAACTTAGCAAAAACTTAAAATGGGAAAATAGAATATTATGTAACAAAACTTCTAAAAAAATAAGAACGACGTTTTTTTTGAAAAAAAACTTTACATTGTCGTTATCTTGTTTGTTGTATAACAGGATTGCTAGAATCTACAGCAACATGTACATTGGGAAGAAATACAAGAAGGCCGTATATCGGCGCTATACCGACAACACGTTCACCACAGAAATTCCGCACGACCCCAATCTGGGATATATGGGGCCGACCATTAGAGCTGAGGTGGGACAAGTGCTTTTATTTTATCGTTGTAAAAGTTGACTTTTAATAATTGCGGTGTTGTGGCTCTTGGTGAGCTTGTTTATTCTCGAGATGCGCCGTAGAATGTCTTCACACTCAAATGAATTGTAAAATTTAACACACTTTATAAAACATTTTTAGTGTATCTGAATTCGCCCCTAAAACAATTGCCTGAAAGCATTACAGTTGGTTTTACTATAAAGTAGCCACAGTTCCGCCGCGCCGTAAAAATGATAATTTGTCGAACTGAAATATAACAAGAAAAAAAGGCATAACGTTCTACTAGTTTTGCCAGTGAAACAAGCGTTTAAATTTCAAAAGTTGTGCTTGTGTCTATTTTACTTTTGTTTCGTAGGTCTACCAATATTTTATTAGGGTTGAGTTGCTATTAATTTATACAAAAACCTATTTGATTATTACTTGTGGAAAATGAAATATGCATAGTTATATTTCAAAACCCAGGCGATACCGCTTGCGAAAAGCGCATGTACTTTTATATACATTTTACTGCAAAGGGTTGTCATCGTTTTTTTTTCAAGAAACAAACAAACAAACATCGATCGTTTATTCCTCTTAATGCTAACGTTTGTAATATTACTGACCAATGCGCAAAACACTTTATTTCCCCCGATATAAACATAAACGAAAGAGCCACAGTGTAAAAAAGGTTGGGAACCCCTGCTCCAAGGTATACTTTATATGTCAAAATCGATCAGCATATATGCCCTCACGGTCCATTCGTGGCAAGTCGGCGACCAAATCCTAGTCCATGTCCATATTTTTAAGACGCAGTATATAAACCCGCAAGCCACTCAACCTCATGGCATCTGACCGATCCGCCTTTTGTGAGCGCGATAAGCCGTAATTTAGCGTATTTCTTAGACAAAGTACTCCCAAAAGGCTAAGGTAACGCCAGGTCGTTTTTACCATTCATTTTGCGCAGGTTGGCGACCGAATCCTAGTCCACCTTTTCAACAACGCGTCACGCAACTTTACCGTACATCCGCATGGAGTATTCTACACGAAGGCAAACGAGGGCGCCCGCTACTTCGACAACGACACGCAGCACCTGGACGATGGTGTTCCGCCGGGTGGCCGCTACACCTACGAGTGGGAAGTGCTTGAAGCGTAAGTACCGACTGCTCTGATTTGTACTGTCACGGGTTAACTGTTTACTGATTTGTGCTCGCTTTGTAATTTATCGCTGTGACTACGACAACGCTTTGCCTTCCCTAATGGTGTTTAAGTACACGGTAAAACCAGTTAAAAGTCATAAAACTTATTGCGCTGCGAAGCAATAATCTACCAGCATAGCAAGTTCGAAGGGCCAGTCTGTTATTATTAGTTGCTATTTATTCCGCTTCATAATTTAATATCGCGGCAACAGTTTGCACACCTTTTCGATGCGCCGTATGATTCGGTTTCGCGAGTATTTTATTTTAGTCGAAACATGCATAGGATGACAATGACGTATGTAGGAGTAATGAAAGACCCTTACAAACACCGCATTGTATGCATGTCTTTTTGTAATAGGCCTACATATATAGTTGTGTCCCAAATTACACAGCTATAGAACCTTTATAAAACATCTGGAGTCTATGGTCAGGTCCAATATAGTTCCATGTGGGTAAAGGCCCGGAATCTTGGTAGTCACAAATTGAAATTACACTCACTCATGGGGCTTGGGTCGAAATCAGGTTCATATTAGTCACTCTTTAGTCTATGCTTATATAACGTCGTTGAAAAGCTCATATGCCACTTTTTGTGTGAAGTGATGTTCTTTAAATGCTTTACCGTCTTACTAAGTACATCTTAAAGCTTTAATTCCAAATTAGAGTAAGTTCATTTTTCGTATTTTAGTGCTAAGTAATGCTTGTTGCGCGATCCACGTAGTTTTAAGCCTTTAAAAAAGAGTTTTACAAACAAACACAAATAACAAGTGCGCCATCCTAATAACTTATTTTGTTGGAAACTGAAAGGAGTAAAATTCTAAGTTTACCGCGGAAATTTCCTGCGTATAGGTGTCGACAGCAATACAGAATATCTTCGAAAAAACATCTATCGTCACGATGTTATTAACAAGGTTCCCATCAACCGAAGAAATTTTGATAAAATTCCAACATTTCGGTGAATCCCTCTGTCTAGCTCTCATTCCTTATAAATACTCTCATTCCATACAAAAATTACCGCCGGTTTGGGTAAAAAAAATTGTATTCCCGAGATAACCACCTTCCCCCTAAAATTGATTGATGTCTGGCCCAGTTCGTTTAACGTCTAAATTTTTAACATTTTTTAACGCTTGGTCGTCTTTTTAGGTTCGTACAGGACTGTAAAACTACGTAACTATTTTTATCCACTGTAAACTTATGAGTAGGCTACCCAGTTGACAACTATTCAATAAAATGGTGGTATTCTAAAACCAATTAAATATTATCAAATGCAGATACGGCCCGGCAAAAGATGACCCTAACTGCATGACCTGGGCCTACCATTCGCACACGCATTCACCAGTCGACATCAACTCAGGCCTAATCGGTGCATTGCTAGTCTGCAGAAAAGGTATATATAGTCAAAGAGAGATATTTCGTCGATTTAGTTTTAAGATTAAAGGTAGGACGTAATTTAGGTATGTTGTTCGGAGGAACCGAAATAGGCCTCTTTGTTGAAATTTTCTAAAAATGTATTTTTTTTTAATTTTCGGTAATGTAGTGTTTTAAGTGAATGAGTAAGTTTGTCGAAAGTCCTAACTTTTGAGAAAAAATATACGCTGCTTATCAATTTAATTTTTTGACGACCCTGTGGTTACTTTTCCGAAGTACGGGAAAACACTTATTTTATTGTTTTCCACAAAATGTGCCTTGAATTCTGAGAAAAAATAAGGTTGAGTCGCAATCCTACATGTTACGGTGTTTTGGTATTGCGCAACGCACAAGCACGGTAGATTCTCGTCGAAGCGACACAGATTAAACATTTGGTAAACAATTCTGGCTCCTGGAGTGTTGTTGTCACGCATGATTGCAATTCGGCCAACAGGCACTTACAACGACGACGAAACGCGAACGGACGTCGATCACGAGTTTGTCGCCATGTTCTTCATTGCACACGAGCGTGAAACCTGGTACTTCTGGGAGAACTTGGACGTAAGTTGCGCAAATTTGTTCAGCTCAAAGTTTAATACAAACGGCTTCACAGCCTTTGAATGAAAACCGAGTCACATAGAAAGCGTACTTTGATATTTTAAGCTGGTCATATTTTACTAATTATTCAACCTTATGACTAAAACTTGGTAGCCTTAAGCACATCTCTCTTAAAACTGCTAGTTGGACATTCTGATGAAGTCCAAGGTGTGGATAAAATCAAACACAGCTGACCAGCGTTTGTTAAAAAATAATTTTACTTCTGGCCCAATATATCTAAAACAAAAACCCTCAATTCGTTTGTCGTTTACCAGTCACAAAAGGTCGATAGCGGTTTATGCCCAAGGTTGTTTTTGTTCCGTTGCGAAAAGAAGTAAACTTGTTAATCTAACACAGTTCTTCAAACAGCCTCAACCTCTTTGTTGCTTTTGCACAGCTATTCATGCCGAACCAAACGGTGGACATCAAGGAGAAGTACTTCAAGAAGGGTAACAAAATGCACGCGGTTAACGGCTACATGTACAGCAACACGCCAGGCTACCAGGTGTGCCAGGGCGACACCATCAGCTGGCAGATGATCGGTATGGGCTCCAACCGGGACCTGCACCCCATCCATTTCCAAGGACAAACGGTAGCCTACTGGGTTTAATGCGAGTAGATATGAGCATCATTCTAAGATAATTACCTTTGCAAAAATAATTTTAAATCTGAAGTATTGCGATCCGTCTCGATATCGGAGCTTGAAAACTAGACCTAAAAACCAAACAAAAATTTCACACCATTAAAAGCGCTATTCAATGTTACAAAATAAAATCATTAAGATAATGTAAGCAAAATCATTTAGTTTAACGTTTTTTAACCAAGTAGTGTTTAAGACAATGCGGCTGCGTCTTTCGATAAAAATATAGTACCGTAATCGAGAAAAGGACCCATAAACTGTATTTAGTAATTTCGCTCAAAACAGTCGTTTAAAAGATGCCATTGCAAAAGGCAAGTAAGTATATCACAGTGTCGCAATAGAGGAAGCAAAACGTTAAGACAAGCGGCAATATTGATGTATTTTTTCCACAGCTGCTGCGTCACCATCATCGAAAAGACTCCTTCATTTTGATCCCGGCCACGCTAGTGACGTCAACAATGAAGGCGGACAATCCAGGACGATGGATGATCGCTTGCCAACTGTACAGTCATTTCACCGGTAAGTTGTCATCCTACTAAAACTGTGTTTTTACATTTTATACAAGAGGCAGCAAAGTTACCAAGTTAAATTACGAATCACTTGACCACAATGGCGTAGGTTGATGACAAGTAAAAACTAGGGAAAAGCACAGATATTGATGTGGAAACTTGTAAAAATGTTGGAAATTAAGAAATTTCATTTTAAGATATCTATTACGTATGGCACAAAAGCTGTTAGATTTTAGTGATCTAAAACAGTTTTGTAACTTATATCACGTGCAGGAACTTGACTAAAAACTGGAATTAAATCTTCCAAGGCGCGACGCGTTCATATCGTGTGCCTATAGGTTAAGGTCCGATTGGAGTGCTATCCCATTTTTTTTTTTTGGGGGGGGGGGACTTTCCTTAACAAAACTGTCAACGGTATATCGGTGCTGGATTATAAATCCAATTCCTATTACCGCCCAAGCTCGACATTAAACGCTTTTGCCGCTATACGCTGCCCAACATTTTACATCGATAACATACCAATCTGTTCGTTGTTTGCCAGAGGGCATGACCGCCTTGCTTGAAGTGGACGCAACATGCCGCAAGCCTTCCTCGCCCCTCCCTTCCGACAGCTTGACCGGCGAGACGAGGAGGTACTACGTGGCAGCGGAGGAGGTGCTGTGGGATTACGGACCAAGCGGTCTCAACACCGTTACTGGGGAACCACTGGACCTTCCCGGAACGTGAGTCTGGCGCTTAATACGATTAGGGTAATTTCGGACGCCTTTAGTTGCAGTTATATTGCCCTGAAGAAGATTGCCCGAATAGGTGGTCGAAACGTTGGCACTTTAACCAAATTTTGCCGGAAGAACCATATTGTACAATTGAAACAATGCCTGGCAGCAACAGCATACTCATAAAATGTATTTATATTTCTACTTTTTAAATGTTTGGTTCTGAGCTTGGTTTGAGCGTCAATGTTCCAGCTTACCTAAATTCAATCAAACGTCCATTTCAACCCAAAATATGACTTGATTTTATTCTACCTATATACAATGGGAAAGGTTTACGTTTTACTATTTTAACAGCCCAAAAAAAACAAATTAATAACGCCAGTCAAACCAATGCCTTGTGATTCTTTGCTTTATAAACGCCTTTGCATATAAACATTTTTAACACTTGGAACGCTGTTAAAGAAGTGCCCGATACCTCGTCTACCGATATTATAGAACTATGAAGTACCCCTGTGCGATATGTTGCAAACACTTGTCTGAATTAAAACAATATATGGATAACTCCTGATAGATTGTATTATGCGAATTAGCCTCACTTGTGAGCATTTTAGCAGTTAAACTGTAGTCTATATGCATTGCCTCACTAAAACCATTTTTTATTACCGTATATAATATGTCTATAAAATTTTAATACAATACCCGCGATTCCCCAAATGTAAACTCCCGCTTTTGCACAACATTGAATTGTGGCTATAAAACAGCCTGTACAAAAAGAAAACAAAACTCTTAAATGGCGGTTTGTGTCTTTTTTCCCCAGTGATTCGGCCACCTTTTTCGAGACCGGCCCGCACCGCATCGGCGGCGTTTACAAGAAGGCCGTGTTTCGCGGGTACACGTCCGACTCCTTCGCCGACCCATCTCCGCATCCCGAGGACATGGGTATCCTTGGCCCGGTTATTGCTGGAGAAATCGGCGACACCCTTCAAGTCACCTTTAAGAACAAAGCGGGGAGTCACGTATGTAAACTTGTCGTTATGTTTATTGGCTTTACAGAAGTCTGAACAAAGTGCTATATATGTTTTGAATATTATACGTTCTTGAAATGTCTAAATACGAATGAAATTACTTCTTAAAGTTTGTTATTTCTTCCCGAATTAGGTTATAACGTTCTTGCAAAGTGACCAAAGTGAGGCGTATTAGAAATATTAAAGCCCATACAGAAGTATATAAGTTATTATTTTGAACGTTTCGAACTCTTTATTCATTTTCAACATGACTTTTGTGCCTTTAGGCTTTTAACGTGGAACCTCATGGTGTTTACTTCTCCGAAGCCTACGCCGTGTTGCCGAACATGAAGCACACATACACATGGTAAGACTTACCATTGGAGAAAAGTAAAAGCTAAAATATGCTTATGTAGCCTACTTCTGGTAAAAGCAACAAAAACATAAACACATAGTACGTATAGGCTAACTAATTATACTATGACAAGCTATGTAGTGCAAAATGTTTAAACGCACGTATAAACACATTTCCCACTTGCTTGGTTGGTCATAGTCACTGATTTGAAATCAATTAAATTACCGTGTTTTATTTGTGACATAACCATAGTTGCCATTCTAGATTATTTTAATCTAGATTTAGATGTTTTGGTTTGAATCTAGATGTAGTATTGTACAATCTAGATGTTAGATGCTTTTTTAGATTTTTATTAAAAAATATTGTATAATCTAAATTAGTGACAGATTCGCTATTGACGATAAATATTTCAGTAATTTCAAAAGTTGTTTTTTGCAAATTGAAAAAAAAAGATGAGATATAAAATCGAAATTTCAGTAACTCGTCATGTTCAGTAAAATGTTTTATAAAGCAGAAATCTTAAATCTAAAGCATCAAGCAAGTCCCTTTATGCAACTTTATACGGCATTAAGCCAACGCCTCAGGCGTTGATTAAGCTTTTATGTTGATTTTTTGTCCAAAAGTATTGAATATTTTCAAAAATCTCTTTAGATTATTTTTTTAGATTTCTCCATAAAAATCTAGATGTTTTTAGATTATTTTTTTGGTAAATCTAGATGATTACTGTGAGAAAAAAATGGCAACTATGGACATAACAACTTTATTCGATTTCAGTTGTCAAATAAAACGCTTGGGCCATATTTGTTGTCGGGAAACTATGATAGGCTATGTTTAAGTGGCATTTGGACAACATTTTGGGCAAAAAAATCTACGCCAAAGTTCAATAGTCTCAACTTAATTTTGTGATCTAAACCCTTTTTTGAAATTAGTAAATTCACTTTGATATGGTTGCTACTGGAACTGTTTTGTAAACGATTTGCATTAAACATGGACATTAATGACTTCATTTGCGCTGTCGTTCCACCATTTCGCTCTCGATCGATAATAATCTATGACATCACTAAAGCAACATGTTATAATCACTAACACACATTATTTCGAACCTTGTCCCACTCAGTTCAGAATGAAAATTGAAAATCACTTTTTGCTAGCTTTTCATTGCCACTGAAAATGTTTCACTAATGTTGCAACTTTACTAAGTCATCACAAAAACGACTTGTGAGCATCCCCATTAATTTTATTCAGGACCTTACCCGACTCGGTTTCTCCTGGTGACAACGATCCTGACTGCATCACCTACCTCTACACTTCCTCGTTAGAGTACATCTCCGACTCTAACTCGGGATTGGTCGGTCCACTCGTGGTTTGCAAGAGAGGCAAGTAAACCCCGAAACCGTATGAGAAACACAAAACCAACGATACGCAGAATACGAAATAGACGTTGACATTCCAAGCGGTAGGAAGACTGCCATTTACTTTGATTTAAAGTTTAAAACCCTTCGCTAAAAAGTAAAACACCGTCATATTAAAGAAAAACACCTGTCAGATATTAAATGTAAAAAATTTAAAATGTAGATGAAAACACCTGTCAAATATCAAATATAAAAATATCAAAGGTAAATGAAAATATCTGTCAAATATCCAATAAAACGTATTTAAGCCAAAGTTTGGTAACATTAAAAAAGCATCAAATTTGTAGTAGGCCTACCGTTAACGTATTAAAACTGAAACATTTTCAGTTATAACTTATGTTAATGTTGACTCAAACTACCTTTCACCCACATTTTAGTTATCCCCTCCCAAATGTTATTCGCTGTTTACAACAGTTTAAGTTAGGAACAAAGAGCGTTTCGAAATTCAAGTAACTTATCGCCCGTATTGGACGTATCGCTCCATTGCAAATCACGCAACATAGTCAGAAACCAGTGTGATATGCAGGAACCCTCGCCGCGTGGATGGCTAAGCGCAACAGGTACTTGATGATGACAGTGTACGACGAAAACAGCAGCTGGTACTTTAAAGAGAACCTGAAGAGGTTCGCCGGAGATCCGGCAGGGACCAACACGAAGAGCTCCGATTTTAAGGAATCCAACATGATGCATTGTAAGTCTAGGGATGTCCAATAATATCGGATCGGCAGTCTGGTAGGATTGACAAACGCCTGATAGTAGGTGGTGTCGGCACCGTTCCTAGTAACAATTTCATGTGTACGTTTAGCCAATCCAACACTATTTCAAGCTGGAAAAAATTATTTTAGTTTTAATATAACAATTCCAAACTGAAATTACTCGCCAAATCAAATTTTGTTAAAATAACATATAAAAGTTTGCATGCCTTTGCGAGTTCTCAATTTTATCTATTTCGTTAGATTAAATCAATTTTTGTATCTGATATTGGTTTACCGTGTAGGGATCCCGTAGGAAAATCAAAATAACTGCAAATTATTTTTATATCTACCGTGCTGTCGCAAAATCGGCGGGTAGAACATTTCCAAACCAAGTGCCATACTTACCTGTCTTGGCGCCTTTTACAACAAATGTATAAAATGGCGATAGTCTAACTTGTACAAACCACTTACAGCTATTAACGGGCGAATGTACGGCAATCTTTTTGGACTGGACATGTGCGTTGACGAGGACACCACTTTCCACCTACTAGCGGTCGGCACAAAGTTCGACATTCACGCCATCAAATTCGACGGAATCAACGTCAGACAAGAGTAAGAGTCCAACAATACATTCCTTAATCAAACGTGATCATGAATAATGTCAGCCTTCGAAGTTTATTATATTCTTAGTAATTTTATACAGAAAAGTTTGCCTTTTTAAGTTTTAATTAGTTAAATACAGCTCTCAGGGGCATAGTTTTTATATTTTATTGTGAGCGACCAACCGTTATTATATTACGAATAACGCCTCGTGCCAAATTTTGCCAGTGTGATGCAGCATCTGTAACCTCACTGTAGACAAGTGGTTCTCCACCTTTTACTACTTGCAGCAAACAAACAATAGAAAACAACTCGCGGCGCACTTTTGTATTATTACATAACAAGCCAATACAATTGCAACTTGATAATGTTGTACTACAAGGTAATAGGTAAATTACCTTAATAACACAAATTATAATAATAGTGTAGGTTATATCTAAGTCCTGTACGCTTGCTTGAATGCCTGTTTTTATAAGTTTCTTTATCACGTCGTAATGCTTTGGTCGTTAAACAAAATCCATGGCTGTGCAGGGATATACCAAATGGAGCGGTCAACCTGTTCCCTCACACTTCGCAAACCATCACGGTTCGACCGACGAACGCTGTAAATGGAATGGTCTACTGCGTTCTCATCGACCATCTCGCTTCCGGGATGTTTGCAGTCTTTGAGGTATTTTGCAAAAGTGACCTGGATTTTTAATAAGCCTCGTCTCGTCACCGAATGACGATAAGGCAACTAATTTAAGAAAAACTTATATTGATACGCATAAGATATATTACAAATAAATACTTATCCCGTCCGAGATACGTGAAAAAGGGTAATAATTATTTTCAGTCATCTGGATCTAGTCAGATTAGTTTTTTATCCCCAACTCTTAACACGAATTTAAAAAGCTCATTTATACATTATTTTTACCTTCTACAGTCTTGGATTTCCATTGAATTTTTATCATCTTGTCAAACAGTAAATTTAATTGTGTTCTAAGTTTGTTGCCCACAATAATCGACGCGATTTATAAATAGGCCTAAAAGTCAATTTCTTGCTGGGTTCGAGTTATTGTGTCGCCCTCGGCGTATTTCACAAATAAATGTCGGATAATATCTGATCGGTGACGATTCCGTATACCAATTGATAATATCAATACTCGTCCAAAACTGGGGTGATATCAGTGCGGATTTGATAGCAAATTAGCTTGTACCTTCAACCATGATTTGCGATCAAACGCGACGTTTACCATCTTAAAAAATCACAGATAACAATCGAAGATAATAGTCTTTCCAACGAAAAGGTAAATTGGTGCCTTACCATTTGAAGACATTGCACTGCACATTTAATTATTTACAATTTTGCTTATTTGACAGTAGTAATGACGTAATTTGATATCAAGTCGGATGGACGTATTTTTGCCCGAAATATAACCTATCGCAATAGAATACAGAGAATCGGACATTCCCAATACCAATAACCTTGTTTTACCGCAGTCCGACGTCTGCAACGAGAAAAGTTTAAAGCCTGGTCGATACACATTTTGCACGCAATCGTTTTAAATTAACAAATAACGCCCACCGCCCCAGACCGATTCCGAGTTCATAAACCGGCCTTACTTGCGTATTCCAATAACATTGTCGCGCCTGCAATGCAGTCCAGTGTCTGCAACAAGGAAGCAGTTGATGAAGCGGAGGAAAGGCAGGAAGCAGTTGAGGAGGACGGAATCACAAGACGCTACTTTATCGCGGCCGAGGAGACGCAGTGGGACTACAGTCCTTCCAAGCTCAACATCGACGGCTCGTCGGTAAACGTCAAGGGAAACCACGGCTACGATTACGCGCATCGAGAACCGGGCAAGACCATCGGTAAGAACCTGCTACTGTTTTTTTTAAGGGGCTCTAGATGACGTTGTACTGGAATGTGGACTAATTGCTTCCCACCAAGCAGTAATTTCTCATCATCAGTTCGATATCCTCGTAACTAAGTAGTCATTTCGCTATACACATTATTTCACATCAGTTCTATATCTTCATAACGAAGTAGTCATTTCGATATTCACATCAGTTCTATGTCCACATAACATAACGAAGTAGTCATTTCGATATACAAATCAGTTCTATATCCACATAACGAAGTAGTTATTTCGATATACAAATCAGTTCTATATCCACATAACGAAGTAGTTATTTCAATATTCACATCAGTTCTATATCTTCATAACGAAGTAGTCATTTCGATATTCACATCAGTTCTATGTCCACATAACATAACAAAGTAGGCGTTTCGATATTCACTTTAGTTGTATATCCTCATAACTAAGTAGTTATTTCGATATTCACATCAGTTCTATGTCCACATAACATAACGAAGTAGTCATTTCGATATACAAATCAGTTCTATATCCACATAACGAAGTAGTTATTTCGATATACAAATCAGTTCTATATCCACATAACGAAGTAGTTATTTCAATATTCACATCAGTTCTATATCTTCATAACGAAGTAGTCATTTCGATATTCACATCAGTTCTATGTCCACATAACATAACAAAGTAGTCGTTTCGATATTCACATCAGTTGTATGTCCACATAACATAACAAAGTAGGCGTTTCGATATTCACTTTAGTTGTATATCCTCATAACTAAGTAGTTATTTCGATATTCACATCAGTTCTATGTCCACATAACATAACGAAGTAGTCATTTCGATATACAAATCAGTTCTATATCCACATAACGAAGTAGTTATTTCGATATACAAATCAGTTCTATATCCACATAACGAAGTAGTCATTTCGATATACAAATCAGTTCTATATCCACATAACGAAGTAGTTATTTCGATATACAAATCAGTTCTATATCCACATAACGAAGTAGTTATTTCAATATTCACATCAGTTCTATATCTTCATAACGAAGTAGTCATTTCGATATTCACATCAGTTCTATGTCCACATAACAAAGTAGTCATTTCGATATGCACATCAGTTCTTAAATCTTATAACAAGGAGTCATTTTGATATAGCGGTATTGTCATAACCAAGTAATAATTTCGATATACTTATAGGTGTGAGTGAATAAAATACATTCCAATCACAAATTTATACTCAGGTTCCACATACATAAAGGCTCTGTACTACCAATACACGGACGACACTTTCACAACGAAAGTTCCAAAAGCAAACCATCTTGGATTCTTGGGTCCAATCATTAAAGCAGAAGTTGGCGATAAAATCTCGGTGGGTAGAAAAGCTTCAAAAATAAAAATAATTTGTCACATTTAAAGCAGTAATATATGATGTTAATCCTACGACCGATGTTATGTTTTTAAAGATTACGTTCTTCAACAAAGCAAAGCGTCCTTACAACATTCACCCCTGGGGAGCGATCGACCCCAACGCCGATAACTTGGACCCAGTTGCTGTCTTACCTGGTGAACGAATGAATTACGAATGGACGGTAGGTTTCCGAGCAATCTGGGTTGATGAAAATTCTCCTAATTTACTGGCAGCAAAATGTATCCATACATTTTTCGTCTAACGTTTAAATGTAAAAAGTGGCCTAGCCTAGAAGGGGCTGTTCATGGTGGGTTCAGTTTGATTGTTCCAATCAAAGCTGCAATATGAAGACCGAAGTTTAAAAACTACTAAGTTCAATTTTGTGGAAAATAAGATTTCGCCAGAAAAGAGTTGTATGGTTGTTAACCAGTGGGCCATGGCTCACTGGTGGGCCATGGAAACTTTTTAGATGGGCCACAGACCAATTTAGAAAAGCTAGATTTATAGAAGAATTTAGTTTTATTTGCGTCACTATACCTAACTTTACAGGAATAATGGCTTGGGGAGGAATTGAGTAGGAATGAAAATGAAACATAAATTTATTGTTATATGCTCCGCTATATTTTGTTCTAAACCTTTTTATAGTTTGTCCATTCATAAAAATTTATTGGATTACAGAATTTTCGTTCAACGAAAATGGGCCACGAAAGAAAAAAGGTTGAAAACCACTGGTCTAAACTCTATGCCATTGTTAGTCTGTGCAAAAATTATCTTAGAAACTACTTTATTTCGGTAAAGCACAGCCGATTTCCCTAATTGCGCAAATTTAAGTAAAAGGGGCTACTTAAGGTATACGTTTCGTTGAAAAAATACATAAGTCTAGATTAATTTATATTTTTTTTGTAAACAAATATATTTTAGGCCACATTAGTGAGTTATATGAATAACACCAATCATAGAAGTTGCAAACCAATCTCGGTAAAATCATGATTTGCAGCAGCTTTGCCAATTTTTAACATCAAATATCTCCAAAGTCGTATTTTCTGAAAAAAGTTGTTTTAACTTACGTCTTTAAATATGAAAGCAACGTTAGAAAAAGTATGTTTCGACACGACGCACAGATCACGACAAAGTTTCTATTTGTAGGTGCCGGAATCGGCGGGGACTAGCGGCGAACAACCAAGTTGCGTGTCGTTCATCTACCTCTCATCAGTTGATAAGCCGATTGACGCCACAGACGGACTGATGGGCCCTTTGCTTGTGTGCCGGAAAGGTTCATATTGACGTATTAGATTATTGGCCATGATCGGACCAATTTGAATAATTTAAGGGTTAATTTTTATGATAAGGACTTGACTTAGCTTTTTAGTTATCCAAAGTGACTTGACTTGAACTTAAGTTCCCTCAAAAATGACTTGGACTTGCAAGGCAACGACAACCATGCGAAACGTAGGAAAAAACAAACAATATTATAGGTTAATAACTTACATAAAATCAATATTAAGCGGTTAATGCCATCTGTTAAGCATTAAATTGGTCTAACTGGTTAAATCTTGTCACCAAACTTCAGATCTGGCTTAACTTGGGGCTTATGCTTAACTAGGGGCCTGATTATAACCCCAATTAAACTTGAATACACATTTATTGCTCTTAGGTTTTTGGAGCATTTCAGTCACAAATCAATATACTATATCCTATATATTAAGTATAGCATAACTATTGACAAGGGCAATTTGTTTTAGGCAACCCAAACGGTATCTTAAATTACTATCGAAGGGTAGCTCAAAGCGTACTTCTGCAATTATACATCCAAAAATTTTCAGTTAGACTTTGTTGCTTCTTTGAAATAACAGAGGACCTCAACATTTTAATAAAAAGAAAATACTCTTGTAATTTGAATCAGTACTGGTATACTAACTGCTATAACGCTCTGAAATGATTTAGTACCATAAATCAGTAATAATAGTTCATCAGTCAATAAATCATGCAACGTAGCACGGGCAATCGGGCATTTTCACCGAGCCCAGTTTGATAGCCAGTTATCGGAACATACAAAACCTGAGCTGATTGTATTCAACATTAACTCTGACGAATGGTTAGGCGGCCTGGACAGCGGCGACATAGACGAGGAGTTCTTCCTCCAGTTCCAAGTGGTCAACGAAAACCTGAGTCACTACATCGACGACAACATCCGGGAATTTATCGGAGTCGAACCGAGCGAATTCGTGCCGGGCAAGAACTTCGAGGAGAGCAATAAAATGAAAGGTGAAGTCTTTGAGCTGATGGCGAATCGTTTTATTTCGATTGTAGATTGTACGTTGCAAAGTCTGACCACCCCGAAAGTAGGGTTATAATGCTTTAGGTTGGTATTCAGCGGTTTTAGTAATTTGGAGATAGTCATACGGCAATCCTTTCACTGAAAAACAGACTTTTGTCGTGCCATTATTCGTAGCAGGCATATCTGACTGTTTTAAGGAACTACACAAGCCAAACAAACTTCCCAACAAGCCATTTAAAAACAACCTACTGTCAGGATCAGTTCGAAAATATATATATCGGACTCTGTAGCCCTGCTTTTCAGTAATAATGCTATCTTATTTCAGTAATTACGTTTTGTTTTTATATTGTATTTGCCTCTCCAGGAATCAACGGGTACCTGTCTCATGTCGATGGACTGAACATGTACAAGGACGACATCGTGCGGTGGCATTTAATCGGTTGGGGAAACGAGAAGGATTATCACTCGGTTCACTTCCACGCCCACACTTATGATGCGATGTGAGTAGCGAATTAAGATAATATTATAGTAATAATATTTAGATTTATGTTTGTTTTATTAAGGTAGATTGTAACGAAACCTCCCTAAAATGTATCCAGAAAATAGTCAGTTTCCAAAGTTAAATATAATTCGTTTTATTTAGTTTTTACCTAAATGTTTTAAGTCATTCTAACAACAATGTAGAACCACAATATCACCCGAGAGTATGGAAAATTGATTTACTTATAAATTAATTTCATTTTTAGCCTTTGAAAGTATTAACATGCGGTTGGCTACGAAACATTTGGCTCTAATTTGTTTTTTCCGAAAGCATAAAAGGTATGGGGCAACTGCACTGTCAAAACAGTTATTATTTTACTCTTTTCGCTTTAGTACCGACGGCGTATATCGCGGTGACGTGTTCGATGTTTTTCCGGGATTCTTTGGAACAGTTGTCATGAGAACAATCGCCGTCGGTGATTGGTTGCTCCACTGTCACGTGTTCGATCATATGCACGGAGGAATGGAAACCACCTACTCCGTGATGGACAGCGGTCCGTAGCTTTATTCTTTCCTTAACCAGTTTAACAAATATGTTTTACAAAATGTTTAGAATTATTAGTTTGTTCAAACTTGTGAAGTAGGTTAATATTAGCTTTATTATTAAAGGGATCATTGGCATTTTGACTTTACATTATGTCACACCAAGTATTTAATATGGCATCACTAGTAATACTGCAATTAATTTTAGCATACTGCGGCTACCTGTGTAAAATGTAAAAAGTGTACTTTATTATTGATATCATGTTTTTTTTATTTTTGCTTTAACTAAAAATAATAGGCTGTGTAGGTTTTTTATAGATATTCAAATATATATTTCTAAATAAAAAATTGAACTAACAGTTTGCTGCATGATATTGACATTCTTTTCCGGATTGTACATTTTCTACTTCTAATGTTAATGACCTAAGTAGATTTGTTTTGCCTAATTGTGTTTGCTCGACGAATATTTTATATGTAATTTTTAACGTAGAGGCCTGCCAAAATGTGTTGATGTACTAACAAGTCTGAGTAGTAATTATAGACCTTATTGTACCTCGTGTCTCGTTGCATAATACCATTTCTTTTTCATAAAATATTTTCTTCTTTTGACCCCAACTGTTTTTTTTAGTTTTTATTCATAATGTCTAACTGTTTAAAGTATAGTACTGCGCTTAACTGTCTCCCCAGTATAATTTTGGTCCTGTTTAATAATATATCTGCTCTTATGGTGATGCTTGTTTTTCTTGCACGACCTCTATTTGCTCGGTTTGATTTTCAAAACATGTATTTTAATTTTAACCAACTATATACGTCTTAAAAACCGAAGCAAGGATCTTTCTTTGTTTATGCTTGTTGACTTTTCTAATAAAGGACTTGATATAATTTACTAATCTTCTGCATACGAGTTGATGAGAAAACTCCATTGGCATCCGGGCTTTCCAGTCAGAGACTTCTAAAACATGCGCACTGACCCGAAGCAAACCCTCTTGGCGCAGGTATAACGGCAGAACAGGAACGTCCTCACAAGGAGTGCTGTGAGGCGCACAAGGACGGCCCTAACTTCGTGCTGGACTGCAGCGGCATGGGCCTTGCCAATTACAAAGACCTCTTCAACGGCAACCGGTGGAAGGTAAACGCGAGCAACGGGCACGGCAAGCAGCGAATGGTGGCCGCAAAGCTTGTGACCAGCATCGATCTCAGCTACAATATGCTGAGCGACCGAGAAGTAGTTAAAGTGCTCAAGCGATTCCACAATCTCCGCGTGGCAACCATCAACGGGAACCCGATTGCCAAACTGCACCGCAACCTGCTTTCAAGGAACAAGCACCTCGCCACCCTGGTGGCCAGAAACACCCCGTCCCTGACCGGCGTCGCCAGAAAGCTTGTAGTTGGTCGCGACATGGATATGATCGACCTGTCCAACAACCCCCAGTTGCTGCCGGCCTGCCTCAATCGTATGTTCATAAGCCAGGAACACTTCCAGGCTTGTCGCGACGGGCAGTAGCTCGTGCCTTTGGTTGCTCGGCAATTTTCGTTGTAAATATGTTGCTTGCCCGGACACACGTGGACCAAGGCGAAAAAGCCGAGGCAAGCGTTTGTAAGATGTACATATATCGTTATGATTTTTACGGTAAGGCTTTCAATTAAAGTTAAAGCTAAGTACACTCATTCACTGTTACGAACCACGATTAAACTCTGATTAATGTGTACAATACGGGATTCAACCACATTTGAGATAAAAACATTTCAGCGTTGAACTTTATTTAATGGATTTTGCGTCAATTGCCCATGCACAAAACGTCACACTTTACGGTTTTTAAGTCGTAATACACTTATATACAATTGAAATAAGGCAAATTTGGTGCAAGCCAGCGGCGTTTTAAACGCTGCAGAGAGATCTGGGCGAAATTAGCTTAGGTAACATTAAAAACAGGCACCTCAGCTTTAGGGTTTCAGGCAGTTTGTAAACTCCTTCATGTTGTAGAAGACGCGGCGCAGACATGCCGGATTAAGGCGCCGGTTGTCGCTCAGATCTAGCAGCGAGAAGTCGTGCGACGGTGTGCCGCGTGCCGCGTTGCCGGCGACAAGCGACGGCGACACGTAGAAGAGGCTGGGCATGTCGCGCATAATCAGCGCTTTAAGGTGCTCGTTGTTCGCGACCAGACTACCGGTTACAAACCTGACACGGTTGCCACTTAAGTCGACCGACCTAAGGTTAGGAAAGGCTCGAAGGATGCCGCGCGCCTCAAAGAAGTTTAGCCGGTTGCCGCTCAAGTCAAGGTGACTGATTTGAGATGGGTCGATCGTGCTTACGGAGCCGTTGGGCTGGCGGACGCGCACAGCAGGGCCCGGGCCTATGAGGCCGGAGCTGCGTCGCAGTCGCATGTTGCCGCAGACGCACGCACGCTTGCCGGCGACCTCGGTCAGATCGCAAACGTCGTACTTCTTCCGCGCCTTTCGCGCCTCGTCGAACAGTGCACTTGTCATTTCTGCAAATTGTTCGTTCAAGTTTGGTTTAAGGTGTTTAGGTGATAGGTATGCTCGTAGGTATGGTGCTGCTTGTTTATTGATTTGCCTTAACGTATTATATTATTATCATGAATAACAGATATGAATTTTAGGTTATTAAGATTTTTAAACAGATGTATACTTTTCGAAAATGGCAGGACAAAAGATTTACTCAGCCAAATACATAAAGACAAATGGCTTCGAAGTACCAGTAATTCGTCATAACTAACTGTTAGGTAAGAAAATATTCAGGATCCATGCTGCACAATGCCTCCCATGATGCTTACAACCAGGCGCATGGACAGTACCAATTTCAAAACCGGTAAGGCCGTAAACTGTGAACCACGTATTTTTGTTGGGTCAGTTATATGACCCCTTAAATAAAAATCCTATTTTAGTTCTGTCAATATAGGTGGAATATAGGCTGTATAAAGTCGGAGTCGGACTTGAAGATAATGACTTTAGTCGGAGTTCGGGAGTCTAGCTCAAGTTTATTTTTTCGGCTGGATTTGAAATATAACCCGCAGCCCTGCTTATAACAAAGAGTATAGTTATCGATAAAACTGCCCTTTCCAAAGTCCAAGCTGCCCTTTTAAAAAAACAAAATCATCTTCTCACGCCGTTACCACAAAACCCAGCATTACAATGCTGTACACAGCATTCACGCCTTTATACGATGTGAACGAACCGCGGGCCAGCGTTAACCTCATCGTCATTTTATGCTCTCACCTCGTGGCGCGACGGTGTAGACTGTCTCCATGCCGAGCCTGACGTGTTGGAAGACATGACAGTGGAGCAGCCACTCGCCCACCGCCACCGTGCGCATGTCCATCGTGCCGAAGAAGCCCGGGAACACGTCGAACACGTCACCCCTGTAGCTGCCGTCCGTGCTGCGAGGAATCAATAGATTTTCACAATCAAGAAAAAAAAGGAACCGGTGTCCATTTCATAATAGAAAAAAGAGAACACAGTGAAAACCCCCATAAACGACCATAGCCTATTAAACATCGAGAGAACCAGCGGACGCTCAAGTTGAATTTACGCCTGTCTAGGTCCAAGTTACAAAAAATAGTTTGTCGTTAGCCACCGTTATTTTCGCTTAGTGTTTTTGGTCCCGTTAGAATATACATCGATTAATTATTAGTAACCTTACCCGCCCTCGTGTTTTTGTAACCAATTATTATTTTGAACTAGAATTTGCTTTGCGGGCCGGGTCAGCAGTGCTGCATTTTTATCTACAGCAGGTTAGCGTTCTGACTAGGACCACAATAGTATGAAAATATATTCAAATTTTGCAGTGGAAGGCAAACAACACAATGTTCAAAGGGTCGTATTAGTTTTAGCTTTCTGCATAATTTTCAAACATTGTAACTTCTGTCTCATAATAAGCAAGGTCGAAATTTGGGTGCGTAAAGTTCATTTTTACGGCGAAATGCACACTTACATAAGTTTGAATGTGTTAGCGTGGAAGTGAACCGAATGGTAATCCTTCTCGTTTCCCCAGCCAATCAAATGCCACCGCACGATGTCGTCCTGGAGCATTTGCAAGCCGCCCACGTGAAATAGGAATCCGTTGATGGCTGTAAAACAGCGAATATGGTTAAATACTTGTATATGATTTCGTATAAGCAATTCCGAATTTTTTTTTTGGTTCCGAGGTCCACAGAAAACAAGGGCGGATATTAAATATATGAAAACATACTTGGTCAACAAAACTTCTAAAAATCAGAGACACTCATATTGCCTCCTGGCAGAAGTTTGCCAGGCCAACTCAGTTGAACTTTTATTACGTGACTAAAGATTGTTCTATCTCAGTTTTGCCGTTACCAATGGCCCCTCGAAAAAGTTTTTATACTTGGGAAATGTTCGAGTATATTCTTGTTGAGCAAAGTTGAATTACAAACCTTATAAATATATATAATAATTAGTGTAAGATTTGACCAAAATACAAACAAAGTTCACATCGTGTGCTTTTATAATGTTTTTTATTCTCTTTGGCTTTATTGCAGTGATGATACAGCTTTTTGCACGGGGAAAAACACGGAGAAAAAAATTACTGCTCAAATGTTTAGGAGGTGATGCTGCGTCTAATAAGAAGCATACCTCGAACTCACCCATCATTTTGTTTGACTCCACAAAAGCGCCGTTTTTCTTGTTGAAGCTGGATGGGTCGGTTCCGATGTACAAGCGAATGTTGTCATCCAGGTAGTGACTGAGGTTCTCGTCGACGATGTAAAATTGCAGGAAGAACTCTTTGTCAATTTCAGCGTTGTCGATCTTTCCTAAAACAAAATACAAGAGGGAGTTACGAGTTGCCTGTCTTCCATTGCTCTATAGTAAAAGTTAACGTATATATATATATGATGAAATCTATACTAAAAGTGTTCAACGTATATATGTGTGATGAAATCTCTAGTAAAAGTGTTCAACGTATATATATGTGATGAAATCTCTAGTAAAAGTGTTCAACGTATATATATACGTGACGAAATCTCTAGTAAAAGTGTTAAACGTATACATATGTTATGAAATATCTAGTAAAAGTGTTTAACGTATGTGAGTATGTGATGAAATACAATACAGTATTGCACTTTATTATCAGATTATTTTAACAGATGCTACAGGCATTGTAAACTCTCTAATAACTACTAAACCTAAATGAATTCACCTGGCCTGCAAACGACTAGTGGACCCATCAATCCATCGGCGACGTCAGCCGCTCTGTCCACTGAAGACACGTAAATGAAGGACAAGCAACTCGGCTGCTTGCCAGTGGGCGACGCCGATTCTGGAACCTACGAAAATATGACGAGTTGAGGTTGAGCTCTTTAGGCTACATTTACACGCTATGTTAGCCTGTATTTTTTATAAGGTAACGCGAATTTTCACGCTTGTCTACAAGTCCGGTTAAGAAATTTTATGTTTCAAGTGGCAATAGAAAGTCTATTCACATTACCTGCTCAAATGTGCTGATCCTGAATGATCATATTTGTTATACGAATATTTATTTTATTCACCAAGCATCGAACAGTCAAGTCGGAAAAGACATGTATTACCATCATAGGTATTTTAATTTTTAAAAGAACTTCTTTACCTTCCACTGGTATTCCTTTACTTCACCAGGCGCAACTGAGTGGTTGTGTATAGTGTACGCGGCGTCGAATGCTCCCCACGGATGCATGTTGTATGGTCGATTGGCTTTGTTCCAAAACGTCACCTATGCATTATAACGATATGCTAACTGTAACCAGAGCATCAAACTCTTAGAAGCTTTACAGCATAATTATATTCGAAGAACATACAGGTGATGTTAAAACTAAATTTTCATTAAATTTTACCTTAAAGGCTTAGTGTCACCAATAGATATCTACCAAACAATGTCGCCACCAGTCGTTTTTCCATATCGAAGCCCTTATGCTACAATTTTTAAAGCAACCGACCTCTGACATATCAACTATTGAAATGAACTTACATGTATAGTATCGCCCACTTCTGCCCGGATCGCCGGTCCTAATATTCCCATGTGTTCTGGAGTTGGCGTGCGAACGGTAAAGGTGTCGTCGGTGTAGCCAACGTACAAAACCTTCTTGTACACCGAACCTGCAAAACAACCATTTAAGTTGCTGTAGATAATAAATCACTAGAGGCTCACACTTACAAAAATAGAAATTACCTGGTTCGAAATTTTAATGAGAAAGTGAACAAGTTGTTTACAAGGGTTAGAAATATGTCCGATAATTGACTTTGTAATCCGATAAATTTTATTACCATCAGTTGTCAACCGACTATTTTGTTGATAAATATACCTTTCAAGGTAACAATTGCTGCATAAAATACCTATATTAATTTAGTATCGTATCGGTAACGACACTACCACTTAGCATTAGGTATCGGATCGGATCCGATATTATCGGACTTATCTAGTTGCAAGTTAGTCAGACAATGCTTGGGTTTCGTGTACAAAAAAATTATCAAAAGTGAGGGCACGGGATATGGCGATTTTCAGGAAGCTTTCTTATGAAACGCATCAGCTGTATAATACACAAATAACATCAAAGCAGCAAACCTATAGTCTTCCCGGGAATCCTGTGCAGGTGCTCGTAACCGTAGTTGCCCACCACGTTTACCGAGTCGCCCATCGTGTTCTTCCCGGAAGGATTGTAGTTCCACATTACTTCCTCTGCGGCGATGTAGTAACGACGAACTGTGCCCTTCGCTGCGCTATTTATTGTAGTTGTGCTGTCTTTGATCATGGCAGGGGATTCGTTGTTGCACGTCTTTGCCTGTAAAGATTGGCGGATGCAACCGTTGATTTATATTAAAAAAAATGGGGATTAAAGCGAGAAAGTAGGCTACCTTAACAAGTAAACGCTGTGACACTTTTTTGAAGAAACTGTGAAGAGTTTGCCTTATTTACATTGGTGTTTTAGTATAACATTTTGTTTCTTGATTAAATCGGAAAGCTAAACCGCAATCAAAATTTTAAAAGATAAAATATGCTACTTTAAATGATTAACTTTTGCAACTTTCTATGTCACCATCATGCCATAAAACCCAAATAGTCGGGCCTACATTTAAACTATGTATAGTGCTCATGCAAAGCGATTTTTAGAAATCGCTTACAACCAGTTAAACGCACCTCGAAAATGGTGAAGAGTCCGGCCTTAATGTGATCCATAAGACTGCAGAAGAGAACACCCGCACCGGTCTGTTCCGCTCTGACCGTCACAGTTTGTGAAGTGTGGGCGAACAGGTTAATCGCGCCCGTGCTCACGCCGCTAAAAACGCAAAGAGGCTTCGTTTTTGTGGTAATTTCTTTAGTATTTCGTCCGGCTACGAAAGTAAGATTAGGTAAAACGTGTATGTTTTTGCAACTAAAAGCTTACTTGATTACGTGTTTGACAATTTTTGTTGCCTTAGATAAAACTTATAAACTGATTAGATTGGAATAATACTAATTTGATTCATTTATTTTTTGAAGATTTTTAAACGACAATCATGGCCCACGGTTTTAAGGTGGTGTGCAAGAGCCTTTCTTTAGGCATATTGAGTTGATTTTTACTGATATTAAGTGTTGTAATGAGTTAAGTCAATGACTTGGGTTTTGAATTGACACAAATCTTTCTGGCAAATTACTTGACTTGGACTCAAGTCATTGAGTCCAATGACTTGGGTTAAATTAAGTGTTTTCACTTAACATTATGTTGTTTTTAATACATTTGAGTTGAATTGTTTCTCATAATCCAACGAGTTTAACAATGTTGATGGTTTATCATTTATTTTTTATTTTAGTGGTTCGACTTTGAGTTGACTTGGTCTGGGACTTAACTTGTATTTTGTAAACGACTTTGGTTGATATGAGTAAGGTGATGTTACGAAATGTCAAGTGGTATACATAGGAGACAAATGAATTACTTCTATTAAAATAAATTGTGTCGTTTGTTGTAATTTGTAAAGTGTTTTTTTTTTACCCAACGATTAGTCTTTGAACTAGGCCTATATATTTAATTTTTAGTAACTATGTATAGTTGTTACTCGGCAACAACAATTGTGCAGTTGCTTCGGAACTGTTATCCAAAAATACCTAACGCAGTGGCGGTTAATCAAGTTTATTGAACAGTTTTACTGAATAAATCGAGTTTATTTAAGTTCGACTTACGCCAACTTGCCGACAGCTCTCTTTGCGCGTTTACCCCCAATAAATACATACATTATTGCTTTGCCATGTCCAACGCTTTGCCGCGGCTTCCTGTCATTAGCGCCAAGTAAGCGTAATATCCTCAACGCGGGCGCTCAGCATTAACAGGAGCTGTCAGCGTTAATGCATTCAGTCTACGTAGGTCTACGCATGTTATCCTATATAACCAGGTAACGCGCCACGCGCCGAACAGGAAAAAACACATTCGGGCGCAAAGGTAACATCGCCACATAGGAAGTCGCTCTTACTTAATTTTGACGTTGACGCCGTCGAACTTAATGGCGTGAATGTCGAACTTGGTGCCGACCGCAACTAGATGAAAGGTCGTGTCCTCGTCCACGCAAACGTCGACGCCAAACAGGTTGCCGAACAGCCGGCCGTTGATTGCTGAACATGAAACGTCGAACAGTTTTAGTAACCGTTTGCTGTTGCCATACAACTAATTCAAGAAATTTTCAGCGCCGAAATTTGATCTTACAGTCGAGTCGAAACTTGCTACAAAAATTCTACACCATTACTTGGTCAGTGGAATAAACGTTTAACAGGGTAGTCCAGTTCAAACCGATTACTCGGGTGAAACATGCTGCCCATATATGAATAAGATATGTAATTTGGCATGTTATCGTTCCTATAATTTTAGGGAACTGGAAACTAGAACTGCTTGGCTACATCTGCATTGCCAAGTTGTCAACAAAATCTTCGCCCATATGTATATAAAAGATGCTAGGTTTGATATAACTTGTGTTCTTTTCCCCGGCCTGCTGACAATACAGACCAAGTGTTGACAAAATCAACCTTCTAATAATCGTACCGTTAGACTTTATAAAATATTTCAGTTATGAAAGATTCTCACAATGCATTTGGTTTGGCTCAGTCGGAATCTTCTTTCCCGCTGTGGGAACAAACATCTTCATGTTCTCCTCGAAGTACCAGCTCTTGTTCTCTTCAAACACGGTGGCAAGCAGATATCGGTTGCGTTTAGCCATTTCTTTCTTGAGCGTTCCTGGTGATTTGGAAAATCGCATCATTAAACTTTATCTGGTTGAGACATGATATTTACCACTTAACGTTTGGTAACACTCGAAAATTACCCCATGCGTTGTTAAAGTTTTTCGTTATATTTAACAGACGTCTGCGTTTTTTTGTTTAATTTGGCATTTCAGCTGTTCTAAATATTGGCCAACTTTATATCACGAATAACGTTTACGCAATTGCACTTTGTTTTGTTGTCCATTTCTTTAATTCAGTAGCAAAACAGTGTTTGAAAAGCATTTGATACCTCGCTTGCAGACCACCAACGGTCCTATTAGGCCGGCGTTAGAGTCAGCAATGTATTCGAGTGCCGACGTGTAGAGATAGGTGATGCAGTCCGGGTCGTTGCTACCTGGGCTTACCGAATCGGGCAGTGTCCTGCAGAGATTTGTTGGATAAAGATTGCTTTTTTTCAGCGTAAAAGTGGCAACAAGTTGATTGAACTTACCAGGTGTAAGTGTGTTTTTGACCCGGCATTGTAGCGTCTGATTCGGTGAAGTAAATGCCGTGCGGTTCGATGTTGAAAGCCTGCAAAACATCCCAAATATATTTTTTTACCAATGTTTCAGTTCAGTGCTCATGACAACCAGTTGCCGCTAAAATCTTTAACGTGCGAGCTTGCTTGCCGTGTTTTTTTTCATGATTGGTATGTCAACTGAACGCTTTGTCGGGCCATTGAAAGACGAAACCCGAAAAATCGCCTTGAGAATCTATCTTACATTTTATACATTTATTAGCAGTTCAACAGACAAAACATGGCCGGATTTAGGCAAGATGATTTAATCTGCTTCTTATGCTTTGTGTAGCATAATAGAAGTTTGTAAGCATAAAGCTTCACTTAGGAGCTCTGTAGCCTGGTTTAACAAAGCAGTATTCTCCTGGAAAGACGTTCGGCGGGATTGATCAGAGCTATAGTTTTGAAGATATTAAAAACTAGCGCTGAACAAACAGCCGGTCGTGGCAACTTACGTGCTTGGCGGCCGTGTTTTTAAATAGGACTTTGACGGTGTCGCCGACCTCGGCCGATATCACGGGCCCGATGATGCCCATGTCGTCTGTGCGTGGCGTCGGCTCCGCGAAAGCGCTTGTCTTGTAACCGCGAAAGACCGCTTTTTTGTAAACACCCCCGATCTTGTTCGAGGACCGTGCGAAGTAGGTTGCCGAGTGTCTGTGTGGCGAAGCGAATAAAAATTATCTTGGTTTCTGCGTCGCGTGAAAATCGGTATATTAATTGGGGGCGGCCTAAAACGAAGAAGATTCGATTCGGGTCCTTGCTTAATGTTATTTTATGTTAAGTAAGATCAGCCAAACGAGATGCTTAGACATTTTACGTTGTTGTTTACAACACTTTTATATAATAGTGTTATCAACGCTTGGTTGAATACATTTTAACTAACCACGAACGGAGCATTGTGGAACGCGATTAATTGTTATGTCTAAAATATTTAACTCGAAAAATGCACTTTGGACGGCTGGAGTGTTGTTAAGTTCCACTATAGGGCAAATCGGGTATCATGCTATAGCAGCCTAAACGATACAATACAGCATCGTTAAACAAAGTATAAATTGGAAAAGAGCGTAAGTAATTTTTTATAACTAACATCCCGATGCACTGAATACATCAATAAGTTTAAACCTAACTTATCAGTGAACTGGATACACCTTTCAGGACGCTAAGTTTTAGCTATCACGTTAGCATGCTAACTTTTTCATATACAATTACATATGACGAGAACAACGTACGTTCCACTCGCATTGAGAACTTCCTCTGTCAGTTGGTTGAATCCACTTGGTCCGTAATCCCACATCACCTCCTCTGCAGTGATGAAGTACTCCCGGACCTTTCCCGAGAGCCCGGTGGTGGGTGAGGAAGATGATGGCTTCTTGCATCCGGCATCCACTTCCAGCAGTGCGTTCATACCCTCTGCGTCAACATTACTTTTGCTTGTACGATTGAAAGGGGACACGTGCATAGAAAAGTTTTATAACAAAAAGATGGTGGAATAAAAATGAGCCTTCACATTCTAAATCAATCTTATATGAAAATTTTCATTAATAATTTCAAATAAATAGTTTGCCTTGGCACGGATGGTGAAAAACAAGCGATTCTTTTTGGAGTAGTTAAAATTAAATTATCATTGAAATTATTCTAATAAGAATGAATTTTATCTATCTTCCATAAACAAACCAATTTTAGGTTTCCAAGTTCTGTACTCAATTTGAACGTTCACTGGAAGAGAAATCACAGTCGTATGTTTTAACCACAGTTTGTATAGGATAGGCTTTGTTATTTTTGGTTACTTATGACCGCTTTCAGTCCCGTTAAAACATTTATCGATTTTTGATACGACAAGGAGTACTATTTTACCGGTGTAATGGCTGTACAGCTTGCAGGCAATGATCCATCGGCCGGGGTTGTCCGCATTCATGATCGCCGTTACGAAGGTGGCTGGAATCATGATGAAGGAATCCTTGCGGTGTCTATGATGGGACACCTGGGTCGAAATTGATGATTTGGTTCAGTTTATGTTGTATGCACAAAGTTCTAAGTTATTTGATCGCTAACTTGTGTTGTCAGTTTGCACATTTTTAAAGATAATCCTACAGATCTACACCTAACTCTGTGTAACGGATTACCGGACTACAAAGCTATTACGAAAGGCACGATTAAGGTCGCTTTTATGCAAAAAACATTTATTTTATGTGTAGCTTGTTCCAAATACTGTTACTGTTGGCTTTACAAATTTTAATACAAATTAAAAATTACTTCATCATTTGATTCACCTTTTTTAACTGGTCGTTTATATTTCTTATTTGCAAAATTCTCTAATTGAGACTGTGCGAGTGTGCGTTAATAGCCTCAAAGTAGATAGGTGGCAACCAGCTTCAATATATACCGGTATATATATATAGGCCTACATTTTTATTAAGTACCAAAATACGAAAATCGTTAATTTGATTTAAATCGTGTCACCATGAGATTACTGATTCATCAAAATCCACCAAGTCAGTCGCACATTTACTTACGGTCTGTCCTTGAAACTGGATGGGATGCAGGTCGCGGTTCGATCCCATACCTATGATTTGCCAGCTGATGGTGTCGCCCTGGCACACCTGGTAACCTGGTGTGTTGCCGAACATGAGACCGTTCACGGTGTGCATCTTGTTGCCCTTCTGGAAGAGCGAATCTTTTACCACGTCGGGATTTGCACCGGGCATAAACATCTGGGCAACAAGTTAAAAGTCGTCGTAATTGCGATCGATGGAGAAAAATCAACCCTAATTGAGTTCTCGAACTCGGCACGAGAAAATATTTTTAACAAAGTGATAGAATCAAGTGATTTTGCAAACAGTTGCAAACCTATTTTTTTTTTCAATCTAAATTATGGTGAATCGAAAATGCTTATTTATCGAAACAAAATAGGGAAAATTACGAGCTAATAAAAAATTGGAACGAGCTACTAATAACACGCTTTGCATGACGAAATAGGTTGTTTGCGGTGACCTATCTTATTATTAAGGAAGTAACATGTTTTTCCCAATAAAAAGTGTTATTTATCTATGAGCATTTTTCGCCTTCTGTAATATAAATTGCGCACACATTAGAACCAACCTCCATGTTGTCCTTGAAATACCAGCTCATCTTTTCGTGATCGATGAAAAACATGGCGACGAACTCATGGTCGACGTCTCTCCGTTTCATGTTCTTGTCGTAGGTTCCTTTGAAAAAAAGGCCAAATAAAATCGCTCGTCGGAATTTTGCGTTAGGCCTTTCACGTAATAACTGTGTAATAGGGTGATAGTAACAGGTAAAAGAACGCCTAAAAAGCCTAAAAACATCTAATTTTTGAGTTCATTTCTTCCCCGAGGAACAGCATGAAAAGTACTTTTATCGTACGTTTTATAGTTACATTCGAAGTTGTATTTTCCTAACATTTATGTTTTTGAGTCTCCCTTTAACATTGGGAGTCGTTGAATATTTTTTATTGCAAAAAATCAACCAAGGTAATAAATCACCATTAAAGGTCTTCAACTATCTATATATACCTCCTCGTCAAAGGATGGCCCACCGTTTGTCCAAAACTGCTACCCTACAAGAAACGCGTATTTATTGCCATATTTGGAAACGAGACAATGGTGATATTACAACAAACAAGACTTTTGCCACGTCACCAATACCAGTCATCTCACCTGGCCTGCAAACGATTAGGGCTCCAATCAGGCCGGTGTGAACGTCACGTGACGAGTCGACGTGGGAGTGATAGGTCCACGTCATGCAGTTTGGGTCATCGGGAGCTGGGCCGAAGCTTTGAACAAGGATGTTTTAGCACGTGTACTTCAACGTATTACGTTTTTAACTCGGATTTTTAACGTTGGAAGGTACCTTTGCGCGCGTTTAGTCTTAACTAACTGAACAACTACTGTACATTTAGATGGAGAGCGACATTGTGAAAACTTGCTTTGGTGTTTCTACCTTGTATTAAAACTGTGTGTTAGTGAAATAGGCTTACATATAAGATGTATATAACAACGTCGTTTTTTTGTGATATAACAGATGACTTGCTCCAATTGTATAGTGCAGGTGCTTTCACACAGTATTTTTAATTGGTTAGATTTGACTATAAGTTCGTATGAGGATGATTTCTTTAGCAATTTCACCGTGAAAAATCATTTTCAGAGATTCATCCGTATAAACTTACAGATGTGTATCAAAGAGGATTTTAAGAATGAAACCAAAAGATGAGCACTCTCGAAATTTTGTCCGCTCATAATTTGTCCGTTTTCTTTGATGTATACTGATGCGTGTCCGTATGTCGCCGTTCGCCTTAAGCCCAATCGCACTCAAATCACTCACCCGGGTTGTCTTTTTACCGAAATAGGCCAAGAAAAGTATGCCAAAAAAAAAACGCAAAAGCGCTTCCGTTCATAGAACGAATACGAAAGCGTACATTAGGCCTAGGGTACAGGGCAAGTCACCCTCGAATCACTCACTCGGGCCTGGCGTGCCAGACGTAGGTGTAGCGACCACCAGGTGGCACACTGTCGCCGCTGGTGTTGGCCGTGTTATCGTTGTACATCGCGCCTTCGTTGGCCTTCGTGTAGAAGACTCCGTGCGGGTGGGCCGAGTAGTTGCGTGACGCGTTGTTGAACAGGTGGACGATGATTCGGTCGCCAACCTACGTACACGACTGGTAAAAACGACCTGGGTTACCTTGTAGCCTTTTTGGGGCGCTTTGACTAAGAAATACGCTAAATTTAGGCTTATCGCGCTCATAAGGTTGGGTGGCTTGCGGGTTTATACATTGAATTTTACCAATATGGACATGTTCTCTTGTAGCTTAAATTATTATTGTTGCCCTAACAAATACACCTGCCCTATTTCGTAAAAAGGTGTTGTTTTTTTAATAGTTTTTCGAAAAATGTGTACCAAATAAATTGTGAAAAGGGAAAATACCTGCAGATGGAAAGTTAAAATTAGTTTATCGCGGCCCAAGCTTCAAATTAGGCCTACCACAACTGTAAAAAATAGCCTAATAGAACTACTTTGAGGATTCTAAGTGCGACCTTGTGGGGCTGTGGTTGTCCCAAATGTTTTTTAATCCGTTTCAAACTGTTTTATTTTTTACAACTGCCTTTTCAATGTAGCGCAGGATCCATGCAAACCAAAGTTTTTCACCTATTAAATTCAAACATGTCTTCTTAATAGATGGGTTTTATACCGTTTTGTGGTAGACACAGAGGTATGATATAGGGCAAGGCTATATTGAAACGTAAATTTTTCAACGAAATTTAAAATCACAATTATTTTATTTCGCAAACAAAAAATGTCGTTTTCACTCAGGATATATTACTCGCCTAAAAATTTAGCCGATTAATCAATGGATTACGTTTATGGTCAATGAAGGACGTATTAGCATACAAAGTGCGGCGTGAAGTTAAAATGCGTAAAGCGGATTATATTACGTTTGTCTGACTATAATTACATTTGCGCTTTCAACCTAAAGTCGTCCAGCAAGTTGTATATCTCGGAATGTGCCGTGAGTCACTAAGTAGCAACGAAACATTTCCATACAAGATCATGTCTATTTTCAAGCCAGATTGTATCTAACGGAATTTACGGGGTTCGTGTGTATAGGGAGTGTATAGTGAGGAGTGAGAAAACGGAAATTAAATCTTGTGGTATAGACCTTTTCCTCTATATAACGTTTAGAATAACTTTACTTCATTTGACTTTGTTGTTAAAAAGTTGAAAATATATGATTTTATAAAACTACTTGATTTTGAAAGTAAACATTAATTCAAATGTAGAATCCAGCATATTTGATTTATTGTTTGTTAGTTCTAAACTAGGGATGACTAACCCGCGGGCCGCCTGATGTTTACGTGCGGCCCACCACTTATTCTCACATTCAGTAGCCTTAATTTAAAACTATTGTTTCGACTATCATCAAAACGTGTAGAACGTGCAGCATTTTGTGTAGGCCTAATCTTATGTTTTTCTGAGACTATAATCGAGTCTAATGTCGCATTTAAACATCCATCGAACACTTGTGCACCCATCATTGTTAAGTAAGGTGTGTTTTTGTAAATGTGTGGTTTGCGGACGCTTTAAGAAGATATATCAGCTCAAAGGTGTCGTACCATGGCATGACACGACATGTCAACTCAATAAGCTTTGCGCGATAAGGCCTAGCATATTTGCGCACGAGTTCACTCTCGAAGAGCGGGTGTTTATAAATTAAGTTGTTTTAAAACGTCACAATATGACGTAACTTATGACGTTACCCCTTTAATTTAATATATTTTGCGGCCCCTCGAAATTTTTAAAGGCCCTTTCAGCTAAAGGTTGGTCATCCCTGTTTTAAACAAACAACTGCTTGTTTTCCAGGTAAAACTGTATTGGAAACAGTACAGTGAATTTTTGTCCTATACTTCGTATTATATTCCGATACCGATACCTGGTACTGTGAACAAAAAGTGCGACTGTGTGAACCGATACTAAATGTATCGCTAAATAAGCAAAATAAGATCAAAATTCACTTGGCTTAGAAGGTATATTCAGGTATTAAATGAACTGTTGTATTTAGTTGTCCATTTCTTACTTTAAAAAAAATGTAAACCTTTATGGTAAAAATCGCTGCTTTAGAACTCAACCTGTCAGTTTGATATCGGTTCGGCGCCGATACCACCTTATAGTATCGAGTATACTAATGCAACTACTATATTACTAGGCATACCTACATGTTTTTTGTTAAAATTACACTTTGCTATTTATTTAAAGGTTTTTAGCTAACAAGTTTCCAATGCCATATAGCGATGCTCAGGCGAAGGCTATACTACACACTACGAGGACACAATTTAAAAGGTCGCACAACCTACCTCAGCCTGAATCGTGGGTCCCATGAATCCGAGGTTGGGGTCGTGTGGCACCTCGGTCGTAAAACTGCCGTCCGTGTACCTCCTGTAGACTGCCTTCTTGTACTTCTTGCCGATGAACATGCCGCTGTAGATGTTCGCTATTCTGCGAGATGTGCATTAGGTGTACCCCACTCGTTTAAGTAGATATTATGCGTAGCGAAAGAAGTTTCAACCCACGCTAAAACCCAAATGTTTTGTTTTGTGGTAATACATAACTTAATACGGCTACTTAAACTCCCGCATTTCTCTTAAAAATCAAGTTATTTAAGTTGTATTGTGTTCTTTAAAAAACTATTTTAAAATTACAAATGAACATCAGATCTCGGGATTTAACACACCAGAATGCTATATAACCTAAATGGAGGATCCAGACAAAACCACAAAGGTTGTGAACAGATCCAAAAACAACTTTATTCAACAAGAGCAGAACACTATTTAGTTGCGCAAATAGAATCGTCAGTTCTGCTAAGATTCTTAATTCGAAAGAGCCGGCTTAGATCCTGGGGAAGGCTTAGATCTCGATATTAACAAAAAACGATTATATTATTATTTCATTAACTAAATGGAGAATGTTAAATTACTTACTTTTCGTATGTCAGCCTGTTGCCAGTAAGCAAGTTGAGGTCGGTGGGCGCGTAGTCCCAGATGACGTCCTTGATGGCCAGATAGTAGACCCTGTCCGCTGCCCTGGACACGGGTGCCAAAAACAAGCAAAGAAGCGCGATTGCAGCAAAGCGCAACATTACGAAACCACGCGAAAGCAACGACTTTAAGCAGTTGCGAAAGTTTACAGTTAAATATCTAAGCCTGGAATCATAGCAAAAGCTTTCTTTTTATTGTAAACAAGATACATATACCCATGCAAGTCTATTGTCTGAATAACAACCGATCCTGGGTTTCTAGTTTCAGGCAAACGCCGGCCGTATAGAAATGAGGATACTTGGACACCAGTCGATTCTACCACAGCTTTGTCCCTGACGCAGCAGCACTTAAAAACATATATACGCAGGTAGAGTGGGAAGAACGCTACCGTTGCTTAACCAATATATTCGCCTAAGGCAGCCGGCAAGAGGTTGCTAAGAGAAATGTATATCACTTATCATCTTACATAAACCCGGGTAGCGCGTATAGGCAACCTGCCCCGGAGGCTTTTTAATCATCAGGAAAGAGCGTTTGAAAGGTTATGCACATTCTCATGTGACTAAATGTCAAAAATATCGAACGTCAACTCGCAACTTTAAAATTTGGCAATGGAATTTTGTTGCATAAGCGAACAAGCCGTCCCAAGCTGTTTGAAGTGTTAGAACTCGTCAACGGTCCACTCGTTTGCGGGGCCCACTATTGACTATACAGTAACACCGCTATGTTAAAATCCACCTTTGGCACTTTAGAAAGCTATTTCACAACTACGGTGGTGAAACAAACTAAAGGTTTGCCTTAGCGTATATGAAGTTCACCGATTTGAATATAGGTCATGAACATTAATGCCTCCACCAGTCTGTATTTGTTGTAATTTTTATGAAACTTTTGTGGGCCCGGCACGTTGTTCAAATATCTTAAGTAACAGTTAGACGGAAACTCTGGATTTTAAAAGAATACGGTTGTCGAGCCGTGCGATTAGTCATTTGTTTCAATGCTTAGTCATTTGTATCCACTAGATTGCATTGTTATAGCACAGTGGTTCTCAAACTTTTTCTAAAAAATTACGCAACGGTCCCCTAACACTTTTTTCAGTTGCTCGCGGTCCCCTTAAAAATACACACAAATAAACATAAAATGACACGTTTGGATGGGACGGGTGCATTTACAGTCTTAGATAGGCTTGTTGATGCCGTATTTAGTATTGTAACGCTAACAAAATGACTTTATTTGAGTGATAAGTTTTTAAACCGCGACCGTACAACCCACAATGGCAGCACAGCAAGCTGTAGTAACGTAATACTTATTAGCATAACTTATGATTATGACGTCACAATGAACAATTCAGCTCAAAGCATGCAATCACGTGAATGAACAACTGATCGTAGCTTTTCATGACGAGTGCAAACCAGGGCTGGGGAGACGGAGACGGAGCCGGAGCTGGAGCCCGTAGCCCGGAGCTAAGCATTTTCTCTGGAGCCAGAGCCAGAGCCGGAGCCGGAGCCATTGTTATTATTTTTGTGGAGCTGGAGCCGGAGCCAGAGCCAGTTTTATTATTTTTGTGGAGCCGGAGCCGGAGCCATTTATATTATTTTTGTGGAGCTGGAGCCGGAGCCGGAGCCGGAGCCCTTTTTATTATTTTTGTGGAACTGGAGCCCTTTTTCAATTTTTGGTGCTAAAGCTAAGAAATTATATTTTGTTCCATCTCCAACGTTAGTTAGCCAAAAGCAATTTTTAAAACTTGCCATTGAATAAGTGACTGGTGGCACCGGAGCTGGAGCCGGAGTTATTGGGTGTATGTTTGATGGCTCCGGAGCTGGAGCCGGAGCCAAAGGATATGAGTTTTACTACTCCGGAGCTGGAGCCGGAGCCAAAGGATTGAGTTTTACGACTCCGGAGCTGGAGCCGGAGCCATTTAATAATTGCCTGATGGCTCCGGAGCTGGAGCCGGAGCTAATGCTATTTTACGGTGGCTCCCCAGCCCTGGCTGCAAACACGTTGAAATTAAAATGTTCTCCTTCAGGAGGTCTAGTTGATTTTTGTTAGGTGTTTCGCGGTCCCAGAAAATTGTCTCGCGGACCCCAGTTTGAGAACCACTATTATAGCATTATGTAACACAGGGGTCGGCAACCTTTTTTGCACTGCGGACCGGTTTAAAACTGAAATTTTGTCGCGGACCGGCCTTAAAAAAATGTTCAGTAAAGAAAAATTATTCCAACTTTTTTTAATTCGAACTTTATGCTTGTTTTGTCGCAAAGAGATGCTCCTATATAGGCATTATTGAACTTACTGAAACCTAACCTAAATTACACTTGTATATACCATTGCCGATTCCTATATTCTTACCAGCTTGTCAAAATAAGGATATTTAAAGCATTCGTTCAAAAGAAGTCACACTTTGTAACCTATATTGATGTATTATATAACCTATAATGATGTATTTCAGATCCCATTTTCGATCAGGTCCTACATGACACTTTATTAGTTAGCCTACGTCAGGGGCGGGCAACGTGCGGCCCGCGGGCCGCATGCGGCCCTTCGCCTTCTTCCAGATATTTTTCCCTAAATAAGGGTATTTTGTGCGCACCAATGTTGAAGCTTTTGCTCTTTCAGTTTCCTGTTAAAAAGTACAATGTAATCCATAGGCTACACCGCTACACTAAGGCAGTTGTTCAACTCGAATGGGAAGCATCTATTACAAAACAATCTTTATTCATAAAATTTTACTTGCGTCACATTGGTATGATAAAGAATTGTTTTGCAACAATTACACTTGTCTGCTACGACTTTTGCCGGGCATATTATTGACTGAGATGTTATGTTTAACAGCTGGTTTTTAATTATTGCTGTTAAATAGTTTGCGTCTAACCACATCTGGCCTGGAACCAAACATTGACAAGTTGGTTCAAAATATCCAACATCAGCCTTCTCACTAACTTCTATTTGAACATCCACATGTTTGTCTGCTATGATGTGCTGCCCTCCTGTAAGCATTAAATTTCCTAACTGGCCCATGTGTTAAAAAGGTTGCCCGCCCCTGGCCTACGTAATATAAAAACGACAAAAAATAATGACACAGACCGACACCTAAAAAGTATAGGATAGACATACGAACAAGGCTTGCCAGATTGGATTTTTTGACAACAAATTTCATAAATCTGGCCTTTTTCAACGTGGTTGAAGTTAGAAAAATCATTAGGCTTTTTCTGTCATTTTTATAGAGTCTAAAACTAAAATTATAGAGGCTAAAAGTAATTAAAATGCATACGTTTTTTTTGTAACCTTTCCTACTTTTATCAAAATAATAAATTATTTCATTATGGGACATTTGGCTAAATTTCCATTGCACTTCAAGGTGAGCACGCTTAAACATGAAAAACATTATATTTTATCCCATTTTTTGATATATTTTAAGTGCTAGAAGTTAGATTTTGTAATAAAAACATGCATTTTTGGATGTTGTGAACGTTCTATATACCTCATATGGCCACAGCACAGTTGTTGTAAACCTCATGATAGTCAAATACAACTCTTATGTATCATTAATAGTAGAGATAGACCGATATATCGGTTTACAGATAATATCGGACGATATTTGGCTTCTACCGATATATCGGTATCGGTAAATGTAGGCCGATACTTTTAGAACGAAAATATAATATATATCTACCTATACAACAAACAACCTACCCATTTTGATAAAAAAGCGAAGTGGTTTGATGTTGGTGACTCACTCCTGGTGCGAGCATTCAACATCTCTTTAGTTCAGCATCTCAACAAATCTCAATAGTTGGTAAGGCGGAGTAGCTTGATACTAATTGTGTTTTTTTTTATCATACCAATCAAACATGGGGTATATTAAAACGAAAGTGAATGTGTTTTAAATATAAAAATACATTTAATTGTTTTTGATGTTTTACGTACAGTTCGTGTTTGAAAAAAATATTTTTTTTGTCAACTCTGCTACGGACCGGTAACAAACTGCTCGCGGACCAGCGGTTGCCGACCACTGATGTAGCACAAGACAGGTTTCGTTTTTTACTCTGGTCGACTTTGACTGTTTGTATTGCTTAGGTATGAATATACGTTTTATTAGGTTGATGATCCCAATATGGGAGACATATATCTTACGAAATATTGACTTATTGCTTGCAAAAACTGTCTAATGATTTATTTTAATGTGATTTTAAATGAATAATATAGCCACGGGAAGAGTTTTGTCTGGACCGCAGTGGAATCCAAAATTCAACAGGGCAAAATTCAACACACTCTTCCGAACTTCCGGTCTACGTAACCTAGAAACTACTTATTGGAGAAGCATTAAATTTAAAAGAAAATAAAAAGGCCACATTTACTTCAAAATAGGTTTGTATTTTCAACAGACATTAAAGTTCGTCTCAACTGCATTGATTATAGCCTATTAGTCAGCGAAAAAGTGAAATCAAGAAAAAGAACAAGAGAAAGATAAAAGTCCTTTGACGTGCGACAAGTCGCATATACGGCAACATTATAGACTTACACTCTTAAAGGTGTTTCAGTGGCGCAACACACACACACATATAAAGGAACGCTACAGAGTATTGACGTGGCACGCAGCACAGTGCTAGTATATTGTAGAATCAAACTGCGATATTAATAGAGCTCGGAATCTGACGCGCGAAAAAGAGTGACTGTGACTCACGGCGGCACGCGACACGACGCAACGTAACGCGACGCGACGTGCGTTGAGTGGCGCGGCCTACGCGTTCTCAAAAAAAGTGCACGCGTGACTCGATGCACCGTCGTTTCGTCTTGCTTTGGGTCGCGTGGAGACGGAGCCGTTCAGTGGCCTGTGTAACCGAGACTTCTGGTGACCTGTGTAATAGGTCGAGCGTGGCCGAAACGGGAAACTGTAGTACGAAGACCGATGTTTAAAGAAGTTTTATTGTTTTAATGTAGCAGGCGTAAACGGATCCCACCGCGTATGACGCTAACGTGGTCCGAGGTACATACAAACAACTGGTCTAGTTCGTTTAAATTGCTAGCATATAGTGTTTGTGACGCAAAATTATTTTACATATTACCAATTTATCCGCAGTTTTACCGGTTACCGCCCGTGTTTTCAAATTCGCACGTGTTTCACATGCCTTAAAAGAGCTGATATGGGTGGTAATCCGATAACAAATTAGAAATACATGAGAAAAATAGTTCAGACGAAAGTAGTCATATTTTTAAAGCTAATGTTAAATGTGGGTGAATCGCCCGTTTCAATTTCATGAATTATTATTTTTTAAATAATGTCATTATTTGGTCTAAGAACCGGAAGGCAGTCTTTTTCGTACAAAACGTCGTCAGAATAGAAAACGAAGCATCAGACATGCCTAGTAGGCGGCATAGAAGTTTTTTTTACGAATTTAACGAAATTATCAACAGTAACGAAATCATTTGGTATCGGACGGCTCTATATTTCGCCCAAAATATCGGGTATTGGTGCCGCAATAAACTACCGGACATTTTCGACAATAGAAATGTGCACTGCCCTTCTCGCGTCGAGTGTTCCGTCCTCCACAAACACCGCAACCAAGCAGCACTACATAATAGCGGCTGCGGCATTCATATCGTTTCTGAACCCAGCAGCACTACACAATAGCGGCTGCGGCATTCGACTAGTTGCTGAAACCAGCATCACTACACAATAGCTGCTGTGGCATTCATATCGTTTCTGAACCCAGCAGCACTACACAATAGCTGCTGCGGCATTCGACTCATTTCAGTTCGTTCGACGGTCGTCGTTGTCGCTAGTTGCACGGCCCCGGCCGACTAAAAGAAAAGCCTCTCACAGTCGTGCAGGAAGAGCATGCTGACGACGGTGAGCGCGGCGGTGGCGAGCGCGTGCCTGACGTATTTGCGCGGGACGATCTCGAGCCGTAGCCCGGAGTAGCCTCTCCGGACGTTCTGCTGCGTGTCGAAGTGCTCCACCAGGGTCGCCTGCGTTCATGGAACGGATAATAATAAACGAGGTGTTGCACTGAATATGTGATAAGATATAAATCACTTTGACCCTTGCAAAATAAATGTCGACCTTAATTCCTGATCAGTAACAGCAGAATACTCTGGCAAAGCTAGCAATTCAGGCCAGACACACTTCAAAGATCTTAACAAATAATATATATTTCGCCAACAAAAGCATGGTTAGTATATCTTATTTCAATAGAAACATATTTATGAACAAGGTGTTAACTAATATATTTGCCTTTTTTGTGGTAAATGTTTTTCGCATTTTAACAAAGGGGGACCCAGTAGTTTATTATTACTAAAGAGTGCGCTTAATGATTTTGTTTAAATTTTAGGGCTTAAAAGTTTAAAACGATTTGAACCCTTTTTATGTCTGTTAGTGGATAAAGTACACCTTGTGGAACGCACAAATCAAGATTTTACGATACTGCAATTTTTGAGCACCTTTTCGCACCCAAGATAATATGACCACGGTGTGTAAATGACTTGATTTTTGTTTTCATTGTTATAATAGATAGATGTTAAAAAAAAATCGTAATATTTGAAACGTGGACCTGCAAATCTTAAATCTTGACCTTCCTTATCCCCTTCAGTTTTACCCTGTATGTCATGCGCCAATACCCCTTTTGATGACAATTTTCCCTAGGGCCCATAACTGGGGTAAATTGCCTATTGTGGTAAAGTTACGTTGTTAAATTGCTAAATTGGATTTGTCGGGCAAACGTTTTCATTTATCAACATGACGGAAATATTGCATTGGCCTAATCGTTGTTGTGTGGTAATATTATTTTAACTTTCATTGGTAAAAGCAGTATGTTACTCTACCAAGATTAACATTAAAAAATAATGTAGTCAGTCATCATCAAGGAGTATAGTCAAGATCAAACGAATGAAAACAACTTCAGGCCTCATTTTGCCAGCGTGGAATGCGTTGAGCGAAATATGCTGTTTTTTTAATCGCGCTGCAGGTTTTGTCGCAAACCTTATGAATGGTCTGTAAACTAGCAATGCGCTGACGGTTACAATAGCATCTTAACGAGCGTGCGTCATCGCCGTCCAAAAAACACTCCTCGCGTTGTCATAAAGCTTTGTATGCTTTGCCATAACTTTCGTCCAATTACATTCAATGGCTAACGAACAAATGTAGGCCGCTTACCCATCCTCCATTCATCAGCACCCAATCCAGCACCGTATGTCGCATGTAGTCGCTCGTGATTGCAATGACACATTCGACCAGCTCGGCATTGCCCTGAAGAAGAAAAAGCCGAATACTGTTATATTGAATTCCAAAAGTTTTCAGTGCAGTCCAGGAATACCGCAGCAACTGAAAGGTTTCGTCCGTGACACAAATAAGTTCGTTTGCTTATTTTTAACCGCGTTGCTCGATCGTCGTCCATTAATAGGCGCGCACCACGCACTTTAAACTCCAGCCCAAATTTTCTTAAACAGTCTGGCCAATCTTGGACCTAAAAATACTTGACCGGGCATCAAGCCAAGTGTACTGTTTTAGCGACATTCAAGTTCGCTTGAAATGTAATTTAACGCTCGATTGGCAACAGTGCACTTTTAAACATGACCTGTCGGCATGTCGGCATGTGCTGGAGTCAATTGTGTTATAGGTTCTACCCACGCCATTTGCTGAGACGCGGCTTTAAAATAGAGTGAATAAGGTTGATACACGGTTACTCAACACCCGCTTTTAGTTGTGCGTTCAATGAGCGGACGTAAAAAAACTTAATAATAAACTCAATTCAAGTTATTAATAAAAAACTGGTCCAAGGTAATCTAATTATACGGACCGATGTAACAAACTCATAATACATAACATTTATTAAGCAAAGCGTCACATTGCATTTTGTCAAACACCTAAATATCCCCTTTATTGTTTTACAATTTAAGTAGAGGCAAAAGTGATATTGTCACACAGCCACAGGCCCCTAAAACCGTCCCTGATACCTAAATTTGTATTTAAAAACAGAAATGCTGCATATAAATTTACCTGCGCCACACAGTCCACCGCCATAGCTCCTGCGATGCAAAATAGCGAGAGTATTTTTCCCCACGTGAAGCGCCTGCTGTCGGGTCCGAGTATGTGCGTTCCCAGCCGGAAGTACAGTCGCCTTATGATCGGTTCGGAGCAGAAGAGCTGGCCTACTTGCTTCGAAAGGCTGCCGTACACTCTCGGGTAAAGGTTTTCGAATGCGCAGCCTGCCAGAAACAAATAGCGTTAAAATCACCTGTCAAATTCATTTTACAATAAAGTGATGTATAGCCAAACAAAATGAAGCCGTCGTTACGATTGACTATATGATTTGTTAACAACATTGTGAACATGACATAACACCATTATATACAAACACAAGTAAAACAAGTTTAATAAAGTTCACGGTAAACGAACCAAATCGGTGTTCCATATAAGGTTAGTATAGTATCACCAAACCATTTAAGCAATAAAATTGGTTTTCGCGCAATTGCAGGTTCAGTGATCTATTAGGATTTAGCAACATAATTATCAAAAGGTATAAACAATAACAAACATCAGCACAGCATTAAACTATATTCATAGTTACTAACAACATTTGCTGGGAATGAAAATCAGTTAAGAGTGCACAACGTGCCTGACCCATACTACCAGCATGAAAAAGGGGCAGAAATTGACAAACTATGTATGAATTACGGTTAAACATTAAGGCGAAGTGATATTTCCCTGCTACTAAAACTCGAATTAAACATTTGGTATTCAAAAAACAGTTACATCCTTCGTATTGATGCAACAACTTACCTGGAAATAAATTGCTGTGCTGCCCTATGTTTTTGATTTTGAAACAAGGGAGTTTTGTTAAAATTGTAAAAGGGGGGCGTGTCTTAAAAAGTTTAAAAAACACTGGTCTAGTAATCTAGGCAATAAATTGCTTCTTGAGTAGTAATTTTGTCCTGGAGGGATTTTGTGTTGCGCATGAATACTTTATCGTTAGTTTGTGTGTTGTTTTCACCTTGAAAAAGGTTGTGAGTGAGGAGTTGAGAATAATTTTGGGAAGGACTACTGCTCGCGAATGTGCGCACATTTTTAAATGAAAATTGTCAACTTCAACTCTTAACTCAAAATTGTACGCATGTGTTTAAAAGCGTGTAAAATGTAGGAACGTTATGATAAAAGTATGCACATTTTTAAAGGCATTTCAAAATGTGCACACATTTTATGCACATTTTGCGCACCTTGTGCAAAACAATCCCACGTCTTCTGTCGAACCTGCAGAACTTATACGACAACTGCTAAATACACAACAAAAAAGGCAATCATAGAAATCTTACCGAGATTGAGAACCCGGTTGGAGAGCGTGTGATCCGACGCTGGTCTGGTCAGCGAAGTATACACCGGCTTGTCGTATCCGCTACGCTTCAGACGATAGCACACGTAGTCACGGCATAGTCCCGTCGTCATGGCGACCGCCCGGTCGTAGTCGCGCGACTCGAACACGGAGTCATCCTCGGACATTCCGGAGCAAGAGGAAAGGTCCTCCACTTCGTCCTCCGAGCATCCGGATTGGCACCACGACGGAGCACGCTCGCGAAAGCGCGCCCGCATCCATTGAGCAGCCATTTGGTTTACGTACGAAAAACTACATAAATGATCCTGTCAGCAACTGAGATAGCTTTACAGAAAATATATTGGATATTTGACTTAGTTGGATATTTTCTTTTAAAAACCAAAACGATTGACGTTATGTTGCCTGTTTGTAACGTTTAACGAAAAAAAAAAGATTTAGATGCCCGTGTTGGCCAAGTTTAAGTATTTTTTAAAACCATACGAGATAATTATGTTTGTACAGCCGTTTAAGGTTTACCACAAACACTCAGAAGAGGTTCGTGAGCATCGCAGTTTAGTATTAAAAAAATGTTTTATTAAACAACCAGCCAACAGGCTGAGCCTGAATAAAATTAAATCACTGCTATAGCTATGCAAATATTACGCTCTTATCTTTTTTGCTTTCAGTCACCAAAAAATGTGGTAAACTGACACCTCACTGTTTCTTAAAATTACAACTTAATAAACGTATTCAATATGTGTAATTAAAAAACTATCTCAGGAAAGAATTAAATAAAAAAGAACACGTAACGAGCGCTACTTTGTCGGTTTCGTCAAACAACCGGTTAACAAGCTTGTGAGCTTAGCGAATGTTTATCATAGGAAAAGGTCTGATTATGTTGCGGTCTATTCCACCGATATCCTATCTAAACATCCGGGAACCATACAGCACTTTAGCTCCTGTACAGCTGTAACAAACTGAGCGACCAGTTATTTACGTACGATTTCTCTGTCATCGCCCGAACCGGGCTGATGCTTTTCCTTTTCTTGCATACCGGAACAGCAAGGAACTGCACGCGTTTGTACTCAGACTGTACCCGTGTACCGGTTGTGCGACTGCGTAGCAAAGAACTTAAGACCTTGTCACACCACTAAACCGTTTCCCATATCGGCCTGCCGCCTAATTCCCTACCTTGACGTATGTGTAACCAATTGCGGGCGGGCTGACGTCTCTTTCCCGCTGATTGTTCCTTTTCCTGGAATGCGCGTTAGTTGGATGACTTGCGGTCTAATTTTACGTCTTATTAAAGTTCACCAAGTCGTAAAAAGCATTGTTGTAGCTAGCGCCGCCCTCATTTGAGTAGCTCTGACGTGCCTTTAGCCATATGGACTATGACCTTATAGGCATTGTTAAGAATTTATAATGTATTCCATATTCGACTGTTAACTTGCCTTTGCGTTGCACAATAAAAATCTAATCCCGTCTTTATATGTACACTGAACTCAGCTGACTTACACCTCAAAACGATAAAGATTTTGTCCTTGCAAGCGCAAACGATTTTATTTCGTGCGATAGATAACAGCAGATAACAAAGCAGAGACGGGCTTCAAGTCTAACAGCAGTGCCCGCCGTTGTTCGACTTGCCAGCAGGCAAGCTACAGATACAAGGAACTGTGCGTGACAGTCGAAGTCAACATTCAGAGAACAGCTTGGCGTGCCTGCACCTACACGCTGCGTGGCTGGCTGATGTGGTGCACTGTGTAAGCAAGTCGCTTCCTTTTATACTTAGTCACAGCGCGGCTCGTGCCAGCAGCTTTATCATCACGCGTTTTAATGCAACACAGCCCGAGCGTAAATGTCAGTCAGAGGCGGTGAACGTGCCCAAGCCTGTATGCAGACAAACGGTCCAAAGTCACTCTCTCGTTATCTTTCCCGTCGACTGAATCGCGGTCGGAAGCTTTCCGACGGATTATTTCCACCGATGTTGGAACATTTTAGGCAGCGTCGGATTTTTCACGCCGGCTTTGACACTTGGCACCTCGACCAGGGATGCTGGCCAGACGCAGCACCTTAAGAATCCTCCGCAAGCGCGACTGGCAAAAGCGCCGGCACTTCTTGCTCCAGCGGGCCTCTTTGCGCTGGAAAGAACGCAGTCGCTCTACGGATCACAAAAACACGAAAAGGTCAGTGGCCGTGCGTGGCGTTAATTAAAGCGGCTATTTCATGGGACGCGCCAGGTACCATTTTTCCAGGAACCCCGAGGCGGTTCGAATGTTACATAAAGGCAACCGCTGATTTTATGATTGCTGAGAAGGGCTGAACACCTCCTTTTAAATCGATTAACTTAGCTAAATACCAGATGTTTTCACGAGTTATTAGGGTTTGGTTATAATTGCGTTCAGGCTTATATCACGGTTCAAATATTTGCAACACCTAAAGCTGTAGAAAACCAAAACATGCAGGCAGTTTCCGACTGACATAGCCGAAATTTAGACGGGCGCGAAAACTGAGTCATCGAAACAAAAGTCTCCGAAATTTGGCAACGCTTTTGCTGTATATACACTATACAGTGTGGCACAACAAGTGGCACATCTAAACCGCCCAGGGTCGCTACTCATTATTCGGGATGTCCGATACTTTATAGGGTTTTATTCCGATATCGATATCTGGTATTTTAAGGAAAAATACGGCTTCCTGATTTGATAACAGTTTTTGGCATTACCATGTTTATCAAACTAATCCTGCAAGGTTGTTATGCCAAAATTACCACTACTTCCTTATTTGGAAAGGGTGCCCATGTGTTAAGAACAACAGATACAATCCGTTAGGAAACCTACCCTAACACTGCGAATGAAGGAATAAATTGCCAAACTCGTTAAACACCCCCCGTCCTCCCTGAAAAGTTTTTGTTGTCCAATCCTAGTCAAGATTCGCCAGAAGGTCGTGTTTATGCTAGATGCAGCCGCGCAATAAACAACACGCCGTTCGCTGTGACTTACTTTCGCTGGTGTAACCGGCAAAGGTGAAGGTGCCGGCCTTTCCGTGAGTCTGCTTGAAGCGCTCGTAGACTTGCGGCCTCAGGTTTAGGATTTCTCTTCGCTTCGAATCTGAAAAACAAAATAGTTTAAAGAGTTAAACTGCGTCGTTTTCGGTGACAGAGTCACGCACAAATTTTGAATGCATTCTCCTTTCGTCGGACACCAAGTGTCCTGTTTTGAATATTGTCGTTGGAATGTCTCGAATTCAAATATGTACGTGCCAAAGCTAACACGTATTTCGAGTGCTGGGATTTTCAACTTGTGTTTCGTGTCATATTTGGTTTGAACCTAAAGTACGTTTTTTTACTTTTCTTTTTGTCTTGTTTCCCGTGAATGGTGATTAAATCCGGTGGTGTGCCACATTTCTAGTTATTTTACACAACAATGTTGAGAACATTTTTCTTAGAGATTTTGAACGAATTTCTTGAAATACATACACTAGATTTAATCCAGAGCACAACCTGTTTGTTTGTCCCAATAACATGCGCACGCTTGAACAATGATTTATATTGGGGCCCAATAAACTTTCTGCGTTTCGGGCATTTTTGTCACTAGTGGATTAAAAGCCACCTAACGGGAAAATTTTTTTATGACATGTTTCGCCGAAGCGTTAATGCGCTTTAACTTCCAGCTGACTGATTTAATAATTAATTAGCGTGATCGTGTAAGGTTAATGACTTATACGGGTCAGTTTGACAACTTAGCGGTTACGCGAAAAATGTGAAAAACGTCCTATCAGGAATTCCGCTTCGGTGTAAAGGTTAAACACGTATTTGCTTTCTGGGTATTGCGCTCCACTTAGTAGGGGCAAATAATTGTAATACCGTTATTGACGTCTGCTGTCATTTGTTCTAAATTGAGTAAAATACGAAAAAAATAGGATCATAATTTGCCGCAAGTAAATCGAAGAAATATGATCGTAATATGCCAAAAGCATTATTCCAAACCGTTTAAATACCTTGGAGACTAATATTTGTCGCTAGGCAAAGGATTAGTTTAGAAGACTCTTAAAAATCTAAAATTATAGTATGTAAAGCCAAAAAAAATTGAGCGCCGAATAAAAACGGGTAAACTTACATTGTTGACAAACGCGCAGTGGCAAATAAAAAACTTTCACCATAAATCGATTCCTTAGTGCATTACGACCACCTATGATATACAGGTGCGTATGATTATGCAGTTGCTTTAGAAAGAAAATCGCGCAGGATAAATACAGGTGTGTGCCGATCATGTCTCGCCAGAATAAGCCATGGGGTCTTTACTGGGGGTAATGGCGCGTTAAAAAGTGGTGCTTACAAATCTTTAAATCCGTTTCGTCAAGAAACATGTGATAGATCTGACACCCGATATATAAATCCCAACGCCTTAGGACAAGGGTTCTTAAACTGGGGTCCATGGACACCTCGGGGGTCCGTATATTAGTTTTAGGGGGTCCATGAAGGCCTAATTGAAATATTAGTGTGATTTTTTCAAAGACAGCAGTTTAATTAAAAACAAAACGGTTTTGCACTGACTGTATTTCGACTCCATTTCACTTTCACATTTTTTAGATCAAAATCAACAAATTTTTGAAGTTTATTTGTATTGTGACCTCAATTTATGACGTCATTTTTTTATCATTTTTGTCTATCTTGTTCAACGCGACCTCAAACAAAAATTTAGGGGTCCGCGGTGAAAAGTTCAAGAACCCCTGCCTTGGTCTGTTCGTCAATGCATTTACAATTGCAAATGTTTCTATGTTTAGCAGCGGAAAATTTAACAACCCCCAAAAATATAGCCTTCACCGATGTGAATTATCTGGTAAGCGAGGTGTGATAACATTTATAAATCATTGACGTCAGTAGGTATTACGAAAAGACACAACATCATTCTTGCACGTTACCCGGAATATACACGCGCAAGCTAAGTTACGCACGTCAGGGTATAAAAGAGTTCAAGTATGCAGAAATAATGAGCTTGTGTTAAAGGGTAAGTTTATCGTAAGGTCGTTTAATAGCTTCTCTACTTTGCATATTGCAATGTATGTCAACTTTTTTTGTGGAATCGTTTTTCGGCTGTATTTTTAAGAGAACGCTGTTAACAAAGTACGATGCTCAATCTTAAATAGTTGGCGACCCTTTTTCACAGGCGCGTAACATTATTTATCAACAAAACTTCTTCTAAAAATGTTTCCATCTGTTATTTAATCCGCTTAAAAATAAAGACAATTAATTAGTACAATCACTTGTAAAAAATGAATCGAATCACATTAAATTTAAAAAAATGAACGTAATTAGTAACTTTTTAGAAACGTGAATATGAATGAAATACTTCAGAAAACGGTGCCACGAGTCATCACAAAAAGTGGTCCTTAGGGCCAAAAATCAAAACTACAAATTAAGTAATAACATAAATGGCAAATAATTTTAATTGAAATTGTGACACATGGGTTTTAAACTATTGCGTCAGATTTAGTCAGCAATTCCCCTCCCCAATGCCGTCTCGTGGTACCAAGGGGAGCCGCGGGGCTCGGTTAAAAACTCTTGTGAAAGTACATTTTAACAACACCATATGATTTCAAAACACGGTCTGTGTGCTTCAGCCCATCAATCGGTCGTTCATCACTGTATTATTTTAACTAAATGATCTCATTAATACACCCGTGATGTGCGCTTTCTCACCTTTGCTCAATGTCCAGTTGTAAACACGCACAGAGGTGCTCATCTCGATCGACATGACGTAGACCATGTGGCCCGTTCCATTCATTGTCCGAACAGTGTCGTTGACGTCATTCTGCATTAACCTGTTTACGCGTAAGTTCAAGCAGTTGGCCTCTCCTTTCTCTTTGGCGACCACTAGCGACGTGGCTATTGCTCGGCATTGCTGGCAACATTGGTTCGCGTCGCTCTGGCAGCTTTGGTTGGGAAACGATGCTTTGCACTTCGGAACGGTGCATTTCACTCCTTCGTCCTAAACGAAAGTAGCATTGCTTGACCGTTTTACGTTTTAATATGCTTGTTGCGAACAAGAAATGCACTTTGCACATCGTTTCAAGATTAAATCCCATTTGTGAAAATTACTTTTTTTAAGGAAAATTAAAACTAAACACGAACGAATACTGGTAAGCCACCACATTTTAAAGTGCCATGATTGCCTTGAGCATGTCCAATGTCTGTTGATAAGTAAATGGCTACCTTATGCAACCATGGAGTGATAGCTAATTGGCATTTTTTCGCTTTTGAAAGTATACCGCTTTTACATTTTTAGTGGCTCTGCCTTTTGTATACCGATTTTCATCCTTTAAAATGTATCATATAAATTGCCTTAATCCAACAAATCCTTATTCTCGGTATATACGTTTACAGCATAATTCGGCGATAACAAACAAACAATATTCTTAATGTGCTCTTATATCTTCCTTATCAGTTTTTTTTTTGTAAACTTAAATCCAATTTACATCATTAGTGTGCAAGTATCTTATATCTTCCTCATCTGTTTTTTTTTTGTAAACTTTAATTTGATTTACATTCTTATTGTGCAAGTATTTTATATCTTCCTTATCAGTTTTTGTAAACTTATATTCGACTTACTTTGCACGTGCACTCTACGCAAGGCTGGTCCTTGGTCAGCGGCAGGTCCAGCTTCCAAACCTCCCCCCTGGCGTAAGTTTTGCCTTGATAAAAGCAGCTGCCGCTGCCGTGTTGGTTTGTGAGCTTGGTCGAGACGTGTTGAGCAGAATTGAAGGTCTCGGCTGCTGTTTGGATGTTGTGAAAGGGAATGGTGGCCCTTTGCGGCGCCTCATTGAAGCCTGAAATCGGCGAGTCAAGCCCCGAGGGCTCTCGACAAGCCGGACAGCAGTCCTGGTCGCTCGTTTGGCTCGCAGGGGTTCGGCAGGTTTCCGAGCAGATTTTCGTCCGACAGTAAACCTCACCCTTCTGCAGAGAAATATTTGTTTATGCGATTTTTTAAAAATGGATTCGTCTAGAATTTCCAATCCTAGTTAAAAACTTTTAATTTTCCTGAGAATGTCGCAGGCTCTCTAAATTATTGGTTTTCAAGTTCAATCTTTTCTGGCCAACCGTCTAATGACTAGAGCCTACTGTGCTCACCACCTCGTGTTATAAAAAAAATCACTCAAATTTTGTGATTTTTACAACGCTCACAAAATGGGTTGAATTAAATTACCGCTTTTTACTATAGGGTCGATTTTATTTAGTAAAAAGAGGGTATAACTTAAGACAGACACAATAATGTTATTCTTGTACCCGAAGGCTGTTTCGCGTGCCACATAAATAGCCTTTGCGTACCATTTCTGTACGTGTACCACAGGAAAAGAACAGCAGCAAATTTATAAATCTCTTGCTGGCAAGTTTTACCTATAAATTCGGGGTTTTAACTCACCATACACACGCACTGCGAGCACTGCCGCGGGTTCAGCGGCAGCCCGATGCTCTGGATGCGATTTTCACCGGCGAAAAAATCACCGTGATTCCTGTAGATCCCGCGCACGAAGCAACCGGCGCTACTTGGCTGCTGCTGCGACGGACGGCCGTACGAAGTACGCCACTTGTTACCGGGCTTCGCGGTGAAGTCGAGTTGCTGGCCGATGCCCGGTTTTGTCGGCTGGCGAAAGCTGCCGAAACGCTTGTGGCTGTTCGTCGACGGTTGAGTTAAGTCGATTGCAGGCGCTGCTTGGGGTTGGGGCTTGGGCTGGGGTAGGGGTCGGGGCTGGGGTTGAGGCTGTGCGAAGGCGTTCGACATTTCACATGGTCCACAGTTGATGCCGCTCTGTTAGATAACAAAGTTGTTTTATGCATTGGTATGTCCAAGCTGAATGGGACACGTGGGACAAAGAACATTTTCACCCATTTGGGAGTATGTATGCCATTTAAGGTAATCAAACCATCATAATTTTAACAATTAAACTTTTTGATAATGTGTGGTGAACGTATAAAAGTTGGTGCCTTTTAATCTGGCAAAGTATAGCCCCGCCCACCAAAACGCTTAAAATTCGGTATTTTATAGGTTAAACTAAACCTAGTGACGTGTATAATTTTAATTTTGGAAAATAAATGGTCCTTTTACGATTACCTTGCTCCGTGATTGATTTTCAGGCTGTTGTATTATGTGACAAAGCGCTAATATTACATCAAGTGGGCAACAACAAGTGGATTCTGTTGGGTTAAGCATGTGCAATTTTCAAGAACATAGCCAGTGCAAGTATCTACTAAGTTGGCTGAAAACATATCCGCACTAACTTTCGTATTTTGGTGCAGTTCGCCAACCAAATAAATTACACCTTCTTACCTCTTTACATGTGCACATGACGCACGCTCCTGGCCCAAAACCCTCCAAATTTGGTTTCCAAGAGTCTCCAATTCTCCTGGTAATGCCTTGGGAAACGCATGGCACTGGTCCTGCAGTTGTAAATAATAATGTCATTTTACTGATATGCTTGTTTGTTTTGGTAAAACATGTCATATGACAGCTAGACTTATGTTTGACAGATTAAGGTGTCTTTCACTTTTTTATCACTACTTATACTATTTTACTTTTGATTTTAAATTGTTTTGTTTTTTATCAGCGCAATTTAGATATATACATATTTAGTTAATCTTAAGTAATTCATACTGAACACTATATCTTTGAAATATAATGGTTGGAGGTTGCAGTAAGACGTAGTAAGAATATCAGTAGGTTAGATACCTGCTTCTGTATACGTTTTCATATTCTTACTACGTAAAACTACATCTGTTTTCTAGGCTTTTTTGGTTATTTGATTTTTCGTATAAATGTTCAAAATATCCTACCTGCAGCAGGAAAGCCTTGCACACTGCAAACAAGCACGAAAGCACAGAAAGCGTGCACCGCAACATATCTCATATCCATAACTTTCAAATTGAAGCTCGCTAAATAAAAATAAACAACGCACTCTGACTGCAAACGGTTCAATACAGCGATTAGCTGTCAAAACATGACTAACTTACTCGTAAGCCGCAAAGAGAAAAAGTGCGACGGGCGAGCGAGCGCTTGCAAGTGGTACACGGATTTTCGAACCCGCCCCATTGTGCTACGCCCGTTATCACAATGCTGGGGTAATTGGGAGGCCGGGTTCGAACGCGAAGATTAAGAACCTTCCATAATCGGCAGCCGGACAAAGGCGACGTTGCCGGCACGTCCGGCGCCGCAAGGGCGCTCGCAAAACAAAGGAGCGGCACACGGCGCCCGCCAAGCGTCGGCACCGGCCGTTGCAAGTTGAAACTGAGTTCGCGCAGGGCACTTGGTTGAATACTCTCGGCGTTGTAATTGCGAACAACCAAGACGGGAGCGTTGTGTTGCTTTCGATTTTTACAACTTATACCCGCCGTTCTTTGGCGAAAGCTGAGTTATTTTTTCCGGTATCACAAAATAGTAATACTATAGCTATACTATACTTCTACTTACCCACCACCACAATTAAAACGGTTAAAAGTTTACATACTGCCGGGCGCAGGGCCAAGCCAGGCCCTACCGTTGAGCGCTTGCTTCCTAGTGGAGACAGGTTGTCAGAGGATAGGCCTGATCTATTGAAGTCATTTCCGATCACCTTTTCGGTCAATGGAAAGAAACCAGCAGCCACATATTTATTTGTTCCCCCCCACCTCCCTTACTTTCTTTTCCATCCTTTTATAAAAAAAGTTGACAATAAAAGTCACCCACTGTAATAAGATATTTGAAATTTTGTAATTCCTTGCTGGTGCTTTATGGGCTACAGTAAAATATTCTTGAAACATTGAATAAAGCATTTTAAGGTATTCTGGTCACTATTAAAATACGTGCCCTATTAGTTTAGCACTTACAAAACTTTTTTAGTTTCCACTAGGGAATACTTGCTTTTTTATAAGTCACTTAAATAGATCTTTATTGGATAAAACTATCGTAAAATGTAGATACTTTGTGTAACTTGTTTTTTACTCGTGTGTGTTCACGTTGCCCCAACGTGACTCTACCGGTTTACGAACGTGTTCTACACAAAGAAACTACCACACCAGCACAACAAAACACACCCTCACGAAAGTCATAAAATGTTCGATAAGCAGTTCAAAACTCTACCCATTTTTAATCTTTTTTTATATTGACGCCAGTGTTGTAATGACTTAAGCTATTAACTTGACTTAGGTGCACTTAAGTCACTGCGTTGCAATGACTTGACTTGAATTAAGTGTATTGACCAAAATGACTTGACTTTAATTAAGTCTTTAGGACCAATGACTTTACTTGGACTTAAGTCATTTTGTCAAAAATCTTAGGATTACATTAGGTGTTTTTCATTAAAATTTAAATCGAGTTTTGCACGTTAAACATTTTAATTGCTTTATATTGCGTTGGTGTTATTTTTTAGTTGAATTTTTGGTCTAAATGAACGAGGTTACCAGTTTTATTAGTTTAGCAGTTTAGTTAAATGTGAATGACATGACTTGAAATTGACTTGCTCTCATCATGACTTGACTGATAGGCAACCGATGACATGGACTGGGACTTGACTCGGTATTTTTTTTGGACTTAAGTCATTTTGAAATGACTTGTTTGCAACACTGATTGAGGTGTATTCCAAAGTTGGTATTAAGCACCGTGCTCTCTTTGTATTTCAGTCATTTGCAACAATACACCACACAAAAGCAATATAGGAACGCATGCGTCGAGTCACCAGGCAACGCAAAATTATAACACAGAAAGTTCCATTAACGATAAATGGAAAAGTTAGTATTCCTCATCTTCCTCGTCTTCTTCGTCTTCCTGATCCACCGAGTCAACTCCCACTTCTTCGTAGTCCTTCTCCAGAGCCGCGAGATCTTCCCGTGCCTCTGAAAACTCACCCTCTTCCATTCCTTCGCCGACGTACCTTTGGAAAAATGTGAAAGCTCGATGAACAAGTTGTCATCATGCCTAATTTGCTCTATACTATATACTAGTGGTTCTCAACCGGAGTGCCGCGGCGGTGTGCCATTTTTAGCGTTCAAGGGTGCCGAGAGATATTTTAAATGTACTTATTTATGATTTCAATTTTTGCTCTATTGGTTAGCTTCTTGATACTATTTTTTTTGTACGATAAAAGTGCCAAAAATTAGGAAGGTTTATCAACCTTGTTGCATAGTTAATGTGCTGTTTCAATCTCATTCATTGTAACGTTGCAGTTAACCACTCAAGTAAAAATACGAGCAAGGGTGCCGCAAACTATTTTTAATTTCTGTAGGGTGTCGCAAGCCAAAAAAGGGTTGGGAATACCACTGGTTTATACTATCATACAAGTGACTTGTCTGCAGCGAAACATTCGGCACTTCTAATTGTAGTGCAGGAAATGGTTTATTTTTTCTGCTAATATCGTTCTTGTCGCAGAAAAGCGAATAGTTCATTTGTCGATAGATTAGTTTATGGGCCATTTCAGTTGTGTTTGAAAAATTATTTAGAATTTAAATCCGTTAAACATCCTTTGAATTTTTCCACCTGCAATGTCGAACTTTTGACGATCCTGTTTTTTAATCAGTTTTACACGGAAGTTGCATCTCGTAAAAAAACTATCAGCACGATAAAAAGTCAGTAACATTTGTAAAAGTAATAAACAACGTCGCCCTTATTCGAGCAAAAAGGATACACACTGTTGATTTATACTTCGCTTGTTACAAAAACAACCTCATGAGATATTGATGAAACTTGATGCTAACACGCAAATTTTAGATTCTGATGAAGCAGTATTCCCTTGCAACCAGTGAGCGCTAAGTCGCCACGCCCTTTACAGGCGCGTAAAACATAAATGTAGTACTCTGTTCTTATTTCACAACGTGTAAATCTTTCGCCTTTTTTAAAAATAAAAATACACCTAAACGTAGCCATATAAAATTCACTCTCATTACCAGTGGACGAAGGCTCGCTTAGCGTACATCAGGTCGAACTTGTGATCGAGACGGGCCCAAGCCTCGGCGATGGCTGTCGTGTTGCTGAGCATGCAGACGGCGCGTTGGACCTTTGCCAGGTCGCCCCCGGGGACGACAGTTGGCGGCTGGTAGTTGATGCCAACCTTGAATCCGGTGGGGCACCAGTCGACGAACTACAAAGCGCAAGGGACAATGGAATTACGTCAGACCTTGTGTCCGGCAATTTAGTGTCAATTCCCCCTATGCTAAACCATAAGATGCGTGAATACAACTTCGAATTGATACACAGCACATATTCAGCTGTTTTACATGGTGAATTACGTTGTGAAGTAACTAGTATGATCAATCCGTAAACATCGTTATCGTTGTTAAACTTTTAATGTGGCTTCATTGCAACGCGTGTCACTTATTGATAAAATGCTCAAGAAGTAAAAAAAAAATGATTGTACGATACACAACGGTACTGCAATCTTTATTAATACCCGCATTTTTCTAGTTCTAATTCCGAAAATCAGATGGCACTCTTAAACAACAAAAATGCTGACAAACTTATTGTTTATCAGGTCATCTTTTGACAAGTTTTGTGCTTCTTTAGGTTATCTTACCCTTTCACATGATTGTACGAAGCAAAACGTTGTTCGAAAGCTTGTTAACAATCAAACGTTGTTTAACATGGCCAGTGGCCACCTGTTTTGCAGCGGTACAACAGGTTCAATAGTTAACTGAAATTATATAGAAATGAATTGTTTACTGAAAATCCAATATAATTTTTCGGTTTCTAGTTAGCTTCGCACTGCCGATAGTTTAGCGAGGAACATTGTACAATGCCTCGTTAAGCTCGATCACAGCCTTATTCGATGCCACTAAACAATTGGTTCTCCACCGGGGTGTCGCGGCATTCTAGGGTGCCATTTGTAACGTTCAAGGGCGCCGGAAGATATTTCAGATTCTTTAGGTTTCCAATTTTTGTATACGATTAAAATGCCAAGAATTGAAACGTTTTTTTTCAACTTTGTTGCACAGTTAACGTTCTGTTTCAACCTTGTTTATTGTAAAATTACAGTTAGCCACTCAGCAAAAATACGAGCAAGGGTGCAGCGAACTATTTATAATTTCTGTTGGGTGCCGCAAGCCAAAAAAGGTTGCGAAACACTGCACTAAACCATAAAGAGAAAATGCTCACCTGGATGGTTCTCTTGGTCTTGATGGTGGCAATGGCGGCGTTCACATCCTTGGGCACGACGTCGCCACGGTAGAGCATACAGCAGGCCATGTACTTGCCACGGCGCGGGTCGCACTTTACCATTTGGTTTGCCGGCTCGAAGCAGGCGTTGGTGATCTCGCTCACCGATAGCTGCTCGTGGTGCGCTTTCTCGGACGAGATGACCGGAGCGTAGGTGACCAGTGGGAAATGGATGCGAGGGTACGGCACCAAGTTGGTCTGGAACTCTGTCAGGTCGACATTAAGGGCGCCGTCGAAACGAAGGGACGCTGTGATGGACGACACGATCTGGCCTGGATGAAATAAAATCGGACTCCTTAGTATCCCCGTCCTTGGTAGTTTTACTGATGTACAGCTGCAGCTGTTCTTTAGGGTTTAGCTGTTTCTTTAAGAATGTAGGCAATCAACATATGACTGTCCAAAGTAACAACGGCCCCTCAGACTTTAGCGATAACTTGTAGGCTTATGACATTTAAAAAACACTTGGATGATGTTTCGTCTTATTTACTGAAAAACTAAAACTTAGTTCATTTGTTCCATAAAAACTAATAAGAAATGTGGGCTACGCTTCATCGTTTTTGGTTTTTGGTTTTCTTATTAATTCAAACATTGATGATTTTGTTTTACCGACAGTTTCACCCAGGGAAAATGTGCCTATTACGTGTTTCTCACACTAAATAATATTCGTATCCTACCGATGAGTCGGTTCAGGTTGGTGTAGGTGGGTCGCTCGATGTCCAAGTTGCGTCGGCAAATATCGTAGATGGCCTCGTTGTCGACCATGAAAGCGCAGTCGGAATGCTCCAGAGTGGTATGGGTGGTAAGGATGGAGTTGTACGGCTCCACTACAGCTGTTGAAACCTGAAAATGGTCGTAATAGTTTAGCATGCAAAACGGTGAAATAATTTTGCCTTAATGAAGTATACTATTGAACACTGACTTGTATGCTTTATTACTATTACGTAATTATTCCTGACGAATAAAAAGCTTTTCAAACCAATAACTTTTGATGCCGAATCAAAGACCTTCAATACTTTCTTGAACGTAGAATTTGTCCCGGTATAACAATAGTTGTTTGTTCAGGCTCATGTTTTTAATGTGTGACAATTTCTGCTGGTAATTTTTCAGCATCTCATTAGTCTATTGTTAGGCAATTTTGGCAGGTTGTTTTAATTTCGAGAAAAATATTAAAAAGCGGAAATAAGTTACATTGGTTGCTGATTTTTAAAATACATCTCAAAAAGTGTTTACTCACTTGTGGAGCTGGATAAACTGCAAATTCCAGTTTTGACTTCTTTCCGTAGTCCACCGAAAGTCGTTCCATAAGAAGGGACGCGAATCCGGAGCCGGTGCCTCCTCCGAATGAGTGGAAGATGAGAAAGCCTTGGAGTCCGGAGCAGTGATCCGAAAGTTTCCGGATGCGATCCAAAACTGTGTCGATGAGTTCTTTGCCTTGAACGGATATATTTATTTACAGTTATACTTTGCTATTTCTTGGTGAAAAAAATATTTTTGTAAACTATTCGCAAATTATACAACTGCATCGAAACACATAAAATTGTTCTTGAAGGTTTAATTCTTACACGTTTTTAATCTACTCTTGCAAAAAAAAAATTTACTGCGTGATTTAGATTACGTACCAACTGTGTAGTGACCTCTTGCGTAGTTGTTGGCGGCATCTTCCTTACCAGTGATCATTTGATCGGGGTGGAACAGCTGGCGGTAAGAGCCATTGCGAATCTCATCTGAGATGAAAAAAGGTGTTTAGAAATCGTTATCAAAATTCACATACGGTTTGTCACACAATTCTATTAATTCGCCAACAGCAGCCAATGAACTGTAAATGTTTGATTATAATCTGGGAAAATTGAACCTAAATTAAAATTCTCTTAAGAACGTTTAACAACAAATAGTTTAATGATTGCATTTAAAGGAAGATATGCCGCTAATCATGTAATAAAAATGTTTTAACATGGAAACATGAATCAACCAGTTATTGAGTATTATCACTCCAAACAAATGGGCGTTTTAAACAGCTTGCTCTCCAGCTATCTACCCTATGGCTTTGCCCTTTTATTGAGCCGTCTGTACAGCAGCAGGAGCTTTGTTAAGTGTGCGAAATCTTTAGCATTTTAAACATTGGTGATTCTCTGTCCCGCCTGGTCTGGCTTGTGTCGTTCGCAAACGTCATCAGCCTTCATGTCGCACACACACAGCAAACAGCTATCACAAACCGACGACAGTAGGCTCCAAGTCGACGAACACAGCTCTCGGAACGTGCTTGCCAGCCCCGGTCTCGCTGAAGAACGTGTTGAATGAGTCGTCGCTGTTCATTCGCTCTCCCACCACACGACCGTCGGGTGAGATGCCGTGCTCGAGGCAGTAGAGCTCCCAGCATGAGTTGCCGATCTGGACTCCGGCTTGGCCGACGTGGATTGAAATGCATTCGCGCTGCAAACACAAAAAATTCAGCATGTCGACTTGTGGCTCTGTTGTCGTTGTAACATAATTTTACGACTACCCCGGCGGCGGAAGTAATATCCGTTCAATCTATCAATAGTTTCAAGCGTTTTATCTTAACGTTCGAACTAGCTTTGCGAAAATTGAGGTAAAGAACCCTACCTTAGCAAAACAGTAATTATGAAAATATTAATCAAAGTAAACTTAATTGCCTTGTTAATTTAAGTCAGGTAAGGTCATTCTAAGTCAGCGGCTTAAGTGCGTACGCTCAGGCTTTTACCACTATAAAAATACCTCGTGACATTATATAGGTTTTGCTTAACCGAGGATTGGTGACTTTGTAAAAATAACTAATTTATAGGGTTAACCTTTAGACAAATGACAGAATTTGTTGAAACCACTTTGTCAGCAGCAAAAACAGTTCTCAAAAAAAATACAATTAAACTACCTATTTTATCCTAAATAGCTCCTAAAATGACGCTACGCTAAGTTAACGTTTCGCCAATACGTACCATGATTGTTGCGGATTCGAGAAATTCGGAATGACGTCTGACAGAATTTGTCTAAAACAGCGGCGAACACGTAAAAGAGTCAAAAGTGAGTCGTTGCAGCACCTTTACGTGGCCTGTAACAAACTTGAATGACTCAGGCAGCGGATGTGGGCGTCTTATATAGGCGCGCATCTGCCGGGCGGGCGGCTGCATTGATTAGTGGCAAGATTGCATTTGCGCTGAGAAAGCCCAAGAGAACGGCCGAGCGGTGCCATTTGCCAACGCCAGATGCGGCGACAAGCTTTTGGAATTCAAAAAGGCATTGGTGTCGGAAATCAAGTTGGTTTGCTGGCTTTGGCCGTTTCACGACGGCACTTGTATTTTGCTGATCGAAAACAAACCAGTCCCCTGGGGTCTCCACCATTTAAAAGTATCTTTTGCCATGCGCCCTTTTACGCGTTCTACGTTTTGTAATGTTTCTTGTTAACGTTTGGGGTTTAGTATTAGGAAAGGCTTGTGTCTCTTTTCCACGTGAGTACCACGCACTTTTTATTTCACGCCTATAGAATTTGTTTAATGTTCCGAGCAATCATCTTTATTTCAAACCAGACAATCATCAATGTGAATTTCGCACATTTCGCACATGAGACGTTTAGGGTTCATGGCAGTTGTAATTATACCAAACAAAGACTTTACGGTATGTTGAAGGCTTGTAAAAAGAGATTTAAACAGTTCGAAGAAATGTAGATTGGTGGCCCAAGCTGACAAACAAACAAACAAACAACATTACGTTATTAGGCTCCTAACAAAAATCAAGGCTTTTCTTTTTGTAAAAGCCATCCAATTTGTTTGCCACTTTCAGGAATTTCCGTCGTACGATGCACCTTTACGTCAGAACAGTGACAGACGTGTTTTTTGTCCCAGTGCGGTGTTTCCAGTCGCTTCTTCATCAATAATTTACCCTTTACAGATCAATGAGCGTCTGGCTGTCACTGACGTAACCAGTCAAAAGCAAAAAGCACATTTTTCTTAATGGCGGCGAAGGCCGTTGCCTACTCCGTGATTTTGTTTTATCTTTTGCTCAAACTGAAATGTTTTTCTTAATTACATAAAGAACAAAGTGGGATGGCACTAGGTAGACTTTCTGTCGACGGTCATAATCGAGCTAAACATGTTTTTTGTTTTAAACTGAGTTTTTGTATCAAATTATTTAAAAGTGCACAAGCAAGGTTATTTTGTCATAAAATGTGCACTGTTGCGAAAACTATATTATGGATCGAGTCAAGATGGAAAAATAAGGCATTTGTGTAATCTACAAGATTGCGTAAAATAAAAATTAACATATATCCTGCCCTCTTTTTTGTAAAATTTAGAAGCCTGGGCCCGCTACACACTATAGGACAGGAACGAGAATATTTTACATACTAAATATTCCAAACGTGTCAGTTTACTAGAAGTAGAAATCGGCTAAATTTGCTTAACATATATCGGTTTAATTAATTTATATCCAGAGGTCAAACATCAGTCAAAACAGCACATTTTTGTCATACTTGGCGCATGTTTTCAACTAAAAGCCAAAATAATTACACAATTTATCAGCAAAAATTTGCTGGTGTTATAGGCTACCTATCCACCTTAGGTTAGCCACCTTTGCCCTGAGTTAGTTGCATAGGATAGCAACTTTCTTAATTTTAGTGACTTTTGCTTTTCGTCCAGCTGTGCTGTGCGATCGACAAATAAGCCAAAGAATATCATTTGTCAAGATATTAGTGTGACTTTAATATTTCACATTTGTATTTTACCTAACACGCAGTGACGGATCTAGGTGATTGATGTAAGTCGCCATTACAACAACGCAAGCATTACCAATAACAATTTACCCTTGGCGCTCAATGTGCCTAAATTTACACTTGGAACAGCTGCTGAAAAATATAATTTGGCGTGGTTACCCTTTACGTGCCCCACTGAAATAAAACCAGGTTAATAGTTGTAATATTGGAAAACGCAGAAGTGCTATAAAGCAACAATATCTACTATCCAGTGTTGCAATGGGTCAAGTCAACGACGTGTCTCGCACTAAAGTGACTGGTTTCAAATGACTTAACTTGGACTTAAGTAATTGAATAAAATGACTCGGGTTGAGCTTTAAGTGTTATACATTTTATTAAAAATGAGCTATTTACGTCAATTTTTGCACGTAAAACGAATTGATAGATTATTTTGTCAGTTAAGTTTTTGCTAATTCTTATTATTTTTGTTAGTTGAGTTATTACTTATAATCGGACGAGTTTGCCTATAGTTTAATGGTTTATCGTTTTATTTTATTTTATGTTATTTGACTTGGAGTTGACGTGCTCCAATAATGACTTGTTGTTTTTTAAGGGGGGGAACCAGAGGGGTGGGGGACATGACGAAGACTCGTGACTTTACTGGGACTTTTAGTTATTTCAAAATATCTTGTTTACGACATTGACGCATTCTGAAAGCGGACTAGTATAAAGAACAACAATAATAAAAATAAATGCGCAATAAAATGTGTAGCCTACAAAGATCCTAACTTGTTTAATAAAAGAAGTCTCAACCCGGTGGGCCTATAGGACGATTGAACGCGGTCGTTCTAACACCGAACTTTTTGCGCAGATGTTCTCTTCGGCAGCGCACTGTTTGTCCTTTATTTTTGTTTGGGATAAAGAATAAGTAATGGCTTGGGTTAGAATTTAGGATAGGGTTATCGCAATTTGCACTAAAATACGAAGTGGGGGCTACAAAGACAGCGCTAATTTCCCTATAAAAATGTGAAAATATGTCAATCAAATTATTCCTATTTAGCTATAAACCGCGTAATTTTAAATCTAACATGAATCTTATTAGGTTTGCTTAAAAATTGTTTTTCAGCATTGTTTTTATAGAGATACCATTTTGTGCCCTTGAAATAATAGAGGATCCCAGCAGATTTCCAAACGAGCAAAATTAAAACAAAATCATAGAACATTAACCCCTCCCACAAACCTACGGTGAAAGTAGCCTAATTTTTTAGAATAATAAAAATATTTTTACCGAGACGTTTAAATTCTTTTAGAAATGACGTCGCAAAGTTACGTCATAATAGGACGTATAAATCAAGTAGGCCTAGTATTATGACATCATCCAAGGTTTTCGTTGGATTAAGTAATAAAATATTCAACTAAACCCCACTTTAAACGAATTTAAAAAATGACCAGTGTTGTAATCAGGGCTGCGGAGTGGGTTAAAAACAACCCGAGTCCGACTACCAAGTCCGACTTCGGTCAAAAAAATACACCCGAGCCGATTCCCGAGTCCCGAGTCCGACTCTGACTCAGCAGCTTGTATTTTACCCATTTAAGCAACTAAATTAAGGTCCACTTATATTGGTGTCATAATTGATCCACCTGCATTATATGGTTTAAAAATATTTCAACATTTGCTATAAGACTGCACTTTTACAACATTTTACCGCCTTAACAGTTTTAAAATTTGATACTGCGCAGACGCACGTCGGACTCCGGACTCGGGTAGTTTTACGCGGTCTTACTCGAGTCCCGAATCCCGAGTCCGACTCCGGCAAAACAAACCGACCCCGTTGAGTCCCGAGACCGACTCCGACTCCGCAGCCCTGGTTGTAATGACTTAAGTCAATGTCATGACCATTCTATTCGGAAAAGTTGCTGTATTACATGGCCTCACTTAAAATGTTCCGAATTACAGCTTTGGCATATATCGACAGCAATCTTGGCTTTCTTAAACGTCACTGTTGCGCTATATTTTAAATCATCCGGCCATGGTTCAATATGGTGGCGCTGCAGGTCTATGTGTTGCCTGCTTCCTAATAATACTTTCATGATTTATACAGTAGGCCCTACCGGTCTTTAGTTTAGTTTACTCAAACATTCTTGGGATAAAGCAAGTAAATGTAGTTTGAAGGAATTAGGGTAGCAAGCAAAGCCCGCTGAATAATAAATGTATTTTATGCGTCCGTTTGTTCCCCGTGATTATTTAGTCAGTAGGCCTACCAATACTAAGGCATAATACTTTACAATTTACCCCAATTATTGCACACCGGGCGCATTTTTGCGTTATTATTTTTATTTTACATGTAAAATAAACATGACAGATACTTACTCGCCACAAATTGATTGTTTACCAAAGACATTTTTGATAGCTTTAACCTTTGTTTAATAAATTGACCATCATTGTTTTTTTTATGTTCTTTTATGTTTCTTTCATTTTTTTTTATATCTTGTGAAAGTGCTCGTTTGACGACCGCAGAAGAAATAAGCTTGCAAGCGTCCGTAAGAGGCAAGATATTATTACTTATATTCTATTTGGTAAGAGCTGCGTTTTAGAATTTTTTCAGTGATGGTTAAAGAAAGAGAGTATTTTCAATCTTTTTTAAGCAGAATTAATTTTCTACGGTTACGGCATTGGAAGCAAAACTTTTGAGTTAACAGGTTATCATAAATTTTTCGTAGTGGGCAGTCGACCAATTTGTGGAACATTGGGAAACTTTACCACAATTTGTTCTACTAGGTGGCGCTTTTCGCGGAAAGTTCCTTGGAATTCCGCGCAGTACGTGGGACTCCATGGGTTGTTGACGAAATGTAATTGCAGTTGAAATCTGCGTTGCTAGTGCTGGTGCTTGCATCACGTTGTGTACGGCATGGGGTCTAGTGTACATTATATAGGTCCAAAAAGCTGCGACCATCTGTAAATAAGTGATAGAAAGTGTGTAAACGGATATTACTGTGTTTCTAGCAGCATTACGAGTGGTTGGTTGTTTTGTCGTCAGTATACCTGATTAAATATGATTTGTGGTTTTGATTGTGTAATGTACGATGCAAGTTAACAAACACTTAGTGTTTAAGTGTGGGTGGGTCAACTATTATTATGTTTGTTATTTAATATTATTACTTGACGTACCCAAACGCTAACCCGCACCCTAACCCAAATAATGTTTGTTGTGGTAGGATTCTAGACCAGCGCCAACACTTGCCTAGATTATAATAAGTTAACTACATATGCTGGTCCTTTCGACATAATATTACAGCCGAGTTGCTGATAACTACCAAGTAGAAATATTTAAACCAAGGAGTTAATGACTGAAGTCTATGGAATGTTTGCTCATTTAGGATGATTTATTCGATGTGATGACTTCATCGTAGTCAAGGTTTAAAGTAGGGTTCCTCTCCGGGAATGTTTTGACGGGAAATTCCCGGGATTTCCCGCGAATTAACAATCCCGAATCCCAGGAAATTTTTTTTATAATCCCGGGTATTCGGCAACCTAGCAAAACTTAAAAAATATTGCCGTTTTTGACTAATATGAAGAAAAAAAATAGTACCCACCATGTTAACGTCGTTGCCTGAGTTGTTTTATTTGCGCTTTCCAGCGTAAAAACCTAATTAAATTTATTTTAACAAAAAAAATGCGTCACAAATAAGGGTCCTGACTCCTATTAGAGAAGGTCTGGCGCTCCTTCAGTTATGAACGTATAAATTAATAAAAAAAAACGGTCTTTAAATACTGCATACCACAACGCAAATTATTTGGGTTAGAATGCGGGTTAGCGTTTGGGTGAGGGTGGGTCAAGCGGTGTTATTAATAATATATAAACATAATAATATTTGACCCACGAAAGAAAGAACGCCCATAAATGAGCTTAATTAAATGTTTGAAGCTAAAATAAAAAAAAATATCAACCTCAAAATGACGTGATTTTATGTATAATTTTTTCGTCGGGATCCCGGGATTCCCGGGAAGTTTCATTTTTCAATCCCGTTTCCTGGGAGTGAAAAAATCCGGGAAAAAGAGGAACCCTAGTTTAAAGACTTAACATTCCAAAACCATTACTTGTAAAAACTATACTTTTGCTGTGTTCATTGAACATTAAGCTACTAGTAGGTTTACTAAATTAGTTTGTGATTAATGTTGTGTAAGTTACTTTATGGTTGTTTAGACTATAAGTTCCAAAAAAAAAACTTAACAGGAACTGAATTACATGGGGACTACCGGTACATGATAAACATTTTGTTTCAAATTGTTCCAAATGAAAACTGTTTTTGACTGAGTTAAAAAAAGGAAAATGTTTTCACAAGAATGTAAATCTGTTTGGTCTGCTCTTGTTACCTATTTATCAAACACCATTTTGCTGGATCTTATAAACATTTCATGTTCAAAGTGACATGCTGAGTTGTTTATCACTTTTTGTTCTTTAAACTAGGCCTTACCAAACTTATACATTATAAAACATCAATTTAACCCGAAGTGCAACTCTGCATAGAAGTATTTTTTTTGACTTTGGTATACAAATATTAAAATTATTGAAAACTCTAGGTTAACATTACCTGAAAAATGTGTTTTGAATAGATATTGTAAAATGTTTTCTTTATCATTGTTTAACTTTAAGTTTCCTGGAAAACTTTTCAAATTTAAGACAGGTTACTTTTAAAAAAATCTGTGGTTTAAAGCATATTTCAATTGTGATTTAAACTTTCTACTACTTATTCTAATTTTTTAAACCAATAACAGAATTTATATTCAAATTTATGTTTTATAATAAGTTATTAGTGGGACTTGCACTTTGCAAACATTAGGGAACTAGAATACTGTTTCATGTTTTAAATGTTTGAAAGCCCACAGTGGCATAATACATGCTCGTCATTCAAAATGCCTGTTCCAACCATGGATAATACAAACAACCTGATTTCGCGGATGTCACCTGCGCTGGATAATAATCATCATCATAATCCAGAAATGCTTTGTGCCTCAATTGAAAGATTTTCAGCACGCCATGAACCTTACGCAGAGGTAAATTTTTATGTTAATGGCATGACATATTTACTTTTAAGTTTTATTAGGTTTTAAAAGCGACTTTAAATACTGGTACGAATTCTTCCCCACAATTGCAATCCTTGTTAAAATTCAACAAACCAAATAATTGTCTTTGCAGATAGGAAAAATAGTTAAAAAAATTTGTTTTTATATTTTGCCTTAATTTGTGGAGATAATTTTAGAACATGTAACACTAATATATTTTACCACTAAAACTGTATTACCTATTTTATTTAAATAGCATTGTTTATAAATATATTTATCTATATGCATAGTTAACACTGTTGTGCAAAAGTAGGTCATGGACTTCTTATCCAGGAAAAACAACTATCAATATGTGTATATCACTAACCTTTTATGCCTTAGTACTAAGTTCAATACAAAGGACAAGGACCAGCTGGATGATATTGTTTTAGCCATGCAAGTCGGTTTTGAGGAGGTCATGCCTTCTATTCTTCGTAATAAATGGTTTTCTGTGGTTGACTTAGACTGATGTCATTACTTTTTTGTAAAAAAATATGGTGTTATCTGTTAATTCCCACTTTTGCAGTATTGTAGATATTTTGTATATTGTTAGGTACTCATCCTTCATAATTTAAATAATTTATCAAAATGTGATAAACTGCAGGGGAGTTCAACCGCCTGTCTGGGCTAAGCAGTGTGTCAGTTGCTAGCATAAAACCAACAGACTAGTCGTTACTTTAAAGGCGAGAGAGAAAGAGAAATGGGGAGAGAGTGCACAGTCAAGTGCATATCGCTTCCATAACATGTTGCCGTTGGTAACTAGCGATGGATATATAAGTGGTGCGCCTTGTAAAGCAAGCAGGCGTCGATAGATAGCCAGGCCTTTTCCCAGAGCCTGGCATTTCGCACCCAATGATAGCTCGGTTTCCGGCGCTGTCCCAGGCATTTTGCCGGGCTGCGCTTGACACGCCGTAGCGGCTCCAGCGGTTAACCGTGCAGATTGGGTGAAGCTTTAACGAACCAAGAAAGTGCAGCTACAGCGGCATCAGCAGCAGCAGCAACAGCAAAAAACGCTTCGCATTTCGTTCGGCCTTGTTAGTTCTGAATCGCATTCAAGCGTGAGGGTGGCCGCTGCCGAAATCTAACGTATGGCTGGTGGCGCCGTTGTACGTGCGCGACTGGGCGTGCTATTCACCGGCTTCGCTGTCTAACTGCAAGCACCCGTCTGTAGTTTCAGTGCAGTCGACAAAAAAAAAGAATTCCTAGGCACGCGCATTTTGATTGCTGCAAACCGTCCATATTGCCGCACCGTTAAACAATGAACAGCAGAGGTTTACTGGGACAGGCAAAAGTAAGCTGGGACATGACAAAACAAACATGCGGGTTTAAATACACAAAAAAGTTTACGCAACTTTATCGTCGTCGTCGTGTGGTCTCGCGGCTTTTCAAGAGCGACATTTAACTGAGTGCGGAATTTCTTGCGTGTCGGTTCCTTTGGAGAAGTGAAGACGCCTTTGTGTTCAGGTCAGACGAGTGTGAGGTCGATTTTAGAGACGCTAGACAAGTATCATTCCGCCCTGAAATCTAAGAAAAGAATAAGTTACTCTGTGCGCTGCAAATTTAGGGTCGCCTCAGGCGCGGAGCTAATGGTGCCGATTTCTTTGGCATTTTGCAGTCGCGTGCCAATTTCTGTTTCGTCTATAGTTTTGTGCAATAACGCCCAGTCGATACATGCCAGTTTAGGAGGTCAATCGGTTGCCTACGGCCTTTCGACGAAGTCTCTGTCTAAATTGGGAGGCAGGCGAATCGGACGAAATATTTAAAAATAAGACCAGTTAGAAAAATGTTCAGCATACTTTTTAGGTGTGTTGTATGTAAATATTTTCGAGGAACCAGTGTAGCTGAGTAGGCTTAAGCTGCCGTATTTATTTCTAATAAATTCTTTTATGAATCAATGTCGTGTTTTTTCTAGAACTTTTACAATATGTAAAGAGCAAAATCAGTCGAGAATTAAGCTGCATATCACGGTATTTATACCAATTATCGCATTTCTGTGGCTTAGTGTCAATGGTTTCCATAGCCCGGCCTCTATGAGTGTTTACAGCGCGGCGTCGCAACTTATTTATACCGCTCAGTTCGCGCTCCGTAAAAAATAACCTCCTCTCATGTGACCGCCTATCACGACCAGCATTTGTGCGACCGGCCGAAAGCCTTGTGGGCAAAATTCTCCAATTTGCATTGGACGCGTAATTTGCCTCTGTCACGAATGCTCGCGCGACGCCTGGTCTTTTGGGGCCTGCCTACGTAGATGCGATGATGGCATTAATTGTAGGATTAAAACGCTTTCGCACCGTTGGCAAAGCCGCCTAATCGCCTCAATTGAAATCAAAATCAAATCTTATGTACATATTGCCAGCGTTGTGCAAAGCGGATGCGCTGATCAAAGCATGGTTCCTGTTGAGTTGCAGCGCTTAGAGCGAGGTTCCTCGCTGCTTTGACGCGAGCCGAATGACGGCTCGAGACGGTTTCGGCAACCGCCGTCGCAATTAAATCCGTGCTTTCGACGTGAGGCAAGTGCGCTCGGGAATTTTCCAAGTCGCGTTTTGCGGGGCAGCTGGTTTGACGTTCTTTGAGTTCACGGTTTTAGATGTTTTTCAGAGAGCGCGATACGTGCTGCTGTTGTGTAGTGGCGCTTTGCTGTCATATATATGCGAAGCTTAGAAGGACGACTTTCGAGGCTTTACAGCAGTGATTTCCAAAGTGCCTCGAGAGATTGTCAAGTGTGCCGCGAAACTTTTTGTAATTACGGAAAAGAGAGTATTTTGTATTACCAATAGGCATACACGCAAGCATTTTAGACCTAAATGCGCGCTATTCATTACAAATTAATAATTTTGAGACATTTACATATAGTTTGTCGTGTGATAAGAACGATTATAAAATTGCTCTATTGTTGATCTGGTTAAAGTGTGCCGCGAAATAGTTAAGATTTGTTTAGTGTGCCGCGAGCCCAAAAAGTTTGACAACCACTGTTTTACAGTTTTGTCTCTTTACAGAAAGAAAAATAATGCGGTCAGCTGTGCAAAATATAGTTACTGCAGAGACGGTAAACAACGTCTGCTGTTTATCAGTTCGCACAAGGCTCGGCGCGCCAGCAAATTTAAGTCGACCGCTTCGCCTAACTTAAACAAACGGCGGTCCTTCGCGTTTTCCCAGGCGAAAAAATGCCAGATGTATATCAGGCGAAAGGTTAGCGGCGGAGCGCGCATCGAAAGGTCCGCGATCGCTCAGAGCGCTGACGTGGCCTTCCCAGTCGGCCCGGCGTGACGTCATTTCGGCGCGCCGCTGCTGAACGAGCTGCTGGTGACTGGCAGTGCGCGCATGCCACGCTTGGTTGAAACTAGGCCGCAAGCGATTGCATCACGCACCAGAAGATAATCACTCGCTGCTAAATTGGCGCCTAAAATAGCGTTTAATGCCGTTTTTTAATGCATTCACTCGATATTAGTGCGTTGGCGTAGTGCGGCGGGCGCACAGGCCTTGCCGAAGCTTTCTGTTTCCTTTTATTGTTTTTTGTCGTCAAATCGACGAACGGGCCAGCGCTAGCGCCCAAACCGCTGTTTAGAACTTTTGACGCAACTGTTTCGGCGCCGTTTTTTCCATAAAACAGAATTAACTGCAAAAAGTTTAATTATATAACTTGCTGTTTGTTTTTTCCCCCGAAAGACACGAAATGGCGCGTTCATCGTAAAGAAAAAAATAGGGCCCACCACCAGTAAAGCCACAGACGATCGACATTAACTTTAGCAAAAAAAAACAGTATAAACACACTCGGATGATAAGCGCCTCTTGGCCAACTCGTCCTTTAAATCGCGAGACGCAATAGAAACGAATCAAAGGAAAACGGAGCCGCGTTGGTCTGGTTCGCCTGCGCCCTAGCCCAAGTTCCTGTTTATCTTGAAAGCTGTTACCGTGAAGCAAGCTTAGTGCTGTGGTGGCTGCAGGATGCGGGATGAAAAACCCAAAGGGACATACTCCAGGTTAGTTTGTAAACACGGCTACCCTTAAACGGCACCGGGCTGAATTTTCTAAGCCATTTTACGCTTTACATTGGGACGAATTTTCTACGAAAACCGGTATGAAAACAGCCGACTTCTTTTGAAGATGCCTTGAGAGCTTGTTCCTTTTTCTCGCCTTCTTGCTGCTCGGCGGGCGCAGCTTGTTTGATTCGAGTGTCTGAAACCCGGTGACAAACACCAGGCCGCGAGTTCGCAGAACGGTGAGAAAGCGAAACGCCACTAGGCGCCAATGCAAATTTGCCTTCCTTCCCTTGGGTGCGATGGGAAACGCCGGCAATGGTCTGTTTGTTATGGGAATTTGCAGAGCACTTGATACTTGGTTCTCGCCTTTTGACTGGCTTTGCCCTTCCAGTCGAAATCAACATCCGAGCCTAGCGTTAGTTCTTTGAAATAAGCGCCGTCAGCGAACCCAACACCGATTGCCTTAATCGTGTTATCGTAGGGGCTTTGTGTCGGAGCAAAACATGCAGACGGCACTTCGATCGGGCCACGGCGTTCTCTTTGTTTTTTGAGCTGACGAGCGGTTCTTGGGCGTGATTTAGTTTAAATGACGGCTAGATTGCAGCTCGGAAAACGTAGAGACACCGGAGACGACACCCGCAGCAATCAAAACACCGAAGGGTGCCATGTGCGTTTGATAAACGCCGGGCAGTCCGACTGCTAACCGGTGCCGCCGGTTTTTGAGCCGGTAATTTAATACCGAAGACGTCAGGTCTGGTTTGCATTGTAGCCTAACGCACTGCTTTGTTTTGTTTTTCTGTAGACGCTTAGATTCGATAGTGCACATTTATTGTTTACCTAAAACACGTAGAGATGTCTGGCAAATAGGCGCCCGGAATGGTATTTTTGCCGCAAGACGCCACTGCTTCGGCGCATAACATCGCGCTGGGCGATCAGTATTTTGACATAGGGAAGTTCAATCAGACGCCAGAGCACTTGCTACAGGGCTTTGATTGTTCGCTGCAAATGCAACCACCTCCGGTATGTTGCACAATTCTACAGTTTCTTGTGCCTTTTCGTTTTGATTGAATGAATTGCTTGTTGAGTGCTCCAATGCCAGCGGTAGCTTGCCACTCTTCCAAGTAGCATATAGGTCTACTGCTGGTATTTTTAACTGCAGAAAGGTTGCTGTTACAATTGCTTTCAATGATAACCGAAGACGTTTTTCCTTTTTGTGTACAGAACATGATTTTGGTTCAAGTGAACCCCGGGGAAACGTTTACGATACAGGATGATGCCACCTACAGAAGTATATCAGGTACATATATTTGGTTTAATCTACAGTGTTTTAAAATCGTTTTGTATATTTATACATGGTGGCTGCTCTATGCATTATATTATTAAATTGTTGATTTTTCTGAAAATGTATCTAAAAAATATTGCCGTATAGTACATAAAGGCTTAATGATTTGTTTTTAGCTAAAATTTTGTTGAATTAAGTGTTAATACATTTTGTGTTACCTACGAACTGTAAATATGTAGAATTTACAAGCTGTTTCTTTAATCTTAACAATAACCGTTAACAATTGGCCAAACCTGTAAACTGACAGCTATATTCTTTGTCCATCTATGGTTGTAATATTTTGTTCGTGGTCTATTCCAATTAATATATTGATGTATATGCTTCACTGGTATAGTAATATTGCATTTATCAGGACCTGCTCAAGTCCCTATGGTGTTACACAATGGCACCATACCACCAATCTTGGTGCCACCCGGCTACATTTCAAGAGTAATCGAAGAGAACGGAGTAAGGCGGGTGGTGGTGCTACCTAGTGGCAATCCCGCCCTGGATGGTCATCCGGGGTTTATTGGCACGCCGACGATCCAACCCCACCACTTTCCAGTGCATAGTTTCCACCCTTCGCAGTATATGCACCCCACATCAACTATATTTCCGCATGTGAGTGTTTTTATTTGTGCGGTATCTTTGCTCAATCCATATCAAGTGTCACATTGTCTCTTGTAAGCGTTGTTATTGTAATCAGAACTGTTATATTGGAAACAGGAAAACCAATACCCTGACTAAGCTTTGTGAAAGATTACTCATTCATAAATATGTGTCTGTCTTGTTGTGGTCTCTTTTTTGTCTCAGTTTTCAATTATATTACCTTCTAGTATCTACTGCTGTTTTTCACTGAAATCTTCCTATAATCAATTTATCCATAATATGTTCAAATATTAAGTATATGTATATATTGTCAATTTAGTTCCTTATATTTGTATATTTTAATCCTTGTTTATTTCTCTTTTACTGAGAGAAAAACAAGTCCATGTAGTTTTTTTCTTAAATTGTTAAAAAAATTGTTTGTTGTGTTTTAAGATGATCCACAACCATCCTGATGGCGGGGTCCAACTAATACCTCAGCACACTGCTCTCTATTTACCTGAAGAGGTTGCAACAGGTGAGAGCCGTGCACATTGCTCCCACAAGTTTACCTGTAGTACAAGCAGCAGTTTTAACCAGTTAATGATTAACCAACTGCTTAAAAGTTTTTTTTTTATGTTTCATTAAACAGTCAGGATAGCACCTGAAAGCAAAGGAGAACAATCAATTCCAGTGAGCAGGTCATTAGAAGTCTGGCCTGAACGCCTCGAGGGTTCTTCTCAAATCGAGGTTTATCAAGTAACCGATCAGCAACAGAACAAGATGGAGATGAACATTACAGATCAACAGCTAGCCAGCAGCTCATTGCAGCCAGTGCATTATTACTCGCCGGTTTTTGCCTGTTGCAAGAATTGTGTAGATGTCTTGCCAAGTGAGTCTAGTACCGACCAAAATATTCCAGAGGCGGCAAAAAGCAGATCGGTGGGACTGCAAGTGAACATGTACAAGGAGGCAGCGCCCAAGTGTATGTATTATTCAGAGCTAGTGCAAGCTGTGTATATGTTTTGCCATAGAAGGAAAATTAATGGCTTTTCCTTTGCAAGTTTTCAATTGAAGTGGCTAAGGTAACTCCGTGTAGAAAAAGGTTTAATGTAAACTGTGCATACATTGTTTCAGTACAGACAAAATATGATTAGTTGCAAGGGCCTAGTTGAATGTTGAATCTACAGCGGGCTGTGCTTAAACCAATTGAAAATGCCACTTGAATGGGTACCTACAGGCTCAGTGAAGCGACTAGTGTTTAGTATTTGTTACACGTGTGTGTTTGTGTCAATGCGCTGCCTTGTGATTTGACACAGCACTCATAGGCATTATGAGGGTTTCCTATGTAGCTGAAAGGTTAATTAGGCATGTGTTCGTTTCCAGTTCAGCGCACTGTTCTTGTGTGAATGTTTCTTTCAATAATTGATAGTTTATACCTAGTGAGTTTGACAAAGGCGGGCCTAGCCCTTTTTTGGTAGAATTAGTCCATACTTTATAAAAATTATTACCTATTTCTATGTTGTATTTAACCAAATGTCACAATTTGTTTAAAAAAAACGTTGTCGTTAATCATTTGCCCATAAATAGGCAAATATTGTTTTGCTGTAAACGTAATATTACTCTGTTAAATAGTTCATAACCGCGTCGTATTTTCCTTTAACGTCAAATAAAATAACAGAGAAAATTAAAAAAACGTAAAATTGTGCTGTAAATAAAACAAACGATTCGCCCTGCCCAAGTAACACGGATCGTCTCGCCTTGCACAGATCCGTCCGACAACTCGGTAAGCTCGTCGGAGGACAGTTCACATTCCACAGGCGCTGCCGGCAGCCCTGCCATGCACCCCTCTGGCTCCCCACAGGCCAAGAGCCACACCCAGGAGCGTCTTCAGAAGAAGCTGCACAAGCGACAGCAGCAGCAGCAAAAACAGTCGGACGCCAGCAGCCACGAACCCTCGTCGGTTACGTCATCGCCCTCGTCATCTTCTTCCTTTGTGTCGTCACAAAGCCCGAGCCCTGACCCGCAGGCACTGTCGTTTGTCACCAACGGCCACCTCCCACTCAATCCCCATCAACAGCAGCAGCAACAAGTGGGAGGCAAGTCGCCGCTTAACCTGAGTCCCGAGCACTTTGTGCCGCATTACGTCGGCGCCGGTGGCGTCAACTTCGCCAACGTGCACGCAAGGCCCGTGTTTCCCAACTTCGCCTTACCGCAAGGCGTCATTCCGATGCCCATGCCGCACAGGAACAACAATTCCGAAGAGCCCGCCTTCGAGCCGCCCCTGGTCGCCAAAGAAGGAAATGTCGGCGCTGTTGTAGGTGGGTAGCCTAGCCATTGCCGGTCGATAGCCCGGCGTTTATGTGATTTTAGCCCTCAGCGTCCGTGCACTGCAATAGGCCGCCACTTAGAGGGGATTAGACCAGGTCCGAGCCGCGGGGAAACCGCTGTCTTGTCTGAATTCCAGACGTTTCGCTTTTCAAACAAAAGGGTTCTCGCCCGGAGTGCCAGTTGAAAACTGGAGACCGACTTTAAAGCTCTCCCGACAGCCGTGTGTAATGGCAAGCGTCGCTTTGTTTTCTTTTGCGCCCCGGAGTAGTGAAATTCGCACCCTTGGCAATGACTACCCGTCTCTCTCTGCAGATGCGTGTGGCCGCTTTGTGTTTTTTGTCTTGATCGCTAACCTGTCATCAACTTTTTGCCTCCACAGAAACCCCGCTTTTCTCCACCCTGGCCGAACTGCTGGACTCGGTCGCAAAGCCAGAGGTAAATTAACTTTATTAATGATTAGGACTAAAACTGTTGTATTTATGTTTCGTGAGGTGCAAAAACGACGAGGAATTTTGTTTGTCCCTAGTATATGTTTGTTTGGATTTTTCATTCAAAAAAAAAAATTCGTCATACAAACTAATAATTATGCGTTCTTAAAGTTACGAGCAAATATTGGCTAAAATTTATTGCAACGAATGAAGGATAAAGTACCTTGAACATTCATTTGTGAAAAACCAATGCATGGCAATTAAAAAAAACGAGCGTATAAATACAAGAGGAGGCCATCCACTTTTTGCGTACCCCTTGGTTACGCCTATGCTTTCGACCAATGCATACCAATCCTTCCATACTATCCACACGCGTTTAAGAGCACAGAATCCCTTCGATTTCCTCGCTTTTATTCATCCTTTGTAAACCGCGCTTCGCCGCTCGTCAGTCCACATTGGCGAGCGGCTTAAAGGCTCTCGTCGTCGGTCAGCAAAAAATCTTTGACCTTTGTGTCGGCTTCCCGCGCAGGTTCGCGACCTCCAGCCACGCCGAGCCCACGTGACCTGGCCAGCTGTGCCGCTTCAAAGGGCCACCGACGAGCTAAGGGCGATCGTCGAAGCGAGCAGCAACGCGCCGCTTTCCTTCGAGCTGCAGCTTTCCCATAGAAAGCGCGACTCGGGCAAGTTCCACGTCGTTTACAGGTGGGACCACGCCGAGTGCTTTTTTGCGTTTCACCGCCGCCTTATTCGGGCATGAGCCGTTTCTTGCGCTCGTTACTTAGACGCACTGTTCTATGAAAAAGGTCAAGCGTTGGTCGAAAACCACGCGCGTTAGCTAATGAATTGATGGAAAGCAGTATTTTTTTAGGACCTTCCAAATTAGGAGTCTGCTTGTAACCGCAGGGTTGCTTCTAAGGCTTAAAATATTTAATTGTCTTTGGGTATATTTGCATTTATTTCATAGAAAAAAGTGTGGGAAGTGATAACCGTGCACAACTGTGCTATTTTCGTTGCTTTTATGTAAAACAGGCCATACAATTCGAGTTACTCAGTGGCCCGTGGATTAACTTTAATAATATATTTGGCATTTATCGATCACCTAAATGCCATCATTTTTATAACGGTTTTCATTTTCTTTCCTTTATTAACGAAGTATCAATCAAATAACACACGAAAAGGCTGTCATTGCAGATTCAACACCTTGTATAATTTTCGATAAACCCGGTTAATATAATTTAACCCGATTGTATAATTTCCGAAAAACCCGGTACCCAGTCAACGTTGTACCAAACAAGTTGCGTACGCATGACAGAGTAGAGCGCCGAGGTCAGGCGAACGAAACAATTCAAAGCATGCGTCTTGACCAGAGCGCCTCGTGACCTCTTTAAACACACGCAGGGCATGCGACAGCACACAATGGCCTTTGCGAAAATGTGAATTGGTTTAGCGGCACCTGCTACGGGGAACAACATTCGAGATCGCGCCACAGGTCCAGAGGCCTTTTGTCGCAGTACGTGCGACTCGTTTGCTTACAGGAGCGCCGCGATTCAATTGGCTTTTAATTGATCTTATAAATAATTGACGCAAATCGGTATCGCTCATGTTTCGCCTACCCCGGCTTGCCGTTTGCAAATCTGAAATAGCCAATCGATGCGGCGTCGAGCGCAAAATACATATAGAGCCCGTTTTAAAGTTGTTACACGCGCCAAGCGTTTTCCTGTGCTGGCAATTGGGCAGCAGTGTTTGCGGGAGGGAGCTGGCAAAAAGTTCAACACAAACCCCGAGTGATTTTTCCTTGTCGATAACATGACCTTTTTTATCGCTTGGCGGAAGGCCGAATGCGAGATACGGTGACAGCATTGAAAACAAGATATCAGTAAAATTAAACTGAATATTGCGTTAAAGGGGTAAGCCACAATCAGTTCGGGATACGCCAATGTACACGCCTCAACCGTTGGTAGAATGGGCGAAAATGTTTGCTGGCAAACACCAGGACGTGTTCTACCATTTAATTTTCTTTTCCCACATCATAACACGTACGCGCCCTTGTTCCAGACAAATGAGAAAATCTGACAGTTATTAAACGGCAAAGTTTAGGTTTATGGCCTTTTGTAATGTAAAGATATGTTCCAAATGCCTTGACTGCAATCGCACCAGTTACGAAGGAAAGATGCCTCTTCGTGGTCGTTTTGACCCACAGCCAAAATAAACTAAGGCCCCCCGAAGCTGCGTAACGTTCAGCTCAAAAATATTAAAACACATACATACCGGTGACGCTCTTTTAGTTACCTTGTGAGCGTCAGCTGATCGTCGTACCTTTATTACCCAAAGGAAATTACCAGTAGCAAGGCGTTGTCGCTTTTCCACGCATATGACGCAATTGCCTATGTCGCGAATACGCGAATTACTCCATTGTTGCTCTCGATCTAGTATGGACGACCTATATAAAACAGTGCGCCTATTTTGGAGGGGGTCGGTGCACTCGTTAGGCGCTGCCTTTGATTGGTCACCTACGTCAGTGGTGGCGTAGAACGGCGCCTATATATAGTTTACCAGTGGAAGTCACACGCTTGCTTCAGTGACTAAGCTATATTGTTATCGCGTCTATTTGTGTTTATTGCAGCGGCACCGAAAGATACCACGAGCTCTGCGACCTACGCCCCGGATCGGAGTACCACGTCAGGTAAGGATTTTCCTCTTATATTATTAAGTGCGATTTTTGATCGCTCCCCGATACGGCTTGCCTGAATTTATTATACACCCTACTCGCGTGCTATGAAGGCTGTTTTCGTTTTGGGACCCAACTTGGAATTATTATGTATTGTATCTTTTTTTAGTTGTAAGTTTCCATTGTTTAAGTTATTTTAAAACCATTGGTTTTCAGTCTACTGTAAAACGTTCCAGAAAGTTAACTAATTGCAAACAAAAAAAAACATCGAAAAATGTCTTTTAAACACGGCGAGTCCAACCAGTCATAACATGTTGCCATAGTACTTCTAAAACCTATTTAGACCTCGAAATTAATAATGTGTTATAAAGCTTCTACGTTAACAGAGAACGGACACAGACCGTTGTGTTCGTTTGTCAAGATATGTTATTGAAAACCCAATTACAAAGTAATTTCTGGCTAATTTACTTATTTTATCCAGTTTTTTGGAAGTGATAGTACAAAGTAAAACAACACCTGTTCGTTTGTCAAATTTCAAATTGGACTTAAAAACTGGCCAAGGCAGACGTTTTCCATATTATAATTATACTGTTTAGGCCTCGAAATAAATATTGTGTTAAAAAGCTGTCCTGTCAAACGAGAAGAGGTACAGTCGCTTGTCAAAATACCCTGTTTCAAATCGGCCTTAAAAACTAGCCAAGTCCGACGCTTTGATATACAGCGCACTATAAAGGGCTCCGCAGCACGCGTAGAGCGAACAATGCGTACGCGAAATGTCGACGTGGAAGCGGACAGGATTGGCGCGCAGATCGCTTCGTTTCCGTGCCGTACGCGGCCTCATACAATCTGCGCGCCCTTTGCTGGCAATCTGAGCAACAGTTTCGCGGAATCATCGGCCGTTTGACAAGGCATTAGCAGCACGCGCGCAGGCAAATGTGCTATACGCCGACTGTGTTAGGTAGAATTGTTAATCGGTTGAACACAAGACGTTTCGCAGTATTTATGAGGCGAGTCGGCCACTCTCCCTCTGCAAAACCTGTCAAAATGTATTTTATTCAATTAGAGACCAATTCACATAAACCATGTGTCCTATCAGACAAGACGCTCACATTGTGTGTGTGTTTGTATGCATATGCCAGATTGAACGACTAACTCAAAGCAGCCGGCTTCATTTTTTGCCATCCTTTCCTACCGTTTGATATCACTGCTTTCAAAGCACCTACTAATTCAGGCAACGTTTGAAAACTGGCCTATTTGAGCCAGCTATACGTTAACTGCATACTCCTTTATACGTACACAGGGTCTTGGCCTGCTGCAGCCAACACAGAGGAAGCCAGTCGGAGACCTGCACGTTCCTTACGCTCAGCAGCGAACCCGACGCCCCGCCGCCCCCCAAAGTTACAAACCGCACCAAGAATTCCCTTGTCCTCAAATGGACGGTGAGTGTAGTGATTGCACCCCGCCGCCTTTTCATATTTCTCGTTTTTCTCCCCGCCTCGCTGCCTGTCAGTGGCTTTTGCACCTTCTGATCTTGTTGTCCTAATTGCGTTTTACGCTTCGGATGGCCGTTCGCGCCGCGAAAAGGGCTTTTTTGTGACATATGCGCTGCGGAGGTGTGCTCTCGGCCATTGTAAAACCTCCAGACGCTTTTGAGTTTCAGTCGCAAAAACAGAGAAAATCAAATTAAATCACCAAACATATGGTAAGACGCGTGCAAGTCAACTGGTTTCCAACCAGGATGCCAAGAGCTATTTCGAATTCTTTAAGACTCACATTTTCTGCTCCTCTAGTATTCCTATTGTTACAATAGTTGTTGTGCGTTAAAATGGTATATATATATCGTTATAAACAATATGTACAGTTGATAAAGATGGTTTAAATTTCGTTTAATGTGTGAAACTAGTGAAATGCAAGTAATGGGTCCTAATCCATGTATGTTATGTTTTGCGCACCGTAAGCCAAGCAGGTTAGGAACTACCAAGTTAGCTTTTGAAAATTGAAGTATTCAGTTATACCTGGCAATCGACGTTTAAAACTGTGTTTACACCCTTATTAGGAAATGGAAAGTTTGTCTAATTTCGTAGCATGGACTTTAAACTCGTGGTGGTATTCAACCTTGCGAGATTCAATAGCATTCCGATTATATGTGCTGCAGTTATATGTAGTCTGGACCCTACTCACCCCAACCCCTTACCAACGAACTTAGCGCACAATACCCGAGTCTTTGGCCGACCTCAGTGCATCGCAATTTTCAACGGCGCTTGTATGACAGGCGAGCGTACTTCCTCAGGCCTCCAGCACCGAATATGTAGCCCGAACTGCGCGCCAGCCTGCTGAGTGCTGACGTAGTTGCCTGTTCTTTTTCCGTTCGCCCGCATTGTGAATACGCAAAGTGCTTGGTCGTTTTCGACTGGCCAAACGATGATGAATTGAACCCGTGCTGATATCTCAAAAGACATATGCACTCGGATGGTGAATTCTGGCATTTAGGGGCAAGTAGTGTCGTCTGCATTAGATTGCCAATTAGCCCTGAGCAGTATGCATCATGCATCAATTGCGATATGAGTAAATACTAATATATGCCTGACGTTTTCTTCTCTGTTCAGTTGTTTGGCTTTAAAATTATCTTTTTTTGTTTTCATTCAATGTTGCCACATAGTCTTTGAATCTAGGTCTTTGAATTGTTTAACGTATTAAAAATAAAAAGTCTTTGGAAAACCATATGTTGTAAAAAAATGTTGAATTTGTTTTGAATACTAGCTTAAATTTTGTGTTTGAGTGTCAATGTAAAACCAATTTTTTAATATTTGCTATTCCGTTAACCATGGCATTTTATTTGTTTTGTTTTCGACTTCCCAAGCGATTCAATTTATAGGTCGAAAGCTACAAATTTTCTTTGAAAGGCTTTTGAATTTTTATTCATAACGGTGTTTGGCAAGTGGCAACCCTGTTAAGCTGTATTGCTTTTAAATCAAGAATGTAAATTCCCTTTAAACAATAATGTCAATGACCTTACCGCATCTTGGACGCGTTGTTGTCTTAACCCCAGGAACGGGAACTGCGTATTCGGCGAGACGATCTATATTGACGCGCGGTGCTCGGGGTCTTTAGGTAAATATTCCCCAAAGCTTGAGTTATCGGTTGGCCGCAATTTTCGGCAAATATTTGACCTAGCATCAAATAGCGGATGTTGACCTTGTGGTTGCGACGCTTATACACAAATCGGCAATATTTACGTTGTTTTTGACTGATGGTGGGCAAGTTAAGCTGTTTCGTGCCTTTGTGTAAGGTTGAAAAGGTAGCCAGCGCGATATGTCATTTGCTCTCTTCGACTGCAAAAGTGCAACATATGTAAAACAAATCATGTGTATAAAACTTTATGGCAAAAACTTTATTCGCTAACATTTTCAAGAAATTTCCACACAACGCATAGTAACAGTCTGTGTTCCAAAAATGCCGATTTTACAAATTACGTTGTTTCGAGAAAAAAACTTGCAATGTAAGCGAATTTGACCAAACCACCTCACAACCCTTCGCAATGTCCGGTAAATGTGAGTGGGAGCGCTGAAATAATAATTTCATCACAGATTTGTGGATTACTTCTTCAGGTTTGGGTATTGGATTAGGATTTTTGTATGGTTAAGGCCGCGGTGACAAGGCCGCGGTCCACTAAAAATCAGCTCATTTATAAAAGCGATTCCGTAAAAGCAATCGCCATTTCAACTTTCTCAGCTCTGTTTGTCTAATCTCGGCGAAAAGGATCGCTACCCGGACATTCCGAACTATTTGCCGTCCACTTCAACTTCGAGAACCACTTTGCTGCTGGCGCGTTTGCACAGACGAGGATACAGTGCGTAAAATCCATGAAGACGACGAGTCCATAATAATATAACGTTTTCAGCCTTGGTCGAATTTTTTTGCAAAGGGACCCAAAAAAATATTCTTGATAGACCCGTTTTTCAGCGTTCAGACGTATTTGGCCAATTACCATCTCGTTTTTAGTAGAATTGCGTCTTAGACAGAACGGCACCATTTGACCCCTTCAAATATAAGTTAACTCTCGGTTCACTGTTAAGTTACTTTATGTCGGCTCTGTTGAAACGGTATTTACGCCCATGCTTCATAATTGTGGTTCGCGGGACCCTTCGGACTACGTAAACTAGTTTCAAGAGGCTGAAAAAGAGAAATTTTTGGCCTAAAAAGTTAGAACCCCAAGAAGATATTGACTGAAACGAAGCAAGTGTATCCATCTTATTAACTTTCCCTATATAGCTTCTCTGAATCACTCAAATATCACAAGGGGTCCATTTTTATAGGTTTGGAAAGCACTGTTTTAGGCCCTCTGTCATCGCAATCCAACTGGGTTTAAAATGTTCGGCCGGTTAACATCGTCAATTTCAAGTCCAATACAAGCTTACTATGCAATATAGTTATAGTGTGTAGAGCTGATCACACTGGGCAGCCGGACACAGATAAATGATACGAATGGAATTGTCCGTTGGCTGCAGTTTTTCGCGTCTTTAGCCCAACATATGCTTCGAAAAACACATTAAGCACGTAGACCTCAGTCTGCGCAACAAAACTCAGACACCGGTCGCCCGTGCTTGTCGCTGTTGTTACAACTTGCGCCCGCCAAAAGGTTGTCGAACATCAACACAGTGGCTCTGGCGGCTTGATTGGAATCGGCTGCTGCCGCTGTAAGGTGTCACGCGACCGCCGTTCGCGGCAGGAAGTGAGCATTGGAGCACAACTACTTCCTCGATCGCGCGTCCACTTGCGTCACACCCGCATCCCCTTCTTTCCCTTTCGCCGCCAAATAATCAGCAGTAGCTCAGAAGTGCCGACAAACAAGTCCGTTTGCATCCATCCCTAAGCGCGCGCGGATCTCTACCGCTGCGTCCGGATGTGGCCTGTGCGTTTTATGGCTAAGAACTGCGTGAACATACCAACGAAATCGAACAGACGAAGAGCCAAGGTGATTTGGCGAAAGGTCGTGTTGTACACCTAGTTATGTAGACAATTACACGTGCTTCAAAATGAACTGGCCCTTACTTAAAACCCAAGTTACCTATTCGAAGCGGTTTTGTCAGAGAAAACGATATCGTCCATGAATTCTGACGAATACGCAACCGTACTTTTGCATTGTGCTTTGTGTTCCGTTTGAACGGTCAACGGGCAGAAACTATTGACTAAAACGCAAGTACACAACATGCAACCCACGAGCCGCATGCGACCTGAGCAACTCTTTTAATGCCATCTGTTAACATTTTTGTTTCACTATTAGAATGAAACCGGATTTGCTTTGTTGTAATGCGCGATCTCAACAAATACGCGATGTCTGTTTCATGAAAGTTAATTTAGTCACAGGAGAGGGTTTCATTTTTACTGTTTTATAAACACGGTATGTGGAGCTGAGGTTAATGTTATGATGCTGCCTGCAAATTGCGGCCGATGTGCTATTTTAACAATAAGTGTAAAAAAAATAAATGAAATGGTTTTACAAAGATTTATACCGCCGGTGTTTTAATTCTCCGTTCGAGTAATGTTGTAACTTGACATATGGTTGGAAGGCCTTAACAAACAAGTCAAAATAGTCGCAGAAGCACGGTGAAAATTGGGGTCTGTGCCATATTCGTGGTGGCCAGAATAACGTCAGATATACATATCCCTCAAGAATTCCTTTTCCGCCTTCGTTCCAAACATTACGCCTTGTATTATAAGCACGGCGGGTGGCGGTAACGCGATAGCCGCCCACTAGCCTGCGCGTATGTTGTCAGCCGCTTGTTTTCGCTGCTGTTGTGGCGACCGCTTCCTCACACCTGCAAGCTTGGCTGTCCGAAAGCCGCTCGCCGTGCCGCAAAAACGCCAGCCTCGACCGCGAGTCGGAAGTGTTTTGCCGCAGAGGCGGAACGAACGCGCCACAAATCCCGGCCATTACCTGCACTTGCGTCGGACATTATGGCCTGATGCTCTATACTAGGGGTGGGTAACATTTTTTAGTCCCGGGCTAAAACCAAACTCAGAAAGGTCTCAACGGGCCAGTGTTGTAATGACTAAAGTCATTGACTGGACTCAAGTGCACTTATGTCACTGGTTATTACTTGACTTGGACTTAAGTCATTTGATGACATGACTGGGACTTGAGTCATTAAAAAATGACTTGTTTACAAAACTGCTACGGGCCATTAAATTTTAACTGTGTAGACTTTACGCATCTTATTGTAACAACCATAACGACTGTTAATCAGGGATAAAATTAGGGTATTTTGAAATTTACACTCGATGAAGGAATAAGTTTTGCGCCAAAAATTGCTTTTAGGTAGTTGAAATAGTAAAAAAATATGAGGAATGGCCTCGTGTTCAGTTTGTATTCTTTGCCGGTCGCATAATTTGCGTTGACCAGTTGAATCTAGCCCGGGGGCCGTAGGTTGCCCACCTCTGCTCTATACTTAACCCACCGCGCCGCCTCAAGAGGTCCTTTGCCGACGAACAAATACGCGCGTTGCCGTCATGCGAACAGAAGCTATTTTTTGCGAACACCTTTTATAAATGACGTGCTGTGATCTGACTAGGTTTCAGTTTCGCGGCGGGTCGCATCCGAGAATAAACCGTAAAATATATCCCTTTGAGATCAGGCGCCTGCGTAAATATAGACGCTCCTGATGGAAGAAGGGCATTTTCCCGTCGCACTTCCGAAAGCACTCGCAGTAAAATACGTAAAACGTGACCCGCGCTTTCACGAACCAGCGCGTTAAGAGCGATCGATTTTGTCTAAGGCGCACATGTGAGCTCTGTTGTATGACGATATGCGGCAGCCTGCCACTGACGCGCCACGCAATGTGAAACGAGTGCACAGATCTCAACTTTGATACAATTACAGAGTAATAGCGATGTCAATCTGTTCCCAATGCATAGAAGACATATTGACCATTTTTAACCCAACAAACTTTTTTTTTGATTTCTTAAAACAAGCTCATGGACAACGCAGTTAAACTTCTGGCACATCAATGTTGGAAATGTAAAATTCAAGGACAACTTTTTGTCTTGATTGCAAAACAGTTTCCTTTTTGTGCCTGTGTTTGGTCTCCTGTTATTAAATCTGTAAGCCACTTTTGTATCCATGATTTGGCTTATCGCGCTTTTTATAGACATACTTTGATCAAAGTGTCTTACAAGTATGGCTTTATAAAACAGAAGGTACCAAACTTTCCCAGTCGCAAACAAATCTAGAAACAAGAATGTGAAGATCACAGCTTTCCTATTATGTTTGTGTCCACCCTTTCGGTTTGACTTTGTTAATTTGAATTTTTATTTTTAGTCAAAGGAGCGTTAGCATTTTAAAAAAGCAGCGTTGGAATGTAAAAACTCTTAGCGTGACACTACAAAAACTATAGCCGACACACGCGAAAATAGAATGATTGGCATTTCGTCCCACTGCCAGTCGCGCGCCCTCTAGCCCTAAAACTAACTAAAAACACTAAAAAACACTGAAAAACAAAGCCAAACAAGCCTCTTTGCCGCAGGCGCCGCTCGACAACGGGGAGAAGATCATCAAGTACCACTTGGAGTGGGACGAGGGTACGACCGCGGGGGGAGGGGGCGGTGGCCAGGAGTTCCGCTCCCTGTTCAGCAACAGCCAGAAGCAGTACAAGGTTACTAAGCTGCAGCCGGCTCGCTCCTACCGCTTCAGGCTCGCCGCCGAGAACAAGATAGGCCGAAGGTGGGTTGATGGCTTATTACAGTGCTTTTTAAACTTTTTTAGTTTATTCACCCTTAGCATCTATCTCCAGATTTTATTCACCCTTGTCTCATGATATGATAAAACTATCTCGTCTATATATAACAGCACAAAATTACTTCGGTTGTTTTGATTTTTGTTAAGATAAACTCTAGCTAAGTTTTACCATTGCAAATCTAAAATTTCTCGAGTCCAGAGATATAAAGCTACAAAAGCATAAAAGTCACCAAATTATTGTACTTATACACTCAGTGCACACCAACTTCACTATTACAATAAGCAAAAAAACATTTGCTTTTCGGGAGATAACATGTTTTTGCCGTTATTCTTTTTTGCTTTCTTTGGTTTGCTGTTGTTGCTTAGGTATGTTTTAGGCCGTTTTTTGTCCGGAGCTTTATGAAAAAATGTGTTCATCGTAGAACTTAAATTTTTTAGACATGGCGTAGAGTGGTATGTAGGTGCACATAAAAGGTTTATAAGGCTGTACCCGTAGGGCCTTTGATTGAGGGACAAAAAAACTAAAATATTGTGACGTCATCATTTTAGTTTGCTGTAGGTATCGACTCCCATGTAGTTTTTCGTTTGTTTTTTTCTCTTGCTCTGTTTTAATCGTGTTTCGTTTTGGCAGGAAATTTTAACGGAAAACTTGCAATAAGCACTGAAGCCCGTTTTTGGTCATCCTTGGTCAATTCATAGCCGCACCAAAACCACTGAAACCACCAAGTAGGCTTAATTCAAATAAATTTGCCCAAATAAACCTCCCTGGGAATTATCCCATGAACCCTAGGGGTTTGGGTTAAACCACTGCTTTATATGGTGCACCTGCTAAAGGCGGTCAAAAATGGTACCCAGGAAATTTATAGAAATGGTATTTACAAAATTCCGTTTAAATTTCTTGCATCAATCGGCTTTGTATGAATGACTGTTATATTTTGCCTTAGCTGTTTTAGTCTTATCCTGAAATATTCCGGGATGTATTCTGCACCCGGAGATTTTCACAAAACTCTTATATAATGACTCCAAACTTAACTTGAATGTATGCTGGCATGTCATCGTGTTCTCCGCGGCTCTACTCAATCAAAACAGTTTGGCAGAGTTCGCCTGCCGCAACGGTTTTATCAATCACCGTCCATCGCCTTTAATGCTGAATCGCAAATAGCAAAGTGTCGATGAGCGATAGATCACGTAAAAAAATCGCGACGACCGACAGTTTAATGTGATGAAGTTGCGCGACTTGGCAGCATTTGTCTGACATTCCGTGTCGATCAACGCTTTCCAACAAAAAAGGAACTAGCTTGCCAGAACCTTGACGTCCCAGTTTTAACTTTACACTGAACCTTCCTACCATTTGCTGGGATTTATTTTTTTTCACTGCCCGAACATTTACATTTCATCAGTCAAATTTGGATTTTGAAAATATTGTTTCCGTTGTCCACACCGATGCAAGCTATTTTTCGTGAAAAAGCAAAGAAATATTGACACCTTTATTTGAAAAAAAAAGAAGTCCGACTGAGGTAACAAAAAATAGAATGATTGGCATTTTCGTCCCATTGCCAAATATTGACCCCTTTATTTGAAAAAAAAAGTCCGACTGAGGTAACAGTCTGAAATAACCCCAAAATGTTAATTGAATTATGACGTTTACCATCCCCGACTCCATGACAAACCATCGGCAAAATCGCCATTTCTCAAAACAAATCAGATCGGACGTTTTCCATTTCAGTATGCGTAATTCATTACGGGGCATAGCGCGTAGGTCCAGTTTCGATTTTACGGCTTTACACCGGATATGTGCGGTTCAACCAGCCCCCTCAACCCCAACGCCGACCCCTAGAGTGTCAGCCAAGGCCAACGCGATAATTCGTCATTCTCCGGCCTCTAAGGCCTGCTGACAACTTGTTTGCGCTGGACTTTGACTTGACGAAGCGCCGTGTCTAATGGAAGGTTCAGAATGCGATAGTAATTCACTGCCGCGGCGCCTTGTGCGTTGCATGGGCGGATGTGCGCTCTGATGCCTTCCTTTGTTTTCTGTCACCAAAATCCCGCCATCTGGTTTGTTGTGTGCGCCGTATATGCGCATTCTAATTAGCAGTTCTCTGATTCAAGCGGTATAGGTTCCCTTGATGGGAATTAATCGGTCTGCGACTGTGTAAGCGATACTTTTCAGCTTACTCATAAATCAAACTACAAAACAGACAAATTCTGTATATTGTTCTTATTTTCCCTCACGATTTTCAGTTATTTATTAAAAACACGTCAAACCAAGGTCAGACAACAACAGCGCGTACGGCTCATTGCACCTACAAAGATGATTAGACACCGGCGCTTAAAAAATCACATACATCTTCCGCTCCGCGAAACCCGACCCTAATCCCTGGGTAACTTTGGAATTACCTTGACGCCGCCAAAGCTTAACGTACAATAGTAAATTAGCTGACAGCAGAGCGGTCTCACCGTTTTCTTCTTAATTATAGTTAACGGTGTTCGGAAACGCACTGCCCAGTGAATGTTACCTACTACCTAAACTTTAAGAATTGTCTTTTCGAAATATATGGTAAAGAAAGGATAGAAAAATGCCGGTTGATGTTTAACTTTCTCAGAAGTTTATCAAAAAACTATACCATTTTACCATTTTTAATACCATTTTTTGCAATTAAAAAAAAACATTGAAAACAAATAACGCACGAAGGAAGCAATACATCAAAGCTGCCCATCGAAGTTAACTAAATTTTGGTGGCAATGTTTAAAGTAATGCTAAAGTGAAAAACAAAATGCACACATAAAGCAATCCGCCATATTTCCATGTAACTTAAAAACTAACTTGTGCGCGAAATTCTCCCGTCTTTCGTCTTTGCCGCTACCGCGAACCGCTCAACGGTGGCATAACGCTAATCATTGTTCTTTGGCGAGACGACGGTGCCGGCCGCCTTCCTGCGTTGATAAATTGACGATTGCCAGAGATCGCGGCCCGACAATGACCCTTATTGTTTGTTTTCCGTCCCCCCTTTGAACAGCCCCTGGAGCGCCGAGCTGTCTTGCCAGACGTCTGGCACGGTGCCAAGCAGTCCGGACGCGCCCCGGCTGGTCAAGGCCACCGTAAGGACGCTGACCCTCCAATGGGTCAAGGCCACGTCCGACATCAGCTCGTTTATCCTGGAAAAGAACGACGAGACGAGCGGTTACGGCTTCACGCCCGTCTACAACGGACCCGACACCAAGTACACCCTGACCAACCTGAACAGGAGCTCGCACTACAGGTTTCGGGTAAGCGTCGTCGTGTTTTCTCTTGATTTGCACGCTTTTTTATACACATGAGCGTATTTAGGAACATGGCATGATGACGCTAACTAGTCTGAATAGCGGTTTGAAGGATTGACAAGTACAACGGGTGCTTAACATTTTTGGGAAACTCTTCGTTTGTCTCTTTTTCTTCTGAATAAATGAGAAAGTTTGCAGTGGCGGGATTTAGTTTTTTTGTCACCCGGTTCTGTCACAAAAGTAATATATTTCAGCCGGTTCTGTTACAAAAGTCATATTTTTCGGGAAATAATTAAAGTAGTTGCAAGAACAGGATGCAACCTCCGGTCCCAGCGAATGTTGCGAACCGGCTGAATCCAATCACTGCTAACAGCCACACTAAAAAGCAGCAGTCGTTAAATTTTCAGACAAACAATTACAAAAGGAAAAGTCATACAATGTATGACTGTTACGTGCGACCCTGACCACATTGCACATTAAAAAAAAACAAATACGTGAGCTACTTGGATCTCAAAAATCAATGTATGGAATAAGATGCAAAAATCCATTGACAGTAACTAGTAATGTTAACCGGTTCGCTGATCCCATAAAATTTTGCAACATGGTTGGATATAACCGGTGCGAACCGGCTGAATCCCACCACTGAAAGTTTTTCCGCGTACGTGCACAATGTACGTGTATGCGGCTCGGTCGCTAACATGCGATCTTAAAGAGACAGACAGAGCAACGTCGCTCGTACTGCTCCCTTTTAAGCGAGATGTCGGGCGAGAGGGTAAAATAGAAAGAAACTCGTGTGCTCCCAGACAGAAAAAAAATTGTCTCTTTCTATGAGAGAAAGTCGCGCATCTCAAGCGAGAGCCGTCGCAAACCGGTCACGGGTAAGCAATTTTTATTTTCCAGGGTTTATTTCACGTCTGACGCAGTTTGCTGCCGGGATTATTTGCTTGAATATCACGCAAGTCTAAGCAATTGCTGTTACAACTTAAAGTTTTACGTATGTTAGTAATTCTGGATCGATAAATGTCGCTGTTTTTTACCATTACAGAAACATCACATAACATTGCACTTTGATTGCATGTTAAATTGTCACAGTTTTTTTAAACCATCGACTGTAACATGAGGCTTCAGCAAACTTTTATACCACGCCATCCGATTAGAAGCTGTTCTTTCGTTGGACGCAGTATGTCACCTTTTGGGTTTACATTTGCTTTAATTTCGCGCAATTTGAACTATTGCTGCTACGACTCAAGGTTTTACGTTTGTTAGTGATTTTCGATAGATGTATGTAACGGGTTCCGTTACGTAAAATATGTGGGACGTGTTTATAGCTTAAAGTTGTGTGTTTAGTCGTTCCATTTAAACAAAACACACAACGTTGCAATTTGGTTTGCTCCTAAATAGCCCAATATTTGTATACATCGGCTATAACGTGCGGCTTCCGAAAGCTTACACAATGCTAGGACCACGCCAATTAGTGATTAAATGGTCACAATATTGTTGCCACTTTTACAAAGGCCATATTCTACTTTTATTGTGAGAAAATATTTACTCGACCCATTTTATACACAATACGGAAATTACTTTCCGTTAAATGTTAAATTACAAATTTATTTACACTTACACGGAAATGGTACACCATATTATGCGATGGTAATCAACAATCAACAGCTTGATGACTTCATACATTTTTAACCACGCACAATCGGGACACTGCTGGAATGCACATAATGTATCGCGCTTATTGCAAAAGGCTACACATTATTGTTAAATACCCTATTTAACCTGGGTAACGCCGGGTATTTCGTATAGTAAACCATAGGAAAGAACGAAGTATGTACGACCTAAAAAATTCCTACACATATTTATATTTATAGTCTAATAAACAAGTCCAATCGATCAATGATAAAGGCACGCTTGGCATTTGGTTGTCAGTTTAAAATTAAATGCCTAAAAGCCGTCAGATTTTCGTTATTTCGTCCCGTTATCCAAGCGCTATCAGTTCGCTTTCCACTCTTAGCCAAAATAGTGCTGTACATTGTTGAAATCACTCCACCTTTCGTTGACCAACAATTAAGCTGCCCACGAGAACCACGTCCCGCCGCGGTTTGGTTTGATTTCGGATTCAATTGGCGCACTTGACCGCGCCCAGTTTTTTACTTGATCCTGTCGAAACGCATCGAACAAGTCCACTTCCGCCACCTCAAGTGCGTTATGTCGTGGTTATGTGTTTTGTGTCGACTGGATCGATCGGAATGTTGCCACAGCCTATATTTGGCTAGAGCAAATAGCCGGAAGCACTTTTGTCCGATTTCTTTTTTCCCATGTTGAGGTCTTTAGAAAACTCACATGTCTAAAAGAGAAACGTCGGTTAATAGATATATTTTATCAAGTTAACTTTTATTTGGGATTTTTCACTAAAAATTTTATTAGGTTAAACTTTAAAATTGTGTCTTATTTTTAGGCTAAAAATTTTATTAGGCCCAATATTAAAATTGTGCCCAAATTTTAGGCTTAAAAGTAAGTGAACGAGTTACATTAATTAAGCATGTAAGTGTAACGTTAGCGGGACAACAGTCGCCTATACTCGCCTGTCTCCCATCGCCACATCACACATCTAAATTTCACCCAATAAACAAAAAACGGGGGTTCTGTGAAAAAGAAAACTTTTGTGGTCCTTAGAGTCACCCAAAAATTCACCTCTCATTTCTATTAACTGACCTCACAATTTCCTTTTTTCGCAGCTCTGCTCGCAAAACATCGAGGGTAAAAGCAAGTGGAGCGAAACGGTGTCCTACCTGACCTGCCCCGACAAGCCGCAGGCCCCGGGAAAGCCCAAGGTCAAAGGAAACGCACACGCGAGGTTCTTCAAGGTCACTTGGGGTGAGTATATTATTTCGCCGCCACCGCTTTGCGGAAAATTCTGTGTCTTGAGTCAAGTGTTTTGGGCGAAATTGCGATCGTGTCTGCCGGCATATGGTTGTACAGTGTACACAGAATGCGGAAATACTTCGAAAGTTTACAAGTTTTAAAATTATTTGACTATCAAGTTTACGTTTGCGCGTCGCACGTTCGCAGTTTGTATGTAACTGGATCACTTAAAATTCATCACGTCTTCAAGCGCTTTCTCGACTCAGTTGTCAAAATGTATTGATAGAAGTATGGGTTAGTGTACCAAAGTTTTTTATTTAAGATTAAACAAATGTAAAAAATTTCTTGCTTGTATTTTTTGTGATTTTTATAACTTTTTGTTAGCCATTTAAAAAAATCGTAGCTCTGCCAAGTAGGAAAACCCCATTTCTGTTAAAAAGAGGTTCAGCCACAGTTTAGGTGGTAATGGTACTTTATGCAACTTTTGCCTATCACTTGACGCCATAAGTTCGATTGAAAGAAAATATTAGCACGTTTAACAAAATTGACCTTCGCATTGAACTCGCCTAGAAATCGCCTTCATTAGCTTATAGCGCCGTCTCGAATTTCCGTCCGAATTTTGGCGAACGGGCGAACGCGAAGCCGTCTTCTGCATGAACCCGCACCTGCTCGGATATCAGCGGCGTGACTGCCGCATCCGAACGAATTTTTTGCCAGACCCGCTGCAGACGTATAGACTGGGCTACGTGATTCGTGCGCGCAGAGCACCAGCCTTGTCACCCTGTGTTTGGAGCGGCCGTTCGATGGATGCCAGACTTTGCATGCCCGTACTGTAGCAGCATACGATTTGATCTATCAAACCGAATAGTCATCAACGCCAATACAGAAGTAGGAATCATTTTGAACGTTTCGAATAACTCTTTATTCATTTTCAACGTTGAAAATCAATAAAAAGCCACATTCGAAACGTCCGAAATGATTCCTACTTCTGTATGGTCTTTTATACGTCTTACTACAACCTCCAACCATTATGCTCCAAAACCGAATAGTATTATGGCGCCATGTTATCACCAGGACCGGCACTTTTTCACATTACGATTTTAATGTGGCCATTCTTTGCCAGCACATGTTCATATAGGTTTCGAGTCGGCCGTTTTTTTCATGATTTGATTTAAACGGATTTACGTCTAGCTAGTGATAAAAGCGCGGTTGTTCATCTGACCCGCCTGTGGGATCAATAAACCTTGACTCATGGTGAGTTAATGCACCGTGTACACTGTCCCAGGTACACGGTGATTTTTAGTTTGTTTTGCAGTTTGTGTTGCTCACTCGTCGTACGCGTGTTTGTTTGCGGAGTCAAGCGCGCGGTTTTGAGTAAAAATATTGACGCGCACTCCCGCCGTAATCAACTTGCTGCAATTTATTACCGCACGAAATAGCCGGCGCCTGTTAAGCCGTACTGACAACAGTGTGTCGAGGAAATGGGTTTAGCGCCAAAAGCAACTGCACTTGAAGCTCGTTTGCACTATAAATTGAGCTGGGCGTATCAAAGTGTAATTCCTATTAAGTAATATGATTTTCAAGGCGTACCCCGCTTTGCCATTTTCACGCCAAGCTTGTCTGGAAAATAACGTTGCTGTATTAAACTATACGCTCTAGTTAAACTAGATTTGCTCGGACTTGGCGCTAAGTTACAGTGCAAAGCGGTAAACTAAAAAGGCATGAAATTCTGTCACAATTTTGTTGTTACCTTGCGTTTAAGTATACTATCGGTAGATTATAAACTTGTGTGCAATACTAGGGGGGCTGTTATATTATTTGCATGTCTTTCAAACATACTAGTTTGATTTTCGTCGCCCTTCCCCGTGGCTCACACTATTTATTGTGCCGTATTAAATTTAAAAATATATCTTAGGACAAAGTGTTATCACAAATTCAAAAGAGTGAACTCTTGGTATCCATAATATTTTTACTGATTGTGTCTTACATGTTATACAAAAATGTTGGCAAATAGGTTTGACTAAATTATGGTTTCCCTTGAACAACTGCACGAAATTTTTCTGAACGTACTCAAATAAATTCCAGCCTCGCATTGAACGTTTAACGTATCTTCTGAATTGTTTTGTAAAAAAGTGCTATTTTCTCCGTGACCAAGTGGATTTCTCCGTTAGCAAGTGCACGCAATTATTATAAAATAAATTGGAAGTAAACCCAACCCTTGTATTGAACATTGTTAAAATTGTTTTTGTAACAGTTTTTTCAATGTAGAAAATCTGTGCTCGTATTTATATCAAAAAGCATTTTACCAAGGTTATTCTCGTGCAACGTTTCCACATATTTTATCATATATTATACTGTCAACTTGGCCATAGCGTATCATAGGAACACGACGTACATCAGAGCAGCATCGTGACGAAACGACAAACGAACGACAGATTCGGGAATTTATGTGGCTTGAAAGTGACATTTCGACTTTATCACAAAGGGGGCCTGTAACTACTCTTATAAATTGTTGTAAAAAACAAAACGTTTAAGTCACAAAACCGCCAAACGCTTCAAGCCACGGTTATAACTAGTTGCTTTTTTTACCAAGATGCGCCGAGGGACAACGGCGGCTCCGAGGTGGGACAGTACGTGATGGAGATGTCGCGCAAACGCAACGAACAGATGGATGTTGTGTACACCGGAGCCGAGCAGGAATGCTTGGTCGACGACCTGGAACCGGGTAAGAGATTTCGCTGCGCCTCACAGACTTTGCAGGCTTTTTTAGGAAGTGCAAGCGCAATTGGACTGGGACACAGATTCTGTGTTTGGAGCGTATTTTTGAGTGGTGGCTTCTAATGGAAAAATCTCTACTCTTAGGAATAATTTTTTGCATTAACTGCAAATCCAATACTTTTGAGTTTTTTAACAGTTTTTTTTACTAGGGACGGATTAAAAAGTTAACCCGACGCATGTTTGTTACCATTTTATTATTATTTTTCCATGAAAGGCCTTTGAAAGAGTGATTTAGCCATGTTGCCCCTCTCCGACTGTTTAAACACAGAGCAAGCATCAAACTATAGATTACGTGTAGATTGTCAAGCTACAATCTTGTGAATGTAGCCAGTAAGGGGTAGCCGCTCGCAGGTAATATTGGCTGATGAAAATCCTTGTGACAATCAAGTTAAGGAATCCCCTTGAATATGACAAATCTATAAAGTACAGCTGCGTTTGCTCGCAATCTATGCGCCAAACCTTCGCAAATTATTCACCTAAAAACAGGTTTAAATAAAAAAGAGCATTCGGAAGACTAACCAAAACCAATAGTTCTTCTAAAACAGAAAACCTTGCCGCTGAACTGCGCATCGTCGTTAATGCATTACAAGTGAAGGTTTCGTACAGGTTGAACTGTGCCCCACCAGAAAACCCTGCCGCTCAACTACGCATTGTCTTTAATGCACTAGGTATACTAGGAAAGGGCACCAAAGGTTTTCGTACAGGTTAAACTGTGCCGCGTGCATCGATTATGTCGCGTTGCGCGTGACGCGAGGGCTGGGCGCCGGCGCTGCCCGGAGAATGTCGCGCCGTCCTGTCTGTTTCGAAATGTGAACGCTCGCCTCCGACGAAAGGTCGAGCAGCCCGCGACTGTGTCAAACTGTCGACGAATTTACCGGTCAGGGAATTCGCTTTTTGCTTGAAAATCGCGAACAAATTCTCCCCACTCGCAATACTGCGTCTTGATATTTGTATCGATTTAAATTCCTATCTTAAAAGTAAGCCTCAGATTCTAGTTCTATTGGCAATGCGTCTTAATCTGTGCCTCGATTTAAATTCCCATCGTAAAATTACGCCTCGGATGCTAGTTATTTTCCTTTCGGTCGTACTTTCGCAAATTAAACATTGCCGGAACGCGTTGCCTTTCGTGGCGCCCCAAGAGACAGAGCCAATCCATAAACGCCTAAATTTTCGTCTAATCCGCGCCCGAGCGCAGCCAACGAGTTATTTTTGCCCTCGCATCGCTCAAGTGCTGTGGCCAGCACCTTAACCGCGCAAAGCGTCAATAAAGCAGTCTAGCCTAGTTGGCTCGGCTTGCCTTCGCATATTTAACACACGAAGCCCGCTTTCAGTCCTTTACACACCTTATTTCGACTTTTCGCAGGTCACACCTACAGGCTACGCGTCTTCTGTCAGACCAACGGCGGCATCAGCGCGCCATCAGAGGTTGCCATGGTGACCACGCCACCGGTGATCCCAGGCGCATGCGCAGCGCCAATGCTCGCCCTTCGACCGAAGCCAAGCTGTCTCACCGTCAAGTGGGGTGAGCACTGAGAAATGTGTTGTGCTTTGTTCTGTAGCGGCATTTTCTCGTGTGCTTTTGAAGTGTTATTCTGGCCCCTTTGAGTTGTTTCTCGCACGATTTTGCTGGGGTTTAGGCGGTCTAGCTTGTTCTACCCCGCTGGTCTCGAAACACTACAAATTGTATGTAACCCGCGAAAGAGTATTGTGATTCGTATTGTAATATATGTAGTACCTAAATTAAAATATTCCCCGATTTTTAATTCGAAGCTTTTAGAATTTTAAATAGTGCAAGAAAAAGGAATTCTGTGTTGTTTTAGAAGTCAATCTTATATGATGCGCAAAACGGTTTTTGTCACGTTTCAAGCCTTTATGGTGTTATCACCTTTACTGGGATAAAGGGTTCCATTAGGTTCGGTAACTCAAACGTCCCGAGCGGAGCCACGTCGTTGTTCATTTTTTAAATAACCTATATATATAAGTGCACTCAACTTTTACCTTTAAAATGAGTCATTTCTCCCAATCCGTTCAGGACACGACCGGGTGCTCTGCTCTCTGGGGAAGAAGTTGACCTTTCATTGTAAAATGCACTGTACTAATTCCAATGGCGTTGCCCACCCGTAGGGCTAAAAATGTTCGGTGTCCTTGCTTGGCGTAGCAATGCAATTCGACGTGGTACATGGCCCGGCCAAGGAAACAGGAAGAGACGGCTTAGTGTCGGATGGTTTGCCGGGTTTAGCTTATATTGGTTGTGTTCTCCGCGTGTTTATTTAATTTCAGTGGATTTTGCGTTGAATTGCACTTGGAACAATATTATCGCGCAGCTGGAAGTTAATGTCTTTTTTTTTCGCGATACCGGTTCACGGAAGTGAGAAATATACCGCCTTCCACGCCTCAGAAAAAAATTCTAAAGTCGTCGTTTAATAAGAAACTTTCCAGCTTATCCCCAAAAAGTAACTATATATGGCCATTCTTCCGTGAAGTAAACGCCTCTGTACTGTAAAAGTTCAATGACGAAACCTCGCTTACAGTTGTATACGCATGCAGTCGCCTAACACATCGTTCAATAATGTAAACTGCGTCGTACGTCAAAAACGCGCCCTCCGTAGCGGCCACCCACATGCAAGTCTTATAAGCTGTGCTCTTAAACCAGGAGCAGCCCGCCCACAGCTGACATCGTCACTCGGTCAAAGTTCACGGCTAGTCAGGTGGAACCGCATCCTAAGTTCAGCGAGGAGAATCGCGTTAAACTTTCAAGGGTCGCTTTGCTTTGGCCTTATGCTTTTGTTGTGGCAAATCAAAATGCGTTTCCTTACATACACGAACACTACTAATCCTTAACCGGCCGTCCAGATCGCACCAGCAGCTTCCGAAATTACCTTCTCGTGCTTAATGAACTGCGTCTGCCGCGGCTCATTTAGGCGTGCGTGGAAGGCTGCGTTTGAAGGAACCCTTAAGCAGGTTTCCCACGAAATACTTGAGTCTCTCCGCTCGGGTCTGACGCATTTGCACGTTGACCCTGATACAGCTCGCTGAGCCCATCGCAGCACGCCTTGCTGCTTCCAGACCCACTTAAAGAGGCCTGTTGTTTTTGCGCTGGGTTCAAAGCCTGAATCCAGCATTGTCGTCTCGAATTTGCGCTAAGTGGGCCGACCATGGATGCCTTGCGCGTTTTGTGTATTTAACCTGGACGAATTAATGATGCGTGCACTGCACTGATATGAAATTTTGCGAGTTAATTGCTTAATTTGAAAGCCAATTAATTTGCCCAAAAATGTAATTAAAGTCGAAGTTATCCTAATCAATGCCACATGAACGTGGTGCCTACAAAATCAAGATATTTTATTTATATACTATATATCACAACCCAAACTTTACATAGCAACAGTAAATGTTGCAAATAACCTCTGATAAATAATTAACTGTAATCTATTCCATACATTTGAGTCGAAGCGGGGTCATTGCATCATAACTCATAGTATCAAGTCGCTCCGAAAAATTAATATATATATATTTGTTATAGCAGTAGAAATAAATTCGTGTTTCATATTCACCCAAGTCACCAACCCCGAACTTTTAATCTGACCCTTTTTTCCATAGACCCCCCACCGTACGAAGGTGGTTCCCCGGTGACCCACTACGAAGTAAGCTGTCACCCATCGGAGCCCGCAAGTGACCCCAGTCCCTTACACCAAGGCCCCGAACTGGACCACACGGCTGGGTCCCTCAAACCCGGCACCCGCTACACTTTCCACGTTCGACCGCTCAACAAAGTCGGGGTGAGTTGTTACTCTTATAAATTGTTACTGAAAATGCTCTGTGCTGTTTTCGCTGCTGCTAATTATAAGGTTGAAAATGCAGTTGGCGTCTTTAATGTATGTTTCTGTTGTTAAGTTGTTTCTGTTGCTGTTGCTTTTAGTAAATTATCTCTGTTGCTGATAAAAGTTGTTGCTGTTAAAAGTTGTTGCTGTTGATAGCTTGTTTCGGTTTCTGTTGAATAATTATTGCTGTTGAGTGTTGATAGGTTGTCGCTGTTTCTGTTATAAGTCGTTGCGGTTGCTGTTAAAAATTGTTGCTGATTCTGTGAAACTAGTCGTGGCTGTTAATGTTGCTTTGGATACGTTGTTGCTGTTTGTAGCGTGTTGCTGTTTCTTACAACTCATTAGCGTCGTTTTTATTCGCTTTCTTTGGACAGATTTCAACGAGCATTAGTTTACAGAAGTGGGATAAGGAAGTTTAAAATAAGAAGGTGCCTTGCAATCTCCTGTGATTATCTTTTTAATCTGCTCTAGCCAAAGTTGGTCTAGCTGTAGGTCGTATCGGCACAACGCTACTTTATTCTCGTACAACCTTGACCAACCGCTATCATTTCCATGAAAATACGAATTGCTATTCAAAAGAAAGGCACTCTTATCTGGCCACGTTTGCGGCTTACACAGTAAGCCGAAACGGAACATTGCTTGTCGCGACGTAGAAACCCACTCTTCAATATTTACCTTGCGTCTGGCGTGGCGGGCAAGTTCGCCGCCAGTCTTCTGCTTCTATTTACGTTTTGTTTGCTTGTCGGTCGAGTCCGACTGTCGCGATTCCGCAATTACGCCGGTGCCGGAGATATCATCTTTTTCGTGATCGACTAGGAACGTTCACGACAGCCCGGCTCCGTGCTGCCTCGCCTCGGCCCATTTTACCCTTTGTAGGTCCAAGTTTGTTTGATGGCGGCCCGTATTTTCGAGTTGTTATAGGCTCAGCAATGTCTGTTTTTGAATAGTTGGTCTATTTACACAAGTTTATAAAAAATTAAAATACTCCTTTAATCACATTCACCGCCAAGTCTATTTGTGTTTGCCGTGGGGCATATTCGGTTTATTTGTGCATACAGGGTTGATCAAAATCGTGGAATGCCTAAATATCTTTGAATTGATTTGCGTATTAAAACTTCTTCAATAAAATCCTACATGAAATATTTGAATTTATAACTCATGTCGTGTGTTACGTTAGTGTCGTAAAAAATATTTTTAGCTAGTTGGGTATTGTGTTACCCATGTCGTTTATAGTTGTTTGATTTTCGAATTATATTTTATAAAAATGTGTAACATGGCTATACCCTCCAAAACTGCTATAGGGTTAAGTTTGGTGTCCTCGTGCTAACAAAGTTCACTGAACCGTCGATGTTGTAGAAGAATAAACTCCAATAACTTTACAAGTATTATAATGTCGTGTCAATGATGATTTATCGTCGCTCTGTGTAATATCGCTCTCGAATGGAAAGTGAAGTATCACGAAGTTTTCGTGGCATTATAAACCAAACGAATTTAGAACGGGTATTTACGCCAAACGACTCATTTGCCCAAATTAAAACCATTAGAGCATTTATTTTCAATATACCATGCTTGTTTGCAATGTGCTTCATCTGTTGTTTTTGCTTTGAAGCGTGATTTTTATCACTTATATTTAAATTGAGAAAAATTGCTAAAAGCAAATTTGAAACAAGCAGATTTTTTTAAATGTTTATTTTTTCCGATATACTGCCCTCCTAGAAACAACTCAAACCACAAGATTTGCTTTATTCTTTTATGGTAATGTTTCTTCTTGTATATAGGTCGCCGTTTGATTTGGTTGGGTCGCCGACTGAAGGTGTTTTATCTGTGATTTTTTAAATGGTCCTAAGCAAGATTTTTTCAACATTTAACGTAGTTTCGGAAAAAATAAGAAGACATAGTTCATATTCATATTTTTTTCATGGTTTTATGCTATTGGTATTGTGCTTTGTTGACTTACAAACATCTCAGTAAAGAGTATTGCCATTTGGGTCACCAAAGCTTCACTGGTACACTAACGCTTTTTTGGGGTCGCCGCTATAAGAGGTTGACAAACAGTGACTTGAAAAAAATAAACCTTTTTAAACCAATTAAACTTCAATTTGGTCTTTTCATTTGCAGATCGGCCCCTGGTCCGATCCGCTGGAGGTCGTGACGAGTGCGGGGACCCCGGATAAGGTGAATCCCCCGGATGCAACAGTCCTCAGCCCCACCTCTGTGCATCTACAGTGGCAGGTTCGTGCTTGGTAACTTTACCTAACCCGCCTCTTTCTCTACATAAAGTGTGTCACTTGGCAATTCGTCTTGTGGGAAATGGGGTTGGTTATCGGGCCGTTTGATCTTTGATTTGTGAACGTCGTACATTTTACGACGAAAAGTTTCTATTCGTTTATCCTTGTGAAGTAGCGTGCTTCATGTCCCACTGAATTCCAATAGGTGCTTCGTCCTTTTTAACAAGTAGAGTATATGTTTGTGTTGAGATAAAAGCCTTATTTAAATCATTTGTCATTGTCGTTCGGTCGCTTTCTCCTCCAGGCCACTAGACCCGTAAGTGCTATCAGGAATTTATACTAGCTTCTGGCGTGCTGAAGTCCGAAACTGTATTCCCAACGTAGCGCTAAATGTAAGGCCGCTCTCGGGATTAACGCAGCACGATATCAGCATTATCTCGTTGTTGTATGCATAGAGTTAGCCAGGGACCTTTTTAAGTACACGTAATTTACTGTTTTAGCGGCTGGAATTGGTCATAAAATCTAACGGCGCCTTAATAAATAATTTTTACGGGGCCAATACCAAACTAAACAAACTTGCCTGAGGTCACAAGAATTGGTTGTCGAATTTGCCCTAGATCAGTGGTTCTCAAAGGCAGCCACTTGGCCTCCTTTGGGAGGAATTTTTAAATTTTTTTTCAAATTTCTTTCAGGGAGGAATTGTTGAGCAAAAATGGTTCAAAAAAAGATGTTATTAAATCGTTAAAAGCCAATGTAAACTTGTTTAATTGTAAGGCTTGGTATTGTAAAAAGTCTATCAGACCCATAATCTTATTCTATTGTTTTTTTTCACAGTTATACATCGAAGTAATAAATAATAATAGGTAAAATACGTGTTTGGGCTTGTAGGGAAGGACAAAAATGGAGAACCACTGCCCTAGATCCTTTCCTATTGTGCGGAAGCGTGGTCGTTTGCCTTACCCCGCCGCTGTTTTTTTTGTTTTAACACTCAGGCGCAATCTAACCTTACCAGCGCCGCAAAACCTACTCCCGCATACTTCCACAATGTGTTAACCGCATCACGAAAAAAAAACGCGCCTATTCCAAATCCAAGCCCCGAACCCAATCAACCCGGCATCACAAAGGCCCCATCATCTATTGATCACTGGATTTCCGTAGCACCTGCGTCTGAACGCCTTATTGGTCGTGTTCGTTGGCAGATGCACCCGAGTATCTTCAACATTGCGCTTCTTGGCGTCGGCCTGGTGCGAAAGCGACGACCGCGTCTAGACCGTGATCGACTGGGGCGTTGCGTCATTCGGACGGTCGTTTTTCGCTCATAATGGCCACTTTCTGACGTAGCCCGGCTTTTAAAAGTTTGTTTTTTCAAGTCGGTTCAATTCATGTTTTAGCCAAACAAACGCGGCCTGATACGATCAAAGTGTCAACACGTTTCTTGGACAAAGTGCATTCTTTAATTTCCGGCAGCCGAAAGTTCCGCCAGGCAAAAATGTTTGCTACGATAAAACGAAAAAAGTCATGAATAGAGCTGCTTGAAACTCGTTTTGCTGCAAATTCATCGCTTTGTGCTCCAGGTGACCTCACTGTTTTTAACCTTGACAACAGATTTACCCTAGCTATTTCATTTAGAAGAAATGGCACGTTCGTTTGGTCTGGATTTTATGGAATTAGGTCCACACGTGTCCAAGTATATCCAGAAACCAATCTATGAGTTTTAAAACCGTCTCTCTTACAAATGACTAAACTGCATCCTTTGTTGCTATCAGCGCTTTCCAAAAAAGTACGACACACGTGGTAAAATTGGTTGTTTCCGAATTTCCTTCCATAAAAAATCCACCTAATTACCAAAACTGTTGGTAAAATTAACGCGACAGTTTCAAAATTTTGCAGTCATGCTTAGCCAACCATTACATGTCAGTTACCTTTAAACCTAAAGCGTGGCAGACTTTGTAAATAAGCACATTAAATGCGGTATTTAGATAAATTGACGCGCAACGACGATTGCGCAATCAAGCTATTTAATGGGCACCTGGCCAGTGTCAATCGATGAACCGTGCAGCTGGTGCGTCCTTGCAAGCAACGGCGTTGACCAAAGGCCACCTGACCAAACAAGCGTGTTAATTGACTGTCTGTACAGTTAGCGTGTTTGATTAAACCGCGCCAGATGCCCGGCGCTAAATTGACTTTCCGACGACGATGCGCAGACTCCATTTTTGCTAATCCCCAAAACCCGCCCATGTAATCGCCGAACGCCCTATTAAGTCACGGGCATTCGAGAGAATTGTGTTTTATCGGTCTGCTTAAAGACAAAGAATTCACTTTTGCCAAGATGATGGTAGCCTTTGAATCCTGACTTATTGTAGAACTATTTGATTTGACTCACTTTTTTATTTTTAATGCAATTGGAAATTTCAATTACATCTCATTTTTGTGTGTACTAACCAATCTTTATATACAGCTAAGTGTGTATGTTTTAAATTTGTCAGTTACTTTCCTTACTATGTGCCAATGTCGCGCCCCGGTCGACTCTTTGTGACTTACTAGACTGTTTAGGTTTGACATCATCGCTTTCGGTATCGGCGGCATTCAACAAGGCCGAATCGAATCAGCAGCCAATCCCTTGCCGAGCGAAACTGGCTTACATTGTGCGAAACTACGCGGGGTTTCGTGTTGACTTCACTCTTTCAAAGTTGTTTACCACGATTTTGCCTTTTTTCACTCGCACTAGATATAGCATCTCAGTTTATATTTTGCTCCAATTTTAATGTCATGACTAACTGACTGTTTTGTAATTTAATTTAATTTAACGCCTAAAAACAACAATTTTAAAAGTCCAATTCATAAAACGCAAAATTAGATTTTTTTAATATTTGTTATTATTAAGGCCTAAAAAACACATTTCATTTCAAATTCTAATTTTCAGGAACCCCTGAACAACGGCGCAGAAATCACGAGCTACCGGGTCAACTGGGGATGTCCCGGAAACGCGATGTCGGTTCACCCGGTGGGGCCGTCCCTCACTCACCAATTCCACGGACTGGCCCCCAACACCGCATATCTCTTCACTGTACAGGTAGGCGACGTTATTTTTCGTTTCTCTCATAATGAAATCCGAGGGTTTGTGTTATTAGGATATGCTTTGTTAAATCTACTTCATATCGCTGATGGTTTAGGACGCTATTTGAAGGACGGGATAGTATTTCAGATCAAACATTGCCATTTTGAAATTAAACATAGGCGTGAAGATTTGTGTTATTAAGATATTTGATAAAGTTACTTTACTTTGCTACTGGTTTTGGGCGCTACTTGAAGAATAGTATAGTATTTAAGTTTGCCATCTTGAAATCAGTGAACATTTAAGCGTGAAGAGATTTGTGTTAAAGATATATTTTAAATCACTTCGACCGGTTTTTGTCCGAAAACCGGCGAGTTCTTTCAAAATAAAACGCCGCCAGCCAGCTGAGAATGCGCTGGTCTGCGGTTGTTGCTGTTTCGCTCACCAAAACACTCTCGACGTTTATCTGGAAAAAGAGACGCCTGGGTTCCTTCCTAGCTCGCAGTGGAATAGTTTGGAAATTTTTCATTCGCAAGCTATGCGCGCGCGTCATGTGAATTACGTCATCGAATCGTGAAGGCAAACTGCCGAGACGCGTTTTTGCTGGATTTTGGAAGCGCGTCGCGCGACCTTTGGCTCGCCACTTCGATTTTCTTCTCGGCTTTGAGGCAGTGACGTCACTCACCCACGGTTTCGGTGCTTCAATTTTTCCAAAAAAGGCGAAATTGCAGCGTTTTTTTGCTTTCCGAATGACATGTAGTTATTTGCTGCGATGCGACGCAGCCCTAACGATGCAATCTCCATCTTACACAATCAACTGAGAAGTTTTGCCTAGCGCCCTCTTATAATTAGGCAATAAAGAAGCAACACGAGACGTTCAAAACGAGTTAATTCCATATTGCGCAGCGAAATACCAAATGCTAACGGTTTAAGTGCGCTAGCACATGTATTTAATGCCAACGCGTGATAAAAAGCGCATGACCTTTTTGAAAACAAAACTTTTTGAAAACAAAACTGCGTAGTTCCATTCATTTTACGACCCACGTTGATACAGATCTTGAAAATAAAAAATCAACTCCATTGGCAGACTAAATTGGATTTGTTAAAACTGTAAGAATAAAGTAGCACTGCCTTGATATTGGGCTCTCAATTTCTCGTTACTTTAACAAAAGCAGAAATGTACTTTCCCAAAAGTAAGGGATGTAAGCATTTTTTTGGCTTATTGCATAATGCAAATTTTTATTGCACAATCCTTTGTGCTTGACCAAACAGTGTTTTAGCTATTGTATGTTACGCAATTTGTATTTAATGTTTAACTTGAAACTTTAAAACTACATCGAAAGCCAATATTTCCAACGATACTTTCCTGAAGGGGGTCTTGAACAGGATTCCTTAAAGGTAGTATCCTGCAATTTTTTGTTCTGGGTAACACCGGGTTTGGGGGATAGTAAATACCAAAATTGTCACTTACATTTACACTTATATTAACACTTACAGTCTCACACCATAAACAAAAAGGTAAAAACGTTAACTTTCTGCCGTTGCGCTGTTCAACTCTGGCCCTACCTCCAAGTGGCGACACCGTATCCTTATGAGAGAACGATTGTCCTTAGAACAGGTTCTGAACAATTACTGACACTTCTGACATTCCCGGCCTCCTTTTTGGCCAATGGGAAGAAAAAGTAACTACACATTCACCACTTATTTAACATTACGTTCTTTTAGTTAGTAAAAAAAAAAAAAAAAAATATTCCAACTTTTCGTTACGTTCTACAGGCCGTGAACGCGGTCGGCCAGGGCGCGGTGTCGGACGTGGGCACAGTCACCACGCCCCCTTCCCGCCCCGATCGGGTCACCAATCTCCGGCAGACGACTTCTGCGCGAGCCGATGTCGACGACGACGCCGTCCAAGACGTGCCGCCGCTCGTCACTACCGCTCGTTCCGCCGCCGTCGAGTGGGACGCTCCAAGCGACAACGGCTCCGATATCGTCGGCTACCGGATCCACGTGGTCGAAAGGTCCTCCCGATCTCGCAAGAGGAAAGATGTCGAAGAACAAGTCGAGGAGGAAGAGCCTCAAGGAATCCAGAACACGTTGTTTGAGGTTGAGCCCGATGTGACACTTTACTGCATCGAGGATCTGCGGCCGGACACCAAGTATAGGTGAGTTGAGGTTGACTTGGTTTTATTTCCTTCCCATAAGGTTTCATAGAGAATTTGAAACATTTGTAAATGTTGACTTAAGCTAAAATACATTAACCAAAGCGGTAGAACGTAGTAAGAATATCAAATCCCATACAGAAGTAGGTAGCATTTTGAACGTTTCGAATAACTCATTGTTTATTTAAATATATATTTTTTTTAACGTTTTGAATACCTCCTTATTCATCACAAGTTAAAATATTTAACAAATACCAAAAATATTTAACAAATAGTTCTTAACCTGTGGCACGTGAGCAGCCTTTGTATTTCGGAAAGAGTTGTATTCGGAAATTAACGTATAAAAAAATTTGAAGTGTAAAATGAATTTTACATTTCATCTTTTACATTTACACTAAATCGGCCTATAGTATAGCAGTGACAGTATAAAGCTATAACGTATTACACGATCAGATTGGCTTAATACCACTGCTCTATCGAGTTGCCTAACCCGAATCGTGCGCTTTCATAAAATAACTACCGTAGCGCAAACAATGGTGAACCTGAGGCGTTTCAGTTTTCCAGTATTTGAATTTAAGTTGTTTTTTAACTTATAAGGACAGCTTTTGACGCATCCTTTGGCCACCCTACTCAAGTAGCCCAATCAACTGCGCACCGTTTTGCATGTAGCTGCCAAATAAGTTAGGTATGACTCACCGACAAGGCGCACTTCCGCGCCACTCTGTTGTTTCGCGGCCATCGTCGATGCAAAACCGCCATTACCGGAATACGATGTTGCGTTTTTGGCGCTGAATGAACTGCCCGCATTCAACCCTTTGATGTTACCTTGCTGTGTTTTTTAGGGAAGCGGCGGCTAATTAAACGCATCTACCTCTCTGATAAGTGTAAGTTTACACGTTGTTCAACCTTCGAACCAACACAAAACTGCGATATCTGTCATGAAACCTTAAATGGACATCGCAGAGATGTATTTTCGTGCAGCACTAGGATGCTAATAAACAATTTTTTATCGCTAGACGAAAAGCTAGGCGTTTAGATTATTATCGTCCCAGTTTAATCCTGTTGTTAGGGCAAGTTAAATCGTTGCGACAAATTAAATATATTCTAGGATGCATAAAACTCCATAAACATATCTATAAAAGTGCGTATCTTTATGGAATAGAAAACTATTGGTAGCCGGTTTCTGCTTGTCGATTACTGTTCCGCTGACCCGTATATAAACGAATAAAACTCAAAGTTTAAAAACCTGAGTAAAAGCAATGAATCTTCATTCGAATTAAGAATCAAACATTTTGTTAAGGAATATTTATTTCGCCTGTACTGACATCGTCAGTTCCTTAATTCGAATGAAGATACATTGGTTTTACCCAGGTTTTTAAACTTGGTTTTACTCAGGTTTTTAAACAAGTGAATATAGACCGTTATGCTGCAGATATGCCAAAACAGCAAAAACGTATTTACTTCGCGTTTCCACCTAAAAGTACAGAATTTAAAGGAATAGAAAGCGTTTTACCCACTCCAGCTGCAGTGTGGCACCTCTAAATAACAGTTCATCCTTACTCTGACAATAATACCAAATTTCCCTTCTTCCTTTCTAGTGTCAAGGTGTGCGCGCTCAACCATATCGGCTGCGGCGAGTTCAGCGAGACAACCGAGATCCGCACGAGGGCGCTACCACCAGAGCCTCCTGTCCTTACTTGTGTCCAAGCCACTGCAAGCTCACTGAAGCTTAAGTGGAGCGACCTGGGCGACGTACGCTACCTGCTACAGATGCGTGACAAGAATGGAAGGTAAGGGTATTGTTTGTTTTTTTTGGCGCGTCTTTATTTAAGTTTTTCGTTTTGGGGTAACCTTGACAAAGAAACGAGATGGACAAAGCCTTTCAAATTGTTTGGATTTTGACTTTTGGTTGTAAATGTCACATTGTGTGATTGTTGTTTTGTCATTAATTAATTGTGGGTTAAATTTGTCGGTTTTGAAAATGGTATTATTGAAATCCACGGGGTTCCTCAAAAGAGGCATCCCTAAAAAGTAAACTCCTGAACTACGGAGTAGCATTGATTTCTAGGGATGGTTTGTTACTAACTTCGTGATAAATATATTTTTTACGCTAGTTGATTTTTGTAAGTATAGGTGCGTTTTACCTCTTAATGTCTTTGGATTGTGTTCGAATGGTTTCTTATAAACGCCGGGTCCCCTGCACGAACCTCAACTCATATAAAACTGTATACTGGAAACACACTTCAAAATTCGCACTTGTCAAGCATATGGTCTCCGTATCAGTCCAATATCGTATAAACTCTTTGTCTTTTCTAGAGTCATTGCCTTGCTTCAATCCTTTTTGGGTAATCTTCCCTGACTCACCTTAAATGCCAATTTAACAAAGCGATCCAGTTGTAGTGAAATGGACTGGTGTATTAGTGTCTTGCTTGCCTCAACAAAATTAACCTTGAGACAAAATAATCATTTCATTTCGACACGTAAGTGCTGGTTTAAACCCAATTTTAAGGATTGGTCCCGAAACGCCGCCGTCTGAGGCAAAGCCGCCATTCCGAAAGAGACAAGTTGCCACGTGAAAGCGCAAAAAAATCTCGTTATCCTTGTGCAATGTTGTGATTCTTCTAAACCGCGTATTCGCCTTTCGTCGAATTGCTAAGCTGCTTTGATCACGCTCGGCCGATTTAGGCCCGCAGTCTGGTTTCTACTTGCCCTCGGGCATGAAAACATATGGGTTCCGCTAGCCTGGAGGATAAAATACCAGTATTTCCGCATGGATATTTTAAATATTACACAGACTTCTCGGCTTTACTGTTCTTTTGTGCGGACCCGCTAAACGTGCGCCCGACTTTAACCAACTCGCTGTGTTGAGCATAGAATGCTGTTGTGGGACAGTTCGTTTTTAAGAATAACTTTATTTAACTGATGCTGGTTTTGTAGATTAAGCAATACTGACTAGGCATGCCCAAAACTTAAAAAAACATGCAATGGTAATGTTTTTCAGGTTAATTGTTTGAAGTTCGCTTTTTCGTTTAGACTCTAAACTTTAGAGGCATATTTCTATGATTTTAATTATATAAAAACTTACCTTTTAATGTAGAAAAGTCTACGTAAACTTCAAACTAATCGTATATCGCAAATTAAATTGATATCGTATGGATATCAAAATCCCCCAAATATAAGTACCGATACTATCACTTGGTATCGAGTATCGAATATCGGCTTCGATCCGATAACTATCTAATATCACTATTGCTGGCCCCTCAACCAACGCAAAACTCTTAAAGACACAAACAACGTGAGCATACAACAAAGCAATAGAAAAATATATAGAAAAAGCAATTCCGGTCGTGTAGCATCTTTTGAAAAACAACCCTTTGTTACGTCACAGATACAGCACGCCTTACCGCGGCTCGAGCTCGTCGCATCGCGTGCATCGCCTGGCCGAAGACTCCACCTACCGCTTCCGCATTAACGCAAGCAACAGCGCAGGCGAGGGCCACTTCTCCGCCGATTACTCTTTCTCCACCGTCAGACAGATGCCGCCCGTCATCGAAGGTCGGTATATTTCAGTGGATGTTAAACTTTCATTACTGCGGACCCCGAGAAATGTTTATTGCTTCGCGTATGCCAGGGTAGGCAAGAATTTTTAGAGATGACGTCATAAATTGATGTTACATTGCAAATAGACGTCAGAAATCTGCTGTTGCCGGTCAAAAATTGTGAAAGTAAAACAGAGTATAAAACATTCAGTGCACTAACCTTATTAACGTGCATGAGTGAACAGTGAACACATCCGTGATTATCTTTCTCATATTGAATTTATTATGCGGCCTGAATTTTAATAGGCTACAAAGGCCTGCTTCAAAGTTTCATGGTATTTTTTAAAGCTTCAGGCCGTCTTTTCAAACATATTTAGTGCCATTTAACCCTTGTGTTTTATATGCCGCTTTATTTACCAACAGCACATGTAAAAAACGCAAAAAATATTTGGTTAAAAGTGATCCGCGATATTGCAAACCCACACGAGTCATTTTTTTCTAATTTTTAGCCCTTGTTCGACCTACGCAACCTTTGACAGGTTGCACAAAAAAAGCTCTTACTTGAATACCGAACACTTTAAAGTTAAGCGTGGAAATTTCCTAATTGAAACACGACGTCATGTATGACATCACGGCGAAACCTGGTGCTTTTGACTGACCGCATTGGGTATTGTAGCATCGACGAATGGGTTCACACATACTTGACAAAATCCAGTTCGCGAGTTGTGAGTTAGGAACAACGCGTATCTTTATCAATACTAGGCCCTAAATCACTCGTTGAACCATACTACAAAACGACCCGGTATACAAGTTGCCCTTTGGTTCTCTTAAAATAACAAGGTTATCATCACTGGACCTCTTTGTATAGCAGAAAAACGATCATAGACGTGTGTGGGCGGTTACACATTGCCCACGTCTGCGGTTTGAAATTGGACTCCTGGCCAAAGGCCAAGCGCCGCGTGGTTTCTTGTGTATTTTTCTCAAAAGCCGGTTTCCGTAATCGACCCGTTCCAGGCAATTCGCGGTTGCTTTCATCTACTTTTACAGATCACGCTCTTCCTAAACTGAACATTCGTTTTGATTACGCTCGTGTATAAGCTGCGTTGTGGAATGACGATCCCGCGCCGCAAACATCTTATCCTGGGTGGCCGTGTTTGGGAGTTTATTCCTATCTATTTTAGGCCGGTTTACATGGCCTTTACAAAATAGGCTATAGTACCTTTTTCCGTTTTCCCGCTGCTAGCCAACCAAAAAAAATAGAAAAAGGTAAAGAGAAGATATTTTGAAGTTGAGACTGGCTGAAAAGTGAAAAAAATAAGTAGTAAAAAAGGCGAAAAACATCCAAAAATGAGCCTGGCGCTCCAAGATCGCCTGTATTTATTCTGCACTGACAGCTGAACTCCCACTTGGCTCTGCCAAATACAAGTTCAACATTACCGGGTGGTCTTTTATTTAGTCTTGGCTTCATAAACGCTTTCGCAAATCCCGTATAGAAAAGCACGGTAAATGATAATCCGAGTTGTGCTCCAGCTGGGCTTAAGTTTAAGTTCATTGCGCCCAACATACAGCAATGTATAGGCTTTGTTGTGACTAGAAAACTTTTTCAAATGTATTTAGAGTTATTGTAGCAGTATATTTTAATAAGCCTTTGCAGAGATATTTACCGAATTGTTTTGGTCCCAAAAAACAACGTTGAAAAGCCACCACCTGAATGTACAATACATATTGTCCGCTGTACTTACACTTTGCCTTGCTTCCCCACAGCTCCCGTTGCGAGTTCGATCGAGCCGAGTTCGTGTGAGGTCAGCTGGCAGAAGGTCGACCCAATTAAAGGCGATCCAATGCAGTACAGGCTGCTCTTGGAGAAGATCGACGACCCCTCATCCAGAACTGTAAGCCGAACTCTTTGTTTGTGTGTTGTGTGTGTGTGGTATGTGATAGTCTTAACGTAAAGCAAGAATGGATAGGCGCGATATGACGGATTGCTAGTAACCGCCGACCGTAATACTGTATTAAAACAGGTTCGATAAAGATTATTTTAACCCATTTCGCATCTATAGTTTACTGTTAAAGGCTACCCGGTTGTCAGAGAAAAACAGTTATGGTCCCCCATTTTACGAGACAATTCAGTCACCCAATACCTATAAAGGTTGGGTTTACCAGTCATTTACGTCGGTGGGCGGCGCAGGCAAAGCGTTCTACACGGTTTATTAATAATAATAAACTATTTCAACCGATGCAGGAGCACACGTGCGTCGACACCAGCTACCACCTTGACCGACTCTCGCCCGGCACCAACTACAGGATGCGCGTGGCCACAGTGCGCAGCTACCTAGCCCAGCACCACAACACGACCAGCAGTAACAGCAGTCGGAGTAGCAACAGCGGCGCCTCGGCGGCCGATGACAGCAGCTCTACGTCGAGCGACGCCCCCGACGAGGGCGTCAGCTACCTGCAGTCGGATTTCAGCGCCTCATGCACCTTCGCAACACCTGAGAGCGACATCGGCGCCGTCGAAAGCGACGAAATACCGCGTTTGACGCCCAAAGTTGCCCCGCCGCCTGCCGTCAAGGGCGACGCCCAGGCCATTGTCGGCGCTATCGACAACGTCGCCGAGCACTCTTGTGAGGAGGCGTCGGCGCTGTACAGCCTCGAGTCGATTTCCGACAACAAGCTGTCGGCAATTTGGCTCGCCGTCTATCTCCTTAGTGCAATATTGATGGCCTTCGCCGCGCAGTCTTACTTCGTCAAGTAAACAGGCCAACCAAGTTGTTGTCTTTTCCAAGTCTGCATTGCTGGGTCACGTTTTGTAGGGTTTAGCCTAAAGATATGTCCGCAGCCGGTTTGAGTCGCCCATTCGAAGTTTTATTGCTGTCCACATATACATAACACGGGAGGCAGCACCCTCAAAATCCAATAACCTAGTTCCCATCAACTAACTTACTTTCTTATTGTTATGTCCGAGCCGTTCATTTCCAAACGGAACCTGCCCCGTTTTATTTATCCGAAGATTTATTGTTGTTCGACGTAGACGTGCTTCAGAGTTTATTGTAAGCGGTTGGTTTTCCACAGATCTTTACATTTTTATCGTTTTAAAGCGTCGTTGTTGTGTTGCTGTTGGCTGGCCTGCGAGTGACTGCCAACTAATAGGTTTAAAGTCCACCAGTGAGTTTTTTTGTGTACATTGCTTCGCTCGGCCCGAAAAGTAACCGGGCTCTTTTTCCCCGCAAGTGTTTTCCCGAGGCCGCGCCACTTGTTTTTAACGTCCCCAACTGAACATCCTTCTGTTGCCTCAGCTGATCGGACCAAAATTGCTTCCGTGCCGACAAGCCTATTTTTGCCGCCACACCTTCTGTATTGCATTCTCTTTGAGTTTTTAAGTGTGACTCGCCCTTCTCGTTTCTGTCAGATGTACGCCCCAAATATAACGACGAAACCAAAGCGACGAGCACGGCAACGCGACGTTCTATCTTTTCCCAATTTTGTTTCATTTTCGCCTTATCAGCATATATTCGCCACCCCTCCACTTGTACCAAAATCGTCGTTGTCGTCAAGATAGAAGAAAACAACTTGTTACATCACTGTAAGTAGATCCGGAGCAGCAGAGGTGCTATTTCTCTCACACACTCTCTTCTCTCGCGCCCGCCATTTTTTCTGTTGCCCTCTCTTTTTTCTCTCTCTTGCTTTGTCCATACGTGGCGTTCTTCGCCGCCGCTCTGGGTTTGGGCTCAATACACCGACAGTCCACGAGCTTTACGTTATAACATCCTCTGTACAACAAGCGCCATGTTTTATTTTATAACTTCTTGTTGAGTGACCGTGCGCTTTTTTCGCGCGCGTTTATCTATGTGTGATTGTTACGGATGATGTTTGTTTGAAAGTGAGAAATGTGACCAAAGGTGCTACGCTTGTTCCCTTGTTGTTGTTTTTTTTGCTTTACCTTGCCTCGTCGCTTGCTGTCCGGTTTTAGCGTGCCCGATCCTTTACTCGTTAAAAATAGTATATATATAATTATCGACGATATTTAGGCGACTTCTTTGCAGCAAAACCTTTTTTGAATAGATTAACCCGTTTATCATTTGTCAAATTAGTTACGCGCAAATTTCCCCGACTGCAAACAATCTCTCGTGTTTTTATGCCTATTGTTGAGTTACGCAAAGTCTCCTTACCGACCCACGTAAATCTTTACATTCTTACATTACATCGCCTTAACACTTTTCCAAAGCGGGGCTTTTTTCGCAAGATTGAAGATGCCTTTTCTTGATTTTACTGACGTTAGTTATTTTCGCAGCGTACTGGTTCAACCAGACTGCACCACAAAGTTTCCTAACTATATATTGTCACACATAGCCTTTATCACACGCAGTGTAGAGAGTAGAGATTTTAGGATAAAAATAACTATCTATATCGTCTGGTTTTGTCTGTACATACAAAGTATATAATATTTAACGTAGACATACTCTACGATTTGTTTCCGTAGTACAAACCTGAGTGCAATAGTTTAGCTGGAACGCGCCATCAACAGAAACAACGACAAAAAACAACAACAAATCGTCACTGCGCTCATTTTCACAGCCAGTTCGCGATTGCGCACTTTAGCTTTTGAAATCACCGTTGCCAAATTTGGAGCCTTGAAGCGTGTTGGTTTTTCCGAGGCCAACTTCATTTCGCTGCGCTTTCGCTCGCTTTGTAAATTCCCACTCTCGCCTTTTGAGACTGCCCCATGTAGCTCGTTTCGTGCTTGAGTCGACGGCCGTGTCCCTCATCTTTTTCACGCATCGTTTTCCTCTTTTTTTGCCCCCCACCGCTTCACCCAGCCCCCTTGTGCATTCTGCATTCTACAGTGTATTGCCATGTACTGATACCGTATCAATAAAACCATATAAATATATATACACTGCCGCCTCGTGCTCTTTGACTAGCCTGGACGTTGGTAAAGTTTTTGTTATTAAGGAGCTACTATTTGTACTATAGTTTATAAGTTACGAGTTCCTTAAAATATAAAATTTATTGGAAAAATTATTATAAATTTCCTGTTATGCTTGGGTTTTTACGCTTCATTCAGCTGAAAGCTGATAGTCAGTTTCGACAGTTTGTAAAACTCCTAAACCAGCGAGTAGTAGGGTTCAGGGCGGGTAATCTGCTTTCAAGCTTCAAGTCTTATCTTAATAAACGTGAGTGTGAAATATTTTGTAACCGTTAAATGATTTCACAAGAAAGCTTACTTACTTCTGTGCTGTAAGCTTGCATTCAAATAGTTTAATTACAGTCCTAACACATAAATAAATCTATAGAAATTAATTTATCGGCTGTTTTGTATAACACGGAAGAGGGCGTGTTTTGGGGGTTTGCATTTCACCCAGTTTCCACAGAGAAGATGGCAGCAAGTTCAATAAATTTATGTTTTGTTTGTTTATAGTTAAACGATTAAACGATACGCACAACAAGACGCATTTATTAAAATATGCTAACTTGTTTTGAACTATTTGATGGAAATGCGTAACGATAGCCACATTATGATGTCATAAAATGAAAATAATATACTAGTACTGTTTTTGTAGTTTTTAGTTACTTTTACGACGTAGTCTCAAAATATATTGCAGTTCGGTTAGTGCAGTCTTACAACGAACTATTCCTTTTGGATAAAAAGTAAACAATATACTGAAAAAAGAAAACAAACCAGGAGTCGACTTTCAAAAAGATCGTTTTGGTAAATAAGTATAAAAAAATTACAGTTGCCTGAAAATAGATTTATTATTTTTTAATATAATATATATTCATTTATACTTTCTTTACTCATTTATACTGTTCTTGTTTAGGTCATCAGTGTCCAGCGTATTTAACGTACAATAATAATACCATACCTACCAGAATTGCCGTTTGTTAGTGGTCGATCTATACAAAACTTTTTAGACGAGCATAACAGTTGAAAACAATGCGATGAGAAAGAATAACTTACCAAAGAAGGTATAGTTAGATGTTTAATATTTTCTGATACGGTACGGTATGTACATTTATAAAGGATCATTTATATTACAATTTTTTAGAAATTGTCACGCAAATATCTACACAAACCTGGGGGAAGCCAGACAAGGTCCCTTACCACGATTCCGGATAAAGGTGAGTTGTTTGTATTATATCTCTAAGGATAATATAGGCTGTAAAACCAACTCTAAATTCTAGGACCATCTTTGATCTACAAAACTCGATTTGACGTCGGCAGTGAGAAGTATCAAGAACGACAGGTTCACCGATCGGAAAACATGGCAAACGGTGAGCCGTAAAACTATATACTGTATTGTGAAAGTATAAGAAATAAAAATTTTATTACTACGTCCTATTTAAGCATTAAATCAGACCAGGCATAAATTGCAAGTTATGGCCTCTTGCTGGTAAAAAAAATTTAATTGCAGAACACTTAAACTTTGCTTTTTGTTACGAACTAGCACTTAACCTCACCTATTTGAGTTCATGTCTGCTGATATATTTTGTATTGCTGAATGCGTGTATTTTCAGGCGAAGCAGTGTCTTCGGCACGGAAACTACTGGATTACCAAAGCTATGCTTCGGAGAACCGAGCTACAAAGAGCGCGCCTGCGCTTTTCGACCACACTATTCCTAAAGCGGATTCAAAAATGGATTATGTTAATTCTACGATTGGATCTTTCAATCAGCAGTGGCTACCTATAAAACAACCCGAAGACTTAAGCACGCAGATTTCTCTTGTAACTGATGTTGTAAGAGAGGATACTAAGTTGAAAGAGTTGCGTCATGCATTGCTAAATGGGCCGAAGAAAAAAGCCAAGTTCAGTGCATTTCCAGTGTCAGATATTGATCGTTTGATTTCCAGCCGTTTTTTTGGTTTAACTGCTGATCAGCCCAGTTCACCAACAGATTTTATAGTCAACCCTAAATCTCCTCTGGGCCCTATAGTCGACCGGTCGTCTTGTTCTTCTTCTGTATCACAAATAGGTTTACTTAAAACGCCAGATCATAGTACAACGCTTAGCACTGACTTATCCTTAGAATACGAAAATTTTGACCAAATACCTTGCAATGCAAAAAACAATAATACAGCCATGCACGATTTAAATCACGCAATACGATCTGGTCATGTAAGCGAGGATGTCTTGAACACAGTTGATGACGTGTTACCGCGAGCAGCAGTCTGCTCCGAAAGTACGATTCTGGCGGCTGAACTATCGAGCTCAGATGATATTGTAGACACTAATTCGAACAGAACAAGTCTCGACGATCTAAGTCACAGCAAAACCATGGAAGAAGTCGTTGTTTCTTGTTTGGAAAAGCCAGATGTCGAATCGCATACGACATACAAACGCAAAACTTCCTTACACGAGAAGCTTGAAGATGCTCATGGTAGCCCAACAGCGAAGTGTCTTGAGCGACAGAATGCAGTGGATAGCAAAATACTGAAGGTTGTGAACAAGGGAACTTCTACAGATCGTGTTGAGGTTTCCGCAGCTGAAACACAAACTGAACAGATGGATGTATCCACCGTGGCCATCCAAACAGAGCCCCAAAACCAAGCAGTTTGGCATACGGAAGTCAATTGCCCTGCAAAAATTATCAAAACTCGTACCGTATCAACTCAAACCGAGCCCATCGACTATCCGGATCACAAGTGTTTTTTAGGCAATGAGTATGAGATAGTCTTGCGAGATTATGGCAGGATTTTGTACCGAAGAATCACGACCGAGAAGGAGCTAGACTTTAGGGAAGTGTTGCACGCCAGTTTCAATATCTCGGGTCTATTTCCTACTCCCCCGAAAGGCGCCTCCCCCCGTAATGTATTACTTGATAACAAATCGACCAAACGTAGAGTTTCGGAGCAACCAAAAACGACCGTCGCGGCTTTGCCGGCGAAATCAATGCACCGCAAACCAACCCGGCCGAAGCGAAGTAGTTTGAAGTTTAATGAACACAAGCCAAAAACCCAAAAACCCAAAACGAATACGGTCCGAGAAAGAAAGTCAGAAATGCCGCGGCGTGAAAAAGTGGAAGAAAATTCGGAGGATCACGACAAGTCTACGATTTTGGAGCAACTTCGTGCGCTTTTCGTTCGTATTCGAAGCAGACCGAAGAAGGATTTCGATTGTCTTTGAGTCATTTTAAAGTGACGTAAAAACTAAAGGATAAAAAGACGGTCGTACGATCAAATTGCATGTTCTGATTTGAGTAAATGCTTCAACAATATTCGTGTTTTGTACGCGTGTACATTGTTGACGTGTAGCCTATACAGTTTTTATTCAACTCAACATTTTCCCCACATTCTACATTGACGCATTCAATATCTAACCTACATTATTTGTTATATTACAAAACTTTGCTGCTGGGTGGAACAAAACATTTTAATTTGTCAAGATAGGCAAACAATCTACTATAATATTTAGTTAGCTTGACAAATGGAAAGGCGCGACTGCTTTAAAGTTTAAGCCAGTGCTCCGCAACCTTTTTACAAAGCCTAATTTACGCAGTATACACATAGAAAAAAAAAGAAATACGCTATATGACAATTCACACATTTTATACATCTTTAGAATAAGGCAGCCTAGAGTAAAGAAGCGTTTTATGGTTAAAAGGCGGTTTGGGGTCAAAATTTTAATTTTTTTATATCAAATTTTGCAATATCCTGAAACATCACCCGTTTCTTAAAATCTGAGACTAACGGTGGTTCCCCGTATATAGCAGGTCAGGTTGGATTTAATAAAAATGAATTTTTAAAATTATGTGTTTCGCCGTGGTACACCTGTTGCGAAGCACATGTTAAAAATCAGTCATGTCTAATAGACTATGTATTGATAGTATTGATATTACTACGTCTCAGTAATCCGCTTAAAATACTCAAAAGTTTAAACGTACTTCTACATACTTCTTCATGCAATGAATTTATTCAGGCAATACATTTTTACAAGATTTTAACACGTAATCTTAGCAGTGGTCTGACAAAACACTTTTGCAATTTACATAAAAATATCTTCAAAAATATGACCTCTAAATTACCTTTAAAGGCGCATCCGACACAATATAGTTTTAGTGAATTAGTATAGGTAAGACACAGTTCGGATAGAGTGAAAAAAGTGCTTCGTTTAAGTGCAATCACATTACGTCATTATTCGGACACAATTTCGGCAGTATCTGATGAACACTGGGACACAATTCGAGTAAAATTTGACCTTGCAAAGGATGCTTCTCAGTTCACAGTTACAGAAATAGGTAATTGAGCTTCTTTTGTTTGTAACTGGCGTTTATTGTTTGTTGCGTTCTGAAAAGTATAATAAAGATATCAGATAAGTTACCAACAAAATAAAAAAATGTTTATGCAGCAGCAGCAATATTATTTCAAGAAGTAGTCACCAGCATAACGGCAAGCATAATACCACCTGATGAAATAACAACACAGAAAAAAAAATTTTAAATAATTTTTAAAGTTGGCCAAATTGTATTGAGCGTTTACAAAATGAAATCTCGTTTAAACAGTTTTTTTGAAAACTTTGCTACATCACAAAACCAAAAAACATCAAACTACAAATTTTAAATCATCAAGTCATTTAAAAAGTCAGCAGTGGTTCTCAACCTGTGAATCGCGTATCACTAGTAGATTACGAAGCCCAGGTGCAATACGCGAGCAGCTTTTTAAACTTATAAGTAGGTTGCTAAACCTAGCGTGGATTTTAATATTATTGCGGCTGTCGTGAGGCATACCCTCTCTAGAATATTAAATCGATATATTCGAAAATTTGCGGCCAGCGCTTGGAGCAAAAGTTTTTTTTTAATTGATTATTTCGGTTTTGTATATAGGCATAAGTAAATAAAAAAACGGTTTTATTTGAAACCAGGTAATACACATCGAGAGTTCAAAATTATTAAGGAGCAAGGTTGTAAATAAGTCATTTTGAAATGACTTAAGTCCCAGTCAAGTCATTTGTAAAAAAACTCAAATCCAAGTCAAGTCTTTTTGAATGAATAACTAGTCAATTCCAAGTCAAGTCCTTGTCATAAAAAATACACGTTTTCGACCGAACTATGAGCAATACCTCAACTAACACATACCAAAACCGCAATATACGGCAAGCAAGCTGTTGTATATGAAAAAAATTAGAATAAATACAAAATTAAAAAAAGTGTTTATTGTTTTTAAAAAAAAAATGCTAAAACACTTTTCACCTAATTCATTTGTCTAGAAGACTTAAAAGTCAAGTCAAGTTATTTTTCCCAAAAAGACTTAAGACAAGTCAAGCCATTTGAAACTAGCCCATGGAACAAAAAAGGCGGGTCAAACATCACCTAAAAACCAATCATACCTGGGCAGCGTTTTGGTTTGCATGCTTTAGGGAGAGGTTGGACGAGGCGGATTTCTTGATGGGTTTCTTCTTCGGCGGCTTCTCGCCGTACATCTGCTCTTCAAGCAGCGCCCTCATGCGGGATGCGCGAGCCAGTTTGGCGCTCAGGTAGTTGGGCAACCGCAGCTTGGCCAGTCGAGGCGAGTTGGGGAACTTGTTGGTGTACTGTATGCGCTCGATCAGGGACCTATATGAAAAAACGGCACGTGTATCGTGTGCTCGCGAAAAAAAAACGTTTTCAAAAACGTTGGACCGTAAAATGTTGTTTACCAGGTACACCACAGGTTCAATAGCATTGGTCTTGGTATTTCGCCGAGTCGAGGAATTGCACAAATCACATCCAAGTATGAGCTAGTGTTGTGAACAAGTCACTTAAAAAATGACTTAAATACAAGGTAAGCTTTTTGCGGAATAAATTGTCCAAGCCGAGTCACTTTTCAACAAATAGCAAGCCGATTCGCAATCCAAGTCATCATTTGGACAAGTCAAGCAACTAACAGTGTTAATTGCAGACTCATTATATTCCGAGCAATATTTTGAAATGGCGATACAAACACTAAACACAAAGCAGAAAAATTTTTCCCGTGAACGAATTTGTCCAAGCCAGGTAATTCATCCAAATAAATTTAGTCAAGTCAAGTTTTTTACCCCAAAGGCTAGATTGAAGTCATAACATTCTAGTGACCTAAGAGCACTTAACATTACAACACGATACCTTTTACTCGGCCAAGTCAATGATCTGCGGAAATTTCGCACTCCTACTCTCTACGTAAATTTAACCCTCGCAAAAATATAAAGTATGCGAAGCACACAATATGACAGATCATCAACTTACTGGACGTATGCAACCTTTTCTTGCAGCACGACTGCGTCGATATCAAGTGGTTCAAGTTTGGGTAGAGCTTGCTTTAGCTGAAAAATATAAACATATATCAACAACATAATTGGTTCTTATCAGTGCTGTTGGAAATCAACGGCTGGGCAGCTGCACCAAAGGGTAACCGGGACACTCGTTACTAGGTTATTATTTTTAAAGTGGTGGGAGGCTTGTTTTTTCAAGAGGATCGTAAACGCCAAAGAGCGGTGGCACTTGCGCAAGCAAAATTAACGTTGTTTTTCAATACGTTGGCTCACAATTTCGTCAACAAATAAGTTTCTTGTTGGCCTTATAAACGCAGTTTGTTTCGTTACCAAAATACAAAATTATTTTACCTAAATTTGAACGCATGTGTCGCCGCACGCAAAGAGTAAACGAGTTCAGAATTTTGTTACTTGTTTTAAAAATGACTGGAGTCTCCACTTACGCGTAGCCGCGTTCCCACGTTGAAGCGCACGCTTCTCCTGCCGTCCGTGAAGGTGAGAAAAACGCTCTCCTGTCCCAGGATCCTCAGGCCCGATTGCTTGCTGATCCCGACTGTGATTGGTTGAAAGGGAGGGGCGTGGACGTGCGTTTCGGTGTCTTTCCACCGCCACTTCTTAGTTCGCTCACCTTGCTCACTATATAAGATGGACTTCGTTAGGATTATCAGGTAAAAACAATGTTTAGCCGTGATAACATATCTAAGACAACAGTGTCACATTCGCTTTCTCTGCTTATTGAAATTTATATTCTTATATCGTTTTTATTTATGGCCTACTCCTTGTCGTGTTCTTTGATAGTAGGTGCGCAGTTTTAAATAAAATAAAGTTGTGTTTGTTTTAAAATTGTTTTTTTTGGGTATATTAACAAAGAAAATTCTTATGGAGCTTGTGTCAACAATTAATGTGAGTCATTGGAACCTGCGACAAAACCACAACTTTCAGACATGACCCATGCACGTAATTTTTTAATCTGATTAAGGTGATTAAGGTATTCTGTCGTGGTTGTAACCTGCACGTATATATAAAATTAGACTTTCGAAGCAACAATATCCAAAGCAGAATGATATAAAATACCATAGTAAAAAGACCAACGACATAACAATGCCAAACAATAAGTTATAACAACGACAGAATAGGATGTAAAATCGTCTGAAAACCTATTCTTGTCTGAGTAAGTCTTACTGTACAGTGTATAATTGTACATTCACCGGGTTAAGGCCTCAAAGGACAAAATAACGCATAAAACTATAGAAAGAGGGTATCTGACGGTTGGGGGACGCCTGTTTGACATCGATTGCTTTTGTTTGAAATTTGGCCACCCTATATAGTCAACGCTGTTATGGCACCGCATTGGCTGTTTAAGGTAACGGGAGGGTAATGATTGGAATTATAACTGGGTTAGGGATAAGATTATGAGGGGAGTTAGTCATGTAGTCAGGGGCGGGGTTTAGGTTAGGTAAAATGTTGTATAGGCCTTATTCTGGCCATTCAGATCTTATTTCGACGGGTTTAGGTCTTTCCCCGGTTTAGATGTTAATACGAATAATATAGGTATTAGTCCTATTTTATTTCAGATTTGTGTTTCATTCCGACGTTCAGGTTGTTCTAATTTCGGTCTAACGGCTGGAGTCGCCTGCACTGTACGCATAAATAAATAAAAACAACTTTTATATAGTATTTTTCATCCAACCTTATTAACTTATATGCTTTTAAAACTATATTTAGCAATAAACTAAAAAATTACGAGCCTGTTTACCGATCCAAATTCCTCTATATTGTCACAAAAAGCAACCTAACATGCAGGCAGTACGTATGGAGCATTGCTAGAAGGGTTAGTATTTTGTCTTTAGAAACTCCAAAAAAAAGGACGATCAAAAGTCACACTTGAACGCCTTTTTGTCTCGCTATGTGTTATGTTATTATATTTAAACCTGCTGTATTAAGATATATGATAATCTTTCCAATGAAATTATTGCTTCTTACAATTATTGGCAGGCAAAATCTTTACACTCTCACCTGAAATATTCTCCTCCGAAGGCAGAAAGGAGCACTCGTACGACACCTGACGGATAATAGCACACACAGTTTCCGTTGGGTTGAAAAGTCGCTTGCACGCTGGGCAGTTCGTCCATATCCTTGTCCTGAATAAAGTTATTGGATATTACAGATATTAGCTGAAAAGCGATTAAACTACACAGTTTTTAAGATACGCAAGTCTAATGCTTTCAATACCAATCATTTTAATCACGAGATCTATAAAAACATACCGGAATAGCTCAAAAAAGGGTCAAGTTATCTTTGATATGCTTAGGCCTTGTATCAGTCGAGTAACGATATTATACTCTGAGATCAAGCATCAGCTTTAATCCTATATTATACAAGACAACAAAATCAAATTTCTAAAACGTATATCACAAAAATTGCCAGCTTATAAACCGCACCAACTCTTTTCTACTCGCACTTTACAGGCAGATATAAGATACCTCCTGCAGAATGTAAATCAGCTTTCCGCGTTTTTCGCTCGCCAGTATCGTGATGGCCACGTTACCGGAAGAATACCAGACCGAGCCTGTTCCGTCGGCGAAAACAGCCAGAAACTTTTTCCCGTTGTCGTAGTGTTTGTAGACGAACGTTTGGCGGTAACGCTATAAAACAGAATAACAGTCGACGTACAAAACACTTTTTGTGTGTTGAGATGGAAAGACTAAATGTACCTAAAATGTGCAATAGAAAAGAATTTGCACATAGCGATCTTCTGAGGTTTACGGCAGTAAAACGTAAATAATCCATTCTAACAAATAGTCAAGAGTTACAAAAGACATCTTGACTGTTTCAAATGAGTACACCTTCCGATTTTTCTCAAAAGTCGCATCTAAGCATTGCTGTTGATTTACTACTGCATTTTCAATAAATTATTTCCCCCACACCAGCTATGCTAATCCATTTTTTGCATCCATGGCGTTGCTACCAACTGCGCTCGCTCATTTTAACTTACGCTATGCATCAGTCAATATTACGTGTTATTCAGATCACAAAAACAAGCATAAATCCATTTCATATCTAACGGTTGGTTAGGGACTTTGGTTAGGCTTGGTTAGGGCCTGTCATACTCCAACCATCCTTGCCTAAGACCCCCCCCCCCCCCCCCCCCGATGGAGTCCTGCTATTTTGAAATATAGTTAAACAAGAGTACCGCGTTGGGGCGAAAAATGTACACAGACAGCCATCTGATTACATTACACTAAGGTTCGGGGAGCTTTTTAGGACAACAATAAATACTAAATACTTTTAGTTGTATTTTGATGAGCGCCATATAATATTGTTCAGCATCTAGTTTAGGTTGGTTTAAATATATTGATTTGAATAGGACTGTTTCTTTCATTCCTAAGTATAAGGCACAACGAAAATGGCAAGGTTTGCAAATCTTTAATTACGGTCTGCATTGATGCGAACAGGGCCTTTTAGATCATAAAATATTCCGTGAAACGACCACGTACAGACAAATAGGATTTACGCGAAGCGAGGAACAAACCGCTACTGTTTGTTTTAAATAAGTAAAATATATCTGCAGTTTGAAAGGGTTCATGGCACCGTGCAGTTTTATTCAAATCATGCTAGAATGATAGCTTAAATTTATCTGCGAACTACATTCCTTCATCAAAAGCTCTCCCGACCCCTGTCCTACACGTTAATATAACATTTTGCACGAGCGTAAAATCACGAGCATACCTTTCCGCTGACAATGTCGTTGCCCAGATCCTGCACGAAAAACTCTTTGGCCGGATCGGCAGGAGTTGGGGGTGTGACGGGCCGGATCGTCCAGCCTTCCTCCATGCACTTGTCGGACGACAATGAGTAGTTGACCGTCTTCAGTTGTCGCGCAACTGTAAAAAAACAGTCTAACATTATATTCGAAATTCCAGCGTAAGACGTCGGATTTTGACAGTTTGTAAATCGGACTAAAAGGGGTGAAATTCTTTATCGGAAGGGGGTGAAATTCTCTATGTACCCGATCGCATTGCGAAACTTATTTCACAAAGCTGGTTAAACAGATACAGCGCCATCAGTCAACTTATTTCAAACCAAAGGATTACTTTTGATTAATTGTTATTCATTGTATTAAAAATAAAACAAGTTTGATGTCAAAGAAAACTTGGTTTGGGCAGTTTACCAAAACATTGTGAAAATACCTACACTTTTGACAAACTGGTAAAAAGCCAATTCTCAAATTTAAAAACTCAAGATAGTTGCAATTAGCACAGTAGTTCCTAAGCTATTTTGTGTCGTCAAGAACTATACTGAGATTAATTTAACAACGCTCTTACATGCATAGAAGTTGGTTTGATTGGTCGCGACTGTTTGTTTCTGTCGCTCCACTTCGTGAACACGTATCTTTTCCGCTGCCTGCTCCTTGGCAAACTTCTTCTCCTGGAAAACAAGCGAACTTCACATGTCTGTTTTAATTAAGGTATCCTACATGTTATAAGCCAGACCTCTCGCGGTTGAAAGTTTGGAGCAAATGTGGAATAAGTTCATTTTTTTGTGAAAGAGAATCAACCTACTGCAACGCCACTAAAATAAAACGTTAAGTCGGTTTGTATTGAAATGTGCGCTTAATAGCTCTTTAACACTCGGAAAATAGTTTTGGAATGTTAGGATTTAAATGTTTGGATTCTAGTCAAATTGTTTTTCGACGAAGCGGTAAGCATTTTTAACAGTCCTTTTTTCTTTCCATTTATGGTTTTTCAGTTGTGGATACCTATAGAGCTTTATTGGAGTGAATTCTAAGTTCAAACTCCCTTACTTATGGTATTATCTGCGAATTAGACTGACAAACCAATTCCGATTTTTAAACCACGATTACTTACTAACCACAAATGTAACAATGTAAAGGAACCTCGGCCAATAGCAATCACTTTCCTTTTTGACAAAATTTTGTCATAATCGTTAAGCGAGCACATTAAGAGTAATTGTACGATGTTATAGGCCGAGTCAAAAACGGGAAAAATCCTCTCATGTTACACTCACAGCTTGTCAGTAAAGTAAATGCTAAAATACGTAAGTGCTTGAATCAAGCGCGCGTTAGGTATATGCCTTAAAAACGTTTTAAATGCACCTTCCCTTCGAACCTTAAAAAAGGCCTGACACCTTTTTTGCGCCAAAGAAGACATTCCTTCTTCATTCGCCTAAGAAAGTGTATTTAAGCTTTCCTTACAAGGGGAATTTTTACGTTAAATATGCGCTACACACAGCGGGACCAACAACGCAACGACGCGACATACAAGGTACTCCTGCAGTTTACCTGTTTTGTTCCGTATGCGGCATGCGGCTCAATGTTGATTTTCAGGTCCGCCTCTTTAGCCGACTCTTCCGCCTCTATGCGCTGCCTCTCCAACTCTTCCAGCAGCTGGCCGTAGTAGGCCTGGTCCTCTTCGCTTAAATTCGCCCAGTCGACGTCACTCGGAAAGCTTTTCTGTTGATCATGTGAGCACACAAGTTTTAAACTCTCCGGCGAATTTCAATTGTTTTAAAGTACGAGTGATTTTTTAGGGGTAAAATTAACTGATATCGCCTACATCTGAAAACCGTAATTCGCTATGCTTATTATTTTTGTGTTTTGACCCTCCTTTAGCCAACGTAATTGACGGAAACTGTTAAGATTAAGGGATACCAAATCTAGTTAGGGTTCAGTTTTTTATTTTATCGATTGGACCTAGAATTCACGCAGAAAATTTACTACTTTAAGTGAGTAGAAATAAATTAGTAACTAAAAAGCAATTACAAACGTCCACAAGACCAAACTTTATCATTGGATTTATCATTGGATTTAATCAGTTTTTCACAGCATCTCGGCAAAACAATAGCTAACCGCAAATATAGCAATAAAAAGCGCAAGAACTGAATGTATGGCGACTCACACTGTTAATTGTGGTTTACAGACGGGAATTACAATCACAATTTGTATATCTCGAAGTTAAAGTTCAACAAGTAGACACCGGTTCAATATAGTTGTCTTGATTCACCTCAATTTCTGCATAGTTGATAGGCATAGACTTGGACTCGGGCTTGTACTGCAAGATACGGGGAGGGCCAACGCTGCTGATTACGGTGGAAGTGCCGGTGGTGCGACTTGCTTTCTCCGACCCTTCTGATTCAGTGATCACCATCTGTAGGAAAGTTAATAAATATCTAACGTTTCAAAGAACTTGTGGAGGTTTCGACGGAAATTGGTTTTCGTAAAAGTCGTGATAATTAAAGTTTAAGTTTAATCTTATGAGTTGGTCGGACTGAAAAACAAAGTTTAAGTTGTTATCACCGAAAGTGATTAAAGGCTGCCACTGTTTCTCTGTCGGTAGAGCGACGGTTCCGGTTTGACCGGAGATCGTGAGTTCGAACCCGCGACAGACTAGTTGTTTTTCGCGACAGGCTAGTTTGTTTTTTTGCATTGCATTATTGATCAACAGATAACAAATGTGGTTATGTGTTTACAACCTTATGTTAACTCTGGACGCCCTATGTTTTTTAATTGTTATAATACATCTATGTACAAAAATTTAGGGCGAACGTAATTTTCAGGTGCTAGCCTACAGCTCGGACCAAATAAAATAATAGTTATTTTCCAGAAGGTTTGCGTTAAACCTCTAGGCAAATATAAAAATCTATAATGTCTTGACACAAAATACCAACTTTGTAAAATGGCTGCCCAGGCTTTAGTACATTGATTAATGATAATTATATTGAGAAGACCAAAGCATAATCTACCAATTAAAATTCATGTTAAACAAAACAATCCATTACAAAATGGGATGTTAGACTAAAACAAAAGTATTTAGTTTAAGCATGTATGAACATATTATTATTATTATAAATCAAACTCATTTAGAGCATAATGATTGGAGGTTGTAGTAAGACGTAATAAGAATATTAAAGCCCATACAGAAGTAGGCAGCATTTTGAACGTTTCGAATAACTATTTATTCATTTTCAACAAATGTTGTCAAACTCATTTCAGTTCTATAATTGGGCTTCTTTGAAAGACACATTACTAAGTTTGGTATCATGTTAGCATTTGGTAGTTACCTCTGTCACTGGATTGACATCATCATCATTATCATCATCTAACTCAGAGGTGGCTTCAGGGTGACTCCTAACTAAGGTTGAAGGCGTTGGGATATCTCTGTGACTATAAAATCCATGTTTTGACTCTTGTATTCTTTTTTGTGGGTTGTAAAATATATTTTTATAAAAAAGGTTTATAAAGCAATACATTACTACTGGCTGTAAAAATATTACCTTTAGGTAAATTTAAATAATTAAAAAAATTACATTTAAGACGTTAACTGTTTTTCCTCGTCTTTATCCGAATAAATAAAATATATTAGTAGTGCAATTAACAACTGTGAATTTAGAGCAGTATATTGTTACCACAAATATATAGAGAAGTATATTGGTATATTGCTATTCCAGTTTCAAAGATTAAATTACCTCGGAAATAGTAAACCTCCAGGTTGACCACCTTCCTCTTGTGAGTCAATCACCTCAGAAGTTGAAAGGTCAGAGGTGATGTGCACCTTTCTTCTTCTTTGAACCGGAGCGTATGAACTTGAGGTGTCTGTTGCAGCTACGGCAACGGATGGGGAAAATGACTTTGCAGCGCCGTCTTCTGTCGGTAAGTTTTAAAATAGGTTGTTTAATGGAAAAAGTAAGTTTTTGCCATCAAATCAATTTTATGTTAACATACAGGGTAGTAATAAAATTTTCGTTTGAAGCAGTCTTATATTGTAAAACAAATCTGTCAATTCAAGAATGATAATACTTTACTGTTGAAAATCCAATGAAAAGATTTCATTTATAGGTACCAATAAAAAATAAAAAACACAGTTTTACCACTTCAAAAAATTTGCACTTTTAGGTATTTTTTTTAGTTTTACCTTGGGTCAACTGTTCTTTATATTGAAAGAGCCAGCTTTCATCAGTTTGTGCATATATAGAAACAGCAGTATATTCTTCGCCGGTAAATTTGAGACCTCGGGTAATTTCTTTTACTGCAGGTGATTCATAACTGCTAACAAGCACACAAATTCTTTAAAATTGTTTTTTTTTTGCTGATTTTAAATATTAAATATTTTTATAAATTTTATTCATTATAAAATTTTTTTTTTTTTGTAGCTAGGATAGCCGGTACTTTTGTAACTTGTAATCACTATCAATAAATTAAGAATGCAAGAGTGCCTGGCATACCTCATGTCATATGAATTAAATTCATTAAATAAATATAGTTTACAAACCTTGATTGCTTTGGTTGGTCTGTTGATGTAGTACCTAAACACAAATTTTGTTGCAGGTTAGTAAAACACAAAAGAGTGATTTTAAAATTTTTCATGTACTATTTATGAGTTTTAATTAATTAATGTTGCATTGAATATGTGAATAATAGAAATTACCTTGACCCTTGCAAGATAAATGTCGACCTTAATTCCTCATCAGTAACAGCAAAATAATCTAGCAAAGCTAGCAATTCAGGTCATACACATTAACCAGATCTTAAAAGATATATATATATTTCGCCAACTAAGGCATCGTCAGTATATCTTAATTAAGATATACTGACAATGCCTTAGTTGGCGAAATATATATATATCTTTTAAGTTCTGATTAATTATTAATTATTGGACTAATATTCTTATTAAACCAGTTGCCCTTTATGTAACATACCAATTGGTGGCAAAGGCTTGTATTCTGAAAACTCATTAGCTTGGCTGACATGAGATTCATCTTCAACTTGATTGTTGTCTGTTATACACAAGCGTTACTTTTGTGCAATGATGACAAAATTTACTTGAAAAAAATTCTCACCAACTGGATCTTTAGCCATGAGCTCCCTGACATCAACAGGGTCAGTTTCTTCCTCATATTTTCTAACATTTTCTATTGTCAGTGCTGAAGGAACTCTTGGTTTCTGAATTCTGTAAATTTTTTTTCTTATAACATACTGGGATGGTGATAACAAAAATTTTATTTCAATTAGGCATAGCTGTTAATGTAAGTAAATCATGTTGTGAGAATACAATACTATAGAAAGATTGTTCCGTTACTGCAGTTTGCATAAATTGTTTAAAGAAATAAGTTTCTGATTAATAGGTTTGTTGCAAGTTTGAGGCACAGGCCTTTTAAATTACCCTATTCCCATTAGATAGGTTAATTCAGAGGTTGTTAATATAAGCGGTGATTCCCTCCAAGGGTAAAATTCTGAAGTTTCAAAGGAGGAATTTGGAATTTGTTAAAGAAATCATATTTTTTTATTCTCAGTGATTGTGTTATTGGTAACTGGCTAATTTTGGTGCCCAATAGGTTAAGTAACCTGTTGAATTAGTAAACCGAAAATGTCCTGAAACATACAATGTACTTGGAAAATGTTTTGGTGCTTGCGATTTCCAGAGGTAGTTCATTAATAAGCAAGTTGTAACAGCTTACTTCAAAATCTAAACCAGTGGTTCTCAACCTTTTTTCTTTCGTGGCCCATTTTCGTTGCACAAAAATTCTGTGGCCCAATAAATGTTTGTGAAAAACAAACATCTATAATATAGCTATAGAACAAAAAACAGCAGAATATGTTTCAAAACAGATTATTTCTTGCATTAGTGAGATACTATTTGCTGAACAATAAATTTACATTCCTTCTCAATTCCTCCCCAAGCCATTATTCCTGTAAAATTAACTATAGTGACACAAATGAAACTAAATTCTTCAGTAAATCTAGCTTTTTAAATTAGTCTGTGGCCCACTCAAAGTGTTCCTATGGCCCACCAGTGAGCCATGGCCCACTGGTTGAGAACCGCTGATCTAAACACTACAGTTTACAGGCATTTTTACAAGCAGGACAAAACTTATGACTTAAATGCACAGTTTCCTTATTATTACATCACACAGCACTATGAGTACGTTTTGCTGTTGTTAAACTACCAACATTTCACGATTGCTGTCGCCTGTTGCCGGCCTGGATGTGTCGTTTTCATTTTGAATGTGAGTGTTGGATTCTGATAAGTCAGCAGAATGTTGGGTTTCGGCATGTTCTTCTTCGCTTATCGGTAAATTTTCTTCAATTTCAGTTGCATTATTTTCTTCTGGGGTATCGGACTCCATTGCAACTAGCGAAAGACATTCGGTAGCTGGGGCGTTAACTTGTACAGATCTTCAAAGTGCTAGATATCTCCAGCACTTCGTCCGCAGCTTATGTGTTGTCATGGCGAATTGTAAAAAATTAAATCCAGAACAGTACAATACTAATAAAAGTAAAAGTCTTAGATTTCTATACATTTTGATATAAAGTAATAACATCATCCTAAATTTCCTACCGCTAATCTTTATTAAAATCCATCGTTCAGAGAATAAATAAGCCAAATATTTATTGACAAATGCAATTGTAATAATGATTTAAGTAACTTCGCTAAGTCCTGACACTTCAAGCTTGACAATAACAGCGCCAAACGGCGAAGCAAGCCTATGGTTACAAAACTAGCTATAGTTACTGCTAGCCATTTATAACCGTATCGACCGACCTACAGAATTACTGCTATAATGTCACCCTGCTCAGTGGTTCTTAATGTTTTTCCATGCTGTAGGCCTACCCCATTCAAATCGCCAAATAATTTTTGCACGTGTAGCCTAACTCTTATAGAATTTCTTTACTATTGTAATTTTATTTTTACACAAGTAACTGAGAACATACAATAGTAGCACAATACCAAAATGTCAGTTAGTTTTACATTTAACTGAGAAAAGAAATAAATTACATTAATACATTTTCTGCGTCTGATTCAGCATACTTCGATTCACCATCCGCAACCGGTTTCTAAGAAACCCTGTCCTACAGCTGGTCAATAGTGGGATAACTCGCGGCGGTTAACGGAGACGTATTATTTCACCAAGCTATTACAGCATTAGTATAGAATAGACCAGGTACAAAAAGATTTGCATTAGCAAGAAAAATATAGGTTTAAATGAAAACACGTTTTTCAACCCTTAGTGAAAAACAGTCGTAGGTCTGTTACAAATGTGAACTTTAAACTAAGTTACAACAAAATATACTTTTGCAAGTTTTGGTCTAAACCTAAAAACAACTGAATTGTCAATGTATATTTGATAAAACTTTTTGACCTAACGTTATATTTCCCTCAAATGTTTTGACATACCTAAACGTAGGTTATAAGTTTATTATTCTGTCAAGCGAGCACATACATGTAAAAGGGCAATGTTTAATCACACATAAAATTACTGATTTAACTTTATTGTTTTACTAATATAGGCTACATGTATATTGTGTGTAGGTCTATGTCAGTGGTTTTCAACCTTTTGTGCTTCGTGGCCCCCTTTGAAAGGCTCTCAACCCTCGTGGCCCCCTGCTTGTAAAAATACCAAGTATTTTGTTTAACGTATTTTACTAGTTCACCTTAATAACAAATACAGCCACTAATCAACGAATAAATGCACTTACTAAAAATTGTACAAATAAGTCATTTTAATTTTAATTAACTTAGTTAGTCATTACAAATATTGTTTATCGACGCCGCCAAGGTATTTTTTATATTCGACTCTGTTTTGTACTGAGCCAACCGATGTCACTACATTCGTCGATATGATTTCTCGATTTACGTTTTATTAATGCGTTACTATTAGCCTACTTGACAAATAAGCTGAGCATGAACCGCTGAATGTTGCCCTAAAAAAAACCTTGAATATTTTAATAACCCTGCAGCGTACTTTATGCGTTTTACGATGGAATATTTTTTTTTTGCAACTTAACCTCCCTAAAGGAAATTGCAAAACCGTTGCACCTGGCACTGCGCACAAGTTGCTCGCCTAACAGCATTTCGGACACTTAATGATTAGGCAAGGGTAGCAAGTAATAATTGGCCGCCCGAAAAAACGCTGACGCCGCACTGCATGCTACGTATGAAGCAGAACAGTAATTGTTTCGCCACAGCGAAAGGCGTTTAACCAAACTTGCCACTGCCGAACGATTAATTAGGAACAAAACAAATTAAAAAAAAAAAAAAAAAACACACAAAATTAAGTTAACTGGTAAATTTTGAAAATAGTGACGCTTTGGTTTTCGCAATATCTAGCTAGAGAATTATGCCCGTGGCCCCCTAGGGGGGCCGAGGGCCACGGTTGAGAAACCCTGGTCTACGTGGTTTAGTTTAAATTATTTGCAAACTATTTACAACACAGAAAGCATCAATTCGGTGCACTGTTACAAATTCTTTCTCTTGCGTTTTCGTAATTAGCATTTTAAATACTCCATCCTGAGACTTGCGTATCCATGGTAAGAAGCCACGTAAAGCCGAAAGTATCTTGCGGTTAAGGCTGGAATGAACGCGTTCACCTTGTAGCTTTCACGATTGTTGTTCCCGACGAAAATCTACAATCATGTTTTGTGCGTATAGTTAGTTTACAGTTTACACCAATGATATTATTTATACACGAAATTCAAGTTCCTAATTTTGCTCTGGAGACGTTAAATACGTATTATCATTACGTTTGGCTGCAACATAGTTATTAGAAGTTCGTAAACTCTTGTTATTAAACAATATGCTGAAAACTGTATTTCAACAACAAAATTACAAATGAAAATTTATTGCGTCCCGCCGGGACGTTTTTAAGTTTGTCTTTCACCGGCAACTAAAAAAGGTTGTTATATCTAGATTAAGACTGTTTAACGTTTTTCAACGATATACCATGGTAGGTAATGCGACATCGGGCATAAGCTTCCCTCAAAGCTCAACAAGATTTGACGGTCAAAGTTTAATAACAAAAAATACCTCTGAATACACCCCAGCTGTACGTCACCGGTTTACCTTGTCTGTTCCTTGTGCATTTTGCACAAAGTTTAAGGAAGAAGAATCGTTGCCGTAGGATATCCGGAAAGAGGTGATCCACTGATCGTTGAGCCTTCTTCCTTGTGTTATTATTCCAGTAATTTTGGTTGGTGATCCCAAGTCCACCTGAATCCATTCGTTCACTTGACCTGTTTTGTGAAATATTCGACGGTATAATATTTTACGTGGAAATCATGTATTTCTCCGAATTGGCTTGTTTGATAAAACAAAGTTTTGCTTATGTACAGTGTGTATTTTATCAACAAAAAATTACAGACGCAATCAAGGATCGGCTTCGCTAAATAGAGAGATTAAAAAAACAATATTAAATTATACTACGTAATTCCGAAGATTTTGCTTCTCACTGTTTTATAAAACTACTTTTAGAATCGAATTTTATTACAAAATAAACCTAAAACAGATTCTAGTTTTTACATATCAATCTTAATCTGCTCATTTAGTTGACGTTAAACAGTTTCGTGATGATACTACGTAGTGCTCTGACGCCATGCTCGCACGATTAAATGTTTACAATTCTTTGCTTTCATGCCGTACGAGCAAAACCATAAAATCAACACAAATAATTCAAAATACCATGTGTTAGTATAAAAAAACAAAACTTGAAGGCTATACTTTACACTTAGAGCTCGTTTATAAGTACTCCACGAAGAGTGAAAGTTACCTTAACGAGTTGTTCACAAACTACATGATGTAACGTATAATACCGTTGCCTGCCGCCCATATTCCTTTATCGCTCGGTGAATTGTTCGGGTTATCCAATCGGGCCAAATGAGGACCGTGGTCTGCATAACTGTTCCAATATGATGATGCTGAAAAAGCCGAATCCGAAAGCCCGCCACTTTTAATGCCGACAGAACACGTTTCTGGGAATACATTTAATGGATTCTAGCTATGGTAATGACCAATGGTATGTAGTCCCCCACTTCATTTGAATTTAAGTACATGTATACGCACACACCTACGTATGATGCAGTTATACTTGTTTGGGGTATTGCCAATCCGGTTGTATGGTTTCTCAAAAAATCCTTATGTGCGGTTTAGTACTACAAGGTTAAAATAACTTAACTTAAACTTATTGTATAATATTTATTTGAAAAACAGGAGCCCAAGGCGGGAAACTAAAAAATGGAGTGTAACACAAAAAGGTTAACCTCCTGGTATAAAGTATAAACAAAAAAATTCAACTTTACCCAACCTATTCAGATTAGTTTCACAAAAACGGCCTTTAAACTAAAATGTTATGGCTGTTGCATAGCTTTACGTATGGCAAGAAATATTGCAATATATGTCATGTTATACCTCGGTTTTGACTGTACTCGAAGTAAATCTTGGATGGCATTAATTCGTTGTACAAATCTAAACACACAAAAAACAGTAATAATAATAATGTTAATTGGTAACTTATTATGGTATGTTAAACTAATTTTACTGACCTTTATATTAACCATGAAAACACTCATATTAACTATCAAATATGATGTATACCAGGTACAAATATTCTTAGCAAGTCCTTTAATTCACCTACAAGTTTATAAATATTTTGAGAAAAAACAATTTCTAAAATTTTTCCCTCGGTAAAGATTTTCTTTTTCTTTAAGCATAAAAGTGTTAAAGCAAAATGTACGTCACACCTCCAACACATGATTGTCACCAACCTTTCAAGCGATTTATTTCGTTTTGCTGCTCGTCTTGTCTTCTATCATTGCAAACGCAAGGGCCTGGAGGTCCTACGTCACCTTTAGGGCCCCTTTGACCCGTCGGTCCTCTCTTACCTATAACAACGGCATTAGGCTACTTGCGCCAAATAACAATGACCTACAGTTGTTTTATTAAATTATAAGAAACATTTATACTCGTATAGCGGTGTGTTTGGATGCCTGGTATACTTACTGTTTGTTTTCTCATAAGGGTAACAGAGGTTTTTCGGTAAAACCTAGCTTACGCTTGTCCGATCCCAGTTAAATTATGTCATTTTTATGGCCAAAAGTGTTTCTTTGTATTTCAGTGTATTATGTTTTTCAGCTAATTACGCCAAAATTTTGAGAAGTTAAGTTATCTTCGAGTTTTAAAGTAATACAAATGCATTGATCGTTCGAGGTAGAAATCTCTTCGTTGGATAGCAACCCATTGCAAAAATGCATGAACTCAGTTAATTTGCCATAAATCACCCTAGTATGAGATAAGCATCGATGATAACACTCGGTTTTGGACATCGTCTTTGCTTCGAACCAATAGAACAGGGATGGCGAACCTTTTAAATGCGCTGGTTTGCCATCCCTGTAATAAAACATCCCTAGCATCCCTGTAACAGAACAATAATAGCAACCCAATAAAACATCTCCAGCAACTATGTACAGCGAAGATAAGCAAAAGGCGGGGATGGATTTAACAAGGTTTAAACCCGTTTATCAGCGCCATGACATGCTTTCTCGTTTACCAGGACGAAGTGTCGTAGCATTCCTCTTGGTATATTCTCGTTGTCGAACAGAAACGCATACATCGAAATCGCCTTCGTCGTAAGCACAGTGGCAAATTGTGCAAGACAAATAAAGCGCCAAAATAAACAACACAAATTTCAAAGTATGGGCCATAGTTTTAGTTTTATTATTCTAAGAAACTGGTAAATAAAAAGCCACAAAATAGTTACATTCTTTCTGCGATTTTTGAAAGAAACAGTATCTGGACTCTAATACAAGAGAGTTGGGTAACAATGAGCGAATGGTAAGGTGCCACGTGACCATGGCCCCCTACATTTTTTGCTAAAATTTTAACTATAGGTAAATGGAAAACTTTTTTCCGCTTCGCATAAACCGTGATTGTGATAATAATATATCTTAAACCATTTTAATAAACTTTTTTTTAGCTTAGTCATCGTGGGTCTCATTGCACCATCGAAAATGAAAGTTTTGTCAACTTCAACAATATAAAGACGTTTAGCCTACGCTTTGCAGCATTTTTAAAATGTAGATTTTGTATTAAAAGTAAAACCCAATGTTGCAATGACTTAAGTTAATAACAAGTGCGCTTAAGTCGCTGTTTTAAAATGACTTGACTTAAGTGTTTTGATAAAAAGGACCTGACTTGACTTAAGGCTTTCGGGCAAATGGCTTGACTTGGACTTAAGTCATTGTGTCAAATAACTTGACTTGACTGGGACTTGACTTAGGCAACTGGTGACATGGTCTTGGCTGGTTACTTTAGCGGGACTTGACTTGAACCTAAGTTATTTCAAAATGACTTGTAAACAATACTGGCAACACCTTTCCGAAAACTTAAAAATAAACGAATTGGTGGAGTTCTTAAAGTAACTTCTTTAGGTCGTTACGTTTAAATGCACAAAAATATTCCCGAACAAAAATTCGGACCTGTGCTAAGTGGATACTAGTGAAACGTTTGTAAGGTACAATAAACAGCTTAATAGCTGTTTAGGCAAATTCTGGTTTATATATATCCTACAAAGATTTTCGGTAATAAACAATAATAACCTATTATTTTTGCTTCGCTCAGACCGCGCTGGCCCGTGAGCCGTAGTTGGACGAGCCTTGCATTATAAAGGTGATCAATTGAATATATAATATTCTATAACACAAAGCAAATATAGCTTCTTATTGTATTGATTACCATCGTCTGTATCTATCTTTCTTGCAAAAAAGCGCCTCTGTTTGGTACCGTTGTGTGCGATTTACTGTAAACTAACAGACCTGCGGTATGCTGTTAAAAACTAAATCTAAACCTGCTCTTCGAACTAAATATATTAAAATAAATAGAAACCCTGACTCGAAGAAACAAAAATAATGCAGACCTGTACGCTGCTGTTGAAGCCTATTTTTGGTTGCAATGGTTATGTAGGGCTACTATAGTGAAAGGCTATACTAATGCTAATAGCAATTCTATACAACTCGTATATTTAAGTTCATTCTTGGTTGTTTTTACTGTAATTAATGAAGACAGCGATATCGAACAAATTAATTATACTCTTTTATTAAATGTTAGTGGCTGTATTTGAAAGTAACTTGAGTTTCGATAAATGTTTTAGTCTATACTACTACCTAGCAGCTGCTGATTTTAATCATCCACAAATCGTTAAGTTGACTACACTCTAAGTCAGGGATGGTGGACCTTTTCATCGCACAGGTCAAACCAACACGACCCCAAACTTTACAAGTGCACAAATGGCTCATATATTTAATTATATGCTAGTTTATGCGAAACTTTGCTGCTGCTTCGTTTTGACTGTTATCGCCTGGGTTGGTAATCAAGGTTTTGTACGATTTTTCAATTCGGATTCTCACAGATATTAAAACCTAAATAGTTAGGCCTAACAATGCTACATCAATTTTTATGGAATTACAGGAATTCAGCAGAAAGCTTTTCAGCATGGTTTAACCAGGATTTTCAGAACATTTTAGTCTACGAGCTCTGGGATCGCCACCCTTTACATATTACAGCGATCAACAAAATGCTTTTATATAGTTGTCTGCTTTTTGCACGCATTTGCTTATAAGCAGTTAACGTACACCTATACTCAAAAGTCTTAAAACAATTTTGCACGACTTACAGATGGGCAGCCCCGATTAAACAGTACAGTGCTACCTAGCGAAGAATTTATTTTTACATTTATCATTTCCTGAAAATGATTGATAACTTTTCTATATTTCTAGAGAGACAATCTAAGTGGGTCATTAAAAATATGTGGTGGGTCACTTTGTGACCCACGGGTCAGTGGTTCGCCATCTCTGCTAAGTTGACAACAATAGTGAGTTTAACGAAAAAACTTACATCATCTTGTTAATTGAGTTACATAAAAAAAGAATAATCCTCTTCGTAAAACAGTAGAATTGATATTTATTGACTTTTTATTTAAACTCTGGAAATTACGAACATGATAGCGAAAAAAGCTTTAACATCAAAAGTACTGCTCGTGTTAGGAACGTATATTACAAAGCTTTTTTATTATATTTTTAGATAACCGTTTTTGAATAACAAAAAATCAAATAGTATTAGTCCACCACACACTTACTTTTTAAATAACCGTTTTAGGAAATATTCAAACATACAATGTACCTGGAAAACGTTTTGGTGCTTGTAATTGTCAAAGGTAGTTCATTAATAATAAAAACACCAAGGCTTAGACATAGCTAGATTATAAATAGCAATTTAAACCATTTAAAACAATTTTAGTTGCGGGAGTGAAATTTGGTGATATTGAAGCAAGTTGTAAGAGCTTACTTCAAAATCTAAACAGTACCGTAAACAGTCATTTTTACAAGCAGAACAAAACCTATGCACAGCTTCCTTATTATTACATCACACAGCACTATGAATACGTTTTGCTGTTGTTAAACTACCAACATTTCACGATTGCTGTCGGCTGTTGCCGGCCTGGATGTGTCGTTTTCATTTTGAATGTGAGTGTTGGATTCTGATAAGTCAGCAGAATGTTGGGTTTTGGCATGTTCTTCTTCGCTCATCGGTAAGCCTTCTTCAATTTCCGTTGCAGCATTTTCTTGGGGTATCGGGACTCCATTGCAACTAGCTAAAGACATCCGGTAGCTGGGGCGTTGACTTGTACAGATTTTTCAAGTATTATAGATATATCTCAAGCACTTCGAAATTATGAAAAAATTAAATCCAGATCACTACAGTAGGCCTACTAATAAAAAGCAAAGTCTCTATTGAGGTTTCTATAGGCCAGTGGTTCTCAACCTTTTATGCTTCGTGGCCCCCTTTGATAGGCTCTCGACCCTCGTGCACCCCTGCTTATAAAAATACCTAGCATTGCATTTACTTGTTTTACTTCTCCACGTCAGTAACAAATACAGCCATTAAACCAGGGATTCCCAACCTTTTTTAGTTGACGACCCACTTTTAAAGCAAGTTTTATTGTGCGACCCACAATGAAATATGACCAAATAAACAAAGTTACATAAAACCTACATCTTTTCCGCTGGCGAACGTACTGAAATAGTTAATGCAACACAACACATCTAATTTTTACCTATCTGTGATTTGGTGCATAAATGTAACGTTGTTCCCGATCTAATAAAAAATTGTAACATTTAGAAATGCTTTCGCGACCCACATTGGTATTATGTGACTGCTTCATTGCAGTCATAAATACGAAAGTACGCCTGACGTTTTCACGCCAATCAAAGGTTTGAACTTTTCCGCGATAAACTACCCATAATATTTCTAGCAATAGTTCTAGAAAGTTTAACTGGTGAGTAGGGATCAGCAAAGTAAAAAACACAGGTATTCTACAACAATAGGTTTTGAATCTAGAGTAACGAATCCAGAATTGCGAATCCTAATCAGTTTTGAAATTATTTGACAGACACTTTTAAGGCGAGAGGTTATCGGCCAGTAATTGGCCGTCTGAAAAATCTCTAACGCCACATATATGCCTGCGTTTGAAGCACCACGGTAATTGTTTCGCCACTGCGATACTCGGCGTTAATTCAAACTTTTTCGATAAAACGAATAAATTATATCGGTTCTAATTATCTGGCATAAACGACAGAAGTTTTGTAATACCATGACCTAGCTTGAGAGTTATCAGGGGGGCCAAGGGCCACGGTTAAGAAACCCTGCTATAGACTTTGATAAAAAGTAACAATATCATCCTAAATTTCCTACCGCTGATCTTTATTAAAATCCTTCGTTCAAAGAATAATAAGGACAAATATTTATTGATAAATGCAATTGTTATCATGACGTAACTTCGCAAAGTTCCTACTGTTTAGTACGATTTATGCATTTGGTACGATTTATGTAATCGTTTTGTTTACGATCAGCGACAGAACTAAACGTAAGTGAGTGCATAGGTGGAACAAGCTTTTGTTTCTTCTACATAAAAATGTGATGTAACTAACGTACCCCACTCTTTTTAATTTGTTATTGAAAAACTACGCCCGTTTTCAACCTACTGGCTTGGTGAAGCCTGATTCAGCGCAATGAGCACAATAATAAAAACGAAATATTATACTGGCTTGGCATAGAACTTGACATATGCGGTTATGCTTATGCAAAGTGGAGCCGCGTTTGCAAAAACTGGTAGACACTATATGCAGGTGCAAACATCGCACTGAATGCAATTCACTGCTAAAACAAAATTGAAGTTTTTGTGCTAGTTTGTTAAATTCAAATTTATATGCTAACTACAACTTCCTAAAGGCAATCATTTTGGTGCAATCTGTAGCCACCATTCTCTGGAATTGTGTATAAATTTCTCATATTCGATCGTGTTACTTTGTTCCAGCATTAATTGAAATATTTTTCGTATCTGACACAAAATGTGGTCGCAATGTACATTCTGATTTTATTTTATTCAAATTGGGCTATCTATTTTATTCAAATTGGGGTATCTGACACAAAATGGGGTCGCAATGTAAATTCTGATATTATTTTATTTAAATTGGGCTATCTATTTTATTCAAATTGGGGTATCTGACACAAAATGGGGTCTCAATATAAATCCTGATTTTATTTTATTCAAATTGGGGTCGCTTGTTATAAAGGTTGAAGACCACTACTATAGCTGGTCAACAGTGGGCTAACTCATAGCGGTTAACGGAGACGTATTATTTCACCAAGCTATTATAGCATTAGTATAGAATAGATCAGGTACGAAAAGACTTGCATTAACAAGAAAAATATAGGTTTAAATGAAAAAACTGTTTTCAACCCTTAGTGAAAAACAGTCGTAAGTCTGTTACAAGTGTGAACTTTAAACTAAGTTACAACAAAATACTGCGTAAAGTTTCGGCCGATACATAAAAATACCTGAACTTTTAGTGTGTATTTGATAAAGTTACACTTTTTCACCTAACGTTCTAAACAACTTGAATTTTAAACAAGCATTTATAGAAAGTTTCGTAAATTTTCATGTACTTTTCTAAGCTTGATCACAGTAGGCCTACAAATTTTGCTTCCCACGAGTCTACTCGGATTATTTGTTTTCTGCCCTTCTGTTTCCACTTTGGCATTACAGTTATTTGGCGATTCATTACATTGTTCCTAACCAGAAATACCAGGAAAGTTTAACTGTAGTTCAAATTGCAACTTAATTTCTGTAGCCACTTTATACTTTCCTCAAATGTTTTGGTATACCTAAACGTGGGTTATAAGTTTATTATTCTATCAAGCGAGCACATACATGTAAAAGAGCAATGCTTTATCACATATAAAATTGCTGATTTAACTTATTGTTTTACTAATAATAGGCTTCATGTATATTGTGTAAAGGCTTATGTGGTTTAGTTTAAATTATTTGCAAACACAGAAAGCAATTATATTTACAACACAGAAAACATCAATTCGGTGCACTGTTACAAATTCTTTGTCGTTTGTTTTTTGTAATTAACATTTTAAATACTCCATCCTGAGACTTGCGTGTCCATGGTAAGAAGCCACGTAAAGCCGAAAGTATCTTGCGGTTAAGGCTGGAATGAACGCGTTCACCTTGTAGCTTTCACGATTGTTGTTCCCGACGAAAATCTAGAATAATGTTTTTGTGCGTATAGTTTACTTTACACCATTGATATTATTTATATACGATCTTCAGGTACATGTTTCTAATTTAAAAAAAATTCATTGCGTCCCGCCGAGACGATTTTAAGTTTGTCTTTGACCCGCAACTCAAAAAGGTTGCCGATCTTATATATAGATTAAGACTGTTTAACATTTTTCAACGATATACCATGGTAGATAATGCGACATCGGGCATAAGACTCCCTCAGAGCTCACTAAAATATGACGGTCAAAGTTTAGTAACAAAAATGCCTCTGAATACACCCAGCTGTACGTCACCGGTTTACCTTGTCTGTTTCTTGTGCATTTTTCACAAAGTTTAAGGAAGAAGAATCGTTGCCGTAGGATATTCGGAAAGAGGTGATCCACCGATCGTTGAGCCTTCTTCCTTGTGTTATTATTCCAGTAATTTTGGTTGGTGATCCCAAGTCCACCTGAATCCATTCGTTCACTTGACCTGTTTTGCGAAATATTCGACGTTATAATGTTTTACGTGGAAATCATGTATTTCTCCGAATTGGCTTGTTTGATAAAACAAAGTTTTGCTTATGTACAGTGTGTATTTTATCAACCAAAAATTACAGACGCAATCAAGGATCGGCTTCGCTAAATAGAGAGATTAATAAAACAATGCTAAATTACCGGACGTAATGCCGAGGATTTTTCTCACTGTTTTATAAAAACTACTTTTAGAATCGAATTTTATTACAAAATACACATAAAACAGGTTCTACTTAATACATATCAATCTGACGTTAAACAGTTTCGTGATGATACTACGTAGTGCTCTGACGCCATGCTCGCACGATTAAAGGTTTACAATTCTTTGCTTTTATGCCGTACGAGCAAAACCATAAAATCAACACAAGGAATTCAAAATACAATGTGTTAGTATAAAAAACCCAAACTTAAAGGCTATACTTTACAATTAGAGCTCGTTCATAATTACCCCCAAAAGTGAAAGTTACCTTAACGAGTTGTTCACAAACTACATGATGTAACCTGTAATACCGTTGCCTGCCGCCCATATTCCACGATCGCTCGGTGAATCGTTCGGGTTATCCAATCGGGCCAAATGAGGACCGTGGTCTGCACTTCTCCAGGATGATGATGCTGAAAAAGCCGAATCCGAAAGCCTGCCACTTTTAATGCCGACAGAACATCTTTCTGCGAATACATTTAATCGATGCTATGGTAATGACCAATGGTATATGCAGAAAACTACCCGTCTTCATTTTAATTAAAATATATGTATATGCACACACACATACGTATGATGCAGTTATACCTTAATACGTTCGAGGTATTTACAATGCTGTGATATGCTTTCTCGAGAAATCCTCATGTGCGGTTATACAAAAAGGTCACTAAAATAATTGTATAATATTTATTTGGAAATAAGAATTCTCAGGCGGGTCACTGAAAATGTGTATAATACAAAAACGTTAACCTCCTAGTGTAAAACGTAGATAACAAAAATTCAACTTTACCAAAATTATTCAGATTTGTTACATAAAAACTGTCTTTATTAGGCTAATCTATGGAGGTTGAACAGCTTTACCTACAGTGGCTAGAAATATTGCAACATATGTCACGTCCTACCTTGGTTTTGACTGTACTCGAAAAAGATCTTCGATGGCATCAATTCGTTGTACAAATCTAAATGCAAAAAACACGGAAATAAGAAAAATGTTAGTTCATTGTTATGGCCCAAAATTGTTCGAATTGTTTTCCAGTTTATTATACTTTCCAGGTTATAAAGCCAAAATTTGCTAAATCTTATAGAAGTACAGTTGTCTTCGGGTTTTAAAGTAATGCAAATGCAATTATCTTTCGAGCTAGACATTTTGGATAGAGACCCATCGCAAAAATGCGGGTAATAATCAGTTAATTAGCCATAAATCACCCTAGTATCGGACGAGTATGGATGATAACACTCGATTTTGGGTATTGTCTTAGTTTCGAATTAATAGAACATTCCTAGTAACTTGTAACTATACATTTACTGTCTACAGCGCAGATATGCAGCAGTCGGGGAAGGATTTAACACGGTGAAACCCGTTTATCATCGCAATGACATGCTTTCTCGTTTACCAGGACCATTTTCAGGTGTCGTAGCATTCCCCTTTGTATGTTCTCGTTGTCGAACAGAAACGCATATATCGAAATTGCCTTTGTCGTAAACACAGTAGCAAATTGTGCAAGACAAAAAAAGCGCCCAAATAAACAACAAAAATTTCAAAGTATGCGGGATACTTCTTGTTTGATAAGTTTAAGAAACTGTTAAATAAAAAAAACACAAAATAGTTACATGTTTTCTGCGATTTTGTTATGCCAGGGTGAATAAACCCCCAACGCAAGAATGTTGCTTGAGAAACAGTATCTCGACTTCAATACAAGAGAGTTGGGTAACAAGGGGCGAATAATAAGGGGGCCACGTGACCATGCTCCCCCACGAAATAAACGAATTTGTGGTGTTCTTAAAGCAACTTATTTTTGCCTTTACGTTTTGATGTACAAAAAATAAAAATCCCCCCGAAACAAAACTCCTGGACCTGTGCTTAGCGGGTACTAGTCAAATGTTTGTAAGGTGCAATCTTGTTTATGTTAAGCAATAGATCACCGTCACCAATTTATTTTACAAGAGGTGGATAGCTATACGGCCTGACGGTATAAAAATTGCGTGTCGAACCTTATTGACTTGATTTTACTTATTAAACGAAGGGAATACAACATAATGTTAAACAAAATATACAGCTTAGGCTACTTGTCGTTTAGAAATTCGGTTCACATTTGAAACCTACAAATATTTTCGTTATTAAGCAAGAATAACCGTATTTTAGCTTCGCTTATGCTCCCCTGGTTATATCTGGCACGTCAGCCGTAGTTGGATGAGCCTTGCATTAAAAAAATTATTATACACTATATCGCGAAGCAAACACAGTAAATACAGCTTCTTATTAGATTGATTCCCATCGTCTGTACTTCTCTTTCTCACAAAAACGCCTCTATTTGGAAGCTTACCGTTGTTTGCGGTTTACGGTTAAAATAACTGACCTGCGATCTGCTGTTGAAAACTAAGTTTAAAAATGCCCTTCAAAATAAATATCAAAATAGAAACCGTGGCTCAAAGTGAGACAAAAAACGTGTAGACCTATGTTGCTGTTGCAGCCTACTTTTTGGTTGTGTAGGGCTAGCCTACTGTGGAATGCTACACACCCCTTTTTGTCCAGAATTTTACAGTAAAACTATAATTCGGAGAGATTCAAGTATCCAAAACCGATGGAAGCTTATATGTAGATAACGTTTTAAGTGTTTAGAAGTCTATTTACCTAGGGGTGTTCAGCTGGGGGTACAAATTGCAAACAAAATATGACGTCATCGTAAAATTGATTTTAACTCTGTACTCCTACCTAGCGGTAGCAATATTTCCTAAAACGGATATGGTCAATCGACACCGGTTATACAGACTGTCTCGCGGGCACTATACGGGCACTGTTAAAGCAGCGAAACAGATTCCGCCAAAGGAGTACATTCTGCTTTGGAACGCCAGACACAAGTATGTTAATACTTACGGCCGAAACCTAAACATCTTCCCTGCCATCGGCTGTTATATGCAATTTTGAAAACTGTCCAATATGTTTTTACAAGCCTTTAGATTTGTGTATTTCTATTTTTATTATTAATTCATAATTATTTCTTTGAAATGTATCATATCACTCTGAAAAACACGTACTACGGCATGTAGCGGCTACAGGATGTTATGGATTCTAAACTAAAAGCTAACATTCTATAACCTTGTAGCCCTAGTATGGTTTAGCTCGTTTTAAGAGAATCGTTGCTCAATTCTATAAGATTTACAAAATTCCACATTGTATCTCATGCGACCCTTTGTAACAAATTGCCCATTCTGGGTTAAATGTTCAAAAAAGTATTTTCAAATGTAAAATCATTTTTTTCAATTGTAATATCAATACAATATGTCAATTGCAGTCTTGGAATTTTAGGAAAATCATTTTTGAAATAAAAATACAACTTATCGGCGTCTTTCATCCATTATGTCACAGTTGTGCGCACAAATGTTGGGCGTAGATATCGCAGCTGCAGTCTGGGGGAGTTTCTACTGCTCTGTAGTGAAATGTGCGCAAAAATGTGCGCACATTTTAAAATAACTTCAAAATGTGTGCAGTTTTTTTTCACAATGTGCGCACATTTAGAACTGCCTTCAAAAATGTGCGTGCTTTTTTCAACAATGTGCGCACATTTAAAACTGGCTTCAAAAAAGTGCGCACTTTTGACAATGTGCGCACATTTAGAACTGGCTTCAAAAATGTGCGTGCTTTTTTCAACAATGTGGGCACATTTTAAAATATCTTCAAAATGTGTGCAGTTTTTTTTCACAATGTGCGCACATTTAAAACTGGCTTCAAAAATGTGCGCACATTTAAAACTGGCTTCAAAAATGTGCGTGCTTTTTTCAACAATGTGCGCACATTTAAAACTGGCTTCAAAAAAGTGCGCACTTTTGACAATGTGCGCACATTTAGAACTGCCTTCAAAAATGTGCGTGCTTTTTTCAACAATGTGCGCACATTTTAAAATATCTTCAAAATGTGTGCAGTTTTTTTTCACAATGTGCGCACATTTAAAACTGGCTTCAAAAATGTGCGCACATTTAAAACTGGCTTCGAAGAGGTGCGCACTTTTTTAACAATGTGCGCACATTTTGAACTGCCTTCAGAATCTCCGCACATTTTTAGGTTAGAGTCATCGTTAGGGTTAGACTTAGAGTACAGAGTTTATCTAACTCTAACTCTAACTCCCAAAACTCTTACTCTAACTCTAACTTGAAAATGTGCGCACATATTTAGGGCATTTTAATATGTGTGTACATGATGAAAAAAAGGCAGTTCAAAATGTGGGCACATTTTTTGCACATTTTTGCGCACATTGTGCAAAATAACGCCACCGTCCCCTGTTGCAGGGGTGGCGAACCTTATTATAGAATGGGTCACAAATTATACTACATCTCCAAAAAAAGAAACACAAGTGAAATTACATATAACCTGTAATGAACTTGGCGCCGTATCTTCTACACAAATAATATTATCCATGTCTGGTAATTCATGAATTTATTTGGATTATTCCGTGTGATTGACTTTATCAAATTATTTTGCAAACACCAGGATTTGAACGAATTTTGAAATCAAAGAAAGTTAAAAGGATACAACAAATTCAATCATGGTGTCAATCGAATTTTCTAGAAAGCTTTACGCTATGAGGATATGTTTTCACCATGAATTAAATAATACTTAACAATATTTTTTTACAAAGGTTTAATAAAACATTTATTCTTTAAAAATATATTTGATTATATTTGATTTTTTGAAAAGCAAATTTGGCCCCTGATAACTTAAGTTGCCAAGCGTCGTTATTTGTTTTGTTATGGGGTCGGAAAAACAAACCACTGCCACAAAAAAACTCTTTAGAATTATCACATTGAAAGCCAAGTATAGGCCTATATTTAACTATATCGAGTATTTTAAATTAAATATTACCTACCGTATTAAAAAACACCTAATGTTTTCTCAGGATGACAGTATAGTTTGAAAAGGAACGAGTAGAAAAAGTGGTAGGCCTACATTAATAAATGTGCGTGCGTGCGTGCGTGCGTGCGTGCGTGCGTGCGTGCGTGTAGTTGTGCTTGTATGAGACCGTACGTGTTAATGTGCGTGTTGTGTGTATGTGTGCGTGTTGTGTGCATGTGTGCATGCGTGCGTGCGTATATGTGTGCTTGTATGTGACTGTACGTGTTAATGTGCGTGTTGTGTGTGAGTGTGTGTGTCTTTGTGCATGTGCACGTAGACTTAATAACGAGTGCTTAATTTTTATAATATCAAACCCTGTCTTAAATTTAAGATATTGAGCGACATTATAAATTTTATTACAAACGCAACCAACCTTTCGAGCGATCTATCTCGCTTTGCATTTCATCAAGTCTCTGCTGGTCGCAAACGCATTCTCCTGGAGGTCCAACGTCGCCCTTGAAGCCCCTGGGACCCCTTGGCCCCACTTTACCTGCAAGAATTTACTTATTTATCACGAAAACGACGACTGGAATAAATATAATACTTTTAATGTCAAAATCAAAGACCAAAAGCCAAGTAAAAAGTCAAACACATGATTAGACGCTTTTCGAAGGAAATTAAAAGTATTATTCAGGCAGATGTTGTATTTGTATTGAATTAATCACTAACATGGTAACACCCAACGCATACACATATACTTCACTTACCAGGACGATTTTCTTGCGAGGTATCATTAATTTTATTTACCCTTGGCGAATCTCGTTGGCGCACTGAAACACAAACATCGAAATCGCCTTGATCGCCAGTAGAGCAAAGACATACGGTAGATGAGAGAAATACAGTCAAAATTACCGACAACGCGATCACAACATTGGACATGATGGCCTTTTTTATATTTATTAAATGGTGTTTTCGATTAGCGCCTAAAAATACAACTGTATAACAATCTGTAAAATGGGCACGGTTAGTTAGACCGACAACTAATTGACAAAACAACATATCTCTGAACAAACTAACAGCAGCATAGCGTTATAGTGGTTAGAAACACCAGGAGAAGGTTTTTATTGCATAACTTTATTTTGAGCAAGATAACATTTTTAAGTACACTCAGTTCTATACTTTAAATTTATTTGCCTCTAACTTTACAAGAAAAGAAGCTGAATATGACTATTATTAAGCCAATGACAAGATCTATTTGTTTCAAACGGCTAGACTTGTTTAAGTTATTTTGCAAATCACTCTATTGCGACTCAAATCATTTGTAACTACCACTACTATGCACGTAGTTAAACATTGGACACTTTATTACATTGAAGTGAAAAAACAAGGGTCTCTGTTCTTATGATACTGCACGAACTGCAATATTTAGCATAGTAAAAGTCTGTGCGAATGTTGCATTTAGGCGCATACTCAAGCCTTATATACCGAATCAACGTGTTCTCCACACAAAAGAAAATTCAAAGCTTCAGTTTGTTGAAAGAACATGATTCGAAATGAGAGGTTTCGTCGAGTCAGCTGTCTCCAAACAAGAGTCACTTTTCTTGTAAAACTGCACCAACTGCAATATTTAGCAAAGTAAATGCCAGTGCGATTTTCTTCACAAAGGCAAATTCAAAGCTTCAGTTTGTTAAAGGGCCATAAGTCGAAAAGACAAACCACAAAATCTCCCTGCACAGCTATACTTGCGGTGATGTTCAAACAGTGCTGTATCTTGATTTCAAGTTAGTTGACAAGGTAATTAATTTAAATTTCTCTTGGATAAAAGCTCCGCGAAGTGGAAGGTCGCGGGATACTGTACATTGCGATTAGATTGTTTTCAGACTTTACGGCGTCACATCTAAAGACTATATACAGGTCGCAAATAAAATCCCGCACACCAAAGTAAATCTGATCATCCTTTGTGGCTCCTTAATGTTTCTGCAATGTCTTTGTTCAAACGTTTCAGGTGCACCACATAATAAGCTTAAAAGGCATCTAAGATAGTTCTCAATATTTTGCGACAGTAATAATTTATTAGTTTCTAGTTGTGCAATGCACACTGAAAAGTTACCGAAACAACATAAACGATTTTCGGGAGATTTTGAAAGAACACATTCAGAGCTTCTTCTTTTCAACTGTCATGTGAGAAATAGGAATTGACTTTCTAACAAATATCATTCTAAATAAACATCGATGTATTTATTTGCTTTTGTAGTGCAAATGAAAAGCATTGCAAGATATTTTCAAAGCACGACACAGCTATTTTTAAGTAGGCTATATAAACAACGTTGATTCTGTCAAAGTCTTACAAAACGCCTGTTTTTTCAAACGGCACAGATACCTCCATTGTTGCACGGAATATCGAAGCACGATGATGGGACAGTTTATTACAGAATTAGCATGGCTCTATATTGCGTTTAATGCTATGGGTTAAGTCCCAAGTGCTGTAAGCAAGTCATTTACCAACTTACTTTGTTTAGTCCTGGTCAAGTCAAAAAACATACAAGCAAAAAAAGGCTCAAGCTACTTTAAAAAGACAAGCGTGTATCAGGTTATACCAGGTTCCTAAGTATGGCTTTACAAATCCTAGTCAAGCAAAGTGTTAGCACTTCATGTTAAATGGCGATTTGAATTTAAGGTGCAATAATATCAAATTTTCTTTTCAGAGGCACACCAGCAGCACGTTTCTGTTTCTTGCATTTCCCAGTCGAAGTGCTCGGATCAAAGAAGGCAACAGCCGTGAAGCGATCTGAAACGTTTAAACAAGTCTTGACTAGGGACGTACGATACCAGGAACTTTCCAGTTTACTTACTTCCCGCAATTGCCTTTGTTATATTCCTTCGCTGAAGGTCGGTACCCTTTCAACACGGATCCATGAAACGTTTAAAAGAAGTCTTGACTAGGGATGTCCGATTCCAGGAACTTAACAGTTTACTTGCTTCACGCAATTGCCTTTGTCATATTCCTTCGCTGGAGGTCGGTACCCTTTCAACAAGATTCCATGAAACGTTTAAAAGAAGTCTTGACTAGGGATGTCCGATTCCAGGAACTTTCCAGTTTACTTACTTCCCGCAACTGCGTTAATCATATTCCTTCGCTGGAGGTCGGTACCCTTTCAACAAGATTCCATGAAACGTTTAAAAGAAGTCTTGAATAGGGATGTCCGATTCCAGGAAATTTCCAGTTTACTTACTTCCCGCAACTGCCTCTATCACAGTGGTTCTTAACCTTTGACAACCTGTCGAACCCGCAAGTCATTCTGCAAGCTTTCGTCGAACCCCAAATATTCGTTCAGTATTCCTTTCTTCCTCCTAGGCCATGTTTGTTAACAAATTGGCTGGATCTAGGATTTTTGTTTCGGGGGAACATGAAAGTTGTCATGGATAACTCAAACATGACGTCATAAAACATTTCTTCTTTAAACACCTGTTGTTCTGTAGCCGACCCGTGCGCTAATATGGAACTAAAACTGGGCTTAATAAAATGGTTTCTGTTATGTTTAATTTATTCCCTGTAATGTATTATTTTTGCTATTTTGTCAACCGACAATGGAATCAATTTTTTTGTAGTTAATATCGTATAGAAATTTTAAACCTGGTTTTGTTCTTTAGTTTTGTCCTAGCATTTTGCGGTGAATTTGTAACTTTACAATTAAAAGCACTGTATTTATAACCTGTTTGTTTAACAAAAATGTTCTTATTAGGGGTAGAATAAAAATGACAGTCGCCGATTTTCACAATTCTTCGAGACGGTAAGAGTTGTCGCAGAATTACTTAATACTAGTATTCTTTTGGGTTATACAGAATCAAAATTTTTAGAAGGCCTGTGAAAACCTTATATAGTTGCCTTTGAGAAGTGGATAATTTTATTATATGTAACTAAATATGCTAACCCAGCGCTTCTCAACCGATGCGCCATGGAAGGCTGCCAGGTGGTCGCACACAAAACGAAATAATTAAGATATTTAACATATATATATTCTTTATTTTTCCATTAAGTTAGCTCATTGATTTCACAGTACTTCCAAGTAAAAAACATAATAAGATCTACAAAGCACCAATATCTCAATCAAATAATCTAAAGACCACCGACATAATAACGCAAAATTCGCAGTAATAACCACAACAGAATAAGATCTAAAATAGTCTAGATAAGACCTAAACCCGTCGAAATAAGTCCAAAATTATTCTGAATAAGACTTAAATAGACAACATAACGTCTAAGACTGTAGTGAAAGGGTATGGGATGATTGGGGGCCACATGTCTCAAAGACTGGAGATCCTTTAAAGATTTGCAACTATAAAGCCTATATAATGAAAAATTGCAAGCAATTTAAACAAATACTGGTACACTTAAAAAAGTTTGCGCTCGCTTCCCTTGCAAGGTGCGCCGCCACGTTTTTTTTCATACCATTTGTCTGTTTTATCTTACCATCATTTCTATATTCATTCGATAAGCGTTTTCCAAATGTCATGTCCGACCCTACTCTTTTTATTTTAAACGGGAACACACAATAAAAACTAAACAGCAAGATTTAAAGCAGAAAAGTCTATAGTACCATAGTATGATGACCAGCGACATCATATAGTCAAATACGCAGTAATATCCACGCCAGAATTAAAAAGGTCATCGTCTGAGAAGACATAAAACTAGTCGGAACAAGTCCTAAATTAGCTGGAATATGCCAAAATAACGTGTGAAACTGTAGGTAGAGGGTGTGGGACGATCGGAGCCATGGGTCTGGCATCGGCCGTTTTGTTGTCGACGTTTGAGGCCACGAGGAGTTTTTGGTGGGTAATGGGTGTGGTTAGCAAAATGGGTTAGGGTTGACACTACTATGGGGTGGTAGTGATGTACTTAAGGTTGGGTTAGGGGTTAGGTAAAACGTTGTATATGCCTTATCTGGTCATTTTGGTTTTGTTCCGTCGGGTTTAGGACTTACTCCGATTTAGACTGTATTGCCAATATTCGATATTTAGTCCTACTTCTTCCGAACGTTGTTTCATAACGAAGTTGATGTTGTTCTTTTTATAATATTATAGCTGGAGTCGGCTTAAACATAAATTTTCTTATAGTAACCTCTTTTTTTATGGTATTTGTCTACATTTTATAGTTTTGGTTCGGTGTCCTTTTGCCTCCCTCCCGGTAATTTCAATATGCGATTATTAGTATTATTTATAATTGTAATATGTATTACTTATGAAGTTTAAAATATTATACATTTTCCATTGCCCCCAGTGGCGTATCCAGGGGGCGCGAGTTCTTACCCCCTTTTTGTAAGTGATATTATCGTTTTTCGTTCGTTGTCATCGTAACAAACTGTTCGAAGCGGCGTGCTTTTTAAGTAATTGGGTTACGCGTCTTAATCTAAGGCGAAACCAAAATCGAGCGCAAAACGCCGCTTTTCGTCTTTTTTTGGTCGACCGTAAACGCTGGAAGTTTTTCTCTTTCGTTATTTGTTTAGGTTGACTGATTAGCAAGTGTGTATTCGACAATTAACAACGCTAAGTCAAACCTCCTTTTTTGTCGCTAAAAACGTCGAGTTATACGCAGTATGTTCCTCGCTATTCGGTTTCTGCGCTAATATCCGATGTTGGTGTAAAATCGACATTTGTTTAACTGAAGCAGATTCTTAAAGATACGTATAATGGTGACTGTAGTTCGCGTTTTAAAGTCTCCATTTTTTAGTATGATGGTTAACGCACAATTATGCTCTTTAAGCCTACTCTAAAACCACATGCTAAGTGTTTACTTTTCTTTAACAATGTGCGCACATTTAGAACTGCCTTCAAAAATGTGAGCACTTTTTTCCGCAATGTGTGCATATTTTAAACTGCCTTCAAAAAAGTGCGCACTTTTCTGTAACAATGTGCGTTATAATCAGGGTTAGACTTAGAGTACAGAGTTCGCGCTTTGTGCGAATCTTTAATGCCTATTTGTATGTTTACCCGAATAGGTTTAAATGTGCCGTGAATAGGCCTGCCATTAAGCACACTCTAATGTCCGACTAATTGACTAAGATCAACGCGTTATATGTTTTTTGTACTTAGCGCAAACTTGTACGATGTTATTGGTGAAACCATGCAGCTGTTGGAGTAAATGGCTTACAACTATAGTTTGGCAAAACATCCTAGATACGCTCCTCACGAGAAGAGGCTTTGGTGGCAAATTTAACTTAGTTTGATGTTTTTTTATAAATTTGGGGTAGATTTGAAAAAGGTTGGGAACCACTGCAAAAAATAAAACACCAACCGTCAGACAAAATCAGCACAAAACCGTGTTATAATGTTTCGATTCGGGTTCGATTTAACCCCCTGTTTTGAAGTAGTTTGTTTTGCAACTTACAGATCCCACGTTCTGTGACAAACTACGCCTTCGAAAATCAACGTGTGAAAGTTTGGTTCGATTGTGATTTACAATGAGCATACTAGAGACTTTGAAAAATTATTGCAATATGTCATGAATTTAATAGCCTATCGTTTTTTGCCAGATTAAACCCGTACTCCCCAACATATTTCAACCAAGCGAGGCATGCTTACAAAAGGTTTGTTCCCAGTGCCGGATTAACTAAAGTGCGGGGCCTGTGGCAGATTGATCTGATGTACCAAAATAATCACCGGGAGTAATTAAATATTTTATGAATTTAATCTACATTCTACAACAAAAAAGTCCAATGTAATGTTTTATTTACAAGAAATATAAAACTTCAACAATATTATTTTAATGTCTTTGCGACGCATTTTGATTTCTGCAAATTTGGCAATTATTTCGGATGAGTTTAGTGACTTTAGAACGTCATTTTCAATATTCAAAAGAGTTAAATAGCGTAGCCGCTCTTCCCCCATTGTGTTTCGCAGATCGTTTTTAATTAACTTCAATTTTAAAAACGATCTCTCTCCAGTACAATTAGTTACCAGTCTTACCATCATCTAGAGAAATACGTAACAAATTTTCAATGTTAGGAAGCGTGGTGTTAATATTGTTTTCTTTGATCAAAGTGAAATAGTTGAGTTCTGGACAGGAGCAATCAATAGCAATGTGCTTTACGAATTCTGAAAACTGAGGTAGTTCTTCTTTTAATCCGTCTTCCTAATCCTGGGGATATGCTTCTAAAAGGCTGTCAGCACTTTCTTGGATCTGCGCAGGTGTTAAGGTCATGTGTATTTCGCAAAAAACTAAACCCGTTTCTCCAGCGCAGATAACAGGCTGTCCAATACAGCAAGAAAAGCTTCTACCCGAAATCTGTCTTCAGGTGATCGATTTTATCCATTGCATCTGGAACTAAACGGCCACTGCCTACATCCTCGTCATCGCGTCTTCGATTTCGGACAATTCTTCTTGTTCTTGTTGTTCGATAATCTGGCACTTGAGCCAGCTTCTGCGTCTCTGACTCAAACTTAGCGAATTGTTCTCTAAAAGTCTGTAGGGATTATGCCAAAGAGGCACACAATGCTGAAGCAATGTTGAGGTTTTGCTGCTTTGATTGAAGAAAAGCTTGAATTGCCTGAAAGCGCTCAAGTACGCTATTCCGAAAAAACAATAAAATTGCAGTTTTGAGCAACTCCATTTTACCGAGGAGTCCATTTGCCTGCTGTCGACATTCTGGCTTTTGCTCTTGGTTTTTCGCAAGTTTCTCCAATGCCTCCTTTATAAAAGGTAAACGTTCTTTAATAACCTTAATGGCATCATCTCTTGCGGACCATCGTGTTGCAGAGAGTCTCTCTGGCACTTCACCGAAGTGAAAAACTGAACTGTTTCTGGACACGATTGTGCAGCGCATACATCAACTAAATTCAACGAATGAGCATAGCATGGGACATATTCTGCGACATCACTAAATTTTTTTGACAAGTGCCTGTACTCCGTTATATTTCCTGCTCATGTTGGACGCATTGTCATAACTCTGTCCACGGCAATTGGCAAGATTGATACCCTTCTCACTGGTGTACAGCACCAGGCTGTCGAAAATCTGCTGAACAGTATGGCCCTCCATTGGCAGAAATGCAAGAAACCTTCCACAGGCCCTGTTGGCTTGACATATCTTACTGAGAAACCAAGCGTGTCCGTTTGAGCAATGTCCGGGGTTGAATCTAGTGATATGGAAAAGTATTTAGCTTCTTTCAGTTCCCTGACGATTCGATGTAAGAATAATGCGAGCTAACATGAGTGTTTTTTGTGCGATTAAGAAACCAAGCTCAAAGCGAAACTAATAGTTAACACTTCTGGGTATACAGGCTGAAATGTGTCGAAGTATTTTCAAAGTAGCGGCCACATTATTGTGTTCGTGACCTAAAAAACTACCCAAAAAATCTAGTTTCAACCTGGGATGAAAGTTTTAATTTGACTTTTATGGCGAATATTAATATTGAATATTAATATTTTTTTAAATAATAATTTTTTTTTCAAAAGTTTAAAAATATGGATCATCAGTCCTAAGACGGTGGTAACAGTTTTTTGGAAAAAAAATCTACGTAAATAAGTTTATTTTGGCGTTGAAATAATCTGCCAGAAATTATATGCGGACTAGCTTATGATCGAATAAGCCTATATACTTTTGAAAAACGTTGGTTTTAACAACGTGAAAATGGATAATCTTATTTTTGAACTATATGCTCTCTATATATTTTTGCCTTCTGTAGTTACATTTGTGCGATGGTCCGGTGAGCGATGCAATGCAGTGTGAAGCGGAGCTTTAGACGGAGATGTTGACAGCAGCAGTATATAATATTGAATAACATATACCGGTATCCAAACAAGCAGAGCTAATTAAATTACAATTCTGACCTTTCTGAACAATGCTCGGTCAACTTGACTACTTGCTGATTGCCGCAAAGTCGTTGAAACACTAAAATGACTGGAGAGAAATCAACACTAAAACAACTTATTTCTACTGCCAGATATTCATGATTTTTTAACAAATTAAAGTAGAAAAAATATGCACAGTAAAAAAAGCATTTGTTTAACTTATTTGTGACGTAATAGAAAATGTGATTTAGTAAATCAGAAAATATAAAGAAAAAAAGTTATTTTTGATAAAAAAGATGGGTATATCAGAGAACAAATTGAAAAAAGTCATTTTTTTTCACGGGTTATAGTCAGTTAAAAAGCTTAACTTTTGTCATTTCGTACTGCAAGCACAGGAATATTTTTTTAAACAGGCCAGTTTAAAATAAGTAGCAATTGTTTTAGGCTATATCTTGAAATATATAGTTAATTACTAACAGGTCATAGTTGTGACAGTCAGATCCGAACACGATAAACAAAACTACCTGAGTATATATTTAAATCAACAGTCAAAAATTGTCAAGCCAGTGGTTTTAAGCACCCCTCTAAAATAACTCGGATTTACCAAGTTGCTCTTTTCCAAATTACCGGTACTGCCTTTAATCCAATTTTGCATATACCGGTACAATTCTTGGATTCATTTCCTTGTCTAGACCAGTGCTCTCCAACCTGTGGGTCGCGACCCCGAGTGGGGTCGCCTAAAATATTTGCTGGGTCGCCATAACTCATCATATTCCTACTGTTTAGTACGATTTATGCATTTGGTACGATTTATGTAATCGTTTTGTTTACGATCAGCGACAGTGCTAAACGTGAGTGAGTGCATATGTGGAACAAGCTTTTGTTTCTTCTACATAAAAATGTGATGTAATCAACGTAGCCCGCTCTGTTTAATTTGTTATTGAAAAACTACGTCCGTTTTCAACCTACTGGCTTGGTGAAGCCTGATTCAGCGCAATGAGCACAATAATAAAAACGAAATATTATAATTGCTTGGAATAGAACTTGACATATGCGGTTATGCTTATGCAAAGTGGAGCCGCGTTTGCAAAAACTGGTAGACACCATATGCAGGTGCAAGCATCGCACTGAATGCAATTTACTGCTAAAACAAAATTGAAGTTTTTGTGCTAGTTTGTTAAATTGAAATTTATATGTTAACTAAAACTTCCTAAAGTCAACAATAATTTTGGTGCAATCTGTAGCCACCGTTCTCTGGAATTGTGTATAAATTACGCATATTCGATCGTGTTACTTTGTTCCAGCATTAATTGAAATATTTTTCGTATCTGACACAAAATGGGGTCGCAATGTAAATTCTGATTTTATTTTATTCAAATTGGGCTATCTATTTTATTCAAATTGGGGTATCTGACACAAAATGGGGTCGCAATGTAAATTCTGATATTATTTATTTAAATTGGGCTATCTATTTTATTCAAATTGGGGTATCTGACACAAAATGGGGTCTCAATATAAATCCTGATTTTATTTTATTCAAATTGGGGTCGCTTGTTATAAAGGTTGAAGACCACTACTATAGCTGGTCAACAGTGGGCTAACTCATAGCGGTTAACGGAGACGTATTATTTCACCAAGCTATTATAGCATTAGTATAGAATAGACCAGGTACGAAAAGACTTGCATTAACAAGAAAAATATAGGTTTAAATGAAAAAACTTTTTTCAACCCTTAGTGAAAAACAGTCGTAAGTCTGTTACAAGTGTGAACTTTAAACTAAGTTACAACAAAATACTGCGTAAAGTTTCGGCCGATATATAAAAACACCTGAATTTTTAATGTGTATTTGATAAAGTTACACTTTTTGACCTAACGTTAAACAACTTGAATGTTAAACAAGCATTTATAGAAAGTTTTGTAAATTTCCATGCACTTTTCTAAGCTTGATCTCATTACAAATCTTGCTTCCTACGAGTCTACTCGGATTATTTGTTTTCTGCCCTTCTGTTTCCAGTTTGGCATTACAGTTATTTGGCGATTCATTACATCGTTCCTAACCAGAAATACCAGGAAAGTTTAACTGTAGTTCAAATTGCAACTTAATTTCTGTAGCTACTTTATACTTTCCTTAAATGTTTTGATATACCTAAACGTAGGTTATAAGTTTATTATTCTATCAAGCGAGCACATACATGTAAAACAGCAATGCTTTATCACATATAAAATCACTGATTTAACTTATTGTTTTACTAATAATAGGCTACATGTATATTGTGTATAGGCCTATGTGGTTTAGTTTAAATTATTTGCAAACTATTTACAACACAGAAAGCATCAATTCGGTGCACTGTTACAAATTCTTTGTCGTTTGCGTTTTCGTAATTAGCATTTTAAAAACTCCATCCTGAGACTTGCGTGTCCATGATAAGAAGCCACGTAAAGCCGAAAGTATCTTGCGGTTAAGGCTGGAATGAACGCGTTAACCTTGTAGCTTTCACGATTGGTGTTTCCGACGAAAATCTAGAATAATGTTTTTGTGCGTATAGTTTACTTTACACCATTGATAATTTTTATATACGATATTCAGGTATATGTTTCTAATTTTACTCTGGAGACGTTAAATACGTATTATCTATACTTTTGGCTGCAACTTATAGTTATGAGAAGTACATAAACTCTTATTATAAAACAATATACTGAAAACTGCATTTTAACAACAAAATTACAAATTAAAATTTATTGCGGCCCGCCGGGACGTTTTTAAGTTTGTCTTTCACCGGCAACTAAAAAAGGTTGCCGACCTTATATCTAGATTAAGACTGTTTAACGTTTTTCAACGATATACCATGGTAGGTAATGCGACATCGGGCATAAGCTTCCCTCAAAGCTCACCAAGATTTGACGGTCAAAGTTTAATAACAAAAAATACCTCTGAATACACCCCAGCTGTACGTCACCGGTTTACCTTGTCTGTTCCTTGTGCATTTTGCACAAAGTTTAAGGAAGAAGAATCGTTGCCGTAGGATATTCGGAAAGAGGTGATCCACTGATCGTTGAGCCTTCTTCCTTGTGTTATTATTCCAGTAATTTTGGTTGGTGATCCCAAGTCCACCTGAATCCATTCGTTCACTTGACCTGTTTTGTGAAATATTCGACGGTATAATATTTTACGTGGAAATCATGTATTTCTCCGAATTGGCTTGTTTGATAAAACAAAGTTTTGCTTATGTACAGTGTGTATTTTATCAACAAAAAATTACAGACGCAATCAAGGATCGGCTTCGCTAAATAGAGAGATTAAAAAAACAATATTAAATTATAGTACGTAATTCCGAAGATTTTGCTTCTCACTGTTTTATAAAACTACTTTTAGAATCGAATTTTATTACAAAATAAACCTAAAACAGATTCTAGTTTATACATATCAATCTTAATCTGCTCATTTAGTTGACGTTAAACAGTTTCGTGATGATACTACGTAGTGCTCTGACGCCATGCTCGCACGATTAAAGGTTTACAATTCTTTGCTTTCATGCCGTACGAGCAAAACCATAAAATTAACAAAAGCAATTCAAAATACCATGTGTTAGTATAAAAAAACAAAACTTGAAGGCTATACTTTACACTTAGAGCTCGTTCATAATTACTCCCCAAAAAGTGAAAGTTACCTTAACGAGTTGTTTACAAACTACATGATCTAACGTGTAATACCGTTGCCTGCTGCCCATATTCCACGATCGCTCGGTGAATTGTTCTGGTTATCCAATCGGGCCAAATGAGGACCGTGGTCTGCACTTCTCCAGGATGATGATGCTGAAAAAGCCGAATCCGAAAGCCCGCCACTTTTAATGCCGACAGAACACGTTTCTGCGAATACATTTAATGGATTCTAGTTATGGTAATGACCAATGGTTTGTAGTACCCGACTTCATTTGAATTTAAGTACATGTATACGCACACACCTACGTATGATGCAGTTATACTTGTTCGGGGTATTACCAATCCGGTTGTATGCTTTCTCAAAAAATCCTTATGTGCGGTTTAGTACTACAAGGTTAAAATAACTTAACTTAAACTCATTGTATAATATTTATTTGGGAAAACTAAACAATGGAGTGTAACACAAAAAGGTTAACCTCCTGGTATAAAGTATAAACAAAAAAATTCAAATTTACCCAACCTATTCAGATTAGTCTCACAAAAACGGCCTTTAAACTAAAATGTTATGGCTGTTGTATAGCTTTACGTATGGCCAGAAATATTGCAATATATGTCATATTATACCTCGGTTTTGACTGTACTCGAAGTAAATCTTGGATGGCATTAATTCGTTGTACAAATCTAAACACACAAAAAACAGTAATAATAAAAATGTTAATTGGTAACTTATTATGGTATGTTAAACTAATTTCACTGACCTTTATATTAACCATGAAAACACTCATATTAACTATCAAATATGATGTATACCAGGTACAAATATTTCTTAGTAAGTCCAATTCAACTACAAGTTTATAAATATTTTGAGAAAAACATCGGTAAAGATTTTATTATTCTTTAAGCATAAAAGTGTTAAATCAAAATGTACGTCACACGTCCAACACATGATTGTCACCAACCTTTTAAGCGATTTATTTCGTTTTGCTGCTCGTCCTGTCTTCTATCATCGCAAACGCAAGGGCCTGGAGGTCCTACGTCACCTTTTGGGCCCCTTTGACCCGTCGGTCCTCTCTTACCTATAACAACGGCATTAGGCTACTTGCGACAAATAACAATGACCTACAGTTGTTTTATTAAATTATAAGAAACATTTTTACTCGTATAGCGGTGTGTTTGGATGCCTGGTATACTTACTGTTTTTTTTCTCATAAGGGTAACAGAGGTTTTTCGGTAAAACCTAGCTTACGCTTGTCCGATCCCAGTTAAATTATGTCATTTTTATGGCCAAAAGTGTTTCTTTGTATTTCAGTGTATTATGTTTTTCAGCTAATTACGCCAACATTTTGAGAAGTTAAGTTATCTTCGGGTTTTAAAGTAATACAAATGCATTGATCGTTCGAGATGGAAATCTCTCCGTTGAATAGCAACCATTTGCAAAAATGCACGAACTCAGTTAATTAGCCATAAATCACCCTAGTATAAGATAAGCATCGATGATAACACTCGGTTTTGGACATCGTCTTTGCTTTAAACCAATAGAACAGGGATGGCGAACCTTTTAAATGCGCTGGTTTGCCATCCCTGTAATAAAACATCCCTAGCATCCCTGTAACACAGGGGTTCCTAAACTGGGGTCCATGGACCCCTTGGGGGTCCGTGAAATGAGATTAGGGGGTCCATGAAGGCCTTATTAAAGAACTAGTGTATACTTAACGTGATTAATTTTAAAAGAAAACACTTTAATTCAAAATTAAACGGTTTTGCACTGAATGTATAGTTAGACTCCATTTAACTTTCACATTTTTCGGACCGAAATAACAGCGTCATGAAGTCTATTTGTATTGTGACGTCAATTTATGACGTCATTTTGGAGCATTTCTTGTCTACGGGGTCCATGCAAAGCAAAAAAAAAAATTTAGTGGTCCGCGGTAAAAAAAGTTTAAGAACCCTGCTGTAACAGAACAATAATATCAACCCTGTAATAAAACATCTCCAGCAACTATGTACATCGAAGATAAGAAGGTTTAAACCCGTTTATCAGCGCCATGACATGCTTTCTCGTTTACCAGGACGAAGTGTCGTAGCATTCCTCTTGGTATATTCTCGTTGTCGAACAGAAACGCATACATCGAAATCGCCTTCGTCGTAAGCACAGTGGCAAATTGTGCAAGACAAATAAAGCGCCCAAATAAACAACACAAATTTCAAAGTATGGGCCATAGTTTTAATTTTATTATTCTAAGAAACTGGTAAATAAAAAGCCACAAAATAGTTACATTCTTTCTGCGATTTTTGAAAGAAACAGTATCTGGACTCTAATACAAGAGAGTTGGGTAACAATGAGCGAATGGTAAGGTGCCACGTGACCATGGCCCCCTACATTTTTTGCTAAAATTTTAACTATAGGCAAATGGAAAACTTTTTCCGCTTCGCATAAACCGTGATTGTGATAATAATATATCTTAAACCATTTGAATAAACTTTTTTTTAGCTTAGTCATCGTGGGTCTCATTGCACCATCGAAAATGAAAGTTTTGTCAACTTCAACAATATAAAGACGTTTAGCCTACGCTTTGCAGCATTTTTGGAATGTAGATTTTGTATTAAAAGTAAAACCCAATGTTGCAATGACTTAAGTTAATAACGAGTGCGCTTAAGTCACTGTTTTAAAATGACTTGACTTAAGTGTTTTGATAAAAAGGACCTGAGTTGACTTAAGGCTTTCGCACAAATGGCTTGACTTGGACTTAAGTCATTGTGTCAAATAACTTGACTTGACTGGGACTTGACTTAGGCAACTGGTGACATGAACTGGGTCTTGACTTGTTACTTTAGCGGGACTTGACTTGGACTTAAGTTATTTCAAAATGACCTGCTAACAACACTGGTATAACACCTTTCCGAAAACTTAAAAATAAACGAATTTGTGGAGTTCTTAAAGTAACTTCTTTAGGTCGTTACGTTTAAATGTACAAAAATATTCCCGAACAAAAATGGACCTGTGCTAAGTGGGTACTAGTCAAATGTTTGTAAGGCACAATAAACAACTTAATAGCTGTTTAGGCAAAATGTGGTTATATGTATCCTACAAATAGTTTTGGTAACAAACAATAATAACCCTATTATTTTTGCTTCGCTCAGGCCGCGCTGACACCATCTGGCCCGTGAGTCGTAGTTGTACGAGCCTTGCATTATAAAGATGTTCAACTGATTATATAATATTCTATAACACAAAGCAAATACAGCTTCTTATTAGATTGATTGCCATCGTCCGTATCTATCTTTTTCTTGTTTCTTCGCGCCTCTCTTTGGTACCGTTGTGTGCGATTTTCAGTAAAATAACAGACCTTCGGTGTGCTGTTAAAAACTAAATCTAAACCTGCTCTTCGAACTTTATATATTAAAATAAATAGAAACCCTGACTCAAAGAAACAAAAATAATGCAGACCTGTACGCTGCTGTTGAAGCCTATTTTTGGTTGCAATGGTTATGTAGGGCTACTATAGTGAAAGGCTACATACTTATGCTAATAGCAATTCTATATAACTCGTATATTTAAGTTCATTCGTGGTTGTTTTTACTGTAATTAATGAAGACAGCGATATCGAACAAATTAATTATTAGGCTTGTTTAAACTCCATTTTAGCTCTCTGCTGCTACGTGTGCTTTATTTTGAACAAATGCAACACCGTATCTTGCAAATTACAACAATATTGTTTTTGTTTTGTTCGCTTGGTAATTTTTTCTTGTTTTCATTCTAAACCACATTTCACTTGAAATATTTTGATCATCAAACATTTGTATTTGGCAACGGCCTCATCCGACAAATATCTCTTATATTAAATGTTAGTGGTTGTATTTGAAAGTAACTTGAGTTTCGATAAATGTTTTAGTCTATACTACTACCTAGCAGCTGCTGATTTTAATCCTCCACAAATCATTAAATTGACTACACTCTAAGTCAGGGATGGTGAACCTTTTTAACGCCCAGGTCAAACCAACACGACCCCAAACTTTACAAATGCACAAATGGGTCATATATTTAATTATATGCTAATTTATGCGAAACTTTGCTGCTGCTTCGTTTTGACTGTTATCGCCTGGGTTGGTAATCAAGGTTTTGTACGATTTTCAATTCGGATTCTCACAGATATTAAAACCTAAATAGTTAGGCCTAACAATGCTACATCAATTTTTATGGAATTACAGGAATTCAGCAGAAAGCTTTCCAGCATGGTTTAACCAGGATTTTCAGAACTTTTTAGTCTACGAGCTCTGGGATCGCCACCCTTTACATTTTACAGCGATAAACAAAATGCTTTTATATAGTTGTCTGCTTTTTGCACGCATTTGTTTATAAACAGTTAACGTACACCTACTCAGTAGCCCTAAAACAATTTTGCACGACTTACAGATGGGCAGCCCCGATTAAACAGTACAATGCTACCTAGCGAAGAATTTATTTTTACATTTATCATTTCCTGAAAATGATTGATAACTTTTCTATATTTCTAGGGAGACAATCTAAGTGGGCCATTAAAAATCTGTGGTGGGTCACTTTGTGACCCACGGGTCAGTGGTTCGCCATCTCTGCTCTAAGTTGACAACAATAGTGAGTTTAACGAAAAAACTTACATCAACTTGTTGATTGAGTTACATTAAAAAAGCGAGCACATAATCCTCTTCGTAAAACAGTAGAATTGATATTTATTGACTTTTTATTTAAACTCTTGAAATTACGAACATGATAGCGAAAAACGCTTTAGCATCAAAAGTACTGCTCATGTTAGGAACGTATATTACAAAGCTTTTTTATTACATTTTTAGATACCGTTTTGAAACAACAAAAAATCAAATAGTATTAGTCAACCACACACTTACTTTTTAAATAACCGTTTTCAATTAGCAAATATTCAAACATACAATGTACCTGGAAAATGTTTTGGTGCTTGTAATTGTCAGAGGTAGTTCATTAATAACAAAAACATCAAGGCTTAGACATAGCTAGATTATAAGCAATAGCAATTTAAACCATTTAAAACAATTTTAGTTACAGGGGTGAAATTTGATAATATTGAAGCAAGTTGTAAGAGCTTACTTCAAAATCTAAACCAGGGATGTCCAACCTTTTAGCAGAATGGGCCGCATTGCCACTTTAAAAATTTCGATGGGCCGCAAAACCTCTTAAATTTAAGGGGTGACGTCATAAGTTGCGTCATATCGTGACGTCATAAAACAACCTAACTTATAAACACCCGCTCTTCGAGAGTGAACTTATGCGCAAATATGCGAAAGTTTGAGTTTTCACGTGTTTTGGCTGACATATTTCCTTAAAACGGTCCGGAAAAACACACATTCAGAAAAACACACATATTGCTTAGCAATGATGGGTGCACAAAGTGTCCGATGGATGTTGAAATGCGACATTAGACTCGATTATAGTCCCACAAAAAACACAAGATTAAGCCCAGGCGCGGATCTAGGATTTCAGTTTGGGGAGGGCCATGAATTTTTTTCAGATATGACGTCACAAAAGTATACCATTGCATGACGTCATAATTCAGGTAAAAATAACATCGGCTGGCCGAATAAACTAACTCCTGCAAAATAACGCGAAAAATAGACCTTTTGAAAGCACGAAAAAGTAATAAGGTTAGCCTCTACAGTGGGCCGGTTTCCTAGTTTGACCCGGTATGAAGAATATCGCTGAAAGACGCTACCATGTCTATTGTCTACACATCTTGCTTTTTCCCAAAAAGGCGAGAGCAACCGCACATGCCACCAAAAAAGCGCCGAGGCCACGTCGCAATAAAACCATAGCGCTGTCTGCTGCGGTCAGCTGTGGTTCTTTCATGACACTTCTCTCAATTTTTAAGTTACTGTAGTTGGTTTTTGCCAAATAAGGTTGCTGAAATGAGCAGAACTCTATGCAGAGTTAATCCTAACATTGGATAAGTTATTCAAATCCGTACACAAGGGTCGGCAACCTTTGTGTAGTAGTCGCGGGCCAAAAGCAAACTCAGAAAGGTCTCTGTTATTACAACTTTATAACAATTGTGGATCAGGTGGGCCTCGGGTTTTTTTGCACTTTAAAAACGTGTTTATAATTACTTTTAAGGAGGCAGTAAAGTCTTGGCGCAAATTCGCTAAAAAAAGCGTATACTTGGTTTAAAATTGGAGACCACACGTCATCATCCCCCTACTATTATTAAAAAAGTGTAATTACACTACTTTAAGAAAACGCGAGAAATTTGATAGTTAATCTATTGTATAGTGTTTGTTAACCATTTGGGGCAGACCTGGCGAGCGAAGCGAGCGCGATTTTTTTAGTATACCGGTATTTCTTTTAATTTCTTGTTTTTGTTACATTTAAAAAAAAATGGTTAAAAAATATTGGTCGATTATGTTTGTATACGTTTTCCGTTTTTCCGCGACGCACTTGGCAGCTTTCCACGGCGCAACAGTAAAGAAGCGCTGATCTAGTTCAAAAAGAGCATCAAAACGTAAACACACTGAATGCATAAAGATCATCAGCGCGAAGCGCGAAAATTTTTCGCATTTACACACATAAAATAGTCAAAACGTATTTAAAATGGACTCGTGTCTAATTTGTCAAAGAGGCGGCGGGCCGGATGAAGTATATTGGCAGGCTGGTTCTGATACAGATGTGCATTAACAACAAAAAAACTTTTAATTGTACTTGGATTTAAGTTAGTTATTATATAGTCGAGGTCAGCATACGGTCACTTAAGCCGTCTCTGCAAATCTGAAAAACGCCGCTTTGCGCAATGCGCGAAACGAATTTTACCATTTTTTTGAAATATTCATTATATGGCGCTATAAGCTCGTACACCACTACAAAGCTTAAAAATAGGCCATACTACCTAGGGAACCGCGAAAATAAGCTGCATATTAAGTAAAAAAAATGTACATATTTTTTAGTTTGGGGGGGGGGGGGGGGGGGCATGGCCATATCGCTTTTTTTGCTGTTGTTGAACTACCAACATTTCACGATTGCTGTCGGCTGTTGCCGGCCTGGATGTGTCGTTTTCATTTTGAATGTGAGTGTTGGATTCTGATAAGTCAGCAGAATGTTGGGTTTCGGCATGTTCTTCTTCGCTTATCGGTAAATCTTCTTCAATTTCAGTTGCATTATTTTCTTCTGGGGTATCGGACTCCATTGCCCCTAGCGAAAGACATCCGTTAGCTGGGTCGTTGGCTTGTAAAGATCTTTAAAGTAGATATATCTCCAGCACTTCGAAATTATGAAAATTAAATCCAGATAACTACAGTACTAATAAAAAGCAAAGTCTCTATTGAGGTTTCTATAGACCAGTGGTTCTCAACCTTTTATGCTTCGTGACCCCCTTTGATAGGCTCTCAACCCTCGTGGCACCCCTACTTATAAAAATACCTAGCATTGCATTTACTTGTTTTACTTCTCCACGTCAGTATTCCCAACCTTTTTCAGTTCGCGACCCACTTTTAAAGCAAGTTTTATTGTGCGACCCACAATGAGATATGACCAAATAAAAAAAGTTACATAAAACCTACATCTTTACTGCTGACGAACGTACTGAAATAGTTAATGCGACACAACACATCTAATTTTTACCTATCTGTGATTTGGTGCATAAATGTTACGTAGTTCCCGATCTAATAAAAAACTGTAACATTTAGAAATGCTTTCGCGACCCACATTAGTATTATGTGACTGCTTTGTTGCAGTCATAACGACGAAAGTACGCCTGACGTTTTCACGCCAATCAAAGGTTTAAACTTTTCCGCGATAAACTACCCATAATATTTCTAGCAATAGTTCTAGAAAGTTTAACTGGTGAGTAGGGATCAGCAAAGTAGAAAACACAGGTATTCTACAATAATAGGTTTTGAATCTAGAGTAACGAATCCAGAATTGCGAATCCTAATGAGTTTTGAAATTATTTGACAGACACTTAATGATGAGGCGAAAAGTTATTGGCCAGTAATTGGCCGTCCGAAAAATCTCTAACGCCACATATATGCCTGCGTTTGAAGCACCACGGTAATTGTTTCGCCATGGCGATAGGCGGCGTTAATTCAAACTTTTTCGATTAAACGAATAAATTATATCGGTTCTAATTATTTGACATAAACGACAGAAGTTTTGTAATACCATGACCTATAGCTTGAGAGTTATCAGGGGGGTCAAGGGCCACGGTTAAGAAACCCTGCTATAGACTTTGATAAAAAGTAACAATATCATCCTAAATTTCCTACCGCTGATCTTTATTAAAATCCTTCGTTCAAAGAATAATAAGGACAAATATTTATTGATAAATGCAATTGTTATCATGACGTAACTTCGCAAAGTTCCTACTGTTTAGTACGATTTGTGCATTTGGTACGATTTATTTAATTGTTTTCTTTACGATCAGCGACAGTGCTAAACGTAAGTGAGTGCATAGGTGGAACAAGCTTTCGTTTCTTCTACATAAAATTGCTATTTTAAGTTCTTAAGAGCTGTTAAATCAATGTGATGTAATCAACGTACCCCACTCTGTTTAATTATTTGTTATTGCAATACTACGCCCGTTTTCAACCTACTGGCTTTGTGAAGCCTGATTCAGCGCAATGAGCACAATATTAAAATCGAAATATTATAATTGCTTGGAATAGAACTTGACATATGCGGTTATGCTTATGCAAAGTGGAGTCGCGTTTGCAAAAACTGGTAGACACTATATGAAGGTGCAAACATCGCACTGAATGCAATTTACTGCTAAAACAAAATTGAAGTTTTTGTGCTAGTTTGTTAAATTCAAATTTATATGCTAACTAAAACTTCCTAAAGGCAATCATTTTGGTGCAATCTGTAGCCACCGTTCTCTGGAATTGTGTATAAATTACGCATATTCGATCGTGTTACTTTGTTCCAGCATTAATTGAAATATTTTTCGTATCTGACACAAAATGTAGTCGCAATGTAAATTATATGGGCCGAAAATTTATTTTCGGGACATATCTTGTTTTTGCCGTTATTTATATGGGCCGAAAATTTATTTTCGGGACATATCTTGTTTTTGCCGTTATTTATATGGGCCGAAAATTTATTTTCGGGACATATCTTGTCTTTTTTGGTTTCCTATGGTTTCCTATGGTTTCCTATGGTTTCCTATGGTTTCCTATGGTTTCCTATGGTTTCCTATGGTATGTTTCAGACCGATTTTTGTCCGAAGCTTTATAGAAAAAGTATACATCGTAGAACCTTCAAATTTTCAGACATGGCGTAGAGTGGTATGTAGGTGCTTTGTAGAACTTTATGAGGCTGCACCCCCAGGGGCCTTTGCTTGGGGGGCAGAAACCTGAAATATTGCGTTTTAGCTCTTTCTACCTAACGACTGCCATCTAGCAGCAGATAAACTTTCATACAGAATTCGTTCATATTCGCTTGCTTTGTCCAGCTTGTGAAGTGACGAAGCGACTCACCGCCTGCTGCGCTTTATTGTCCCGCGCGTGAGACTTTCATTGTGCGAAGTGGCACGTCCGAAACTGGGCTCGTGCGACTTGCATTTTAAAAATAGGCTTCTCTTTAGTAAAATGTCTTAATGCTCTTAAGAAACAACTTATTTTACCGCGGCAAATTTAAATGCGAAATCTGGTGGCAACTATAATCCAACATATCAACACCAGGCCTACACAACTTAAAATTGTGTGTTGATATGTTGGATTGGAGTAAAATACCATACAGGTGCAAATAGCAAATATTCTCCAAATACGATTTTTTCAAATATTCTCCAAATCGTATTTCATCGAATTGTCGCGGTAATATACAAAGAGGTAAGGCCGTGAATAAAGTTTCACCCACCGTACAATTAACGGAGGGAAGCATTGCGAGTAGAGATGTTCAAGGCAGAATATCGGTGACACATTTATAATGCTTGCTTTAAATGCGGCGTCAGCATTTTTTCGGGCGACCAATTACTTTGCGATAAGCTTCGCTTAATAATTAAGTATCAATAGGGTGTATTTACCGCCGCAAGTTTAAATGCGAAATCTTAAGGCAGTCTACGCCTCTCTGTTTGCACCTGTCGTGCATCTTGCTCCAACCAGCATACTACCAACATCAGGCCTAAACATCTATCAAAACTTTCGATTTAATAGTTTGCGTATTGAGAACATAATAGTGTTTTTCATATTGTTTAAAACTACAGATTTAAAGCCTGTTTTAACAGTGATTGCTCAGCCCAAGCCATGGTAAAAAATTACCGAGTAAAAGTTTGCAAAAGTATAGAAAACCATAGGCGTTAAACCATTTTTAGTCTTTAAGAGAATAATAATATTTGCTTTTCAAACACGTAAGCTGGTCAAAATTTAATAAAATGACGATACGCATTATCTACGTAAATTCTATTTATCAAATATATGTTTCGATCATTCCCCAAATTCTACGCCATATTTGAACCCCTTTCGCATCAAAGGCATATTTTAAGTGGGGAAGTTTTAGGCCCATATCTGTTTTTGCTTGCAGAAACAAGTTAAGGAAAATAAAAAGCAAAACATATAATACAAAGTACACAATACAAAATATTAAAAAAAATAAAATAAATGAAATAAAATAAAAAAAATAAAATAAAGTAAAAATTGAAAATAAACACTAAGCCCTGAAAATATACCCCCTGACAAAATATACAACAACCGCACCCCCGTCTAGTTCTGATTTTATTTTATTCAAATTGGGGTATCTGACACAAAATGGGGTCGCAATGTAAGTTCTGATTTTAATTTGTTCAAATTGGGGTCGCTTGTTATAAAGGTTGAAGACCACTGCTATATAGCTGGTCAATAGTGGGCTAACTCACAGCGGTTAACGGAGACGTATTATTTCACTAAGCTATTATAGCATTAGTATAGAATAGACCAGGTACGAAAAGACTTGCATTAACAAGAAAAATATAGGTTTAAATGAAAAAACTCTTTTCAACCCTTAGTGAAAAACAGTCGTAGGTCTGTTACAAGTGTGAACTTAAACTAAGTTACAACAAAATACTGCGTAAAGTTTCGGCCGATACATAGAAACCTGAATTTTTAATGTGTGTTTGATAAAGTTACACTTTTTGACCTAACGTTAAACAACTTGAATATTAAACAAGCATTTATAGAAAGTTTTGTAAATTTTCATGCACTTTTCTAAGCTTGATCTCAGTAGGCCTACAAATCTTGCTTCCTACGTGTCTACTCGGATTATTTGTTTTTTGCCCTTCTGTTTCCAGTTTGGCATTACAGTTATTTGGCGATCCATTACATCGTTCCTAACCATAAATAACAGGAAAGTTTAATTTTGGTTTAAATTGCAACTTAATGTCTGTAGCTACTTTATGCTTTCCTCAAATGTTTTGACATACCTAAACGTAGGTTATAAGTTTATTATTATATCAAGCGAGCACATACATGCAAAACAGCAACGCTTTATCACACATTAAATTACTGATTAACCTCTATATATTTTTACCAATACACATGTGTATAGGCTTATTTGGTTTCGTTTAAATTATTTGCAAACTATTTACAACACAGAAAGCATCAAGGTGCACTGTTACAAATTCTTTGTCGTTAGTTTTTCGTAATTAACATTTTAAATACTCCATCCTGAGACTTGCGTGTCCATGGTAAGAAGCCACGTAAAGCCGAAAGTATCTTGCGGTTAAGGCTGGAATAAACGCGTTCACCTTGTAGCTTTCACGATTGTTGTTTCCGACGAAAATCTAGAATAATGTTTTTGTTCGTATAGTTTACTTTAGACCATTGATATTATTTATGTACGATATTCAGGTATATGTTTCTAATTTTACTCTGGAGACGTTAAATACGTATTATCAATACTTTTGGCTACAACATAGTTATGAGAAGTACATAAACTCTTATTGTAAAACAATATACTGGAAACTGCATTTCAACAACAAAATTACAAATTAAAATGTATTGCGGCCGCCGGGACGTTTTTAGGTTTGTTTTTGGAGCGCAACTAAAAAAAGGTTGCCGACCTTATATCTAGATTAAGACTGTTTAACGTTTTTCAACGATATACCATGGTAGGTAATGCGACATCGGGCATAAGCCTCCCTCAAGGCTCACTAAAATATGACGGTCAAAGTTTAGTAACAAAAATACCTCTGAATACACCCAGCTGTACGTCACCGGTTTACCTTGTCTGTTTCTTGTGCATTTTGCACAAAGTTTAAGGAAGAAGGATCGTTGCCGTAGGATATTCGGAAAGAGGTGATCCACTGATCGTAGTGCCTTCTTCCTTGTGTTATTATTCCAGTAATTTTGGTTGGTGATCCCAAGTCCACCTGAATCCATTCGTTCACTTGACCTGTTTTGCGAAATATTCGACTTTATAATATTTTACGTGAAAATCATGTATTTCTCCAATTGGCTTGTTTGGTAAAACGAAGTTTTGCTTATGTACAGTGTGTATTTTATCAACAAAAAATTACAGACGCAATCAAGGATCGGCTTCGCTAAATAAAGAGATTAAAAAAACAATGCTAAATTACCGGACGTAATGCCGAGGATTTTTCTCATTGTTTTATAAAAACTACTTTAAGAATCGAATTTTATTACAAAATAAACCTAAAACAGGTTCTACTTTATACATATCAATCTTAGTCTGCTCATTTATAGTTGACGTTAAACAGTTTCGTGATGATACTACGTATAGTGCTCTGACGCCATGCTCGCACGATTAAAGGTTTACAATTCTTTGCTTTTATGCCGTACGAGCAAAACCATAAAATCAACACAAGGAATTCAAAATACAATGTGTTAGTATAAAAAACCCAAACTTGAAGGCTATACTTTACACTTAGAGCTCGTTCATAATTACTCCCCAAAAAGTGAAAGTTACCTTAACGAGTTGTTCACAAACTACATGATCTAACGTATAATACCGTTGCCTGCCGCCCACATTCCACGATCGCTCCGTGAATTGTTCCGGTTATCCAATCGGGCCACTTGAGGACCGTGGTTTGCATGACTTCTCCAGGATGATGATGCTGAAAAAGCCGAATCCGAAAGCCTGCCACTTTTAATGCCGGCAGAACATCTTTCTGCGAATACATTTAATCGATCCTATTGTAATGACCAATGGTATATGCAGAAAACTACCCGGCTTCATTTTAATTAAAATAGATGTATATGCAAACACATACGTATGATGCAGTTATACCTTAACACGTTCGGGATATTTACAATGCTGTGATATGCTTTCTCGAAAAATCCTCATGTGCGGTTATACAAAAAGGTCATTAAAATAATTGTATAATATTTATTTGGAAATAAGAATTCTCAGGCGGGTCACTGAAAATGTGTGTAATACAAAAACGTTAACCTCCTAGTGTAAAACGTAGATAACAAAAATTCAACTTTACCAAAATTATTCAGATTTGTTTCACAAAAACTGTCTTTATTAGGCTAATCTATGGAGGTTGAACAGCTTTACGTACAGTGGCCAGAAATATTGCAACATATGTCACGTCCTATACCTTGGTTTTGACTGTACTCGAAAAAGATCTTCGATGGCATCAATTCTTTGTACAAATCTAAATGCAAAAAACACGGAAATAAGAAAAATGTTAGTTCATTGTTATGGCACAAAATTGTTGAAATTGTTTTCCAGTTTATTATACTTTCCAGGTTATTAAGCCAAAATTTGCTAAATCTTGTAGAAGTACAGTTGTCTTCGGGTTTTAAAGTAATGCAAATGCAATTATCTTTCGAGCTAGACTTTTTGGATAGAGACCCATCGCAAAAAAGCGGGTAATAATCAGTTAATTAGCCATAAATCACACTAGTATCGGACGAGTATGGATGATAACACTCGTGTTTGGGTATTGTCGTAGTTTCGAATTAATAGAACATCCCTAGCAACTTGTAACTATACATTTACTGTCTACAGCGCTGATAAGCAACAGGCGGGGAAGGATTTAACACGGTGAAACCCGTTTATCAGCGTAATTACATGCTTTCTCGTTTACCAGGACCATTTTCAGGTGTCGTAGCATTCCCCTTTGTATGTTCTCGTTGTCGAACATAAACGCATACATCGAAATTGTCTTTGTCGTAAGCACAGTAGCAAATTGTGCAAGACAAATAAAGCGCCCAAATAAACAACAAAAAATTCAAAGTATGCGACATACTTCTTGTTTCATAAGTTTAAGAAACTGTTAAATAAAAAAAACAGAAAAAAGGTTAGATGTTTTCTGCGATTTTTTCATGCCAGGGTGAATAAACCCCCCAACGCAAGAATATTGCTTGAGAAACAGTATCTCGACTTCAATACAAGAGAGTTAGGTAACAAGGGGCGAATAATAGGGGGCCACGTGACCATGATCCCCCACGAAATAAACGAATTTGTGGTGTTCTTAAAGCCACTTCTTTCTGCTTTTACCTTTTGATGTACAAAAAATAAAAATCCCCAAACAAAAATCCTGGACCTGTGCTTAGCGGGTACTAGTCAAATGTTTGTAAGGTGCAATCTTGTTTATGTCAAGCAATAGATCACCGTCACCAATTTATTTTACAAGAGGTGGATAGCTATACGGCCTGACGGTATAAAAATTGCGTGTCGAACCTTATTGACTTGATTTTACTTATTAAACGAAGGGAATACAACATAACGTTAAACAAAATATACAGCTTAGGCTACTTGTCGTTTAGAAATTCGGTTCACATTTGAAACCGACAAACATTTTCGTTATTAAGCAATAATATCCGTATTTTAGCTTCGCTTAGGCTCCCCTGGTTAAATCTGGCACATGAGCCGTAGTTGGATGAGCCTTGCATTAAAAAGATTATTATACACTATATCACGAAGCAAACACAGTAAATACAGCTTCTTATTAGATTGATTGCCATCGTCTGTACTTCTCTTTCTCACAAAAACGCCTCTATTTGAAAGCTTACCGTTGTTTGCGCTTTACGGTTAAAAAAACAGACCTGCGATGTGCTGTTGAAAACTAAGTTTAAAAATGCCCTTCAAAATAAATATAAAAAATAGAAACCGTGGCTCAAAGCAAAAATAAAAAACGTGTAGACCTATATGTTGCTGTTGCAGCCTACTTTTTGGTTGTGTAGGGCTAGCCTACAGTGGAAAGCTACACACTTAGCCTATTAAAAACTCTATAACTCGTTATTGACGTTCATTATATGGGCCGAAAATTTATTTTCGGGACATATCTTGTTTTTGCCGAATTCTTGATTTTTTTGGTTTGTTTTAGACCGTTTTTTGTCCAGAATTTTACAGTAAAACTATAATTCGGAGAGATTCAAGTCCAGACACGATGGAAGCTTATATGTCTCTTATATGCAATTTTGAAAACTGTCCAATATATTTTAACTGCCTTCAAAATCTGCGCACATTTTTAGGTTAGAGTCATAGTTAGGGTTAGACTTAGAGTACAGAGTTTATCTAACTCTAACTCTAACTCTAACTCCAAAAACTCTTACTCTAACTCTAACTTGAAAATGTGCGCACATTTTTAAGGCATTTTAATATGTGTGTACATAGTGAAAAAAAGGCAGTTTAAAATGTGGCACATCTTTTGCACATTTTGGAGTGCACATTTTTGCGCACATTGTGCAAAATAACGCCACCGTCCCCTGTTTCAGGGGTGGCGAACCTTATTATAGAATGGGTCACAAATTAGACTACATTTCCAAAAAAAGAAACACAAGTGGGTACATTAAATTATACCCGGATTTGAACGAATTTCGAGAACAAAGAAAGTTAAAAGGATACAACAAATTCAATCATGGTGTCAATCGAATTTTCTAGAAAGCTTTACGTTATAAGGATATGTTTTCACCATTGATTAAATAATACTAAATAATACTTTTTTTACAAATATTTGGTAAAACATTTAATCTTTAAAAAGATATTTGATTTTTTAATAAAAGAAGTTTGGCCTGCGTCGTTATTTGTATTGTTATGCGGTTAGAAATACAAACCACTGCCACAAAAAAACAACAAAAAAACTCTTTAGAATTATCACATTAAAAGCTTAGTATAGGCCTATATTTAACTATATCGAGTATTTTAAATTAGATATTACCTATTATAAACACCTAATGTTTTTTCAGGATGACAGTATAGTTTGTAGAGGAACGAGTAGAAATAGTGGTAGGCCTACATAAATAAATGTGCACATATGCGTGCGTGCGTGCGTGCGTATATGTGTGATTGTATGTGACTGTACGTGTTAATGTGCGTGTTGTGTGTAGGTGTGCACGCGTGCCTACGTGCGTATATGTGTGCTTGTATGTGACTGTACGTGTTAATGTGCGTGTTGTGTGTATGTGTGCGTGTGTGTGTCTTTGTGCATGTGCACGCACTCTTAATAACGAGTGCTTAATTTTTATAATATCAAACCCTGTCATAAATTTAAGATATTGTGCGACATTATAAATTTTATTACAAACGCAACCAACTTTTCGAGCGATCTATCTCGCTTTGCATTTCATCAAGTCTCTTCTGGTCGCAAACGCATTCTCCTGGAGGTCCAACTTCGCCCTTGAAGCCCCTGGGACACCTTGGCCCCCTTCTACCTGCAAGAATTTACTTCTTTATCACCAAAACGACGACTGGAATAAATATAATGCTTTTAAAGGGAAAATGAAAGACCAATAGTCAAGTAAAATTGAAACACATGATAAGAGGCTTTTCGAAAGAAATTAAAAGTATTCTTCAGGCAGTTGTATTTGTATTGAATTTATCACTAACATGGTAACACCCAACGCATACACATACACTTCACTTACCAGGACGATTTTCTTGCGAGATATCATTAGTTTTATCGCCTTGGTCGCCAGCGGAGCAAAGACATACGGTAGATGAGAGAAATACAGTCAAAATTACCGACAACGCGATCACAGCATTAGACATGATGACCTTTTTTATATTCATTAAATGGTGTTTTAACTGTATAACAATCTGTAAAATGGGCACGATTAATTAGACCGACAACTAATTGACAACATTAAAATATCTCTGAACAAACTAACAACAGCATAGCGTTATAGTGGTTAGAAACAGCAGGGCAAGGTTTATATTACATACATTTATTGACGCTTAAACAAGCTAATATTTTGAAGTGCACTCACATCTATATTTTAAATTTACTTGACTCTAACTTTACAAGCAAAAAGGCTTGATATGACTTTGATTATTATTAAACCAATGACAAGTTCCTAACATTTCATTTATAAGCTGGCTTGCTGTAAATTAGTTTCAGAAGTTAATGCTACCATTGCTAGAAATCATATTTACCAATAATAAATACTTAGGATTTAGTGGTAAATAATGACGTTTCTATTTGTTTCAAACGACTAGACTTGGTTCAGTTTGTTTACAAATCACTCTATTGCGACTTAAATCATTTTTAACTATCGCTACTATGCACGTAGCTAAACATTGGACTGTTTATTACAAATTAGTATGTTTCAAAACATTGTTTAAAGTTAAAAACAAGGGTCTCTGTTCTTATGAAACTGCACGAACTGCAATATTTAGCATAGTAAAAGTCTGTGCGAAATGTTGCATTGAGGCACACACTGAAGACTTATATACCGACCCAACTTGTCCCTTCACAAAGGCACTTTTCTTATAAAACTGCACGAACTGCAATATTTAGCAAAATAAATGCCAGTGTGATTTTCTTCACAAAGGCAAATTCAAAGCTTCAGACTGTTAATCGACCATAACTCGAAAAGAGGAACGACAAAATCTCCCCTCCACAGATATAATGGCGGTGATGTGCAAACAGTGCTCTTTCTTCATTTCAAGTTGGTTGACAAGGTAGTTAATCTAAATTTCTCTTGGATAAAAGCTCCGCGAAGAGGAAGGTCGCGGGATACTTTGTACATTGCGATTATAGATATAATCTGATAATCCATGTGGCTTCTTAAAATGTGTCTGCAATGTCCTGCTGTGTCTTAAACTATTTGTTCAAGCATTTCTAGGTGCACCACAATATACGCCTAAATGGTCGTTCTAAGATAGCTGTCAATATTTTGCGACAGTACTAATATATTAGTTTCCAGTTGTGGCGATACACACTGAAAAGTTACCGAAACACAACGTAAACGATTTTCGGGAGATTTTGAAAGAAAATTTTCAGAGAATCTTCTTTTAACTGTCATGTGAGAACTATTGATTTATTTTCAAACAAATATCATTTTTAAATAAACATACATACATTTATTTGGTTTTGTAGTGCGAGTTGACAGCATTACACGATATTCTCAAAGCACGACACAGCTATATACAAGAAGTATATAAACAAATTTGATTCGGTCAAAGTCTTACAAAACTCGTGTTTTTCGAGTGGTACACATTTTTTCGAGTGGTTCTTAGGTATGTTACAAGTCTTGCCTGCATATGCTTCGGCACATATGTACCTCAACTTATCAGAGCTGTCGAGGCAGGTACCTCAGTTCTTATACGGAATCAAGGCACGTTGATGTTTGTTATAAAATTAGCATAGCTTTATATCGCGTATAGTGCTATGGGCCAAGACCCCAGTGTTGTAAACAAGTTATTTACAAAATTACTTTGACATCCTAGTCAAGTCACAAACAACACGCCATTTGATAAAAATAACAAGTCGTCCACGTCCAATTCATTGCCAAATCGAGTCAAATCCTATAGTCACAAAAATGGCATTCAAAATAAATGTTGAACTTATTAAATTGCTGAACGCGTACTGCCTATACCATATTGCTTCACTGGAGGTCGGTACCCTTTCAACAAGATTCCATGAAACGTTTAAAAGAAATCTTGACTAGCGATGTCCGTTACCAGGAGCTTTTCAGTTTATATACTTTCCGGAACTGCGTTTATCATATTGCTTCACTGGAGGTCGGTACCCTTTCAACAAGATTCCACGAAACGTTTAAAAGAAGTCTTGACTAGGGATGCCGATACGAGGAACTTTGCAGTTTACTTACTTCCCGCAACTGCGTTAATCATATTGCTTCGCTGAAGGTCGGTACCCTTTTAACAAGATTCCATGAAACGTTTAAAACAAGTCTTGACTAGGGATACCCAATACCAGGAACTTTCCAGTTTACTTACTTCCTGGAACTGCGTTTATCATATTGCTTCGCGGGAGGTCGTGTCCTTTCAACAAGGATCCATGAAATGTTTAAAATAAGTCTTGACTAGGGATACCCAATACCAGGAACTTTCCAGTTTAATTACTTCCTGGAACTGCGTTTATCATATTGCTTCGCTGAAGGTCGGTACCCTTTTAACAAGATTCCATGAAACGTTTAAAAGAAGTCTTGACTAGGGATACCCAATACCAGGAACTTTCCAGTTTAATTACTTCCTGGAACTGCGTTTATCATATTGCTTCGCGGGAGGTCGTGTCCTTTCAACAAGGATCCATGAAATGTTTAAAAGAAGTCTTGACTAGGGATGTCCGATACCGGGAAGTTTACAGTTTACTTGCTTCCGGCAAATGCCTCTAACAGTATTTGTTTAAATAGCGTAACGTATTGTGCTGAGCGGCGATACCGTTCATGCTGGAGAAAAACAAACAGCTGACTAATGGATCAAATTTAGCAGTTAAACAATCTTATCAGAGCTGTCTAGGCAGCCAACTCTGTTTATGTACCGAATATCAAGGCAAGATGATGGGACTGTTTATTACAAAATTAGTATGGCTTTATATTGCGTTTAGTGCTATGGGTCAAGTCCCCAGTGTTGTAAGCAAGTCATTTACAAAATTACTTTGTTTAGTCCTGGTTTTAAACAAATAACAAGTCGTCCCAGTCCAAAACATTGCCAAATCGAGTCAAATCCAAGTCACAACAAAGGTATTATAAAATTGATATACGTGTTACATGCTGAGTGATATATTGCGCATAGCAAACACAAAACGCCAAAACAAGTAGCAAGTTTACACTTATTGTACTTTTATTGTACATTTATTTGTTACAATTGGCTCAAATTTTACAGAAATACATATTATTTCGTACGAGCCCTTAAAAAGCTATGTAGTTAAGTCTACTTGGTTTTATATGTGTGATAGTTCTAGAAATTTATTTGCAAACTACAAGTGTTTCATTAGTGTTTTTTTGTGCCCAAAAAAACATACAAGCAAAAGAAAAGGCTCATTAAACAAGGTAAGTGACAAGCGTATATCAGGTTCCTAAGTATGGCTATACAAATCCTATAGCTTTATTTTTAATTCTGATCTGATTTAAGGCGTAATAATATCATAATGTTACTTTCAAAAACAAAAACTACATCACAAAGATGTTATTATTTTGCACAAAGCCAAAAAACACATTAAAAAACACAAAAATTTAATTTTCGGGGTTTTGATGAGACTCTATAGACGCTTTGGTGTAAACTATTTTACTAAAATGGGCTAAGGAAGGGGTGAGCAACATTTTTGTAGTCTAGGACCAAAACCAAATCAGAGGGGTCTCTTCGGGCCGTTTTAACTATGCATCTTATTATAACAGCCGCAACAACTGTTAATTACGCATATAACTAAGATATTTTGCAATTTACACTTGATGGAGGAGCAAGATCTGCGCAAATCGTGAAAAACTGCTTTTTATGTAAGTATATTGAAATAGTAAAACAAATGAAAAAAAAATTGAGGAATAGCCTCGTGGCCGCAGTTTAGGTCGAGGGCCACATTATTTGCGTTGGCGGGAAGAACGTTGCCCAACCCTGGGTTAAGACATACTGAAAACATAATTGAGATTGGTGATTTTTTTTGAATAGACCAAAATACAATTTTTAGGTAAATTTGCTTATCCGACCCAAATTCCACCAACAAACGAATAGGAGTATATTGCTTCGGACGAGCAGCTCAGACTTGTAACTCCGTGGCTCTGTGTTCCTCGAAAGGTATGAGGGCCGCCGGTTAATATTCCAACGGCTCCACCTGTATCATCTGAGTATGTGGAAAAAGTAAGTATAGTCCGCCTAGAGAATAATTTTGCTGTGGTTTAGTATTTCTCAAGAGGCAGAACTTGACCGACAAAATTTGATAAGCACAAGTTTTTTCGGACATATAACTTGATTGGACTTGATTTGAAAAATAACTTGATTTTGAAGTCTTTTAGACAAATGACTTCGGTTACAACACCGCTTTTTTCCAATTAATACCAAATCCCGATGCCCACCTGGTAACTTGCCGCTGTGGATTGCAGCAAATCATATCTCGCTATCCTCAGTGTAATGTCCCGTCCCGCAAACCCTTCCTGGTGGCTTGCAGTGCTTGGGACACAGAACGCTCCTCATTTGACTTTTGTCGCCTTAAAGCTGCGAAAAGGTCGTCTCGCAGCCAACTACAAAACAGCAACATGATTTTCTTTATTTTACGGGCGTTGCTTAACTTCCTCATTGAAGCATAATGGTTGGAAGTTTTAGTTGGACGTAGTAAGATTGTCAAAGCTCATGAATATAAGATAGGTAACATTTATTTTTAGTTTTGTCGAATCAACAACACTCTCCTCGTCCTAAACGCACCTTCCGGAATACAAAATATATTAAACACGTTTTCCAAATTATAAAAGTTTTCCTGAAATCACCCGATAAGAGTTGGTGCTTAATGAATTAATGCTTAAAGCCTGTTCGACTACAAACTCGACTAAAATGACCCCGAAAAACGAATCCATATTTCTATACATAAGCGTGCCCGTTTGTCTATTGTGATTGTATCCCAATTTATTATACCGGTACTCAAAATATAGCACAACATGGTATTAACTTACTTCGCTTCCCGAAACATTGCAGAAAAAGTCCAATTAGTACCAGATATCGAAGCATCTTACTGCAATACCAGCGTAACAAAATTGAAATACAACCTAAGATCGTTTGCTAACCCTTAGCAGTTAATAAAAGCAAAATAGCAAACAACCAATTATTCCAGGTCACACTAGTAATAAACCCGACGTTTAACACAATTTTTTTAAAACAAACTGTGCTGATTTGATATTTTTTAAATATGTCCTATTTTTATCAGGCTTAATCATAGCGTTATTTTCGCTCGTAAATTTGACACAACGCCTTCTGCAGCAATTAATTGTGCAAATACCACCGTGCAATTTTCTTTGATTGAACTGTACCTCTATTTTTTCTCGCGGAAATAATGCTGTAAGATGTTCTACCGAAATTCCAGGAACTCGTACAGCTACTTTTGTATCACGGAAATGCCGAGCAGTGTAAACACCACCAGGGTTCTACTTTAAATGTCTGCCGACCCTGAACTTAGATTCAAGGGTACCCACCGTAACAGCAGATAATCTGTCCATTCACTTAACGCTAAATACCGTTTTTGGGTGTCCATTTTAACACAAATAAATGGGGCAGAGGAAATGTAGACAACGAGATTTATGTTTTAACCCAGTGTTTATAATAAAGCTCTTCTCTCGGCGAACAAATACATTACCATAAATAAGCTTCAATTTAATTAATGAGAGCTTGTTATGATTGCTTCAACAAACAATCTTACGCTGCAAATTACTGCAGTCGGCGCCCCAATCAAATTCAACGGCCACTCAAATGCGAATCGCGACCAAAGTTTAAAACACTGCCCTACGATTATAGGCCTAGTTGAGGGATGGCTACACCGTGCCTCACAAGCCACATGCGAGTTTATTGCGTCTCTTACGTTTAGTTTGCTTTTAAGTTTTTTATCTCAACTCTCGTGTGCTTAATTTTTTGGCAATTTTAACCAAATGCAAAAAACTTTTCGCGCTTTGCACAAATCTTGTTCAACTGTCAATATGTATTTTGAGTGAGTCTTGTCACCACAAACAAGCTTGCGTAGCCTATCATGGCAATTTGCTAGCATCTAAGGGGCGTAGGCTTTTGTCGTCCTACCCTTTAATGCAGTGTTATCAGGAAGAGTTCTACACCGGAAGCAAACTGTACAAATACGCGCGAAGCGTTCACTTTTAATGGCTAGGTGTTTCCCTTTAAAGATAAGTGAATTTTTTCCTTTTTATTCGATATTTAGGTTTACATCTAACCCCGACTTAAGTAACAATGGCTGTAAAGACTAAAATATTTCCTTACAACAGTCTCGTTTGCCCCAGGTTGCGTTTAAGAGCTCCGACATACAATAATTTAATATCGAATTGTTTTGCACCGATCAATTATTATTACAAAGTATCAACCAACATCCATTAATTTAAAAACAGTAAAACGTTTTTAAAGGAAAATAGTCTTTAACAGCTTCCGTCTGACGTACAAACCACTCCTAGAGGTGCGTCAAACTTCCAGCAAATTTTTATAATAACAGAGCAATATTGTGTATAATTGTATTGATGCAGTAGCTTTGAATAACCAAAATGTGCGATTATTGCAAAATATTATTTTTTTTATGAACTTTCTCCATATTTTAATACCACTGCATAAAGATATGCAGAACCGTGTTAGAGTTTCTAATAACGTGTATGTTCCGTGATCCCTTGTAATTGTGATTATCCAACAGCGTTACATTTACAACATTTAAACTTTTCAAGATTTCTGATTAGCTTAGATGCAATTCTATAAACCTGTGCACAACATTGTTTCAGATCTGCGATTAATAATAGCAAAAACGTAAACAAAAATAAGAAAAACATGTGTTTTGCTTTCCCTTAAATCAGATTTTTTTAAACTGCGGTCTTAAATTCGTCGATTAAGCAAAGCCTTCAAATTTAAGCGATAGATGTCACAAGGACTATATTGAAGCGATATGGCACGATATAAGTGAATTTCAAGTAGCTAAACCCTAAGATTTTCAAAACCTAAAGGGTTCCGTTAGCTATCATCTAAAAAAAAGTAGGGCTGCTGATTTGATTTAAAACATCCCAAATGTTTAAAAAAAAATCGACTCAGACCGAAAAAAAAAATCGACTCAGACCGAAAAAAATAAGTCCAACTCCAGCCAAATTAGGCAACCACATCGAGTTTCAAATCCGGCTCCGACTCAGCAGTCCTATTCAACCTATCCACGTTACTAAAATATTACATAAAGCTTTCCGTCCCTTACCAGCCTATACTTCACACTCTGCGACTCTTTTTAGTTGATTTTGGTAGCAATAAACAGGAAATTTCATGTTCTTATATTGTTGAATAATGTGCAACACAACGGTGTGCGTTTTGCAACGGTATTTATATTCGGATATCGAAAATCAGAAAATGCAGTTTGGGTAGATACATGGATTATGTAAAAAGATATGGTTCCATGAATTTGTTAACGCGGTTGATTCGTTATGTTGCAACTTTTAAGAAATCATTACTATTGTGTGTTTTGTTATTTTGTTAATTTTCCAGCTGTAAGGCATTTTAGTTTGCCGTTACATAACGCAGTTGTACATACATGTATTTATGTTTCAGTTGCCTTCATAAAATCATCTTCTTTTTTTCTTGTGTTTTTTTATTCTGTTGTACCAGTGATTCTCAACCAATAGGTCGCGACCCAAAGTTGTGCCGCAGTTTAATTTGGTTAAGTCGCCGATTGCGGCAGTTTGCATGGTTGGATTTCTTAAGAGTGGTTTTAGGTTTGTTTAGATTTCTCTGAAATTTAAAAAAAATGTGCAACAGCTACAAAGACATATTAATTAAGTTTGAACATATTATGCTAATATTTTATGTTTATTTCGCTCACAAGAAAATTAGCGAAGAGATGGTTCGCCAAAGCTACGCTGTTCTACTTACACTTATTATTATGATCCCCACCTAAAAAGCTTAAGAAACACTATGTTACGTGAATTGGCTAGATTTGAAATGTTTAAAGCTGTTTTATTTTTATTTTATCACGTTAGTGAAAATATTTACTTGTTCACGTGAAGCAATTGTATAAATGAGCAGTATTGTATACCTGTTTTTTTAATTTACGAAAAAATAATTGAGGTTTTAAGTCTACTATTCTAGTTAACGTAATCGTTTCTGTTATGTTTATTTTTTTCCCTGGAATGTATTATTTTTGCTATTTTGTCAACCGACAATGTAATCAATTTTTTTATGTAGTTAATATCGTAGAAATGTCATTTTAAACCTGGTTTTGTTCTCGCATTTTGCAGTGAATTTGTAACTTTACAATTAAAAGCACTGTCTTTATGTTTGTTTAACATAAAAGTTATTTTTATGGGCTAGAATAAAAATGTCAGTCGCCGAATTCTTACGGTAAGAGTTTATCGCAGAATTACATGTATCTTTTGTGTTATGCAGAATCAAAATTTTCAAAAGGCCTATGAAAGCTTTATAGTTGCCTTTAAGAAGTGGATAATTTTATTATATGTAACTAAATATGCTAACCCAGCGCTTCTCAACCGGTGCGCCATGGAAGGCTGCCATGTGCGCCGCAAACAAAAGGAAAATATATTTACCATATATATATTTTTGTTGTTTCAGTAGTTTGAAAGTGACGAAATAGAAAAGACGTGCGGTACCGCACTTCGATTTATTTCATCGCGTCAATTTAGATATTTTAAGCGGAGTGCACCAGTACGAACTGCTAACAGCAAGGTAACTGTCTTAATTTCTTTCTGTTATATGCGGCGAACTCACTACTCCCAAAGAACTAACATTTCTGCTGGGACACCGAACTGCCAGTTTAATAAAATGCCCCCTCATGGGCGGACCAGATCAATGCCTTCAATATGAAAGACCTAGACGTTAGTCATACAGGTGAAGTGGACATCCATTTTTCACCTCCCCAAATAAGGCCCCAGATTTATCAAATTTTTGAAGAAATAGGTTTTAATTACAAAACCGAACTAGAATGTTTCGTCCGAAAGCCAAACGGCCGCACTGTGTTGTGTTGCAACACAGACGAGCAGGCGCACCGGCTTGCATCCAAACTAAATGCTCTGAAAGTGGTTAAATTCGCTGACACGTTCGACGAAAATATTGTTAAAATAAGGGTGTGTTACTTACCACCCAGGATGAAAACCACTTTTTTTGATAAAAAGATTGCACCCTGTACTGGAAACTGGGAGCAGCTGGACTCGCGGAGCATACGCTGCGGCAAGCTGGTCCTGGACATTAACCGTCAACATTTAGAACAGAACCCTCTACCCAAAGAGTTAACGATGGGCCCCCATAAAATCTAATGATGGGCATAATAGCACCCACAATTCCCTATCCCGTATTCACTGCTTTTACGCAACCCCAAATATCACCCCTATTAATCACACCTTCACCCCAACTCCCTACTCAGACCACGACTTAGTCACCCTCACCCTTGATATCCCCATCTCTCCCCCCAGAGACTACGGCCTCTGGAAGAACGACATCCGCACCCTTACCCACCCCGATTTCCAAATCCCACTTTTTATTAAATTAAACCGGCTTAAATCAATACAGTAGGACTATGATCCCCTTTTTGGGTTCTAGTCAAAACTCAAATTGCTCACCTCCATAAAGAAATTGCTAAAAAGCTTAACATAGAAAACTAGCCAGCAATGCCATACCAGTAAAATCCCACACCACCCCCAATATACTCTCACTTGACCCCAACTGCCCCTTATGCCACTCCCGATATGAATCGGATGCCCACCTCTTCCACCATTGTACCCAAATCCACCCTCCTTACCCCTGTTAAAAATCTTTACTATAATTCCCAGCCCACGACGTTTTTTGATACCACTCCCATATTTATTTTGTCACCCCAAACCACTCCCCACTCCCCAACAATGATCTCATCACCCTCTTAAATACAATACTTCACCATTCCATTTGGAAAACTCGGATCAGAAAAATTATCACCCCAGACCCGCAACCCACCCCACCCCAAAGCCTAATACTATCTTTTAATAACTCTATTCGATCCCGGTGCCAAATTGAACAGGCCAGACCCATCTCTCCCCACATTGACCTGTTCGTTAAACTGACCTCCCTCCTTTAATACCAACTGACCTCTTCTGACCCGTGAAACCCAAACCTTAGGTCCTCTCTCCTTCCCCCCTAAATTTTAGATCTCTTGTTTGTTATTGTTTACTTTTGCCTTTTTCTTTTAATTTCCCTCTTTTAAACGATCATTTTGTTTGTTTTTGTTTGATAGGGAAATGTAACCCTGACCCCTTTTGTCTATCAGGACGCCATTTTGTTTTTTCATCCGCCATTTTGGTTTTTCATCCGCCACTTTGTTTTTTTAATTGTTGTATTTCTTGTATATTTAGCCCGTTTTAGGGCAACCAGAGCGACCCATAACCAGGACTAAGCAGCTTACCATGGCCTAATAAATATAAAAAAGCATATCCTATAATAGGGGAGCAAAGCAAACAACCCGTTTTTAAAACAACCAGACCTGCTCCTCCTCGTACGGGGGAGTGAAGGGCAGGTATTAGATTTTTTTCCAACATTAACACCCACTACCTGATCGTTTTTCTTTTTTCCCGTTTTTCCCCGCCCGCTTTATTGCGTTATTACGCCGCCATACATGTTTTTATCAATAAACCGCAATGGGCAATGATGAGCCCAAACCAAAGGGAGGGTTTGCACATTGCTAACCCCACCACCCCTGGGGTACCTGAGCTCTCATAATAATAATAAAAAACTTTGTACTCGCTGTGCTTGCAAGGTGCGCCGTCACGTTTCTATATGTCTTTAGGTGGGCCCCAAGTAAAGAAGGTTAAGAAACACTGTGCTATAACCATTTGTCTGTTTCATCTTCATCATTTCTATGTTCATTTGATAGACGTTTTCCAAATGTCATGTCCGACCCTACTTTTTTATTTTAAACGGGAACACACAATAAAAACTAAACAGCAAGATTTAAACCAGAAAAGTCTATAGTACCATAGTATGAAGACCAGCGACATCATATAGTCAAATACGCAGTAATATCCACGCCAGAATAAAAAAGTTCATCGTCTGAGAAGACATAAAGTCCTAAATTAGCTGGAATATGGCCCAAATGACGTGTGAAACTGTAGGTAGAGGGTGTGGGACGATCGGGGCCATGGGTCTGGCATCGGCCGTTTTGTTGTCGACGTTTGAGTCCACGAGGAGTTTTTGGTGGGTAATGGGTGTGGTTAGAAAATGGGTTAGGGTTCACATTACTATGGGGTGTTAGTGATGTACTTAGGGTTGTTTTGGGGTTAGATAAAATGTTGTATATGCCTGATTGTGGTCATTTTGGTTTTGTTCCGTCGAGTTTAGGACTTACTCCGATTTAGATAGTATTGCGAATATTCGATATTAGTCCTATTTTCGTCTTCTTCCGAACGGTGTTTTATTACGACGTTGTTGTTGTTGTTCTTTTTATAATCTTATAGCTGGAGTCGGCTTAAACATATATTTTCTTATAGTAAGCTCTTTTTCTTATAGTATTTCTCTGCATTTTAAAGTTTTGGTTTGGTGTCCTTTTAATTTGTCGTACGCTTCTGCTAGCCTTTTTTAAATTTCTCGTCTAGTTAATGGTATTAAAAAAATTGGTAATTTAAATAATTGTTCTGTCAAAGGTTTTTATTCCAAGATCTTTCTATCCTTTTAATACGATAATAGCACTCTCAAACGGATGGCCTCCTTTATTTATTGTTCGTCACCCCTGAACGTATTGATGAGTTTAATTGTGATTAATTGATAATCGTCCAAACCCAAACAGGTGGGCCAACATAATTTTCTACATGTCCGCGGAATATTATTTATTTGAAAACATTTAGGCTATTCTATTCGGGTACCATGTGGAGTTTTTGTACAGTGTTCGCGTACAAACCTCATAATTATGCAAAACATACCGGATTAACGAATTATACAAATGCGAAGCACAACATGTATACAGGATTTACGGATTATACAAATGCGAAGCAGTTATAATTAATTCATTTGATTACTCTATAGCTTTTCTTAGCAACTCAAGAGTTCCATCCTCAGACTGGCGAAGTCGTGGTAGGCTACAACGTACAAGCGAAAGTATCTCGCCGTTATTTTGGGCACGAATAAGTTGACCTTGTAGCTCACTCCATCTTCGTTACCCTTGAAAATCTAAATTATATAGGTCGTAATTTATTAGTTGGTGTGAATGGCAGTCTGTATTAGATATATAAACCGACAGCTTTTAATCTTTGGTGTATAATAAAATGATGAAGGCTAAATTTCGTCTATTTGAGCAAGTTTGGTTGCGTCAGTGTTGTGGCCTTTGGTACATTATCCTAAAGCTACGTGTTTAGACTTTATTTCAGTTTAACATTTTTTATAACAACAGTTTCTCAGGTCTACTTGTTTTTATTATGACTCCATCTCTAAAATTGCATACCAACCCTGGTAAACGCTAACCAAATAATTTGTTTAGAGGCTCGCGGTTAAAATAGTTCAAGACCCTATGATTTAGATCTAACGGTAAGAGGTAAATGTATCATTTACTTGCTGCATATATACATATATATAATTTCTCATTTTTAAAAGATCTGTGTGTACTTTATCTGTTCCTTGTTCGTTCTTCACAAAGCGTAGACTGTTGATGCTGTCGCCGTACGATATCCTGAACAAAGTTATCCACTGGGGATACTTCTGGCGACCTTGTGTTACTATTGCAGTGATTGTGGTTGGTGTTCCCAAGTCGACCTGGATCCATTCACCAACTTGGCCTGCGTTAATGCAATTGCAAAACTCGTATTTAAACTAAGGCTAAAAAAAGAAACCAAACACCACCCTTTCGTGATTTTGACTGAAGTGGTTTGAATTTAAATCGGACGTAACTGGCACTATCTGGATTCCATGTTCAGTAAAGTATTGTTTATAACTTTATGAGAAATAGTAGGCCTATGTATTTTGCACCCTTTGCCGCCACCCGTGTTACTTGTTTAGACACAATTAGTTGACGTATGGTCAAATTTATAGCTCCGAGAAACCAATCTATGAACTGAAAAAGCCTTTTCAATTCTTTTAAATTGTTGAAATTTATAAAGCGTCCACTGTCAGTTCTCCAGGTAGGCTAATAGTCTATCGTTAGGTCAAGCGAGCTAGAAATGTCTGATATTATCGGATCGGGCCGATAGGAGATATTAGGTTGGCGTAGTGGTACTTGTTAGATCAGGGCAACTCAACTTGGAGGTCAATATCGTGACCGGTAGAATGGACCCACAGTATTTGTTTAAAAAATGTACATTTGGTGCTGAGCGGCGATAAGGTTCACGCTGAAGAAAAACAAACAGCTGACTAATAGATCAAATAGCAGTTAAGGACAGTTTCACTGTTCGCGTTTCTTATGTTGCTGTGCAAATATACCTGTACCCCTTAATTCGTGTTTACTGGGATTCACAGAGTAATCTAAATAGGTACAGTGGTCCAGGGTCTAAGACGAGTTAAAATCCCTGTGAAAGATACAAGAGTGATATAGGGTCGATTTAACACCAAATTATTGACATTCAGTTATGCGTGAAAACTAAACTTTTATCTGAAAAAAATAATTTTTTTGCGTTGGACTTTGAACACTCAATAGTGGTGTGTTATATAATCAAGTTAGGAGTATGAATAAGTCGATACGGTATCTTTTTCTATTACCTTTGCCAGCGACCCATGCGCCTTGGTTAGTCGCGGTAGTGTGTGGGTTGTCGAGTCGAGCAAAATGCGCCCCATGTGAAAGACTGTTGTCGTGCGAAGACGATGATGTGAGAGCAGAATTAGGCACTCGGCCGCTCTTTATCCCAACGTAACAAGTGTCTACGATGAACAGCATTAACGATGTTACTAAATGTTAAGCCTGTTTTTATTTGAGTGGTCTGCAGAGCTGACTACAAACATAGCAACTGGACGGACAAAAGTTTAGACCACAGGGGTGGCGAACCTTATTATAGAATGGGTTACAAATTAGACTACATCTCCAAAAAAGAAATACAAGTGGGTACATTAAATTACATGTAACCTGTAATGAACTTGGCGACGTATCTTCTATACAAATAACATTCTGCATGTCAGGTACATCATAAGTTTATTAGGATTATTCCGTGTGATTGACTGAATCAAATTATTTTGCAAACATCAGGATTTAAACGAATTTTGACAACAAACAAAGTTAAAAGGCTACAACAAATTCAATCACGGTGTCAATCAAATTTTCTAAAAAGCTTTGCGCTATAAAGATATGTTTCACCATGAATTAAATAATACTTTTTTACAAATAATTGGTAAAACATTTATTTTTTTTAATTTATTTGATTTTTAATAAAACAAGTTTGGCCTCTGATAACCTGTAATTAGTAAAAAATGTGCTTGCTGCTTAAGTTGCTAAGAGTCGTTATTTGTTTTGTTGTGGGGTCGCAAAAACAAACCACTGCCACAGAAAAAAACTTATTTTAGAAATTATCACATTGAAAGCTAACTATAGGCCTATATTTAACTAGATTGGTTTTATGGCCTGAAATATTGTGCAAACCATTCTGCCCGCAGTGCTAAGTACCCTTTCCTGGTATTAACCAAACTTCAGAATTTTTCAGTTTATCTCTGATTCCAAAGACACATAAACAAACAGCGTCCTCTGCTGGTAGCATTTTGTAGCCTACTGTCCATGACGCGGTTGTATCATTGCTGTATGATATAAAACTAAGTGTCGTTCGCAAAAAATTGTCCTATTATGTAAAAATGTTAGGCTATATGTTTCGAAAGGTCTTTGAAGATTTAAGGCAGTTTCGGGCCCTCTTATCACACCAAACACTCACTTCGCTAAATAAATTGTCTGGAGGAGTTTTGTTAAAACATATTGTTGATGACTTACCCGGGTTTTGATTGAACTTTAAAAGAGTCAGCGACGGTTTTATTTCGTTGTTGAAATCTGAAAAAACACAAGAGAGGTCAAGTATTTTAAATGAGATATTACCTATTAAAAAACACCTTTTTTCAGGATGACAGTATAGTCTTAAAGAGGAACGAACGAGTATAGACAGTGGTACATTAATAAATGTGCTCATATGCGTGTGTGCGTTCGTGCGTGCGTGCGTGCGTGCGTGCGTGCGTGCGTGCGTGCGTGCGTGCCTGCGTGCGTGCCTGCGTGCGTGCCTGCGTGCGTGCCTGCGTGTATGTGTGTATGTGTGCGTGTCTTTGACTATTTGTGCATATGTACGCAGACTTAATAACGAGTGCTTAATTTTTATAATATCAAACCCTGTCATAAATTTAAGATATTGTGCGACATTATAAATTTTATTACAAACGCAACCAACTTTTCAAGCGATCTATCTCGTTTTGCATTTCATCAAGTCTCTGCTGGTCGCAAACGCATTCTCCTGGAGGTCCAACATCGCCTTTGAAGCCCCTAGGACCCCTTGGCCCCCTTTTACCTGCAAGAATTTACTTCTTTATCACCAAAACGACGACTGGAATAAATATAATGCTTTTAAAGTCAAAATCAAATATCAAAAGCCAAGTAAAAAGTCAAACACATGATTATACGCTTTTCGAAAGAAATTAAAAGTATTCTTCAGGCAGATGTTGTATTTGTATTGAATTAATCACTAACATGGTGACACCCAACGCATACACATATACTTCACTTACCAGGACGATTTTCTTGCGAGGTATCACTAATTTTATTTACCCTCGGCGAATCTTGTTGCCGCACTGAAACACAAACATCGTAATCGCCTTGATCGCCAGCGGAGCAAAGACATACGGTAGATGAAAGAAATACAGTCAAAATTACCGACAACGCGATCACAGCATTGGACATGATGGCCTTTCTTATATATATTAAATGGTGTTTTTGATTAGCGCCTAAAAAAATAACTGTATAACAATCTGTAAAATGGGCACGGTTAGTTAGACCGACAACTAATTGACAAAATAACATATCTATGAACAAACTAACAGCAGCATAGCGTTATAGTGGTTAGAAACACCAGGACAAGGTTTTTATTGCATAACTTTGTTTTGAGCAAAATAACATTTTTAAGTGCACTCAGGTCTATATTTTAAATTTATTTAGCTCAACTTTACAAGAAAAGAGGCTTGATATGATTATTATTAAACCAATGACAAGATCCTAACATTTTATTTAAAAGCTGGCTTGCTGTAAATTAGTTTCAAAAGTTTATGCTACTATTTCTAGAAATCATATTTACCAATAATAATTACTTAGGATTTAGTGGTAAATAATGACGTTTCTATTTGTTTCAAACGGCTAGACTTGTTTAAGTTATTTTGCAAATCACTCTATTGCGACTTAAATCATTTGTAACTACTACTACTATGCACAAGCTAAACATTGGACACTTTATCACATTAAAGTAAAAAAACAAGGGTCTCTGTTCTTACGAAACTGCACGACCTGCAATATTTAGCATAGTAAAAGTCTGTGCGAATATTGCATTTAGGCACACACTCAAGCCTTAAATATCGAATCAACGTGTTCTCCACACAAAGGAAAATTCAAAGCTTCAGTTTGTTGAAAGAACGTGATTCGAAATGAGAGGTTTCGTCGAGTCAGCTGTCTCCAAACAAGAGTCACTTTTCTTATAGAACTGCACGAACTGCAATATTTAGCAAAGTAAATGCCAGTGCGATTTTCTTCACAAAGGCAAATTCAAAGCTTCAGTTTGTTAAAGGACCATAGGTCGAAAAGACAAACCACAAAATCTCCCCTCCACAGCTATACTTGCGGTGATGTTCAAACAGTGCTGTATCTTGATTTCAAGTTAGTTGACAAGGTAATTAATCTAAATTTCTCTTGGATAAAAGCTCCGCGAAGTGGAAGGTCGCGGAATACTTTGTACGTTGCGATTAGAGTGTTTCCAGACTTTACAGCGTCACATTTCAAGACTATATACAGGTCGCATATAAAATCCCGCACACCAAAGTAAATCTACTCATTCTTTGTGGCTCCTTAATGTTTCTGCAATGTCTTGCTGTGTCTTGAACTATTTGTTCAAACATTTCAGGTGCACCACAATATAAGATTAAAAGGTTTATCAAAGATAGCTCTCAATATTTTGCGACAGTAATAATTTATTAGTTTCTAGTTGTGGCAATGCACACTGAAAAGTTACCGAAACAACATAAACAATTTTGGGGAGATTTTGAAAGAACACATTCAGAGCTTCTTCTTTTCAACTGTCATGTGAGAAATAGGAATTGACTCTCAAACAAATATCATTCTAAATAAACATCGATGTATTTATTTCCTTTTGTAGTGCGAATGAAAAGTATTACAAGATATTCTCAAAGCACGACACAGATATTTAAAAAAAAGTAGGTTATATTAACAACGTCGATTCGGTCAAAGTGTTACAAAACGCCTGTTTTTTCGAACGGTACAGATCAGTTCTACAAGTCTAGTTCTCATTTGCTTCGCCACATATGCACCTTAGCTTCAGAGCTGTCTAGGGCTAGGCAGATACCTCCATTGTTGCACGGAACATCGAGGCACGATGATGGGACTGTTTATTACAAAATTAGCATGGCTTTATATTGCGTTTAGTGCTATGGGTCAAGTCCCCAAGTGTTGCAGGCAAGTCATTTACAAAATTACTTTGTTTAGTCCTGGTCAAGTCAAAAACATACAAGCAATAAAAGGCTCAAGCTACATTAAAAAGACAAGCGTGTATTAGGTTATAGTATGTTCCTAAGTATGGATTTACAAATCCTAGTCAAGCAAAGTGTCAGCACTTCATGTTAAATGGCCATTTGAATTTAAGGTGCAATAATATCATATTTTCTTTTCAAAGGCACACCAGCAGCACGTTTCTGTTTCTTGTATTTCCCAGTCGAAGTGCTCGGATCAAAGAAGGCAACAGCCGTGAAGCGATCTGAAAGTCTTGACTAGGGATGTCCGATTCCAGGAAATTTCCAGTTTACTTACTTCCCGCAACTGCGTTAATCGTATTGCTTCGCTGGAGGTCGGTACCCTTTCAACAAGATTCCACGAAACGTTTAAAAGAAGTCTTGACTAGGGATGTCCGTTACCAGGAAATTTCCAGTTTACTTACTTCCCGCAACTGCCTTTATCATATTGCTTCGCTGCAGGTCGGTACCCTTTCAACAAAATTCCATGAAACGTTTAAAAGAAGTCTTGACTAGGGATATCCGATTCCAGGAAATTTCCAGTTTACTTACTTCCCGCAACTGCCTTTATCATATTGCTTCGCTGGAGGTCGTGTCCTTTCAACAAGGATCAATGAAATGTTTAAAAGAAGTCTTGACTAGGTATGTGCGATACCAGGAACTTTCCAGTTTACTTGCTTCCCGCAAGTGCCCCTACCAGTATTTGTTTAAAAAACGTAACGTTTTGTGCTGAGCGGCGATGAGGTTCACGCTGGAGAAAAACAAACAGCTGACTAATGGATCAAATAGCAGTTAAAGAATCTTATCAGAGCTGACTATAGGCAGGTACCTCTGTTTATGTACCGAATATCGAGGCACGATGATGGGACTGTTTATCACAAAATTAGCATGGCTTTATATTGCGTTTAGTGCTATGGGTCAAGTCCCAAGTGTTGTAAGCAAGTCATTTACAAAATTACTTTGTTTAGTCCTGGTCAAGTCATAATGCAAAACGCATTTGAAAACTAACTCAAGTTCAAGTCAAGTCATTTTAAGTAAATAACAAGTCGTCCCAGTCCAAAACATCGCCAAATCGAGTCAAATTCAAGTCACCACAAAAGTATTAAAAATAAAGTTTAAGCTTATAAAATTGATGAACGTGCATGATACATGGTGAGTGATATAATGGGCATAGCAAACGCGAAATGCCAAAACAAGTAGCAAGTTTACTTTTATTGTACATTTATTTGTTACAATTGGCACAAATTTTACAAAAATACATATTATTTCGGACGAACCCTTAAAAAGCTATGTATTAAGTCTACTTGGTTTTATATATGTGATAGTTCTAGAAATTTATTTGCAAACTACAAGTGTTTTATTAGTGTTTTTGTGCCCCCAAAAACATACAAGCAAAAGAAAAGGCTCATTAAACAAGGTAAGTGACAAGCGTATATCAGGTTCCTAAGCATGGCTATACAAATCCTAGCTTCATGTTTAATTCTGATCTGATTTAAGGCGCAATAATATCATATTTTCTTTTCAGAGGCACACCAGCAGCACGTTTCTGTTTCTTGCATTTCCAAGTGGAAGTGTCTGTTTCTGTTTCTTGCATTTTCCAAGTGGAAGAAGGCAACAGCCGTGAAGCGATCTGAAACGTTTAAACAAGTCTTAACTAGGGATGTACGTATTTTATTCCAATATCGATATTTGCGATATATTGGAAACGCGATCCAAAATGATGCTTAATGACGCCCAAAAAGCAAAATAGGTAGAACTAAAACGTTTAAAATACATTTAGGCTTTTAGCCAGATTAAACCCGTACTCCCCAACAAATTTCAACCAAGCGAGGCATGCTTACAAAGGTTTGTTCCTGCGCTACCCAAAAAATCTAGTTTCAACCTGGGATGGAAGTTTCAATTTGATTTTTATGGCGAATATTAATATTTTTTGAAATAATAATTTTTTTTTCAAAATTTTAAAAATATAGATCATCAGTCTTAAAACGGCGGTAACAGTTTTTTGGAAAAAATTGTATGTAAATAAGTTTATTTTGGCGTTGAAGTAATCTGCCAACAATTATTTGCGGACTAGCTTTTGATCGAATAAGCCTATATACTTTTCAAAAACGTTGGTTTTAACAACGTGAAAATGGATAATCTTATTTTTAAACTATATCCTCTCTATATATTTTCCATTCTGTAGTTACATTTGTGCGATGGGCCGGTGAGCGATGCAATGCGGTGTGAAGCGGAGCATTAGACGAAGATGCTGACAGCAGCAGTAATATCGAATAACATATATATATCCAAACAAGCAGAGCTAATTAAATTATACAATTCTGACCTTTCTGAACAATGCTCCGTCAACTTGACTACTTGCTGCTACTGCAAGATATACATGATTTTTGACAAATTAAAGTAAAACAAATATGCACTGTAAAAAATCATTTGTTTAACTTATTTGTGACGTAATAGGAAATGTGATTTAGTAAATTAGAAAATAAAAAAAAGGTATTTTTGATAAAAAAAGATGACTATATCAAAGAGTACGAATTGAAAAAAAGTCATTTATTTTTCACGGGTTGTAGTCAGTTCAAAAGCTTAACTTTTGTCATTTCGTACTCTAAGCACGGGAATATTTTTTTAAACAGGCCAGTTTGAAATATGTAGCAATTGTTTTAGGCTAAATCTTGAAATATATAGTTAATTAATAACAGGTCATAGTTGTGACAGTCAGATCCGAACACGATAAACAAAACTACCTGAGTATATATTTAAATCAACAGTCAAAAATTGTCAAGCCAGTGGTTTTAAGTACCCCTCTAAAATAAATCCGATTTAAAAACTTGTTCTTTTCCAAACTACTGCCTTTAATCCAATTTTGCATATACTGGTACAATTCTTGGATTAATTTCCTTGTCTAGACCAGTGCTCTTTAACTGGTGTTTACGGTGCACCAGTACGAAAAGGTATACAAGGGTGCATCACAAACTTTTAATGAACCATTAATGTTACATCGTATTTGCCAGTATTTATCGATTGCTACGAGACAATAGTGCTGTAATCGTTGTGAACTAACTTTCTGAGCAATCGGTCTTTCTTTTTTGCCTGACTGTCGCGGTGCAAGTTGTATTCCTGATTTTGTATTAAGTTCGCATGTTATTTTATGACATGCAAAAACACCTACTCGCACGCAATCTGCAGCCATTATCGAACTTTCACCGACAATGTGTAAAACTTGGCAGCTCCGCTCGATAAAATGACATGATACTGATTTTTCATACCGCTTTTTACCTTAGTTTACCTTTTAAGTAAACAGGGTGGATAAGTTCGTCACAACAACTTAAGGTTGGTTGAAGAGCACTGGTCTAGTATAACCTTGGTACATAAAAAAAAATTAAAAATGGTGTATTTATATTTTGTGACAAAAGCAAAAAAAGACTGACAAGAGCAGAGCAATATTTTACAATGCGACTTTTCACGCGGTGTCTTACAACAGCAATTGGCATTAGACATACATTTTAGGTTAAAGAAAATGTCGCGGGCACTAGAAACGTTTTTGGGACGTGTGACAATCTGCCAAGTATCGCTTAGTGTACTTTTACACTGCAGCATATACCCAGAAAGAGATAGCTGCCCATCAAAGTTGAACAGTGATTGGTTCGGAGGTAAAAAAATTGATCACAAAGTCACTATGTCGCCGCCAGTACGGTAAAAAACATTCAGAAGTTAAGCGTGGCGTCTAAAGCACCGAAGCGGAACAAAAAACATATAGCACACGGGGCAAAAAAGTGTAAAGAAACAACTTGCTACGACAAAATTATAAAACAGTGTTTGCCTGTAAGAAAAAATACCTTCGCAATGCTGCACACAACTAACAGTAAGAACACAAACACAACAAGGAATAACGAACATTATATACGCAATAACAATGCCGCATCAAAAACGGTGTACTACAACGGGAGCCTTGAATGGTAGCTTTAATTTAGTAGAAGAACTTCAGTAGCCGGCAAAAACACACACAATCATTTTGGAGAATTGTTTTCCTCGTCCGATACTGACAACACACTGTCGTTGCATTGATTAGCACCGCCGGATCCGCTCCCCATTAGGTAAATTAAATCGAGCCCTGTAGCGCCATTGCTGGTCAGGATGGAAGCTTCTTCTGGACAAATAAACAACATTTTAGTTCTAACCGACTTTGTGTAAGATAAATATGCTACTGTTTAACTGTCAAACTTGAACGAAATTACAATTCACGAATTCAGAATGGTTAAAGCAGTGCTTTCAACTAGTGGGTCGCGAAATTATTTTAAAGTTTAACAAATACACTACATTTAAATGTGTTCGCATTAATACTAAATCGCATGTGTAAGCATTATTTCTTTTCTCATTAATTTGTTTTTATTCGTTTGATCGTACTTAATTGTGGGTGCGAACAATACAATTTGCATTAAATGAGGGTCGCGAACTAAAAAAGGTTGGAAAGCATTGGTTTAAAGTACATCGCAAAATTGCGTCAAAACTTTTTAGTAATATGGGTGTTGATTATATAACGAAGAAGTTCAATACCATAGTCACCTGATGGGGTTGGCTCATTACTGCACGCTGTTGAGTCCGCCGACAATCTAACAAAAAATATACAATCTGACGTTAAAGCGCCTATATTACAAGACAGGAGAAGGTAAGCATAAAAACGCCATAAATGGCTGCCCGACTCATATTTGCATTTTACACGAAAACAAATAACAAGCACTCATGATGTTTATTGCGAGCCATAGCGTACAACTGAGTTTTGAACAAGTTTGCCGTGCAACTAGTAAACATCGACGTGTGCAAGAATGCAAGGCCACACTATGCATCACAATACCTTGGTATTTGCACATTGCCATGCTGTGTATAATGGTAATTTTAAAGTATTGGATTGTTATGTAACTATATAAAGTGCACAACGATTTTATTTGTGTTCCACACAGCCTACAAAAGATAACTGTTGGTTTGGAATTAAATACAGAAGTGGCTATATTTTTTGCTTTCCTTTTAAGCTTAGCTCATTGATTCCACAATCCTTTCAAGTAGAAAACGCCTTAAGACATACAAAGCAACAAATCTAAATCAGATAATTGATCTATAATAGGCTACCATAGTAGGCCTATTAAGACCACCGACAAAATAACGACATTTTTCCTGTAATAACCACGACAAATTAAGATCTAAAAAAATAGTCTAGATAAGACCTAAACATTTAGAAATAAGTCTAAAATTAATCTGAATAAGACTTAAATGGACAAAATAACGTTTTCGGTCTTAAAGGGTGTGGTCCCTTTAAAGATATGCAACTATGAAACCTATACAATAAAAAAATTGCAGGCAATTTAAGAGAAATACCGGTACACCTAAAGAAATTCGCTCTCGCTCCTTTCGCAAGGTGCGACGCCAAGTAAAAAAGGTTAACAAACACTGCTCTATACAATCCCTTACCCAGGCCCTTGCATGAAAGCCTCCAAGGTCTGGGAGCAAGCAGGCGGAACCTCGTCCAGCGTCAGGAGGGAATCTCCCAGGGGGAAGTCCCGAAAATCGCCGGCTTCGTCGCCAGGTGTCGGGGCTGAGCTGCCGCCGCCCTCAAGCATCGAGATGACGCGCGAGTGGGCCGCCAGGCTTTTCTCGGGGGAGTGGGGCGCCTGGGGTGAGGGGGCGTTTTTGGAGGGTGAGGCCTTGCGCGATGATGACGATGAGGAGCAGGGGGCATCCCCCTTGTTGTCGCTGCTGCTGGGTGTCGCTGTGTTTCTCGATCGGAAGCTTCGACGATCTGGTAAAGAGTGTTGTCGTGCGGGATTAGAACCTCGTAAATATATAAGATCATGCGCGCCGAGGGTAGACAGCTTTTCTTAAAAGGGGCCCAAAAAATGTAAAGGGGTGGATGAAAACCCCTTGGGACTCAAATATGCATGAGATACTTATCGCCGAAAATAACACGAGGGTCTATGTCAGTGGTTTTCAAACTTTTTTGAGCGCGACTCAAATCTGAGTTTTATGAACATCTCACGACCCAAGCCTCAAACATCAAAAAAAATGTACTTTTTCTGATACGCATGAAATAGAAAAAGACACAGAAAACCAGATGTAGTACACAGTTCTATGAAACAATGATTGATTACACCAGTCTTAGGAGCTACTGTAGTTGGCTATGACTATATTGTAGCTGGCTGAAAGGTTCATAAAACCACTTATGATGCAATAATCCAGGTTACAGATTTGAAGCCCTGTGAAAAGCTTATAATGCAATAATTCTGTTATGATTGAATTGGAAATATTTAAAAAATGAAATGAAAAAGTTCGTTTGCGCAAGATTCAATCACCATAGAGCGACCCATACTTTGAGAATCACTGGCCTATTTTATAATTATGCATTTAAAAGTACTAATTCGACCATCTTAAAGCAAGGTAAACAAATCGTGATGTCATTTTCGTGATGATATATACGTAGCACGCGAGGCTTATTTTGCCACTAACTGTTTTTTTAGATTTATTTTTCATTGGTCACCACCAGACTTGGACAATTAGATTTTTTTAGCTTTTAAAATTAGATTGGAATTAAAACTAGATGATTTCGTTTTTACAAATTAGATTAGTATTAGACTTAGATCATTTTGAGTTTTCCCAAATTAGACTAGAATTCGAATTACTGAATTCTTTAAAAAACTAAATATAAACTAGACTTTGAACTAGAATTACATTTAATTATTCCCAATCAATTTATTTTTTAAGTCGCAGTTTATTCTAATCAGAATGTAAATTGCCAATATTTCTGTGGTATTTTTTTATAGGTTTAGGCTTTTAAGTCGTAAAATTCACCCAAGCAAGTTGTTCCGACCAAAAGTTTTAATTTAAATTTCCGACCAAAAGTTTTAATTTAAATTTCGCCGTTGGACAACGTAACATTTTTATTAAAATCCGAATTAGATTCCAACTAAAATTAGAGCACACAAGCAATTCACAAATTAGATTAGAATTTTCACAAATTAGATTTTTAGCATTTTGCTCTAATTCATTGAATTAGACAACTAGAATTATCTTGTTGTCCAAGTCTGGTCACGAGAGATTTAAAAGCAGCAGTGGCTTACCCAGCGAAGTTGTCTTGTATTCCAAATGCGGCTTTGGAGGCAAGTTGGGCTTCGTTCTGGACTTGCTGCTAAAAGGCAAATGGGTAAGTTATTTCAAGAAAGGAATTGCACTAAAACTCAAATAAGACAAATGAAAAAGTTGTCTGACTCGAAACTCGAGTGGATCGCGAAATCCAAACAATAAATTAAAATCAAGACGCTTAAAACCTAACCATTCTAACCATAAATTAAAAGTTTATTACGACTCACCCAGCCATGGAGAGCGAAGTTAGTGCAGAGGAAAGCTGGTCCATTGTTATACCAGATGACGACGACGGAGACAGCTGCGTGGAAAACAAAGCTTTAGGAAATTTCAGTTCCAGCGGCGCAGTTCCAAAGCAACAGCAAAAACATAGTTTTCTGTATGCTCTTGCGGTTCAAAAGAAGAAACGCAGATAGTTGCAAGGCGCCCCGGGATTTTTATTGATAATGCGGCTGCTCGCGTGAAATCCGATCAAAATGGTGGTAGTAAAAAAAAACATTTTTAAACTTCATTTTCGCTTTGGTCTGACAAACTGGGTAAACTTTGTTGCTACAGAAGTTTTTTGTTGTATTTGATGTTTTAACAATATCATTACAATTTATAATGAAATCCATTACTACTTACATGGTTATCAAAAATCGATGGCCTCTTCAAAATGCCGTTCGTTTCTAAAATAGAAAAAAATAAGTTGAAAGAAATTTGATAACTAAGACAATATTATTACGGTGTGCCTACAATCTACAAGGTTCAATTATGTGCTAAGAAGAGAGTTAACTGAAAGACAAATCCTATTGATTCTCGGCAAGTAAAAAATGAATCAACCTTTACTGTCGCCGTTTCCATAGTTACGCGGGTCAAAGGCGCCAGCTAGTGATCGACGAACACGCTCTGGTGATTTTGAGAAACGACTGTCGCTAAGTTTTCTTCCGGGAGACGTTAGGGCTTTAGGTGACCCAACGCTCTTGTAGGCGTTGGACTCTAAAATAAAGATTATTTTTATTATTCCTTAACCAGGGCCACCTTACTATGAAAAATAAACCCAGGGCCGATTGGTGGTAGACGTTTAATGATTCCCCATTACTACCACTCAATTTAGTGGAACGCCGAAGTTTTCCCTTTTGAGTTTTTTTTTCTTTGTTAAATACTGTCCCCGTTGCCACATGTCAAAAACAAAGAACATGTCGTTTGTCCTTCAGTATACTATCTAATGTTCACGCTTTATCCTTGTGTAAGTTTATTTCAAACACATATTTGTTTTATTTATATTGTTAAGCTGTATTAATACGATTTTAGAATTTTTTTGACAAAATTAAAACAACCATTCCCAAACAGTCTGAGAAATATAACTTCAGGAGTAATAATTATTTTACCGATTATGTCGTTTGTATGGTAAGCAAACATTGTTTTACGGGTTTGTTTATTTTTTTACATGAAAAATCAACGATTAAAAAATGTGTCTTACCAGTCCAGTTAAGGGCATCATTGGTTTGCTTCGATGTGGAGGGGATATCCGCGGTGACGTTTTCGCGCTGCGAGCCAGAAACTGGCGAAGTCTGGAAATATACACGGGAGATGAACAAAGTTGGTTATAAGTGCAACTGAGGTGTTTATGTACATATTATACAGTATATATTGAGAAATGATTCCACGCGACACACTTGCTCACAGTGGTAACAAAGTTGGTTATTAGTGCAACTGGGGTGTTTATGTATAATATATATTATACAGTATATATTGAGAAATGATTCCACGCGACAAACTTGTTCACAGTGGTCGTAGGCGACAAATAAATTTTCACAAGAATTGGAAAATTTCAACTTTTTTGTTAGAAACAACTATCAACTCGAATTAGTAAAGCATAGCGTAACGGCACGTACAATACCATCGGACAAGAGCTTTGGGGTAAACCGGAAGTCGACTTTTAATTCTGCGGGCTTCAAATAAAAAAGGCAAAATTTGACGTTTTATGGGTGTTGGTTGTTTTTGACCCAAACTTTAAAATATACAGAAATATCTACAATAGGCGCTTATTTGGCCCCTAAGGGTGGCACCTAAACTGTTACCCTATACACATTGCGCGTCAATGACATATAGTTTGGTTAAAATACGAGTGTTGCAAATCCTAAGTTCTTTGTTAAAAACTGACTTAGACAAGGGTTCCTGCTAAACTATGAGATCAGTGCTTTTTAGCCCGTGGGATGGAACGCACTTGTGCGGATAAAAAAATTGTAATGCGGATGACAAATGTCGTGCGGATGAATGTGCGGATGAAAATGGTGCATATTATTATTTTTCATTATGTGTTATACAGTAATCAAATAAGCTGGTGCGCCCACTTATGTTACAGGTACAGTAGTATATAGTCTATATCAGTGGTTCTTTGCATCTTAAGCTATCTATTTTATATCGGTTAAGGCTTACGGTTTTAATACACAAACCCTTTCATTGCTATTGCACAAAAAGGGAGAACTAAAGGTTGCAAACTTACTTGTTTCGTGCGGATGAAAATTTTCCAAAATAACAAAGTGCGAACGTTTCCATTAAAGGTTGAAAAGAACAGCATTAAATTAAGGTTTGGATTCGGTGAAAAGAAATGATTTATTTTACATATTTTAATTTGAAAGTGAGTTACAGTGCCAATATTAAATTGCGTTACAGTGCCAATATTAAATTGCGTTACAGTGCCAATAGTCATTATGGCGACTGTGGGAAACGTGCCAGCGATTTCGTTCAAAAAGTTAGCGTTAAAAGTTACCAACCAAAATCATGCGACAGCCACTCACGTTCGGTCGCTGTGGGTCGAAGGCGGAGATCGTCCGCTGGAACGAGTCGTCGGAGCGCGACGCTCGCAGCTGATTGGTCGGCGTCGGTGGCGCGGACGATGACGTGGCAACGTTTGATTGCTTGCGAGGACTTCTGCGCGGCGAGCGGGCCGAGTTGATACAGCTGGTAGCTGCCGCGACCGTAGTGGCAAGGTCAGATAGCTGATCCTGGAAAATATTAGGTGGTTAGACAAATTTGATTGCGGCGTTATCGACAATTGGCGGTTGGCGGTTGGCTGGGGGGCTATTTGGCTGTGGCCATGTAAGTGAGGCATTGGGGCAATTTGCAGAGAAGCCATGGTAATCTCTTCCAGCGTCAAAATTTATAAATATTAAAAAAAATTATATTTGTCTGAAAGTATTCGTCTGAATTTTAGTTGTTTAACCTGCAGTATCTTTTGTGCTTGAAGCACTCATTTGCAACGAAGCACCGTCTTTATTTAACTTTTTTCATTATGGAAAAATAACTCACTGTATAACTTTGCATAAATAGCATCCAATTGGTTTTTGTAGTGTACTCTTAAAAATAGATTTTTATTACCAGACACGCGTCAGCAAGACAGAACGGTTGCAAATACTACAGCATAAACACATGATGTAACCGACCTGCAAATCCTTGAATACCATGTTGTCACGAGCCCATTGTCTGCGTCTCTCACCACTGCTTGGGCGACCTAAAAAACAAAAAATTCCAGAGTGCGTTTTTTTAATCAAAAAGTTATACCAAATTAGCAAAAGTCTGCGTCGGTAAAATGTTTTAAACTGGGCCGTAGTTAAATGTTATCAATAGAGATAGACCTATATATATGGGTTTACCGATAAAGTCGACCGAAATTTGGCTTCTACCGATATATCGGTAAATGTAGGCCGATACTTTGGCCAATATTTTAGTACGAAACTAAGACATAATTTTTCCTGTACAACAAACAATTCACCATGTTTTAAACAAAAAAATTGGGGTTTTACCATCACGCCAGTTAATATGCAAAATAAACAAAATGATTAATAAAGGTATATAAACTAAAACGTTATTTGGATTTTATTATCTATCAATTAATTCAAGTTTTAAACATTTCCCAGGTATATAAAAAAAACTCGATATTGTCGGGTATGGGTTGACAAAATTGTAAAAAATCGGGTATCGCTATCGGTCCAAAAAAGTGATATCGGTCGATCTCTAGTTATCAACCAAACTAATATTACTCGAATCGGATCCCGTCGAACAGTTGGATGAGAGGAACGAAGAGGTGGATGAGAGCAGTGACGAACCGGATGAGAGGAGGGTAGGTGCTGACGTGGAAGCAGTAGCGATGGACACTGGGGGCATAAATGATTTCTGAAAAGAAACAAAGAACGTTACACGTAAGGTCAAGATTTTTTAATATGAAAAATGGTCCAGTTGACTTTAAATAAGAAACTCAACCTTTTCGGTTGAATTGTTGAGTCCAAAATCAATACAGAAAATCTTACCCTCGGTTCCTTGGGCAGATTAAGCAGCTTAATCAGAGAGGCTGATCGGGCGGTTTGCGCAGATGTCCTGAAAAATAAACATGTTTTTCCTATTTTTTCTTAGTTCCAATTAATTGCGTTACCGTTTATATTAGAAGTAAGACTATTTACATTGATGGCCACAGAAACATAATTTAAAAATAGAGTAAATGAAAACGATATGGAATCAATTAGCACCCTACGTAAATACTGAGACAAAAATCAGTTTGAAACAGTCCTGCATATTTCAGAAGTTGTTTTAAAGACCAAGCAGGTAAATTTCAACTGTTCATCGGCGAAACTGTGACAGCAAAGTTTAACATAAATATTTAAAAAGAGCTTTGGGCATATCTCCCCAAATCAACAGTTAAACAACCTAATCGTTCATTGTTTACGGCAGTGGTTCTCAACCGGGATTCCGCGGTTTCTTGATACAAATTTATGTGTATGATCAAAGTGCCAATAATTAAAAAGGAGCGCAACACTAATTTTCTTAACACAATGGCGTGTCTATTTTAGAAACTCAAAAGTCACAATAAAACTGCCATCCAACATTGTAGCAGAGCTCGTAAGCTTAGGCAGACGACAAGAGGTTTTCTGAACAGAAAATGGAATAGAATAAAAGCTTAGGCCCTAAGCCTTAAGGCAATAGCGTGATTTGTCAAATCAGTGCATTATAACAACAAACCGTTGGTGATGTCTTGCGGAGTTTTTTCTTCCCGACATGCCGTGTGAACCGGTTGACGATCCGGAAGCGTTGAGGGCGTCTCTATTCGAGCGTGGCGAGTGTTGTTGCGTCACGCCCGGGTGCCTACGGGTGACGTGGGCCTTGACGTACTGTGTTTAAATATCAATTTTTTTGCAATAGGATAAAAATGAAATAAAAAAATTAGATTACAAAATACAATTATTCATTATTTAAAGGGTATGTTTTTTAAGCCTTTCTAAACCAACAATACATTTCAGTCCTTTTCGAAATAAATTGACATAACTAGAAAACTAATCTTTTTTTTACTATAGCAATTTCAGGAATTAAGATTTGTACAGAAAAAAAATTACACATAAAAAAACAACGCTACACAGTTCAATTAGCCTTGGGCATACCTTTGCCTTGCTCGAAACTTTTCCTAGCCTTCTGCCCGTCGTTTTCTTTGCGCTGTTTCTAACCCAATAGATGCTCTCCAGTGGGTTATGAGTGCTCCAAGCGTTGCTAAAATAAACATGTTCGAGGTTACATACGTTAAATCGACAAACAAATGTTGTGAGCTTAGTCGAGATGAAATAAAAGGCATTTTGAGAACAAAAGTGCTAATAGCAACGTTAAATATAAAATTTAAACGGAGTTTAACGTGAAACTGGATTTCATTAAGCGTGCTGCACTATTCATTTTAAAAGCCAAGAATCTTTAGAATTAAAACGGGAATCAACCATATGTACTACAAGTAAAACCCGCATCATTCACCAAATTACAATTTAAACAGCCCAATTGTCATTTGTGCATCTTTCTACATATAGAGAGTTACATTCACAGTTTCGATCGGGTTCTTGGTGTATGTACCTGGTCCCGGGTGCGTACGATAACGCGCTAAAAATGTCCAGCGATGACTCTTCCTCGTTGCAATTTTCATTTGTGCTCCCGTTTAGCGCAACGTTTTCCACGTCGTTGTCTCCAGACCTAAAAACCAAGCAAAAGAATAAATATTCTGCTCGAACCAAACGCAGTTCAGGATAGTACAGGCATAAATTATACGCGTAATTATATAAATTATAATTTAATGGTTATATATAACTCTTTTTGTATTCCGTCGCATTAAAGCGAACATGACTCAGGCACATCTTTTTTCATCCAGCAAATAAAGTAATTCATCGCTATAACTTGTGAAACAAAACACGCCTTTTTTAAACAATATTATTATACTCGAAATAAAGATTTTCAAATTTTCTTTTTCCATTGTTCGAAAAGGAGTTCAAGTTTGTTTTTGTAATAGCAGCATAAAAAATAATAGCATGATACAAAAATGAAAAAAAAAATGAAAAAATCTAATAAACTTTGTTGTAGCAAGACGTAATAAGAATATCAAAGCCCATACAGAAGATGTTTAAAATGAATTAAAAGTTATTCGAACCGTTCAAAATGATTCCTACTTCTGTATGGGCTTTGATATTCTTATGAAATCTAAGAAAAATGATAAAAAAATGGCACTGACATGGTTTCCTGGTCTACGTCGTTTTCCTCCAGGAAGGATGCGGCTAGCACGGGATCGGATGTTGGAGCGTGGGGTGCATCATGGATCACTCCCTCCTCCTCCCCGTCTCCCACCAGCACCGACTCTTCCTCGATCTCCCACTCGCTCAAGTCTTCTCCTGCACAAAACCGAAAATCACGTAAATTATACGTGAGATCAAAGTAATAAAAACACAGCTTTCGTGGCTTCCTCGGGAGAACTAAAGCGAACGAAACCGCAACCACGAGATCGCTCGGCTTTGTACATGAGCTTTTGACGTTAAGTTCATTTAAATAAGAGTTCCCACTTTAAACAGGCTAATTTGGGTATCCCTAGACATTTAGTATAAAAAAAGAAAGTAAATGAATAACGCGCGAGAAGTCAGGTTACAGAAATAATAAAAACTTTAGAAGTCATGCCATTTCTTCTTTAATTAGGTTTATTATGGGCAGCTCAACTCGATGACTACAAGTTAATTTCGCTGGCCTCGTTTGATTTGTTATGCTCTTTTATTCAACGTTGGCAAAGATGCACAAAAATAAATTGAATATTCAATCTTGATATCACCATGTCCACTGAGAATAAAATAACGTCTAGGGATGTCGGAAAGTCTTTGCATCGTTTGTTAACTGGATTGTACTTGTGCTGATCCAATAACAAATCAATGGACGGATTTCAGCCAAATTAAGGTTAAATAAGATTGTAATATGACCTTGTCCTTGGTTCAGTTATAACAGTTATAACTCAAAAGATTTTAATTTGACTTCAAATTTTGGATTTTGGTATTGTAATTTAATACTTTGTACTAATAAAAAAAATTGAACAAAACAAGAAAAAATATTAAAAAAAAATAAATATTCGATCAATGGAAACCTAATTTTAATCTTCGACATACCCAAAGCTTAATAGTCAAAAAACGGAGCCGTTCGTATGGAGCAGTGAATCTCAACTTTCTATGGCTTACGGCACCCATTAAAAACATCAAATAAAACTTCAGCACTCGACCGAAATTTTCGTTGACTATTTTACTAAAATGTCACTATAATTGGGACTGAAACAACACTATCAACTTAAAACATGTAGGAAAATATCATTTGATATAATGGTCTCTAATAGTACACAAATAGTTCAATCAAGAAGCTTACCAACTGAGCAAAAATCAGTTTCCTAAAGATTCTCAAATACCTATCGGCACCCTTGGGCATTAGAAATGGCGCGCCAGGGCGCCCTGGTTGAGAACCACTGATCTGGAGGTTTATAAAGTATTTCGTACCCATGGAAACAGATCCCAGTTCCTCCTCCTCAATGTCAGTGGTGATGGTTGTTCCCGAATCCGAGTCGCTCGATTCCGCCCCCCTCTCTTCATGGGAGGCTTCAGGAGCAACTGTTTCCTGGCAACAAGGAAGAGTCGTGACAGGATGGCACCCGCATTAACAGGGGTTCTTAAACTGTTTTTACTTTGTAACCCCTCATTTTTTTGCTTGGCGTGGACCATGGTAGGCAAGAAATTTTATAAATTGACGTTCACAATACCAATAACCCAGAAATCGGCGGATTTTAGTCCAAAAAATGTGAGAGTGAAGTGGAGTCTTATATAAATTCAGTGCAAAACAGTTTTATTTTTCAATTTAACAGTTTTATTTTCAAATCTCTTTTCTTTGAAAAATTGAATACTTCTTAAACATACACTAACATTTCAATAAGGCTTTCATGGACTCCCTAAAACTAATTTAAGGACCGAAAGGGGGTCTCATGGAACCCAGTTTAAGAACCCCTGTATTAAAGGAACAATTTAATCGCCATTTATGTTTATTGATTTTACAAGTGTTGCACTGACAATAAGGGAAATTAAAAGCGTGAACTGGTGGAATGAATCCTTTTATAAACTCTTGGTTAAACTTACACCGAAACTAGCCTAAGGCGATCCGAACTTGTTGCCCAACAGAATTAACGACTTATAACGCCCGAAAAAGGCGAGCTAGTACAACATGTCGACGAGCTATTATACATGTTGAGAAGCGGAAGATGTGTGTTGTGTGTACAGGAATAAAAAAATATCGGCGAAAACCGTTCTAGGTTGAGATATGTCCGGATGATGATTTTGGTATTATTTTTTTTCTATTTTTTTCTTACAAGTCTCGCTTAAATTAGTAAATGCTACAAAATCTAATATTGCTTAATTTGTGTTTCAAATTACCAAGCAGTCGAAATGTTGTTATGCGTATAGAGAGACAATTTTAGTTATTTTCGGTTGATTTTTATTTTTTTAATGTACAAAGAATGCTCGGCAATTGATCGCGTTAGACAAGCAGGTAACATGCTGAAACAACAGTAAACACTAAACCTTATACTCAAATCCTGTGAACAACTTTTCAAATTATTATATATTATATATATATATTTTTTTTTTTTTCTATAGAAATTGTTTTTAGATGCAACATAAGTGATTTTCGTAGGTTAAGCGCATTTTAAATATTAGCAATGGTCAATGAAAAGTTTGCCGAATCCCAAATATCGTATCATTCCAGTGAAGTTACCTGTTGTTGGTTTTCTTCAGTTTCTGACATCGGCGTATCCTCCATTTGATTGTCGCCATTTGCCGCCCTTTCATTGGTCGCCGCCCCGTCCTCACTCTCGGTGACGTCATCGGATACGTCATGCTCGTGAGGTTGCGGAACAAGGTTTTCCGCCTGTTACACGCAAAACAGGGATAGGTCTTATAAGCACCGGACGGCGATGTTTGGAGATTTGATTTCAACAATGATTAAATGCAAAATAAAATACATTACAGAAATTTAAGAAGGTCACATTTCACAAAACGACATATAAACCGCTAGTTGCGAAGGAAGGAAGTTTTCCACACAAAAAATGCCAATTTTGTAATGTGTTTCAACAAATATTGACAGTGTTTTAATTGTAGCATCTTTAAAATTTAGTCGTAATCGGCAATGTTATCAAGCCTTGTCTGCAAACGCAGAAATATATATGGTAAAAGCCTGTTTTACTGCAGCGCACCTAAAAACTATTGCGGCTATGAAGCTAAAAGTCAAAGAATAAACTCACGGTTTTGCGTTCTTTAGCCTTGTGCGCCACGAAAGTCACGTTGGCGTCGGGCCTGGCCGCCCTGCTGGCCGCTTCCATGATGGCCAGGCGGTCCTTCAGGTTCCGGATTTGGTCGGTGTGCTGGGCTTGTTGCTGCTCCAAGTGGCCAATGTGCCACTGCTGGTCGCGGCACCTTTGGTGGAAAGTGGGGGGACGGACCTTGCGAAAAAGACTAGTGAATTTATCTCGCCAGGGTTATATTGATTCGGAATAACACTTAACTACCTTATTAAAAAAAAAAGACCTAGCTATAAGCATGTTTAAAGTAGAATATCGAATCCTTGGATTCGAATCCAAATGGGATTCGCAAAAAGTAGAACTGATACACAACAATGTTTTAAAAAATAGATTGATTTGCTGAAGTGCCGAAAATAGTTCATTGTGTAGAATAAGTGTAGTGTTACATCGCACTCACTATATTGGCAAAATATTAAGTTTTGGCAACAACCTGGACAGTGGACAATTGGACATGTATTATAGTTTGCACAACTGCTTCAAACGACAGTTGTTAAGAATGTTAAACAATTGGGAGATTATTTTTTATTACAATATACACAATTACACACACATAGTAGCAAATTGTTTTGTGATTGATTGCTGTGACTGTGGCCAGGGGTATATCAAGATTAATCCCTACCACAAACAAAATCGAGGTTAAATAATTTAACAAAAATATACTAAGATTCGATATTCTAGATTCAATACCTAAAATCCTACAATACCCTGGGATTTACTTTGAACATCCCGAGACCTAGCACATTATTGAAATAGGAAATGGAATTATTGCAAACACGAACAAAAATACACAGTAAACACTGGTAAATTAATTAGTCCAAATCACAAGTAACAACTATCTGAAGCAAAAACGAAGTTTGAGCTGACCTAATGCGACAAACCAGACCTGCGTGGTTAAATCTGCAGGCACAAGCATACCGTATATTGCTCGAATGAAGATACAATACAGTTTTAAAATATTTTTTTTGAAGTTTTAAACTAAAAGACCCTTTTAAAAAGCTCACTACAGTTTTTGTTAATTTTGTAAACAATTTTTTGTGATTTTTGCAAAAGATTTTGCCTTGAAATAAGTTTGACAAATTTTGACCTAACGTGTAAATTTTGAAAAAAATTTGGACTATTTTTGCAAGGAAAAGCGCTACGCTAATGCGTAACTAGGATCGTTTAGAAACACATTTCCGTTTGCGTGCGACGAAGTCGTAATGATTTCCGCGCCTTATTTTTGGGTCGGCACAGTTTTAACATAGGAGCAATAGGCCAAATAAAGCATTTAAGCATTATGCTAGTAGTTGAAATCCACACATATATTAACGAGATAAAATTATTTATAAAATCACCACTTAAAAAAAAATGATGCAGTGAATAAAAACCAGGACATGGGTTTTCCATTATAAAAAAAGTGTGGCCGTTCAGATTTAGTAATGGTGTTGTACGAAACTTACAGTACAATAAAACTATGGCGTATACTTAAAACAATTGACAAATTGTTCAATTAATTCCAAACCTGAAACTTTAGAACGAGTGTGTCGTTGGTGGAATCAAGGTATCCTTCCTGTGTGAGAAGATCCAATCGAAAGAAGCGATTGTAGCCCCTAACAACGGAAGAGGGAAGTGATTGAGAAGCAATATTTCCTTTATATTGCCATTATTATCATTAGGTGCTTTTGAAACGCATCTAACTTCAATTGGATTGTAAGCCAACAAGTCGAAACCATTTTTAAACAATGTCGTGAAAAAGTTAGTTTTAGCATAAGGTGTGTTGGGGAACCGAAAAAAAAAAACAGTTTCTAAAATTTGGCCAACGGTCTATGTTTTGCCACCTATTTCTTTTTTATTAGTTGCCTTTTAAGTTTTCTTAGAAATCACTAGTCAAAGAAAACGTGAGCATATGTTATGCTATCTGCAAATATTACAAACAAACATAAAGTTTTCAAATAATGTACACACGAGACATACTAAAAACTATTTCTACATGATAAATTATGGTGTTAATAGGTTCACAAAACCACCCCGCACCCTTAAATGAGAAACTAGCCGTAACAGACACTAATGACGTTCTGAATAACTTCATATCTTTGCTAACAATGGAAGCATAGCCTCAATATCACACAGCTGACAACAAAGACAACGCTTGTAAGTTTCCCGCGAGGAATGTGATAAAAGTAATTGTGGGGCGCATTGTGTGATTTTGGTAGGCGCCTGTTATATAGTACTTTATAACATACAAAGTAAAGAGCAAGACCCCTTAAGGGAAGTTTAAGAAAAATTCCAACTTTTATCAAGCACTAGTGATCTAATCAAGTTCAATTTAAAATCACTTTCTGAAATGCAATTTGTTTATAGCGTAAAACTTTCAGACTTACCCAAGGGTAAAAAAACCTGAACAGGTCCCTTTTATTTGACTTGCAGGTTAACTTAAAAGGATATTTTTAATTTACTTGTCTTGTCAAATGTTGAACTACAAAATGACCCAGAATGTCGACACTGGATTTGTTCCAAAATAGCAAATATTTAACGTTAAAACACGTTTGTTCAAAACACACAACACAACCCGTGATCACTGCGTTCAACCGAGTCTTCGTCGAACTCGTTACTCGGCGCAGTGAGTAGCGCAACTCACCAGCACTCGCCGACGTCGAACTCGCTGGCGAACTCGCGCACGATGTTGCGGGACGAGTCGTTGCTGGCCAGGTGCACCATCTCGATGCGGTACTCATACTTGGAAGTTTCGCTCAGACCCACCGAAAGCTCGAGAAACACCGAAAGGTAGTTCCCCCGGACCACGCCGTTGCCGTCCTGTCGAACGAAATAATTTTTTTATCAATTTAGCAGCAAATTGGTAAATGCTACAAGTTAATGTTGGTTGCTTTGTGTCTTAGATTAGCAGTTTAAATGTTTTTTGGTGTATAATGTACAAAGAATGCTCGGCAATTTAGTGTATTAGAACAAATAGCTAAAATGTTGAAACAATAGTAAACAATAACTAAATCCTTATACTCAAATCCTGTGATCAGCGTTTCAACTTAATATATATATATTTTTTTGTTTTAGAGAAATTGTTCTTAAACTCTGTCGTCTAACCACAACTGTTGTCTATTTTTTTAGAGGTAGCGTTGTGTGGACGTTTTGAGTGAAAAAATAGGGGCATGTTGTATAGTTTCAATAACTGAACGTGGTGAGGACCCAAAGCGTTTTTGGCGACGCATTAGCTCAGTGTTGTCAGATTTTCTGGGCGCGTAAAACCAGTGGCTTTTTAATGTTTTTCTGTGCTACATGCTTTTCATATGAACCAATTCTATACCAAAACTTACAAACGTTTATTAACTGCCAAATAATAACAGGTTCCTATCGCTTGTCACCGATTTTGGACAATATCTTATTTTTCTATTACAAAATAGGAACGAACTTCTTGAGTGCATACACTATACATATAATTCTTTATAATCCGAAAAAGGTGATCAGTGTGACACTAGAACCAAAAAGAAAACAACTAAGTCAAACGTAAACGCACATCATAAAAAAAAAGTTTTAATGAAGAACCCTATCAAGTCGCTTATATTGTTGCACAGTTAACGACGTAAAAATTGTATGAGACTTTAATTAGACGGTACTAGCAGATTGCTATGCAACATATCCCAGGCCCACATATGTCAATTACGGTGGTTAGCTTAATTTAATTATGTGCTGGGCAAACACCAATATCCGTCTTTTCCGACAAAGGTGGATAAGTGCTGGGCGGTATTGACCGTGAACGGATAAAATCGAGTAACATTGGATATCAAATTATGGTAATATATTTATTACTGACCGGGTAAATCTTTAGCCTCCAACTCAAGCCGGATACATTTAGCGGCTTGGAATAAACTGGATCGGCACTTTGTTGAAGTTGGCTAAATAATAAACAACTTTGTTTTACAAAAAAATATTTTGTATATAAAATCACTTTACTTGTCAACAAGAAAAGTATGAAAATAAATGGAACCGCTAACAGCTCCCGCACATCAAACAAAATTCGGCCGACGGGTGTGCATTTGACTACAATTTAAATATAATTTAGATATTGTCGGACCTAAAACATGGATACAATAACAAAACAGACAGTAAAAAAACATATTTTTTATATTTTAATTAAAGAAATAAACGTAGCCTTAACGTTTAAAACGTAATTATTTAACAGTCGAGCAATCGTAATAAGATTAACCTAAATGTAAACACAAAAGGATTTGATCAACTATTTTTTACTTTAATCAACTATTTTAATTAAAGTAGGCTGCCTATACATAAGATACAAGCATTAGCTTACGATAAACAAAAGAGGCAAAGAAGCATATTAGATAAAAAATAGTTAATTTTTCTTGCCACAGACTCACCTGAATCTAGTTAATGTGAAGGTGGTTGAATCGTATGGTGGCACAAGTTCACTGGTGAAGTCTGGTGGCACAGATGCCGACACGAAAGATGCCATCGGTTTCTTGTGGATTGCTCGAAACATTTCAAGCATATCATCGGATCGTGTGATAAGGTCGCTCTTCGAGCAAGAGCCCATCTGGCAAAATCACTTTTAATTAGATTTGCTTATATTAGGGGGAAATATCACCATGTACGAAACATGACATAAGCTGCAAGTGACATGTATGCGTGTCAAAGTACAAAGCTTTTATCGTTTATTTTGACCTCTTTAATCGTTTTAAAGGTTTATACATATCCATGTTGATTATTTCTATTTTCTGATTAATCTGAACTGGATAAAATATGGCAGTGTTAATTCTACCTAATCATGACACAAACAACAATAGGGTGTATCTTTATAGAATCCAAAACCATCAGCGGCAGGTTATAGCCAGTCGATCACTGCTCCGCTGACGCGTATATTAACAAGTAAAACTCATAGTTAAAAACATGAGTAAAATCAGGATCTGACGTTTTGTTTAAAAGGATCATTCGAAATAAGGAACTGATGATGCCACTTGGCAAAATATATTTTCCTTTTAAACGAAACGTCTGATCCTGTTTTTACTCATGTTTTTAACTATGAGTTTTACTTGATGACACAAACAATTCATGGTGTCATAACTGAATTTAAATTTATACCGGTTGTGGAATTAAAAGTTATGTATATGAACCGGAAAAAACATGGGCACTATGGGCAGTGTTAATTCTACTTAATCAAGTAAATCGGACATAAGCAATTCTTGATGTCATAACTGAATTTAAATTTATACCTGTTATGAAATTAAAAGTTATGTATACTGCATGTGTCGTTTACCTGATGTGACACTTCTTTCAACACACTTTCCAGCATCTCTGTTTCTTGTGTAAGTTGGTGTTTCTGGCCCATCAAAGTAATAAGCTTGCTCTTTAGTTGGCCATCAAGCCTGCAGAGCATTTGATTAACATATATATTACCACATAGGCTAATTTTCTATTGTAACGAGCAATATATTAGGACATCACAAAAATATATCTTATATACTGGTTTTCTAGTTTTACGTTTTCAATTTGTAGAATATCTATTTTTATAGTTTTTGTAACGAGTTATAAAATACAAAGTCAAATTATACAAAGACAATTAATAGAATTTCCAAATTAGAAAAGACTTAATATTTAGACTTAATGACTTACCTAGCAATCATCATTTCAACAGCATTGCGAATCTCACGAACTCTCTCATCTTTAGCTGATCGTACGCTTTCCACATTTCTCTCCACGTCCTTATTGAAACATAACAAATAATATAGGACAAAGTTTGTTAAATGTGCTACAACGAATTCATAATATTGACTAAGGATGTCTAATTTGCGTCAAAAAGTATCACTGTCTGATCTAATAACAAATGATGTCATTACGATGCTAAAATAATCAAAATAGACAATATTAAAATGTTAAAAGGTAATTTTTCCAATTTATTAGGCCAAAACTTGCTTTACTGTTACAAACTTTTTCCTGTTGCTAACCAACTTTTTATTACCATTCCCATCAGAATCGCCAAGTTGAATCGCAAGTTATGGCTGAATTTCCTACAATAATTTGGAATCGGATTAGCACCCATACCATCCTAGTTTCGGAGGAGTAGCGATACCTTCATTTGGCATTGGGTATCAGCTCCAATCCCATATTATTGTACATCACTAATATTGACTATATAGTATTGAAAGAAAATGTTTCTTGAAAAATTTTTTAATGTTTGAAATTTTTTTTTTAAGGATATGCAATTTTCTTCATCCTATGAAAACAATAATCTGGTGGTTTTCACAACAATTTTGCACAGCATTAAATGCATGACCATGGTAAAAAATCAATAGGATGGTCAAAAATCCTTAATAACCTTTGGCTTTCAGGCTTAGAGGGTTTTAAAAGGAGTTTTAAAAATCGATGCATAACAGATAAGTATGAAACAAATCATCCATCATTATACCAAAATTTACACTTTGCTGGCACCTGTACAAGTGATATGAGTTCCATAAGTCTTCTCCTTATCGCATTTTCCTCATCAGAAATTTGAGATAGGTGTTGCTCATAGATTTCAGCCAAAGGCTTGAAAGTGTGGCCACCATGCTGTAAAAAGTAAATCATACAAAACTGAAATGCAAACAAAGACAAGGTAAAAGACTAACTGTGCATTTATATACAGAAAACTTACCGTACCACCCCACAAAGCACATTGGTGACAAATGCAGAGTTGACAAGTCCAACAAAAAACACTCAGCTTTTCTTGATGCAGCTCGCAACTGAAACAAGGAAGACAAGCATTATAAAAACTAACTAAAATGGCCTTGGAAACAATGGTTTTAATTAACACAACAACTCAAATAGGTTGCTGTGCAACAAAACTAAAAAAAGGTATCTAAAAACTAAAAGTGTTTGACCATTTTTACAGGAGTGATTTTTGGTGATTTTTTTACAATGAAACAGAAAATGAGTGCTTCGACACTAATATCTGTCTAAATAAAGATTGTGGCCTGCAAATCCTCGAAGCTAAAAACTTGGCCCATAAGCATCAACCGGGTTGGCAGTCCTTTTCTAAGGGGTATTCTATAACCACCAGATTCAAAAACAGTTTAAACATTGACTAAGCCAACATACATATCCTGTTTCTTGTCCAAAGCAGTAGATGATGATGCTCCTCCAGTGAGCATGGAAGACCCAGCTTTAGCAGGAACTCTTAACGTGTCTAGCTGCTGAGTAAGTTCCTCTGCCCAACGACAGTTGACAAGCTCGTTAAGTTGAAGAGAAGCCCTAAAAACAACATTATGGACTGACTGGTGTTTCTTATAAAAAGTGAAAGTATTACAAGCTGATAATAAGATTAGTTGTATATAATTAAAAATTATTAGGCAATAAAAACTTGCTTTGGAAGATTAACAGATAACTAAAACCATTTGGTAGCCTGTAACTGTCAAGAAATAATTTAGAACTTGATGAAGTGACATTATAGGATTAAGCGTTAAGTAATTGTTTCTCAATCTATGGTTTGTAACAAAATTAGGTCATCTTTGGATTTGGTTGGATCGCAGACTGCAAACGTTTACATGGTTAAACTTGTTAAGACTGGTTTAGAGCAAGTTTTCTTATAAAATTTAGTAAACTGTAATAATACGACGACATGGCTCATATACATCAAATGCGCATTTATAAAAAAGATGACTCAAGTTTTGTTAATTTACAAAAAGTTCAATAATAATTGGGTTGCCAAAGCTCTGCTGTTATGCTTGTAACAGTTTATATTTGAGTCGCCACAAAAACATGCTGAGAAACACTGTGTTAAAATCATACAAATAAATTACAATAACAAACCTGCAATGGGGACACTGCTGTCTTTGCTCAGTAAGCCATCTCTGAAACACAAAAACAAATATTGATAAAACACCAGAAGGAAAGTAATAACTAAAAATTTGAAATGCTTTTAGAAACTTACCCGAATACATAAGTAGCAGCAGAGCTTTGAACAGTGAGGACAGAGTCTTGCATCTCTCACTTTACTCATGCAAATAAAGCAGCGAAACACCTCGGCCATTCTCTAAAATAAAACAATGCGAGTGATGAAAAACAGTGTAAAAAGCCATATACCTGGCAATAAATTCCAAAAACGACTGTTACTTACAACTACAATACATATTTTAACCTAACTGTCTATTGTTTTTATTTGGTTAACAAATTGATGTTTTTTCCATTGGCCTTAAATATATTTAAGAAAACAAAGACATTGTACATTAATAAGGTTGAAGTCAAATCAAAATACTTTATTTAATACTATATTACTGGGCTCACCTCAACTTTTTGATTTTCCTCCATTTTGACAGAACAAATACGTAAACTGACCAATGGGTACAATTTTTCAAACAAACATAAAATAAAAATTGATCAGGTAAAATGTGGTTATTTTTGGTTCCTCTAAGAGTTAACCAAAACAAAATATATCTGAAATTAAAATATTATAAAGCTTTGTGGTTAGGCCTTAGTTTTGAATTGTTAAACCAGAAATGAGTGATGTTAGAACATCACCGTACTAGCCAAAATCCAGATTTGAAAGTTTTGCCTGTTGCACACTTACAATTATTGGTTGAATTAACAATCGGGCATACAACTACACAAGGAATATTTAGAAAATAAATTAATCTAAAATGTTATTCATGTGAAAATTTCGATGACAACAAACCTCTATAAATCTTAAAGAATAAAATATTTGCTTTTAACATATTTGGCTAGTTGTTAATAGCTAAGGTTAATTTTAGGACTAATCAAAAACTTTAAAGTGCCAAACAAATAAATAAAGACCAATGCTAGCACTTCTTAGGAATTAGATTCTATGGCAACAACTGTGGATGAGTAATTGGAAGCAACCTTTTTATTTTTTGTAGCCTAATAGCACTTCCAGTTTACATTTCAGGGCACTTCAAGTCAAGATCTCTGGTTTGCAGCACAAAATTTTTAGGTGTGCAGGTGTTAAATTATGTTTTTTGCATACAATATAGCTTTTTTCAATTTAAGTGCGCAATATAGCACTTCAGGCAAGCACACAAATTTTTTCAGAAAATTTTGGGTGAGCACCTGTCACAGAATGCAGACTGGTGCTCCGCCATGTCAATTTGTATTGTGACACCATCTTTACAAATTATTTTGCAACATACTATCTAGTCTCTGGAAATGATAAACAGTAAACACTTGTAGTAGATCACCCCATACAGTAAGTCAGATTGGATATATACATTCTGTTGAAGGTACATTTTAAGCTTAGAGATCAACAAAGATTATTTATTTGTTTATTCGTCTCCAGCATTGTATTGAGAATTGTGAAAATGCCAGCCTGCCTGTGGAACAAATATTTTTCCTTTTTTATTTTTAAGCCACTAAACAAGTGATTTTTTGAAATATTTAAAATATATGTAAACGTTACATGAGAGTTGTTGATTATAAAAATCGGCATGAATTTAATGCTGACAAAACAAAGTTATAAATTGTCATATAATTAAAAAAATTAAGTCCTAAGTTTTTAAAAACGTGCTCTAGTCAAGTTATGAGTAACACATATAAAAAATATGTTTTAAATACTTTTATTCTCAAAACGAATAATCTGACATAAAAAGTCCATGATTTTTGTTGCAAAAAAAAAGCTTTTCATAAAATGTTACGATATCTATTAAACGCAGTTAAATTCAATATAAAAAAATAGGTGCTGGTCCAAAATCTTAGCAAACTTTCGTCTGGCAGTTTATATTGCTAACATCATTTGGGTGCGAGCTAGCGTTGTGGGTCTAGCATTATATATTTATTTGGGGTAACACTAATTTACGGAATGATGAATGGTCGGAACGCTCATTATAATTAAATATAATAACACTTGACCCACCTTCACCCAAACGCTAACCCCCACCCTAACTCAAATATTGTGCGTTGGTTTAATAATTGTTTTAACGGGGTAACACTTAAATTAGTGAGCGTTCCGACTATTCATCATTCCGTAAATTAGTATTACCCATTTATTTGGCCATATTCATTTCTGGCTTGCAATTTCAACTTTGACAACTCGTTTCGTTACTGTTAAAAAGTGGTAAGATTCTACACCAGCGCCTAAACTGGCAATAGAAGAACTTGCTCGTATCGAGCCATTTTACAAGCTGGTTTAATTTGTGTGGGCGCTTGAGTCGACACTTCAATTTACTTTTGGGCTTTGTTTTCAAGTTTGGAAGTTTAAAATCGCAGACGCTTAAACAATAAAATAAAAAAACAGCAAATATCCAAGGATGTTAAGTAGAATATTCATAAATAATTAAAATATATTTCAGCTTTAGCGTTAAAATAGTTTTAAATAGTGCATTAGGATTTCTTAATTCATAGTACAACAGTCGAAGAACGATCAAAAGCTATTCTTAACCAAAAAAAGTGCCTCAAAACCTTCAAACAAATTTGACGTAACTACTGAGCAATAAAATCAATTTGCCAGGAAACCGATCCATGGGAAAAACCCTAAAAAAATCTACATGCGTTTCTACTGTTTGACTACCGTTTGACTTTCTGGCTCAGGTTCGATTTTGTTTTCCAGGTTTTTCGGAATCCACTTGAATTCTTATCAAAGTTCGGGAAATTCACAGCAGGTTTCTAAGAGGTTGTTAGAGGTTAGAGCTTAAGATAGCCCTATCGTATGTCCTTTTTTAGGAGGATTTGTCCTCTTTTGTTGAGAAAAGTGAATGGTCTTCCGAGGAGGCTTAAAAAGGCCCAAATGTCCTTTTTTTCGCGCTGGAGTTAGTTACCTAATGCTTTAAAGAAGACTTTTAGGCGTCTTATTTCAAAAAACTAATACTGTAGCCATGAAACATGCTGAATTGCTGGTTTAAAAATGTTTTTCCAACTTGTCTCACTTGGACCAGAAAAATAACATTGGACCAAAAAAAAATGCAATCGAACCTCACATGTAAAAAGGCCAATTAATAACGTAAAGGTGTGTCATTAACCCCTTTAAAACGTAGGATTTAAAATCGTCGCTTATAAGTCTCTTTGTAGCCGCCAACAACATAAACATCGCGCTCGCAACAAATAGATCAATATTTGCGCTAGAGTCGGCTAGCAACACCATCGAAAATTAATCCGAGAATCAGAAAAACCAAACATCCCGAAAATCAGCATAAAACATCATTAAACTCAAACGTAACCATTTTACTTTCGTTTTATTTGCCGACAAAAAAATGTCCTCTGTTTGGTGCCCTAGCTTAAACTTGTAAAAAAACGTAGGTCTATCAACGTTTAAAATAATTATAGAGTAACTCAAATCCTGTAATTTAGCTATTTACCGGTATATTGTTGACCAAGCACAGTTTCGTAAAATAATTAAACGGCATCACATTCAAACATTGCTGTCAGGCATCTCGGAAGGATTTTAGTAAAGTTCGAGCTACTTTTAAACATTCAGTTCAGTTAAACCTTAACACCACCCAAACGTTTGAAAATACAGAATTGGAACCTAACTGAATCAAATTCTGAAAAACTTGAAATTTGAATCGTGCAGGAGTTGGAAAATAATTTTGATTGCCTTCAAACATAAGTGGGTCGATTTATCTATCAATGCTAATGGTGTCACACCGCTTTGTTGTTCGGCGCGTTTTTTGTTTATAAATTAGTTGTAATTACTTTTAAAAGATTTACGGAAAGCCTTGATAATTTCAGAAGTTTGTTTATTTGGTGTTGTCTCATATATAAAATGAAATTGTATAATTTATTGCATTGAATCTCGCTAAATTTTAGGTCAACTGTGTTATTATAAAAAAAATACGATATTAACATTTTTTATTCGTATAACGGTTATTTCATAAATTAATTCGAGTTACCCACATTTACGACAAACGCTTCGACGAAAGCTCAGCACCGGCTAATCGAAAACAGCTTGGACGCCAAAAGGCAAAAACGTGATTCCCACAGGAGCGACAAACGGCTTCAAAACCTTCCCAAACCGCGCCACTTCTCGTTCGCCGAGTGGCGCGGAAAGGCCACGTATCGGTCGAAAGGGCTTTTGACGCGGCAGTGACGCGATAACCCGGATCCCACCGACCGACGTTGTTTGACTGCGCCAAAGCGCTGTTTAAATAGCGAGGCAATTTTTCTTTCGGATCGACGTTTTCCAACTGTGATTTCAACTCGGCGACCCGACCGCACGCTGCTGTGGCCCATTGATATTAACGCGCCCGGCGATGACTTTAGCTTCTGCTTGACAAAAAAAGAAACGCCGGGTCGGACAATAGGCGATTTGTGTGAACGATACTTTTGTCGTGTTTGCAGTGCTCGACTGCGAACAGTCGACGGTGAGACTTGGAGAATGGTTAAGGCGACTAAGTTAAAATGCTAGAAGATGTTTTAGACTTGTAAATGTACTCGAAATATTGTAATGATTTGCGCGCCGTGCGTCTCATACAATATTTATCTGAAGTTGACTTGGTGTTGCCAATGATTAACTGTTAAGTTTAACATCACGTCCAGGAAAGTAAAACATATACTGAAAAGAAGTACCGGTATTTTTTATGCTATGCCTGGTAGCTAATTGCAAAGGTTATAATGTTTGAACATTATACCAATATAGAACAGAAATTTAATTTATAACAGAGATTTGGGTGTATCAACTTTTTTAATCTGTAGGACGTAAAGTCGTCCGTTAATGGAATAACAATGATTAAGTCACCTCACGTTCTATTCTTTTGTGCAACTAGGCAAGGTTCAATAAGCGCACGCATTGAATAAGTAAAAAAGCGACAGGAAAAATGGTTGTTTTTCGACTACTTGCGGTGGTCACGTGTGCGATGATGTGTCGTGCGGACATCTTGTTTCCCAAGGACACGTCAGTCGATTTTGTTTTTCCTCCTAAGATACGACGATCATCTATAGGCATTCCTGATGGCCATTTGAGGCCGCTAGGTTAGTGATAAACACTGGGTTGAAGTTATCTGAAGTATTTCTTTTTGGGCGCTTGACAAGCGCAAAGCTTCCCTTGATTGACGATGGTTTTTATTCATGGAACAAAACTGAAATTTATTATATTGGCAAATATGATTTATTTAAATATTACGCAAAAATAACTTGATTTTGCTCAACCGTCAAGGTTACAAGTAAAGTATTTACCCATTAATATCTGTGACACTTTTATGTCCATATGGGTGAAACGTTGTGCTTTAAAAGGCCTTATTAATTTGTGATGGAGATTTGATAAAAAACTTTCATGGTAAACAAAGCGCAAAGTAAAAAACGCGTCAGCTGTACGAAAAAAATGTGGCAACGAAAAAATTACTTAAGCGCTATGGACTAACAAAACATACCTACAAAAAATTTTGAATTTCACTTGAAACAAAAAACACGATTGAAAACAAACTGCTGTATCGTCATAAAAATACTGAATCAGTCCAAAAACGAAATATTCAATCAATTACATGCAAAGCGGCGATCAGTAAAACAACGATTAACTATCACCCCCTTAAATTTGTTCCCAACCCAGCGTAGTTTGGGTATGTCAACACGATTACAGGATTACGAAAATGAAATTTTGTCACCAGGTTGGCAAAAGTCACCAGAGGGCAAAGTACAAGAGATAAGCGAAGTTCCAGACGCAAAGACCTTCTGGGAGACTCACGTGAAATCGAAGAAGCCACTGGTCATCAGGTAGAATGTGCTTGATAAAAATTAGTAAACTTTAAGAATAAAAAAGGTACCAATAAAATGTCAACATTAACTGAATAGATTTGTTACGAGTTAGATCAATTCATTTTTCTTAAGAAAAAGACCTTATGATGTAGACCAGTGGTTCTTAAACCAGGGGGGTGGGGCGTTTGGTGTTTATTCTACTTTTATCCTTATGTCCCATACATTAAAATAATACATGTTTAGTTAGATAACTGAAAAAATAATCCATGATTTGTAATTAGCGGGCTTTTAGGCTGCTTGTTATTTATTTTCATTGCTGCGGATTTGGGATATGTTGAGAAGTATGTTAAACTAGGGTTTACCTGAAACCGAAACCCGGATTTTTTCGCTATTTTTTACGACTTGAAACCCGATTCAACCCGCTGTTTTTCAGGAAAAGACTATAAACTGTTTATGTTTGATTTAGCTCGGTTGCCTGTTCCCCTACACTCTCACTCTACACTTACGTCACACATGATTGCTGACACATTGCGCATACAATCAAGTAATGTTGGCTCGCTTCCCAATATTTCACTGCTAACGTGTATCACGTAGGTGCAGTTTAAGCATGAATTTCCAAAAAAGTTTAAGCAATAATTTCCAAAATATTTTTTTTTAATTAACAACAAATAGTCCTCATAGGGGGATCAGGATTTGAACCGGAGACGTCTCGATCTGCAGTCGAATGCTCTACAACTGAGCTATACCTCCTTGTCTGTTTCTAGTTTAAACATTTATTTGTAATATTGTTTTACAAAAATCAATGAATCAAAATTAAGAAAAATAAAGATGGTGCATCGGGACTTGAACGTAAGACCTCTAGATCAGCAGTCGAATGCTCTACCACTAAGCTATACCCCGACCTATGTGACTAGTTTAACCATTAATTTCCAAATTTGTTTTTCAGAAATAAACGATTTAGCAACAACAAAAACATGATAGGGGATATCCGAATTTGAGCCGCAGACGTCTCGATCTGCAATTGAATGCTCTACCATTGAGCTATACCCGCATGTCTGGGCCTAATTTATTCAATAATTTTCATTTTTTTTTTTAATTAACAAATTAACAACAAAAACCCTGAAAGGGGGCATCCGGATTTGAACCGAAGACCTCTCGATTTGCAGAAGAATCCTCTACGACTGAGCTATAGTCCCGCGTTTTAGTCTAGTTTAAGCATAAATGGCAAAAAAATTCAGATATTAATGAATTAAATTAACAAAAAAAGGGGCATCCGAATTTGAACCGGAGAGCTCTCGATCTGCGATCAAATGCTCTACAACTGAGCTATACCCCATGTCTGTTTCTTGTTTAAGCGCTCATTTCCCAATTTTTTTGTTTCAGAGGGGGCATAAGGATTTGAACCGAAGACCTCTCGATCTGCTTATAGTTTAAACATTAATTACCAAAATTGTTTTTAAAAAAAAAACAGTAATCTATTCTTTTTGTTTCATTAACAACAAAAAATAGTGATATGGGGATCGTATTTGAACCGGCGACCTCTCGATCTGCAGTCGAATGCTCTACCAACGGGCTATACTCCCATGCGTTGATCTATTCTAAGCATTTATTTTCACAATTGTTTCATTAACAACAAAAAATAGTGATATGGGGATCGTATTTGAACCGGCGACCTCTCGATCTGCAGTCGAATGCTCTACCACGTAGCTATAACCCCATGTTTGGGTCTAGTTTAGTCATTAATTTACAAATTATTTTTGTGAAAATTACCCCTAAAATATAAACGGGGGCATCCGGATTTGAACCGCAGAGCTTACGATCTGTGGGCGAATGCCCTACTGGTGAGGAATACCCGCCTTGTTACTTAATTTTAAAGTTTTTTCTTAGAAATGGTTTCAACAGCACAATGCCCTGCTTTACTGAATGGGATGACAAACACCTTAAGACAACGTACGGTCACATCGACATCGAGGTCACCACGAAAAAGCCAGGCAAGATCATCCAACCCCAGATCATGACCTTGAAACGCTTTCTGCTGCGGTAATTTCTCGTGTTTGAGACTTGTTAGTGTCAGAAGTTATTATATTTTATTTAATCTGTAGTTTACGCAGTGTTGTAATGACTTAAGTTAATGACTTGACTTAAGTGCACTTCAGTCACTGTTTACAAATGACTTGACTTGAGTCTTTCGGACAAATTACTTGACTTGACTTAAGTAGTTTCAGCAAATGACTTGGGTTGAAAAGAAGTGTTTTCTGTAACCTTGTTTCAACAAAATTAAGCTATTTATCCAAATTTTTGTACATAAAACAATTTTCTTGCTATATGTTGTATTTTTCTTAATTTTAATTCATTTATTCCTCATAATCGTACGAGTTTAAAAATTCCTATAGTTTAACGTTTTATTTTTACGACAAGGACGTGACTTGAAGTTGACTTGATCTAACTATGACTTTTATTTTTCGGTGAAGGCATTCCACAAATTGTGCCCCCTCGTTCTTAGCATGTCAACCGTTGACATTTTTTTATTTATGGTCATCGCTAACCTCTTGTGCACTTACTATGCATTTATTTTTTTACAAGTGCAGTTATAATTTGGAGGATTGGTACTTGGTTACACCGATTCCCGAAGAGATGCTTGCTGACATTCCTGCTGTTTCAAGTCTTACGTGTGGAACTTTTAAAGAATTATTGCAGGTAACTCGCCTGTTTTCCTCTTATTTGGTTTCTAAAAGTGCATGCGGTGGGTTATCGGTATATTGCACGACACGCAATTTGTTTTTAATCCGCCATATATTAAACCGTTGTTTCGTGTACATATATATTGCTTTTGTGCAATTTGACTAATTCCGCTTACATTAAATATTGCTTGAGTATTATTAATTGTAATATAATTACCAGAAGGGCTGTTTTTTTTATTATTATTACTATGCCTGGTAGCAACAGTTTATTTATTGGCTGTGCATCTACGAGTTTTACTTTGTCTAGATTGGAACGCATAACATAAAATACCATTGTTAATTTTTTCAAACGTTAACAAACACGCATTACACATTTATAAATGAGCATAAAATACCGCTTTTTACGTAATATTTGCTCATTTTGCCTTACATTAAATTCCTTACGCATCTAAAATGTTTAATTTAAGTTTTATAGATTTGAACAACGCAAAACCGGACATGTCACATCGAATTACCTTTAAAGTCATGTTACTCATCCAGAAATAACTAACATTGGAAAATTGTTGATTTTCAGGAAGCTGAAATGTGGATGAGCAGCGGTGGCACAAGTTCAACGCTTCATTACGACCCAGACCACAATCTGCATTGTTTGATTTCGGGAAGAAAGGACTTTATTATGGTTGACCCGAAGTTCAAGGACCGGTTCGAAATGAAGGTTTCAAACCTTTCACACTAATCATTGTCTAATTGATTACGCTCTTGGTCCTAAACAGGGTTCTTTTTAAGGTTTGGTTTGGGTGACCGCTAAGTAGTTTTAAGAGACCGCAAGTGTTTCATTTAAATACCAAAATGTTGCAAGTCCAAAATTTGGGAAACCGCTGGAGAAATTTTGGGGGACCGTTTTCGGTCCAAAACACCTTAAAAAAACACTGGTCCTAAATACAGATTTTCCCATTGCAAATTTATTTATTTCCATTCTTTATATAAACCTGTGTTTGTCAAACTTTTTCTTGACACGTACCATCTGATATTAGTTTCTACCAATAGGTACCGCCTGGTTAAGGAAAACTTTTGAAAAACTAAATTTTACTGATAAAAATCACAAAATGTTTTTCTGAAAGCTCCTTAAAAGCGCCAAACCTAAAAACATAACATTGGTTTCGTTTCTGCAATTATTTTTACGCTGAATTTCAACTGTTTACAAAACATTTTTCTAAAATAACCAGAGTCTTGTTTTTCTTTGGCATTTTTATAGTTGCTTGGCATTTTGAAATGACAAAATATCAACTAAGCGTTTTCATGAGTTTCCGATAAAAAAAACTGATTTGTGTTCGACCGGTAGTCAGTAAAACACCAAAAACGTGTGGTTGACGACGCCAAGACACTAATGTTGTTTAAATCAATGTATTTCTAATAGATAAACATTTGGTCAACAAAAATGTATTTTTCGGTCAAAATTTCTCAAAATTTTAATTTTAAGGCCAAAATTTTTCAAAATTTCAATTTTGAGGTCAACACTTCTCAATTTTCAGGTAAAAAAATAATCTCCCTAGTTATAAAACTGATAAAATTGCGACTTAAAATTGTTGTTGCCTAATAGGAAGATAAGGACGAAGGCAGCGGCTACTCAACAATCGACACAGAAATGATTAACATGTATGAGCACTCCAAGGCTGGAAAGACCAACTGGAAATGGACAACGATCTGGCCGGGAGACTGTATTTTTATTCCACAAGGTAGAATTGCAACTTGCAACAGTATGTTATTAATACGAGAACGAATCTTAATTGGGCCGTTTTTAGCAATAAAGATGATTTAAAGATGTGAAATGAAAGATAGACAAGTCGTATCGGCGAAACGACATGCATACAAATTCGGCGATTTCTTTTCAAGGTCACCTCCATCAAGTTCGCTCGTACGGTCGCAGTCTCTCTATCGCTATCTTGTGGACACCGACGAAGGAATTTAACGACACTGGATGCGCTAGTGTGGACACGGAGTCACTCGTTCCGCTTAGCGACCTGGATTTCGTTTGGAAACTTTACAACGTAAGTAAATCTTACAAAACCAAAGTAAAACCGCACAATAACTTTTGTATTTTAAGTTTAATATAAATAGGGAACAAAACATTAACCGTTTGAAAAAATTTAATGTATTTTTAAACAAACTAAAACAATATCCCTAGTACTATGCACGAATTGCCTAAGTACTATGCACGAATTTGTTATGTAGGTTTATAATAATTCTCAAGGCAAAAATGGTCAAGTAAACTTATCTTGATTAAGCCGTTTCGATTCGTACTTCATTATCAGTTAAATGTTTTTTTTTATTTGTAATTTCTTTTTACATTTACTGATGATTTTAGTAAGTATTAAAACGCTTTTATAAAGATAATGTCCAGTTACTCGACCTTTTTTTCTTTTAGATTCATTATCGAACTAAAACAATATCATATTTGGAAAAGACTACTGCTTTAGTTGGATACATCATAATATGTTAATGGCAATCCGTGTGTAAATTGCAAACATGAAAACTACGACCGCTTTATCACATTATAGCATCAACCGAACCTGAGTGTGTTTTTTCAAGGGCGAACGACTGATCAACACTGACGACTACTACAACCCTGAAGTACTACGCCGTCATCTTATCTCATTACTGCGAAACGATCCCAAACTTACAAGGGAAAGGTATATATGACGCCAAAAGTCGTGATTACCGAACCAAATCCACAAATTAGATACCATTACGACAAAAACTTTGCGAATTGGCAAATATGTTTTTTTACCTGATTAGGTTTTTTATTTTTGATGGATATGTTTTCCGGTAAGACGTTTGTTATATTGATGTTTGGTGCCGGGTCATTAACCCCACCTGATCGGCTTCTGAAAGCCACTATGAGGATTTAGCTTGCATCGAAACATTTATTTAGCTATTTCCTATTTCATTGCGCAATATACGCTTGTCCTATTTTCGCTATATTCAACCTGCTATACCAGTGATTCTCATACATTTAAGGCTTACTTACGGCCAGGGCTGCGGAGTCGGACTCGGGACTCGGGACTCGACGGGGCGGTTTGTTTTTGCCGGAGTCGGACTCGGGACTCGAGTAAGACCGCGTAAAACTACCCGAGTCCCGAGTCCGACGTGCGCATGCGCAGTATCAATTTTTTTAACTGTTAAGGCGGCAAAATGTAAGTTGTAAAAGTGTAATAGCAAATGGTAAAATATTTTTAAATCATGTAATGCGGGTGGATCAATTATGACACCAATATGAGTGGATTGCAGAAAAATCCACCTTAATTTAGTTGCGTAAATGGGTAAAATACAGGATGTAGAGTCGGAGCTGGACTCGGGACTCGGGACTCGGGAGTCGGACTCGGGTTGTTTTTAACCGACTCCGCAAACTTGCTTACGGCACCCCGCCTGGAAATTTAGTGGAGTATTTTACTGAAACGTCACTATAAATGGAACTGGAACAACACAATCAACTTAAAACATGTAGAAAAATGACATTCGATATAATGGTCTCTAATCGTAGCTTACCAATTAAGCAAAAATCAAATACTTGAAATTCTCAAAATACCTATCGGTACCCCTGACCTTGCGCATTATAAATGGCACAATAGGGCGCCGCGTCACCCCGGCTGAAAACCACTGTGCTATACCAAAGAACGCGATAACTTTTATTCCTCGCGTATAGGTTCTTCAAGTACTTCGAAAAGGCCCGCAACCAGCTCTCTCGCGACAAGAACCAGACGCCGCACGCCGCCTTTCGTCAGCTCGACTTGAAGAAGAAGAACTACCTGAGCGCTCGCGACATCCAGCGACTGTCCGACGCACTCCTGGAGAGGGTGGCTCGGATCTACATTCGTCCCGAGGGCGACAGCGAAAAGACGAAAGACGAACTCTAAGGGCTGCAGACTTTCAAGCGACGTTTACACGGCGTTTCTTGCGCATTTCATCGCGTCCAAATTGAACGATACCACAGTAGGGCGTGTCGCCGTAAGTCTTATAGTAGCATGTCGAATGAAACCAACTTTATTTTAAAGTTAGACCACAAACTACAACGGATATCTTATGATCCTATTGCATTCGCGTTTCTCCGATCGTTTATTTTTTTATGTAAATTTCGCAGCCACCTGCCCTGACATGTATTTTTTAAGCTGCGTAGCGTTTGTAGAGTTATACTTTGGGTTTTCACGAGAAAATAAAAATGTTTACCAGAAAAGTATGCCTAACTTTAAACTTTCACTGGTCAACAAGTGTTGTGTCAATTATCTGTTTATTCACGTTGCAATTTCGAATATAAAAATATAAATTTGAACTTGGTACTGTAAACACGACCGTTTTCCAAAATTAAAACATTATAGCAGTGTCGCTGTAGATTAAATGCGAAATCGAACCGGTATGTCATGCTTCATTTCATTGTTTAATTGCAGCGTCAAAACGAAGTACAATTTATTGCAACCAAGTAAACTGTTTATGTGCGCTTGGACCAGCGAGTCATGGTCGCTCCCTTCAATGTGATGGTTTCCTTGAGCAATCCGTTGTCCATTTCTGTGACCACCTCGTACTTTTCGCCTTTGGCAACCATCTTGCCTCCTTCCATGTTGACAACAACCTAAAGACAAAACCCATGTCATTGTTGAATATTCTCAAGGCGGTTGATCGACGAGGTTGTGGCCTGTGGGGCCTATAAGGTGTTTTTGTGGAAAGTGTTTCGCTATCTGTTGATCGACTAAATAGAACCTTAGTTAAATATGTAGGGCGTTGATATTGATACTCGCAATGTGTGTTGCGGAAACTTTAGTTTTTGTTTGAGACGCATGGTAAAAGCAAAACAGATGAAGGACTAAGTTAGGCAGGTCATTTTTCTTTCGTAGATTGGGCAGGTGATTTTTCATCGGTCGCTAAAAACATTTTCTGTAAATTTTTAAACCGGGCAATTCGACAAACAAAACTTGTATATGACGTAGTGGCAGGACCAAGGTGGTATAAAGTTAAGCAGTATATATCAAAATATTTTACCCACCATATTTAGAATTTGCGCGTGCTAATAATGATCATATGTGAAACTTGTAGCAATGAAAAGTAATGAACTGATTTTGAGAACATATAATTTGCTTAATCCATAAATAGTTCGCTTGGAGTTCTACTTTCCGCTACAGTTAATATTTGTTCCTCGAATAAGCAGTGTTTGAAAACATCATTTTAAAATGACTTTATTCCCAGTCAAGTCATTTGTAAAATAATTTAAGTCTAAGTCGAGTCATTTGTCTACAAGACTTAAGTAAAGTAAAGTCATTTGCCCAAAAGACTTAAGTCAAGTCAAGTCATTTTGCCCAAAATACTTTTCAAGTCAAGTCATTTAAAAAGGGACCAAGTCCAGTCATGGACATGAGTCATTGCAACACTGCGAATAAGCCAAGAAAAACACATGTAGATGGCTGCTGCTGCTGCTGCTGCTGCCTACCTTGATCTTATCGCCTTTGATGGTGTCGAGTTCCGCCTCCTCGCCAAGTTTGAAAGAGTTGGTGGTTGTTTTCATGGGTCGGACCCGGGTCACCGTTACCACACCGCTATTGACCGAAATTTCGGTGACAACGGTCGCTTCACGAGCCTTCTGGATGTACTCCTCCGGAACGCCTATGAAAACACTATCCGTTGATGAATTCAATAGAAAAAAATGGAAAAAAATATATAAAAAACTAAAAATTTGATCTTTTAAAACAGAAATCTCGATTTTAACCTTAACTATTAAACTGAATTTGCGATTTATAGTCAATTTTTAATGCAAAGTTACAGACCAAGTGCATGTGTTACTCACCAACTGCCGTCATGAACTTGTCGAAATTGTCGCGTTTCTCAACGGTGAATTTGCCGACAAATGCTTCAACCATCTTGCTTCGTTCTACAATACAAAATAAAGCGGTCGTTAATATTGGTGCTGTTTATACAAACGACAAATAGTTATCAGAGGTGAAAGTAGAAAAAAATTCTGAACGAAACGATGAAAAACTTTCTTACAGAAACACATAAAATTTTTCTCGTTTTATGTCACAAAAGTACCGTAATTACGGTACGTGCAAAACTAGTAACCTGAACCTGAGGTGGGGTTATTGTTTTATGTCGTGCACAAATATGCAACTGAAAGTTTAAGCACAATAAAAGAGGTACCAGGATAGCTCGGTGAAAAAGGGGCATGGCCCGGTAAAAAACATTTGTTCAGAACATTATTTTACATACCTAACCGTCGTTTCGGGAACAATTCTTTTACCTGATAGTTGTTGCGACTTATGTTCTATGTCTCACCTAACCCTAATATATTTGCTAGTTTAACTAGTAAATTATATCTATTTAAAACGTGAACATAAAACGCCGCGAGTTCGAGTTATTTTTTACCTAACTTGGTCTGTTTAAAACTTGTAACAAAACATATGAAACTTAATTCCAATCGATAATTAATTTATATTAAAACCAAGTCATTTTCCATACATACTGCCCACCAACTCGATAGTTATACACGAGACACAAGTCAATCTCAAAGGAATTGGTCGCCAGGTATAGAAAAGTCTGCGGCCCTTGAACAGCCGTGGTATAATGGAGACGCAAGCGAGATATGAGTTGATGACTAAAGCGCTAATTTAGAAACAAAATACCGTAAAATACATTTTACAGGCGTGAGTTTGACGTTACAATAGTAATTTAGAGTAGAAAACATTAGGCCTTACGTTACACTGGTTTCAAACATACATCCCTTGATCGCTTTTCAACACATTTGCATTCCTACCTGCTTTCACGGGGAATGAGGAAAGGCGTAGAGATTCAACGTTGCTAACTGCAGGAAAAGTGAATTAAGGGCCTTCACATTTCAGTTTATATACGTTTCTGAAATTACGTTGCCATACTGGGATCTCTGGATTGCCTTTGCAAAGAAAGCTTGTTCAAAAAAAGAAAACCTTGAGTGGCTTTAAATGTAAAGCAACCCCGATTACAGGAGCACCCCGTGTGGTTTTCTTGTCGAACATAGCGAGAGAAAATTAACATGACGCGTTATCGTATGACACGAATTGCTCTCTTGATTCCAGTAAATTTGGAGGTTGACGTAACGAAGATCTCCCGTAACAATTTTGCGAATTCTGTCAAAGCTGCTCTTCGAGATGGCGTGATTTTCCAGTTTGACCATAGGTCGTCGTTTAGAGGGCATGTCCTTCGTTTTAGCGAGAAAAAACATGCACCCAAAATTTATTATATTCTTTTATAAAAGGATATGTTTGTACTTGGCAACAGGCGGATATTATGTTTTACATATTCATAGGCCTATAAACCTAACGAGTTTATGGCATTTGCTCGCCACTAGTTATGGACAAATACATTTTTTATTGTATTTCCATTTGCCCTTATAAAAATACTAAAACGTACAATTATATAGATCAAAAAAGTGACTTAAATGTGAGTTTACCTTTAGCCTATTTTTTTATAACTTTTTTTTTTCGTCGTTTGCTGCGCTATTTTTGACAACACATTTGTAAATAAAATGTTCATTATGGAAAATAATTGTTGACTATTTAGCAAAATTTTACTATAAAGTGAGTAAGGCACAGAAAGTAAACACAAGGGTGACTTTTTGTTAGTTTGGTTGTAATTTGTGTATATATACGCTACTCTTACCAGATGCTTATACAGTCATGTCGGGTAAGCTCTATTTTGGCCTGTTTAAAACGTTTTTTTTGTCGTCTTTGCAGACCATGGCGCCGCTGTACCGTGGTACTCTTTTAAACAAAAGTTTAACAAACCTAATATTCATATATGTATTTTTTTCCGCTTTGATCAAATGTCCTTCCATGCTTGGTAAGGAGATTGGACAATAACTTAAGGCTTCTTAAATTATTGTTAGGATTGTATTTTCAATAATTTAGTCGCTCGTTTGCTTACATCTACAGGCCTTTTTCAAATTGATTTTAGACTTCGTTTAATCGTAGCCTTTTTTGCTGTAAGTTGATGAAAACAAAAAAATTAAAGGATTGAAGCTGATAAATATCCCACATATTAAATATATAGAGTAAAATAACCCTTCACACCACGCATCGGCATCAAGATTAGAAAGCTTTGTCAAATTGTTACTAACAACGTCACACCCTCACAAAAATGTGTCATGACGTCATAGAATTGTGTCCTAATTTATCAGGGCTCTTTCTGCTGTAAAATGATTTCGTGAAAAATACGTTTAACCCTAGGTTGAGGTTTGCCGGTCTTTTGTTTTGAAGATGTAATGAACCCAAAGAGCGTTAAAATTGCATCAGTTAAAATAAACCATAACGATATTCTAAGTAACTTGAAGCCATATGAACATATAACCTATATATGGCCACGCTGTCGTGCTATACACAATATACCGGGAAGATATGCAAACCCTATGAATATTGCATAAAACTCCAAACCAAGCGCCTCGATTGCTTGTTTATTTTCATCGCAAGTCAAATAAATCCCAAAACAAAAATGAATATTTCGACACGCAACTTTACAAAACCTGACGGTTGGCCCAAACAACCAAAATTCTTAAACCACCAGAATTTTTTTTGTGAAATTACATTTCGAAAAGAGAAATAATTCGTTTTACACTGCTTTAGAAACACAATTGTTGACAGCAATATACATTGCGCAAAATTTGTCAAAAAAAAATGAGCTTGTTATGAACGTTTGGACCATCGGGTCATCGTATTTTGGTCCATGGTGATGGTTTCTTTGAGTCGATCTCCGTCCATTTCCGTTACCACCTCGTATTTCGCTCCCTTGGCCAATAACTTGCCATCCTTGTACGTTACCATGACCTGAATCAAGCAAGAGAGAAAACTCGATAAACCGTCCCATAGTCATATTCGAACTTAAAACAAGTAATAAAACTTGCTTTAAGTAAAAAAACAATTTAAAACAATTAAAAATTTGGCTTTTGCCAAAAGTCATAAACAACAACCGATCAATAAATTGGAATTTTACAAACGGCCAGTGTGACTTGAGTGAATGACTTAAATGCACTTAAGTCGCGGTTTTCAAATTAAGTCTTTTGTGCAATTGCCTCGTCCTAACTTGAGTTATTCATCTTAAATTTTGCGCAAAAAAACAATTTGCCTGCTATATGTTGCGATTTTTTTTTTAGTTATTGCTTATATGATCTGATACGTTTACCATTTAAATATTTTAACGTTTTATTGTTCATGACAAGGACTTTTGATTTGCTCTAATTAGGACTTGTCTAGGACTCGACTTGGGAAAATGATGACTTGGATTGGGACTTGACTTGTTAATTATGAAATAAGACTTGACTTGAATATAGGTATTTTGCAAATTAACTGACTGGTTACTTGAGTTTTTTCAAAATGACTTGTTTACGACACCGCAAACGACTCCATAAGGTTTAACGAAAATACCTTGACTTTGTCGCCCTTAATGGTGTCAATCTCGGTCTCCTCGTCGAGCGTGAAAGTATTGGTGGTGGTCTTTATGGGTCTGGTCCTTGTCACAGTCACTTCCTTCCCTTTGACTGCAATTTCTGTTACCACAGTGGATTCACGAGCCTTCTCAATAAACTCTGCAGGTACACCTGTAAGCGATAACAGCGTTATTTTTGTTCTTAGAAAAGCTTTCCTAGACCCTTTTACACTAACATTTTATTGGAACAGTTTTATTGCACAATCATGTTGCCGATTTTTGAAAAGTTTTAACAGTATAGTTTAAAACAGGGATGTCCAATCTTTTATGATAGTGGACCGCATTGTCACTTGAAATAATTTAATGCGCCGCAAAACCAAATTACGCTTTGCTCAGCTCAGAGCAGCTGTAGTGTAAACGGGCCTTTATAGTTATAGGCCTATATATATTTTTTAACCCGTATTATACTGTTACTTAGCCCCTAAAAGGTCACTGGTACATTTTAATTACTCAAAGTTCAAAATACTACTTAGAGTGAAAATGACTAGCGGGTCGCAATGTGGTCCGGGCACCGTAGGTTGAACATCCCTCGTTTAGCGTGTTGTCAAAATGACCTACCAACGGCAACCATAAAGTCGTCGAAGTTTTTCCTCTCTACAACAGTGTATTTGCCGACGAATTGGTCAACCATTTTGCGTTGCTCTGTAAAACGGGAATCACATATTAATAACTGTCATATCATTCTATCATACAGACTGCCATACCAACTTATCCCAATTTGTATTACTGTTGCCATATTTTACAACTGAAAAAATATGCGCTACTCACCTGTTCAAGAAGAAAGACTAAAATATGAACTGTAGTCAACTGAAGACAAGTACTGAGGTGAACGACTGTGGAAAACTTGACATTTATAGCTTTTCCAGCAGTTTTACTGCCTCTTAATTTTCCCCATTATTCCTATACGGTGCATGAGCTCCGAAAAAGCGCACACGGCAAACATTAATATTTGATAGGTGAATAAAGTTTTTATTGGTCTATACGCGATATTTCGAATTGCTCTGACAAGTTCTGGTAAACGTGACTATGAAGTTTACCGGACTGCGATAAACTCCTCGTAAAGCACCATTTTAAACACGACTGGTAACAAAATTTTGATAAAATATCACACGAGGCTCGTGCTGTGGCGTGGCTTTACACTTCGTCAAAGTTCAAAGTGTAAATATTTTTTCATCGCCAGATACCTTGCCGGTAATAGTAAAGGACGTTCAACTTTAGGCAACAGATGTGCCGCTTACTTTACGACGCGTTTATCACGTGGTTTACAGCCATTTACGAGCATCGGACTGATTTCTCGCTATAATTCCAACGGCAATGCGTCAAAGTCACCCACATCAAGCATGATGTGACATTGGATCACCTTTTTTGCTTGCTTGCCACGACCACGGTCGTTTGAAATTGTGCAATTAAAAATGCAGCAATTACCACTAACAGCATGTGATACACACAAAAACTCATACCATGTGATAATCTGTATGCAGAATGACCTACGAATTAAGTTATCGCCTATTTAGTTATTATAGGCCATATTTAGTAGTGCAAAATGAATAGATCCAATATACATATAGCATACAGGCATTGGTTGGAACGATTTAAAAACGAATTGCAAGGCCTAACTTTGGGAATTAGTGATTGCTATTGCCCAATTCAATTAAAGCCCAGGTCAATGTTCGCTAGAAAATAATCGGGCATGATCGTTTGGTTTAATTAGATCAGTATTTTCACCTGGGCTGCTACGGGGTTTCGTCGTGTAAGGAAGAATCTTAAATATAAATGTATTCGTTTTACGAATTGCAATGAATATTCTGCGTTGTGACTAATTATGAAGACTATTAAGTATTTTATTACGTTTGGTTTGCAAAAAACGTCATACGTTAAACGCAAAACATTAACGTGAAGTTTATGATTTTCCTTTGTTGGTGTCTGTGTCATAGGATGTTGTTCCTCATTCAAACATCTCAAATGGGCCCTGGGAAATAACAACCTTTTTGCTAAAGACAAGCGAGGTTCGAATCGACGTTGTAGTTGTAATACGCTGCAATAAGTAGCAAACCCATTTGGCTGTACCTGCTCAATTCACGGAAACATCTTTCAAGTTATAAGTTTCCAAAACGTTCGCCAGTCGAACGACGGTGCGGAGTAAAGCCCGTTTGGAGAAACACGCAGCCCTTGTGCACCCTGTATGATAACTTTTCTTCCGGTGCTTACACAGGTAAGTTTCCGCAACGCAATATCATTTTTACAACTAAGCAACCTACCAACCAGTCGGCGGCCGGCCGAACGGTCGGTGACATGTAGCTATGTAGCGCGTAGGTAAACATTTGGAAAAAGATAACACGGCAAACCAACTCGTGCTAGGAATGGGGCCGACGTCCTTTTGACCTTATTTGCCCCCCGTGGGACGACAGGAGTGGAAAGTTACAGGTAGATTTCCTTGCTCAAAGTACGTTGTAAAGAACACGCCGATAGATGGTTGCCAACTGGTTGCGAAACTGAGGGCGCTGAAGGTCAAGGACGTTATTAGGCATAAGATCCCGTCATGACGTATAACTAAAAACGTGAATTTGTACTCTTATACACGAGTTGATATCTGGGTTAAAAGAATAAACCTAGGTGCAGATTGTGGAGCATTTGAGTTAAACTTGTTCAGCGTGTATGTGTAAATTGGGGAATATGGTAATACAGCTATAGATACACATTTGGAAACATTTAATATTTAACAACGATCTTTTTGTAATACAATTGGTAAAATGGCCACAGAAGAAAACTGTTAAAAATGTGATTTTTTACTCTAGATTTCAATACACTATTTTGGTCCCCTTGAAATACTGATGTAAATCATACAAATAATGAATGATTAAATTATTGAATATAGGAGACACAAATTCCACAAAAATCTTGAATTTCATGCCAAACATGCCAATCAGAACGTGGGTCGACATCTAGCGGAAATTTATTTTAGAACATTTGCCACTAGAGGTAGATAGTCATTTATAAACAGCAGTCAACGAAAAGCGGAGCCAGCACGTTCGAAAAGTTTATATTAAAAAATTAAAAAGTTTATAAGTATGAGACCTAAAATATGGTATTCAATAAAACATGCACACACATATGTGTGTTAACAACTGTAATCTAGCCCTTTTGAAACTGCTTTGTGACCAACGATTACGGCTTACGTATCATTAGCACACCTAAATCCATCGCAGACCGAATTATTCGATCAATGATGCAAGCAAGGCAGGCTAGAAAAACAACTGGCCTGCAGCGAGGTTCGAACTCACGAACTCTAGTCATACCGGGATCATCGCTCTACCAACTGAGCTACACAGGCTCAGAGACGAGCGAGTGTTCATCGTATACTAAAAGATAGTATTGATAACTTTGGGGTCCAGTGCTCAAAGCCGCCCTCAGTACTATAACAGGACTGTGCTCAAATGAATTAAATATCTTTTGGGTGTTCAAGCGAAGAGAGTGTGAGAAGTTTGCGCGCAATTGTGGGGTACTATTATATAAAGGACGTAAATTTACAGGTAATTTCTTTTTCACCAAGCGTAGTGTTTCAATAATAAAATATTAGACTATGTCAAAAATTAGAAAAAAAAATAGTTCAGATATGAAAAGGCATTATGAATTTACGACGGACGCGTATGCAACAAAAATAAGGGTAAATAAAACAAAATCAATTTGTCATTGCTAAAATATAAAAGAGCATATAAAGTTTTAACGGTACGTTAGCTGTTGTCAGTTACAGGCTGCAAAGCCATGTGGCTGGCTATTTACAAACTGTTGCGTTACAAATAAACAGGTATACGTTCTCTTGAGAAGAGGTTGTCGTGCCGACAAAATTAGTAGCCTAGTAACTTTTCAAATGTGAGCCTCTGTTACTTTTAGAGGTTGTAGGTGGCGTTAAAAGTAGCATTCATGACTAAAGACGTGAAGTGACAAAGAATGTCCTCTCACAGTTTAAGCGTTTAAAATGGACTGTATCGCCGACATCTTTTGTTTACTCGAAAAGCGTAACCGGTTTGCTGAACTGCTCAGTTCTGGGCATCACACAACTTTAAAATAGTCACCACCACACTGAAAGAATTAACATATGGTGAAATATTGTCTGAAAACTCTCCTTTCCACGACTGTCTCTCATATTGTGAAAAAGGGTAATGTTTCAAAAACGGAATGCGCTAGAATAGGAAAATGAGGTTGACTAAACCACAAAAATTAAAGTTCGGTTTGCGGATAATGAAATTTTTTATAACCACCAAAGCCAACTAGGGGGGAATTTTGTAATTTGTAGGAGGGAATTTGTTTCACAATATTAATATCTTACTGGTCTTCTGTGCTATGTGTTGTTCCTGTATTTGCCATAAAAGAGCTGAGAAAAACAAAGGTCTCGTTTAATTGATTTAAGGCAGCAATGTAGAAAGTGGATGTACGAAGAAAATTTTTTTTAGAAGAAAAAAAGACAGTTTAATTTCTGTTCTAAAGAATTACTTTAAAAATAATAATGTAAACCATATTTTAGCAAAATAATTTTGTAGGGGAATTAGATTTCAATATCGACTAAAAGGGTGCACAGGACAAAAAAGGTTGGACACCATTGTACAAGCACAAGCTTCCACTGTATAAAGAGCAATTGAACTAAGCCACTTATCCAATTCATGGAAAGTGTGTCGACAATTCTCGAAACATCAAATTCGCATAACGAAGCAAGAAAGTAAAATATCTGCATCGATTGTGCATTTATAATTCATGCAACAAATGTCGAGTACGTAGCAGCATGCCACGCTAACCTATTTAAACTTTAAAGAAGTCGAACGCTGTCGAAGCCTGCAAATTGGAATCTGTGTGTAAATACGAAGGACTTTGCCATTGACGTAATCGTAAACAAACAAAGGCAGGAGCATGGGGCTTGCAAAACATTGCTGACGCGTCACGATCTGACAGCCAATCACAATGTCACGATCTGACAGCCAATCACAGTGCACCTGAAGCGGTAATCTTCCCCAGTGCATAATCTGTTTGGTTGTTTTGGACATGTCTGTGCTTTGTAAATGAACTGAGCCAAGCGATTGGGGTTCTTTGTCGCTTGCGCTAAATAATCGTGACCCGATTGCAATCTTAAGTTATATTACGACAATAAATATCACGAGACCTGTCAGATTTCCCTTAGAAGTAAATTAAATTCAAATTATAGGCGAAAATTTGTTTTCTGGTACATTAGTTTCGCTTAGCAGTTCGCAATGTGGACTTGTAAAACACTATATTACTTTTGAAATTTTACCATTTGGAATTGTACAAATAAATTTGTAAGACTATTTTTTAAAGTTTTCGTAGTTCAATAAAACGGCTTGGGAAAATAGACGCAATAGCAAAACTTCATGATTGAGGTACTCTTGGGTTAATGACAATTACTAATAAAAAACAAGTTTATCTAAATAATTTAAATATGAAGGATGCCTTTCTGATTTTAACGGTACATTTTTAATCAGATACCTTGAGAAGTTGTTGAGCGAAATCTATATACTACTTTCAACTCATAAAACATGTGGTAAAAGTTGTTAACGTGACTTTGGTGCAACACAAGCTGAAGTTATGCCGTCACTACTGCATAGCGTCACCGATCTACTTACACCAATTCCTTTCAAAATAACAAAGTGTTTTACACTGGAAAATCACAACTCACATAAATAATTCGTTTAGTAAACAACTGAAAGCAAAGGCCCGTGGGTTTGTGAATGGGCGAGTGTTACTATACTGCGACATCAGTATAGTGAAACAAAAACGATCAGTTTCAAGAATTTCTGAAAACAGTAGAGGATATTTTTTTAAACAAAAATAACTCTGAAGTCATTCGGACGCTAAAAAGGAGCATACCTGAATTACAGGGGTAGTTTACCTCTTTAAACAGTTGAATTTATTGTCGTATAACAAAAATGACATGTGCACGTTGCCAATAATACACACATCTAAACACTCGCGAAATTAGCGAAATTCGCGAAAGGCGGCCTGGCCCTTTTAACTGTTTAATTTTTTATAACGTAGTCGAACGCTTCCTGTATTTTACAAAGAAAGCAACCGTGGCGAAATTAAGGCTCGGTGGCATTTTGTCCGACAAACAGAACACTTCCAGACGACAACCCTATAGCTTCAGTGTCCGGTCGTGGAAGCGACTGGCCTCATGAAAGCTCATTAAAATTTGATCGGTGCTAAATGGACGGTGACGTGCGGTGGCCTTCGATTTTCCGCTGGCCCAAGATTTTCCGCCTCGAAGTCGTTTGTTTCAACGCGCCGCTTCATCGATCGGGGTCGCGCCTGCTCGCGCCAAGAGGAGGGTCTAATCAGTGACGTCATAATTGCGAGCGAAAATAGACGCGGAAACAAACAAGGGCAGCGGTCATGTTCGCCGCGTTCCGCTTGGGCGCTTTTGCAAACAGGCCCGGGCCGTGCCCGAGCACCGACGTAAGACGTCACGGCGTGGGAATACTAATTGCACGTCGCTGTGACGCAAACAGCGACGGACCGCGGTCGTAAATCGTAGAGCCGAGGCGGAAATAACAGCGCTTAAGGCGGGCGTTTGCGCGCCCCTTTTTGCACCGCTGCTGCCGGCTTATATGGCGTTGTTAACCCCTTCACTGCGAAGAAATATCGCATTCTTAAAAACACTTTTTCTTTAACAAAACACCCCATTGGTGTTGTGGTGGCATTGGAGCGTTGAGGAACACTCCCATTTTGTCATCAACAAGTTTATTTTGACCTTCTTACGAAAGCTGCTAATCGGCGCGCAAATAGATGCGAAGACGCTGACGTCGAAGATTATAGTATTTTGAACATTTGGTCACCAAACTTGGTTGGGCGAAATCGCAGCCAAACGAACGTTTGTGTCACACACGTTGTAAAGAAAACTACGTAACTTGCCAATATATTGAGAAAATAAACATATTTGCCATACTCGTAACGTTTTTATTGCCAGAGTCGTAATTTTATTGCCAGAGTCGTAATTTGGATCTTATCAAAGAGTGTTTTCAATGGGACTTCCAGAAACCGTTATTATTTTATATCAAACTATAGCACATTGGCGCAAAAAATTTGGTACCTACGGCGAAAAGGACTGGACGGCCGCTCGATAAAATATTTAACGCAGCAAATGTGTTAAAAAACGTGTCACCGGGGGACTCACAGGGAAATCGATTACCAATCAGTGTAACGTATTTACTGCATGCAACACTGTACGAAATAATCTTTATAATGCAAGGCGACCTGCACGTGGGCGACATTAGCTGGGAAAGAATTAAAATGTAATGTTATTTGTGTTTTTGAGTTATTAAATCACGCCTGTTTTTTCGAGAGAGATCGATTAAAGGGCTTCTTTGGCATGCGTTAAAATTTTTGATTCAATTCCAAAGCCATTAGTTTCGGCGAATGCAAACTGGGTGTCAACAAATACGGGCTGCGACCGTTCCGGTTGTTATTATCCGTTTCACTCAAATAATTTGTCCAGATATCTTGACATTTCCCTTTAAGACAATTACGCACAACTTTGTGTGACATGTGGCCAAAAGTGTAAATGAAGAGAATTTGTCCTGAAAATGTGTTGCTGAAATACTCATTTATTGTTCCCTACGACCCCTTTCACCATTACAAAGATAAACGACTGTTTTGAAATCTTTAGCTACCACAAGACACAGTAGAACAATTATGTGTGTCATGTTTACAGAAGCAATTAACCGCCTTCAAAATTGGGGTGAAACTGTACTTTTAAGTGAGGAGCACCGAATTCGCACAAAAGCAGTTCTGTTTGGCGTCCGCCCATAAGCGTCGCGCGCATTTTTCGTCACGTGAAAGAAAAAAAACTTGTCGTGACGTCACACGTATTCTGTGTAGGTGGACGTCCTGCAAGAAGTGTGTGAAAACACTTACACAGTTGACAAACAAAAGGCCTAGTTTTAAGCCGCGATGGCTTAAAGGTAATTAGCGGCAGCGGTAAACAAACAATGGACTCAAAGCAAACAACGCTGGCGTGACGTTGTGACGGTTTTCGAACTAACGAGATTCGAACTTGACCCTGACTACAAAAAACAACAAAGCCAAATAGTGTGCCTCGATTTGTTTCACGCGGCTCTGACGGGCTTACGTCAATTTTAATGTCGGGAGAAATCCGCGTTATTTTCCAGTTATATCTTTTAGAATGACGAAGCGTGAGCGCAGAGATATTTTAAGGCCTATACAATTTAAAGGTGCCTAACTAAGCACAATAGGTCGTGATAATTGGAGATAATATAGTCGTTACGCACGATTTCAGTGACGAATCCTGGCATTACCAAGTCATGCAGAAACTATGAAAGTGGTCCACGTGCGTGGCAAGCTTTTTTGTTAGAATGATTTAGAGATTTACATCTTTATGCGTTAATAAAGAGTAAAGTTTAAGAAGTTACTTTGGAATTTTGATATCTGTATTGCATTATTGAAAAAAAGTTAAAGCCAAAACAAACTTGTATCATGCAACTTAAAATCAAATTCCACTCAATTTAATTTTTGCCGAAAATAAATCAAGTGATGTAAAGACGTTATTTTAATAATATGAGACAATTAAGGCCGAACAAAAGGCCGAAAAAACTCATAGGTAGCCTACACCTACAGCATGTACAATTATACAAACGGTGTAATGGAGAAACGACAGTTATTTCAATGTAATATGCCTGTTTGAAAAAAATGATCTTTTTATCACGCAAATATTCCTAATGAATATTTTAGTCTATAACCTTAGCATACAATGACCATTCCGCTCACGGACCAACATTGTTACATGTAAAACGAATAAACAGCTGAACGTGGCACGATTTATAAAGCAAAATTCCGTTTAAGCATTTATTAAAAGATAATATATTTTACTACCGATTATAATGTATCAGACCTGGAAATTTCGTTATGATAAAGGTGTTGATTAAATTATATCGGTAAAATAAGGAGGAAAAATATTTTTTTGCAATTGTTTTAACAACTGAATAAAGTAATTCTAAAAATAGAGATATATTTGAACAGATTACAATCTTTTAGTATAGTTCAGGGGTGGCCAACACGCGGCTCTTACGTTCATGTTGCACTTATGATTTGGTTTCGATTTCCTTTAATTAAGTTTTGAATTATTGTCGGTTTCGACTTGCCTAAGACCATTGTATTTTTAGTAACACTTTGAAAACAAGATAAACGCAAAAACTATGCCCAAAAAATACTGATCTACGACATTATAGAAATTTGTATTCAATATGGGTTGCGACTCCTTCTAAATTCAAATGTTGTCTATTGAACGAAATAAAAGCACTTTTTTCGAGCTTCGCGCGATCGCTTTGTGGGGTGAGTAAGAAATGGAGTGATAGGCCCATTCATTTCGTTTCATGTGTGTACGATGTGGCTCTTAGCGGTTAACCAAGTAACAAATGCGGCTTTTGATATGTGATTAGCTGGCCACCCCTGGTATAGTTGGTATAAAACAATACTAATGTATAACAATTTGTTTGCGTATATTGATTGATAAGATAATAGTTACAAATCCGAGTTTATTAAGCTGTCAGCGAAAGCCAAGGTATCCGGAAAGTTTACGCCAATTAGTTCTGTTTGTGTAATGCTGGGATTAGGCCTCGACAGAATTCGATGAAAAACAATGACTAACACTATTAAACTGAAACCACTGCGTATGATTTGGCAAGTATTAATTATCGACAACAGAGGCTTACAAGCCTTAATCGGAAACAGGCGTTAGGCCGCATCAAGTTTTCCTCATGGATCGTGCCCTAAGTCACGGCCGTTCTGTGTAACCGGTCGCACAATGGCACGAAGAACATTAGGCGCTCTGTGTATTAATAGGCCCTCTTCACCACTGGCAATAAACAAAGATCGACAACCATCAGACAACACGTCTGCGTTCATTTTACCTGCCGGGCTTCGTTGGACGGTTTGGTGCGTGATCGTCGTTGCAGTTGTGTAATTTTAAACTTGCACATCTGGTCTAAACAGTTTCGGTCATCTTATTTCCCCGCCAACACATTTTGGTCTTAAAAATCCCAATCAAAGTGAATTTATACGACGACTCTACACATTTTGTTTTATGCGCAAAATGTCAAAAAAGGAAATTCTGCGTCAATGGAAATTATTGAGTTTGTAGTATCTTATTTACAAAATTTAGTATATTTAAGGATTTTTTTCTTCTAAACAGGTATGCCACTATTATGCAACAACCCTGTTCAAAGTCATATAGATTAACCTGAATGCTTCAGTAGTTTTTTAGCGACTTAAATTATAATTGCTATTTTAATTAATTTAATAAACAGAGATGATACCTACGGCCGTACGTCGTAGTCTTTAAAATTCTTTTCAATCCTGAAAAATGAGGATCTCAATAAACCAGTTTTATTTTTACTTCAAAATTGTAAAACTTGTAATACGTAAAAGTTGTGCTTTAGAATTTGTTCTTGGATTATTTTTATTTGAAGAAAAGTCTATGTGGTTGTGGCCTACCGCAGTTACACATACTCATGACGTTGACATTTCTTTTAGGCGCAGTAGCGTCCCGAAAAAGTAATGCACTGTTATTAGAAAATTTCATTCTCTTTCTCTCATAATTCTACCTAACAGTTTGCCTTGAAATATCAGCCGCAACGACGTTCTGCCTATACTTATTTTTGGCGTATCGCCGATTCAGAATTTAGAATCGTCGACCTAATGTCAGTAAATTTAACAATGAGTTTCGCTAGGCACTGGTACTTTACAGCTTAACGATTATGTGTTCCTTTTGACTTTTGACATTTAATCCAACTCCTGTTTTTACAACAACATCACAAATATCAAGTATTTAGAGTTAGAAGCAAACAACCTAAAACACCGCGTTAGGAGCATGTAAACGGCAAAAATATTATGTTCTTTAACATTTAAAGAGATAATAACACGCGTCCCGAAATAGTTCGAATTAATCTCCAATGGTTGTGCGCCCGCAAGCGGATACTCTTAATTCCTTTTTAATTCGGCTGGATTTCGCAACTGCCTTAATGTAAACAGATCTTTCCAAAATCGGATCCGTAACTGCATATTTGGCACGAACTGACCCCGTGTTTCAACATACTCCAATTAAGCTGCAAAGTAAGCAGATTTTTGGTTGTGTTTCGTGGCTAGCATAATCCGTTCTTTAGCTTCATGCAAGCCAAGCACGTCGCACCCGACGTTAAAATGTGTGAGGTTCTTGTTCGAATCTCAGACCAGGTGTTTCGTTGCCAGCCACGGATTTCGTGTTAAGCATTGCAAGGCGATTAACGGGTAGTGCATTTTATCCACATTCCGCAAAATTTGTTTTCGGTTTAATCGGCGCCGCTTGAAACCTGCATCACTACAAAAGGTAAAAGAAATGCAAGTCAAAATAAACGAAACGGCAGTCGCATTTTTTTTTAACGCAGGCCGCCATTTCGAATGTTCTTGGAACTCATGAACAAAAAATAGTCATAATTGGTTATAAATATTTCGACAGAACTATAAAATTGTTAACTGCTATGATTCTTAACCTTAAGGAACAGAAAAAAGTTAATCATTTCAACAATCGGACAGTTATCGCGGTAAATTGTTAAGTATGAGTAATTATTACGACTTGACCTAACGAGTTTTCCCAATTTCGAAAGGGAGTAATTTTTTGGCCATACGCTGGAACCGCATTGCCCCAACAACAATATAAGCTAATCGGAAAAAGCGTAAATTTATGAAGACTCGCGCGGCAACTAACAGAAACTTCATGAATCTTTAATGGTACTATAAAACAACTGTTCTTTCCTGGAATTGCGCCTCCGTCCAGATGACCGGGTCAGGAATTCCGCTTCCTTCCGTCGCCCCCCCCCCCCCCGCCACGACATTTGCAGTTGACATTTTGCAAAAATTCACGTCCAATGGGGGTGGTTGGGCGAGGCCAGCATCACAAAGCAGCGGTGACATCTGGGCCTGCTTCTGTGACTTGTCCGGCTGCCCTTTTTGTGCGACTGTCACTCCACGGCGTCACTCAAAGCTATCAGGTGTAATTTGGCGCCGCACACCAGCAATTTTTCCAGGGGGTTTGAAATACCTGACCTTAGGCGTAAGGCGGTAATGCGATCCGGAGGATTTGCAGGGCTCCTGCGTCTGATACGCCATCCTTGGCGTCTTCCTGGAAGGCACGCTCACCGGAGCCGCCAATTTTGCGCCTCAATACGACACCATGGTTACCAATAAAAATATTATCGGGATTTTGCTTCGGGGTCGTGACTAGTGACAGCTGCGTAGCATTTCCCACGTCGTCGAGGATAAAGGAAAAGTATATCGCAAGGTATTACCAAATGATTATATTTCAAAATGCGCGGTAGCCGTTGAAATGTCACCGCGTATTACATAACGGTATAAATGAAGGTTGAGATGACTCGACAAAGAAAACTCATTTTTCCAACGTCGCGTCCTGAAACATTTTCCCCGTCGATAGAAATGCAATTTTCCCCTTAACAGGGCGTTGAAACAGCCAATCACGGCGTGAAATTGCCACAACGGGGTAAAGTAATTAAAGATGTCGGAGGCGCAAATTATGGATTGGCATATGGTTTATAAACGGATAGAAAAGGTGCGGCAACAATAAGTTCCGCCGCAGTAGATCGGAAATCACAGTTGCAACGAAAAATCGCAGTTGTATGGGCGGTGGATGCGTTTATTTGTTCGAGAGGTTATTCAATTTGACAAGGATAACTGATATAGATACAAAACGCGTGTTAAGATAGTTAGTAGCCAAAAAAAAAATACGACACAATTTTAGGAAGATAACTAAATTTTCAAAAGTTCAGAATGTGCATTACAAATTTCGTTCGTCTGCAGGTCATTCCGAAACTATGCGATAGGCTTGAATTTTATTGGAGTGGGTGTTACTTAAAACACCCCCCTACACTTTTAAGTCACAATTTCTTGGAAATTTCCACTTAAAAATTTCGCGTGGGCCGTTAAATTGCGGTTGGTCAAGCGGTTTGTCCACACAATTAACGACTTGCATCTAGACGCCAGAGATGTACAAACAAAAGCCTACGGCGGCGCTTAAAAGAGAGTGCCAGGAATTTTTGACCGTAGAATTAAGCCCCAAGTCTCGCGGGGGTCGGCGTGGGTGAGGACCCCGATTCGATGCGTCAGACGGGGATTTTTTAAGGACAATGGTGTTTTGTTCAGACCGTTTCCTTCTTAACGGAGCTTTTACAAACATTTGGCATTTGTCAAAATCTGCGTGGTGAGGTGGCTATTTTAGCCGACCTATCATGTTCCCACGTTACGTTTAGTTGACCAGATGGTAAAAATGCAATACTGGTGTGTGCTAATTGGTCTAATAGCACTGGTGATTTTAAAGTTGTTTGGTATTTTTTGCCAAAAATGTTGAAGACGTCGACAAAGGGTTTGCGCATGATCGAGATTTTGACAAGTGGTTTAAAATTTCACCGCCGTATGGCTTTTTAATCATTTAACCTACAGTTTGACAGAGTTTGGCCAAAGCTCAACACAAGGCTCGGGATAACTGTAAAAATAAAGTTATGTTTTCTAACGTTAAATTTTTTTGTGGAAAAATTCGCTTGCTAGGCATTAACCGAATGCCCATACGTATAAGGAAGCGGCGGCGTAAGGTTTTGACGCAAAAATAGCCGTGCAAAATTTACGGCTTTAATACAAGAAGATGGGAGAAGTGTTTTCAGAAGTATGCCGCCATATGACACCAGCCTTTAACCAACCTCTGCGTTATATGGCTGTTTGTCGACCATTTATCGTGTTCACTCAAGCAGGTATGGAAGGGTAACGCTGTAAGGTCACAGTACTGGATCTAAAAAATGTTGGACTTTCTGAACGGACTCAAGCTGACCTAATATAGATGGACCCGATGCCGAGAAATCTATGCTGCCTTGGAAAGAATTTTATTGAGGTCAACCAGGGTGGTGAATACATTTTTCTTTGGTGGGGTTGCACGTAGGACTAAACAACCCTAAAGTTTGTTTTTGCCTCAATTTAAAAAAGTGACGTGTATAGATTTGCATGACAATGATGTTGTCCTCTTATGATGTTGACCATGCAAAATTGGTTGATAAAATAATTCCATACAAAAACAACCGCTCAACCCAGCATCATTAAACTATTAGTTTCCATAAAAACTCCGACGTTAAAATAGCAACCCCAAGCTTTTTATAAACAGCCGTTTATCGTCGTGTGAGCCAGGGTTACCTGACAAAATTGGGATCACCAATGACTCAGAACGCAGCCGAAGGCAAAAACACTCAACATCACCGCTAAAAAAATCGCGAAATCAAAACGGGGATGCTCGGTGCGGCATCCAAGCAAAAAGCTCCTTTCGCGGCACTTCGACGTGGAGAAGGAATTGGGTGTCCATTTCGCATCTGCCCGACGCAAAAAGGCGTCGCCTAAGGAGAAACAGGCGTGTTTACGATGCGCCGATTCTTTTGGCCGCACAGCGCGATTATCGAAGCGTGCGCCTCTGACCCGAAATAGCCGCTGAGCGGATCTATAAAACGGCCGCCGGTCCGGCCAGTGTCCGTCAAAGTGGCTGGAGCCGTGAGAGTCGCGTCCCCATTGCATTACTGCCGCGGATATCGAAGCGAAAGAGCAGTTTTTGACGGCATGAATTTTGTTAATTCTGAGAAACTGGGGACCTGACGCATTTGTAGTTTGTAAAGTCGCGTATCTGAATTAGGTTGTCTATGTAAGTTGTCACAAAATGTATTGTCAGTTTGTTGTGCACGCGTATGACTGTGTTCAGCAACAAGAGGTACTCGTTATAGCGCTAGCCATCACGAAAATTCTAAGCCTTATTCTCGAAAAAGGAAAGAAAAAGGAAATGGGTTCACGATGACTGTGTTCAGCAACAAGAGGTACTCGTTACAGCGCTAGCCATGAAAATCCTAAGCCTTATTCTCGAAAAAGAAAACCGCTCGGCTGATGGAAAGCCTAAACGCAATCGTGAACCCGTGACTTTTCGGGCTATGGTTGTGTTTTGCGCGAAGCAGATTAAGCCCGAAAACTGGCGATCGTTTTCGGGTCGAGAACACGCCTCGCTCCCGCAGAGTGTATACTTGTAATCGTTCCGAGATCGAATCAGCGATAAGCGGCTGCGGCTTTGGCCTTTGCAGCTGAACCTTCACGGTTTCGGGGCGCCGAGCAGAACGTGAGGCGGGCGCAAGGGCATGTCCGCAACGGCGACCCGGACGACGCCATGCACAAAAATGGCCCTTTTTGCGTGAATTAATCATAGCTGTTTACATCACGGCGAAAAATAGAAGACGACGACGCGCGCTAAAGGATCGGGCAAAAGAAAAAATGTGCTTCCTCGGGCGTATATAAATACGGACGCGGACCTTGGAAGAGCGCATCAGACGCCGGGTCGGTTCGGCGAAGATCAACGCGAGAGCTATTCAAAGCGCAGCCGCAGCTATCAAATAACTAATCTAATTATCAGGAGAAAATATTCAAAAATAAGACTGATTTTTTTAAGTTAATATATTTATCTATGGCTTAAAATTGAAATGGCTAAAAAATAAGATCAGAAATTTGGAAAAAAAAGAATTGTGATATAATTTCAAGACTTCGTTTAATAAAACGAATTAAAATATTGGTAGTTCTAAAAATCGTCGGGTGTTTGTCATTTATTTAAAATCCGCTTTACAACAATCCTAAATGAGATTTTACGTTTTTGCAGAAAACAGAAAAGACCGTTTTTCACGTCGTACAACGTTTTATTTATAAGTTAATTCAAGCTGCTGCCAAAAATCAACCGAAGCCATGAACGCAAGATTACACGTCACTGTCAGCCTGCTGTGCCTCGCCATAACCTTATGGACGGCTGTCGAAAGTGAAACAGGTAAAGTTCAACCGCGGAAACAGACCTTTTATGTTTCATTGACGTTTTCTTGAATTCCGAGTCTGTCTGTGAGGCGCCGATCAATAGTCCTCGGCATTTCTGTACTGTGATGACTAGCCGGTATGCTAAAGTTCGACAAACGAAGTAGACCGGCGACGTTTAACGATTTTTAAGGCTTTTGCGGGCGCCTAATCGCATTTGCATTAGACTCGAGCTGAAACTAGATTTTAAAAGTGGAGAAGTAGTACGTATTTCAGTTATTTGTGACCTTATGAAGGCGTGGGACGAACCAATTGCCTTATATTTATGGAGTTCCATTATCTTTATTACAAACAAATGACCATTTTAAGCTGCATTTTCGAGAGTTTTGGGTAATTTTAATGTCGCATAAACTATAAAAACTGTATACACGAAACGTAGATGGCCATTTCTGTCCCATTTTTACCGAAATTTTACTGCTGGTTTTACGTCAAAAATTTTTTGTCATCAGCGGAAATGCTTATTTTAGACACACGTAAGGCTCATAGATCTGTCACGCGCTGCATTAGAGAAGGCATTGGAACTGTGCCGTCATTCCGCGGCGCGATTGATTTACGGCCAAATTAGAAAACACAGCCAAAGTAAATAAATTTATGGACGCCTGGGCAACAGGTTTTAATTATTTATCGCGCATTGGTGACCTTTGCTAGAAGCAGTCTTTGCGCGAGCTGTCGGCAGAAGTGACTAATTTTTTAAGCAAATTATATTCATTAAAGCATTTAGGTTTGTTCACCTAATGCCAATAAGCGCAATAAGTTAATTAAATTCTTGTATCGTTTTTGAAATCGATTGATAGTGCAGTTATGTCAATATTTCTTACTTCTTGTTGAAACACGGCGATCATTAAATTTAACGGAACATGTTGCTGTCAGTGCGTTGATTTTACAATATCGAACTTTTTGTGTTGCAGCGGGTCAATCGGGAGAGGGTTTCAAGGAATCGAGACGAGTAATGGACGGGCGATTAAAAGCCTGCCAAATGTACAGAACCCTCAACGTCGGCATCCAAAACCTCCTCCGCGTATGCAGTAAGTTGCGTTCATTTAGCTGGATACCTTAAATATGGAGTTGCTGTGTAATAAATTATAGGAGGAACTCATCGTACTATAGTTGCGATGCTACTAAACCGATTAAAGCGAGCCTCGATTTTATAACTGAAAAAAATTCACGGGCGATACAAACTAACTAAATGCGCTTGCATTTCAATTACTTGATAAAATGCAAGTACAAAACAAACAATATAATTAGCTTGAATTGTAACAACTTGTAAAACTGCCAATGCAAGACAAGTAAAACGTTGCGTCCTGGTCTTTTTTTACAATAGGCCTGTGTTAAACACGAAACAACCTGCAAAAAATCAACTTTTTTGTTTTCTTTTTTATCAGGCGGTTTTCGCCGCCGACGGTTCCACGCCCCTTCGTCGGCCACGGCCACGCGTGACGTCATGCCGGCCGCGCTCAGGTCGGCCGACGAGGACGTGCCGGTCGGCGCCGAGACGCGCTACACCAACAAGTACCCGCGTGCGCTGAGCGCCGGTTCACAGGCCGAAGAGGAACAAAGCGAATACCGACAGGAGCTCGGTCTGCTGAAGCGACTCACCGACTTGCTGTCCAAGCGTCACGTGACCTCAGACGAGCGGGACAGCGCCACCTGGAGGCAGGTAAAGGCGCCGCACGCGATCGTCAAGGAGTCGATCAGCGACCAGTATTACGACGCCGGCCAGAGCCCCATGTACCTGATCCGCAAGTGGTACGACAACCTCGGCCAGACCGACTAACTCCTGTTCAACTACGAAGTGTGTCCGAGTGCCAAACGTGGACCTGCCGCGCGTCTGAACATTACGACCGACCAGCAATATTTTCTGTGCGAATTTTCCTGTCGTTTTCACGGGAACTGTCTACGGCGAATGCAAAAGCGCGCAGGAATCACGTTTGTTCACCCGGCCGCCTCAGGGCCGCCGTTTGCACAAAATGGCGGACCGGCAGATTTTTACGATTTGTTTTCTTCTTCTTATTATTATTACTTCACCATTCGATATTCGTGCAATTCACTCGCGCATTTTCACACACACTCGTTTTTCTGGAAGGAACATTCCCGTTTGAGTTACGTGTTTTTTTTCGCATCCTTTGTCCCGACCATAATCGATAGTTAGCCGTATTATATTTATTTACCGCGCAAAGAGTAATAATTTAATTCAGAATTTCGGCAAAGACTATCAAAAAATTCGATGTTGTTTCGCTTTTGCTGCTGTCGCAAACTTATTTATTCGATTTTAAAACCGCCAAGAAGTGCGGCCATTTTTTTTACTCGGCAAGGATATTTGCTCCTATATTTATTTTATCCGGCCCGAGACACGTCCTCATACACTGTAATCGGCCCTTCGTAAACGTATACGTCGCCCTGTTCATTTTTGTTGTTTTTTGTCGCTGTTGTTCCTACTTATTTCTACTTTCAAAAACGGGCATACAGGGAATTTTACGTTACTTGCTGCCAAAGCGACCAGGTCGGTTACTTTTTCGGCAAAGTAGTCTGTCAAGTTCCTTGCATCTCGGTTTCTGTTAGTTTTACTGTGGTTCTGTCGTCATTTATTTTGTCTCCCGCGGCGCTGTTTTTTTTAAATTGTGCGCTGTTTTCGTCTTATTTACACGCTCTATTCACAACATTTTACACAAGGCAATACAAAAAACTATATAAACATGTTTGGTTTCGAATGTGCACGGAATATTGCATATCGATTTATCTAGTAGGCCATGTTAATGTTCAAGTACTAGACAAATGCGATGAACGATTTAGAAGGGAAACAAATATCCTAAGAATAAAATAACGCTAATTCTTTGTACGGATTTTAACGAAACTACATTCGCCAGTATATAAATTTGCAAAGAGATAAGAAATGAAAACGGCAGCCCAAGATTGAGTGCTTCGCACTTAGTGTGCCGCTGTCCTTTGTTCAGTAAAGCAGCCTCTCGAGAGAAATCCCCGAGTCTACGGTCGTGGATTAATTACAACAAGGCAGAAAGGTGGCTTTTAGTACAAGACACGGTCTTGTTTGTTTGGGCTGCGAGCTAAATCAAGGCGTGCATCTTCCGCTGGGTTGACGGTTTTGACGCTTTTCGATGCGAGACGCTTATCGGCCAAATTATCAGCAGATTATATTTACCGGCTTGATTAAATTGCATGGCAATTTTCTGCGCACTTCAGCAAAAGGGCGCTGGCATAAGTTTCCCAGGGGTTGGGTGGGAAGTGGATGAAACCGCGCGTTTGTCTAATGACAAGGTTTGCATATAAGTATAAGTATGAAAACTTATGAACTCCTGAGAACATAAGACAGTGTTTTCTTTTTTTCGTAAGTTCTAAACTCTAAAGTTTACCTTACCCGAAATGATTGAAAACAAACTTCTGTGGCTGACCGCATCTTAATACAAATTTGCAGTTTGACGTATCCATGAAAACTTCGAAAGAATGAGGAAAAATTTAGCAAAACATCGAGTTTAGTTTTGTCAGGTGACCGGTTTTCAAGCGTAATTTGTAAGAAGGTGACTACCCCCAAAAAATTGAATTACTCGCCTGAATTACAAACATTGCTCATTGGAATAATTTACCCCCTCTGGCCAAGCAAAACGTATCGGCGATGCCAATAAGCTGAAAATTTGTCGAAATTCAGTGCACGTTTTGGCCTAGGTTGATGACTCGAACGCTAGGATCTGCGCCGCTTAGTCAAGGTCCACTTGAAGTCGAAATAATGCAAAAACGTGAGAAGCCCGGTCGCCATGGATTCGGTATCGGCGGTTTGGGGCCAGACACGGAAGCAACTCTTGTGCATTTCTCCGAATAGCAACGACCGTGAGCGGTAAGAAGTAAGTAAACCTGTACAATAATGTGAAGCTGTTTCAATGCGCTCGCTCTCACTGTAGTAGTATACAAAAGCGTTTGATTTATGTTTGCTTTTTATTCAGAATAAACGCAAAAAATAGAAAACAATTGGCAAGACGTCCACCATTCTTTAAAAGCAAGTGTTCGGCCGCCTACACGAAGAACAATTTCGGGAAGTAACGTTTCACACTCTTTATTTTCTTCCTCATTTTAAAACCAATGTTTTTTACCGATCACAGTTGGTACAACGGCAATACGAAAATTCGTGTGATGCGGCTTTAGCCAAGAGAGAATTATTGCACAGTGGATTAAAATAATAGTGAAAAGCCAGTAACCATTAGCTATGTTATGATTTTCTTCCAGAACGCATCGGAAACCAACTACAAAACGTTTCAAAGTAGAAATTTCATACAAAAACAAGCTTGGGTGTCAAATGATAAAGATGGGCAATGTGCATGTTTAAATGTGACAGCAGAATACTCTATGCCAAAGTTTGCAATTTCATACAGATCTTAATATATATATAATAGAATTCGCCAGCAAAGGCATCGTCAGCATATATTTATATGAATGAATTTATTATATGTATCTTTTAAGGTCTTTTATTCGCTTTTATTTATACCTGAATTGCTAGCTTTGCTAGAGTATTCCGCTGTTACTGATCAGAAATTAAGGTCGACATTATTCTTGCAAGGGTCAAGCTGATTTCCAATATCACATATTCGGGGCAAAATGTCGAAAGGTGCAACGGCTGACCCAACGCGTCGATTCCATTTGGTTGCTTTTCATGGCAATTGCTTCCAAACTTCAAGTGCCGGCGAAACCCACCACGTAAGCGGCCAAGTAGATTTTCTCCTTACTCAATCCGTCCTGCGAGATCAAAGTCGGTAATTAGGACAAAAATCTAAGGCTAAGCTATTGGGCTTGTTAAAATTTGCACGCCGAGGCCAATAAAAATGTCAAACGTTACCCTTCTCAATAGGGGTATTTGAAACTTTAAAATGCGGACTCTTTTTTATGGTAAAATTTTGATTTTTTAATTGGGCTGAACATTTTGGTTAAAAGTAGCAATCAAACAATTATAGGCGTTGTCAAGCTTAGAGTGCGTGAAAAGTACGATTACTTGCATGCTACAAAAATAGACGCGGTGCCGTAAAGTTTTGCAATCACAAGATCGCGATGACGGCAAAGCGCGGTATAACAACCGTCAACAAACATGTCGAACTGTAGCCTTATAGTTTATCAATAAACAACACGGACAAAAAAATACCCTATGGCTACTCAATTTAGACTAAACGCGTGGACAGAAATAGACTTCAGCGGGACGCATTTAGAAAAAGATTGCCCGGACATAGCCACGTTATGCTACATCATCGCCACTTTGAAACGGCGCTGATTCGGATAAAGTGAAATAACGCTGTGTTAAAGCAAAAGGGCAATTTCGCAGATTGTGAAGCGCACGACGGCGCTAAGAAACGCATCGGCTGCTCAGCAACCATCCTCTGTTGTGTGTTTAGCGAAAGGCAAAATAGTTTTGTTAGACAGCTATAGCAAGGGCTGCCTGCTGTAATTTTTAAAATGGAGTGCGTATAGGCGACGGGCCACACTGTCGCCGGTTTAAATGGCAAAGCAACACGGAATCCATAAAAAATTACAAACGAATTGCAGTAAAATTTTAATTTAAAGGTGTGACGGAAAATTGCAGCGGTCGGAATGCAAAAATCGCTGGCTGAGATTTCTTTCCATGCGGCCTACTTTGTAAATCTATATAGGCGCTCGAAATTGTGTCGTTTTTGCGCCCGGTCGGAATAAAGCAATTTTCCGTTAAGTACGTCTCGGCGACACGATTTGACCTCGTTGGAATGCCATTATACTGCCGCTCTATTTCGGAAGAAAAAAGAAGACGGCGACGTAGATATTTCAAGGGAGACGGGTAAAAAACGTAAAATGATCGGGTGAATTTTCGAATGCGGTTGTAAATTCGTTCACAAAAAACTTTCCCGCTTACCTGCGAAAGGAACAGTCGCAGCGAATTGCTGCCGTTTTTCCAAACCAGGTTGGTCATGAAGTGACAATACTTTTCCTCCTGCAAACACAAAGCTTGATTTCAAGTCGATTTACTTTCTTGATGTTAAAATGATTAAAAAAAATCCGAAACGTTCACAAATTCTAGCAATTTGTGGGATATGGTATTTATTTTACGTCTCACTACAACCTACTTTCTGTTGTTTGTCATCGATTTACAATAACAAGCCTAAGCTCTAAACATTAACGAGAGTAATGTTTTGATTGACCACACGTGTCTTCACGAATGCGGTGGCGACATTTAATGACGCTCAAAAACAAAGCATCACGTTTGAAATTGAAATTAAGGAAGGTGTAAAATACGCGGTCCAGCAACCAACGAACAGAAATGACGGGCGCAACAATAAGAAATCAAAGATAATGCAGATGGTTCGAACTATTGAGTGCGGTTTGGTTAACGCGGCGGCGTGGGCAGAATGGTAAGAACCGAAACTCGAAATGTCACAGCAGTGTTGTTAAAAACACGAAAACCGCTTTGAAGGCCAACTGATAATAATTGAACTCTGTGGTCAGCGGGGCGCTCAGATTTGAATTTAAAATTAGCGCAAAAATAAACGGACCCAAGAATGCGTGCAAGAATGTTTGGTTTGATGCGTCAATGGAAATTGGCGTCGGGAGGGAGTAAATATCACAACACAAACAAACAGGATGCTGATGGGATTGGCGAAAAGGCCGAGACATTTAATCAAGCGCGGTTTGCGGAGCCTGCGGCCTGCGACCGCTGCCAGCACACCTGTCATTCATTTGAGCGGTAAGCAGCATTACGCTTACGTGGAACATAGTCAAGGCCTATAAAAACAAGGGGCACTTTGCATCGAATAGGGTGAGAATGCGAAAATGCGAACGTCAATCGTGTCACAGACGAGGAATACTTAATATAATCGCCTCTTTTTTGCGGACGCCCTTCAAATTCTTCTAAGAATTCGCAGAATAAAGACAAGAAATAAGGAGGTTTGCTTTAATCGTTATAGAGCACACTATGAACAGGAAAAACAAAAAATGTTAAACCGTGTTGCATCGAAGACAAACACTGGGCGAGCCCTCTTGAATATAGAGCAGAATAACGGTCCGCGTCGACGAATAATAAATCGAGAGAGAAAATATGCAACAAAATCGGGACGAAGGGGTTAGATTGGAATTAATTTTACCATCCAACAAAATTCCCGATAAAAACATTACTGGCACGCCAACCAGCGAAGGTCAGCAAAATGAACAAGCAGACCAATTCCCAATTTGCCTTCTTTTGAAGCAAAATTATATGACCAAGATTTAAACCAGTTAAAAAAGTGTCAAATTACAACGGAGGGCAATATCTATTGGGGCACTAAAACTGAATATACCGTATTGGCTTATGAACGTCGCTTGCAAATTTTTTCACAAAAAAAATTAAAAAGAAAAAGTTTTCGCTATATTATTGCGTGGATTTTCGCCGACGCCTAATTCCAAGCAAATCGTTTCCAAGTGCGTTCGTTCAGTTTATTGCTCAATTATCCAACGTCGTCAAAGTCGCCAATCGCTGTCTGGCCAAAATCGTCCGGAATCGATCCGACTTCAAAACGGGCGCGAGCGTCAACAGGTTGCGAAAACATCAAGGCATTCAGGCGGCGCGTGCGGAGCGCAAAAGGCAATAAAAAAGCAAAAAAGTTAATACCATGCGACAAGTACATGGCCGAAAATCGTGACTCGGCACAGGGCCCGGCCCGCTTGTTGTGTTGACAAACAGGCAACAAGGCGGCTTCGCGGCGACTTAGGGCGGTTTTTCCGGCAACAGTCTGCGGCGTCGGCCGATCCCGTTCACTTGCCGCGCGTTTTCCGCCACAGGGCGCGCGCTTGACTTTCGCGAAAGCCAGTTCGTTGTTGAACTGCTTATAAGGCGACGCCGCCGTTGACCCGCGCTTATCCGATTTCAGCCGGGCTCAGGCGCTGCTAAGGCGAACGATCGGCGCTAGATTACACGTCACATCGCATCATCGCTATGGCTCTTATATCGGGCTGGAATTGCATGATGCATGAGGCATGCGTATTGCGATCGCTCGCTTATTTTACGAACCCCGAAAAGCTATTGGAAAGCGGCACGTGCGGGTGTAAATGCTTGAGGATTGAAAGTAGGTGTGAGTGCATTTAAAAGGAATGCCATGGCATACAGAAACCCTGCCCCGGAATACCTGCATTCGGTTTCTATTGGCGTCACCTAATGTTTTTATTGCGAAATAAGGGAATACATTTAGGTTGGTATAAAAAATTTGGTTCGAGATCGCAAATCGATCCGAAAGTAATTTAAAATTTAGATTTTGTTACGGCAAGGAGTCGTAAAAGGCGAGGACGCTAAAGAGTGAAAAGTATCTAACACAATTTCCGAGTAAAGGGGCCAAATATCACCGTTAAGAAAGGGTTGGTTGATATTGCTAATTCACATGTTAGTATCAACAATTGTAATGGAATCCAAAAAAGGCAAGAACACTAGAACAGAAAAATTGCTAAAACAGAAAACAAGCTGAACAAAGCGGATTATTTCACTTTTATAAACAGGTTGCTTGCACGAAAAAAAAACAGTGGATTTTTTTCAGAATTGGAAACAAGCTTCTTCTCAGTATCTGTATGGGTGTGCTCAGTGGATTAAGTACGATAACACGCAGACCCACAACATCACTGACTAAGCGACAAGGCGTCTTTCCACCCATCCGGTTAAACCCACAAAATCCCGAGCAACAACACCAAAGCATATAACTCGATTTTGACTTGCTCCGAAAAAAACGGAGACTCCTGGCAAAAACGGAAAAAAACATTCTGAATCATGCAAATGAATCAAGTAAATCAATCAAGTAAATCGCGTTTAACTCATTTCAAGGAGACTTAAAGCGGCGGCGGCGGCGACGGTTTCGCAGCAGCGGGATACAAATACGAAGCTACTGCCCGTCGCATCACGTGACGCATTTCACGGTCAAGGTCGTCAGCTAAAGAGACAGCGACATTATCGGACGCCAGATCGGTGCTGAGCGATTTCGGTGCCACGCGTCGCTTCTGTGGGTAACAAAGGTCGATTCGTTGCGACAACTTGACTGATTCGCAAAGCAATTCCAATCCATTTTTTTGTCGCTGGCCGCAAAACAACATGTTGTAAGGTGAATGCTGTTCATTTTGTTGCTGTTTATTGTCCCGGAAAGGCGTTATATACGTTTTTAAGTATAGCTTCATAAGCAAGAAAGAAGTTGTTCTTTCGGATTTTAAGATTTTAAACAGCGATAAACGTTATACGTGGCAATTTTTCCCTTGGGACAGCAATGTTAAATTTCAGTGAAAGTTCAAATATAAAAAGTTTTTATATAACGGAGTATTGCTCTTCCAGCAGTATATATAAGAGATCGACGTTTCGACGTGCTATACAGAACGTCTTCATCAGGATACTGACGTATCGTGCAAAACAGATAGCTTATTTCATAAAAAGTTTTTATTGATTTTTGCGTCTTATTGTCGCAATGAGTTCGATTGCTTGTTTCCATACAAAAAATCTTCTCTAACATACGATTTCAAAACAACTTTGAAAACACACTTTTAGAAATAGTTTTTGATAATCCTGTTCGACCTGAACTTTTAGAAGAAACCTGTGCAAAAACTACAATACAGCAAACGTCAACAAATCTTCAATTCTGTGCTTGATTAATTCATAAGGGCACTGCGTCACCATCAAGATCTCTTTAGAAATAAATCCATTTAACTAAACTCAATTAAAAGATCGACAAGTTAAATTCCGCCCTAATAGCAATCAAGCATGAAGCTAAAAATACAGAAAAGATAACGATTAACTTAATATGAAAAAATAACAGCGAGTATACTCGCTTTTATAGTAAAACAAACCATAAAAAACAGAAACTATCCTCTGTACAGTGTACAATTGTACAACCATGTATGGGTTAGCTTCTGTTTACATAATTAACACCCATCTGTCAAAAATGTATAAAATCTGAATGCCTTAAACAGTGTTCACACAACATTCAAGCTAGTCGTGATGACTATTTTGTTATGTAAAGATTGTTTGGTTCTGGAGTTTTTTTTGAAAAAGTAATGCAAAACCAAAATCGCACTGAATAACAATTCACACAAAAGGATTCCTTTTTTGTTGAAGATTTTTTTAGGTGTTTTAACTTGTAGGCAAAATATTGCAATCTCAAGCCATACAACTCATAGCATTAGCGGTAGTTTACAAATCAAACAATCTAAAATTAGAAGTACTGTGTTAAAATCGTGCAATTATTGGCTCACAGGTTAAATATGCCCGCAAGCTGGCTGTTGGTTTAGCGATTACGCAAGACTATAGTTGATGGTATCTGTCACCAACCAAACAACTATACGTAACGTAATACATTCGGGAAATTGTGCATTGTCGAGGCAACCACGAGGCTTCACAAATAGAAATCAGTCATTTTGTTTAGACCAGTGCTTCCCAACCTTTTTCAGTTCGCGATCCACTTTTAATGCAAGTTTATTGTGCGACTCACAATTAGATATGACCAAATGGTTTAGGAATAGTTTAAAATGCAACTTATTGCAAATAAGATTAACAGTTACATATAACCTGCATCTTTACCACCCGCGTACGTACTGGAATAGTTAATACATAATACAACAAGACACATCAAATTATTACGTATTTGTTACACTGTTGCATAAATGTTACAAATCATAATGCAATAATTTCCCGAACGAATACAAAACAGTAACATTTAGAAGTGCTTCGCCACCCACTGGTTTCGCCTATACCAAAGTACCCGAATGTGAGGGATGCGGTATGGGTGCCTTGCTCAAAACCACCACTACAGCTTTTATGCTGTGTTTGCAAAAAACGAATTTTCAGTAAGGGCACGTTCTCTTTTCACCAGAGCTCACGGCCAAAATAACATAGTGTATCTTCCAATGCCATAATTAAGGCCAAATTTACTGGAAAACAACCAATTATTTTTATTAAATTACCGAAACAAGTCAACACGCGTCTTCAAGTAGTGAACTGAAAACTAAGCAAATATGGCCTCTATACAAGACATTGGAAATGTGAAAATAATTAGGTTTCCCTCAGATCAGTGATCTTAAGTTAACCTATTGATAGTGGGTCAATGAAGTAGTTTCACCGCCTCGGTGAGCATCAGATAAAAATGCTGTAAGGTGTTAGAGACTTTCAACACTTTTAAAAAGGTCGGCAACTCTTGCCTGGCTTAACTCGCAAATATAAAAAAATTCGCTGGTGATATTGGATTGCACAATAAAGTCCTATTGCTTAAAGCTATACATTAACAGCATTATCATTTATACGCTGATATAGTTCAAACAACGCGGAAAAACAAAACGTCTTTAATGTTAGTCGACCGGTACATCAGCCAGCTTTCACAGCCAAACCATGGTATACGCGGGTACCTTCAAAAAGGCTATTACCGAACTCAGTTGGTTTCATCAGGATTATGGTGCAAGCGAGGCCAAGCTAGAAAAAACTAGGCTGCGGTGAGGTTCGAACTCACAGTCACGACCCCGTACCGGGGCCGTCGCTCTACCAAACGAACCATGGTGTTGAAACCAACATGCCTTAAAAAGAAATCAGCAAAACTTGACATCAATAGCAGGAGCAGCAACGCATCGACCTACCCCTCGTATCGGCATGATTGGCTCCATCACGGTGTTGTTCACGGTCACGGCGATCACATGACATGGACCTCGCAGACGGCATTTGAGGCTCAGGTTGTTGCCGATTAGACCGTGGACGGCGAACAGCATCAGACCTTGGTCTGTGATGGGAAAAAGAAAAGTTTGTCCCATGTTTTTTTCTAATTAACTTTGCAGGATAATAAGTTGGCGTGTATCTGTAATAAAGCGAATTGCAGACCGCATTGTCAATAGGGATGTCCGATAATAGCGGATCGTGGCCGATACCCGATACCAAGTGGTGGTGCAGGTTTACTGGGTTGTATTGGCGCCGATCTTAACTTGGGCATTTTAGTTAAAGTTTGTGGTTTAATGCAATGTTTTGTAATTAAATTAGTAAGTAGTGAATTAGTAATGGGAGGCAACTAAGTAATTAACGCTACATCCTGAAAACATTACATTGGGGCGTTTTGATGTCATCAATTTGGTTATTTTGCCATAGTAATGACGTCATTTGGTATTGGATCGGACGGCCGTAGTGTTTACTGCCCGAATTAAATACGAAGTATCGGACACACCGAACTGCCAGTAGCACATTCTGCAGGTGGTGTCGCACGTAATTCTAAAACTTGTTAACCACACATAAACTTAAGCTTAAACATTTGATCGCAATAATGTAACATTTAAAGTGAGAACGTTGGACTTGCATGACCCTACTGGCATGATGTGTCAACAAGGTTTTAAATTATTATCGGGATTTGTAGAGGATTTACAACGTCAGCTGAGGATTACAGGGACTTTTTATGGCGATTTGGTCGATTTAGGTAGAAAGGACTCATTCATTCACAACGTAATTGTGCGTCGCACTTTTCGTGTAAAGTACATCCATGAAGTCAACAGGCTGCTGTGAACTTTTGCGCAAAATTCCAAGTCAAAATAAAATTAGATTTGGCAAAGTAAAACTTGTGTTATAACAATTTCACCAAAATCTGTATTTTGTAAGGTTTAAGACCTCTCAGCGATTTGGTTTAACAACTATAATTTAAAACAAAGTCACAGCGATTTATTTTAACGTCACGTCACAAAACTCTAAATTCTATTCATCCAAAGCATTAGGACACTCACTAGGCGGAACGTTGCCGAGATTGCAGTGGAATGAGCAGCTTACGAGCGCCTGCTCACGAACGTTGTACGTTCGAAGCGGCATCACCGAGGGACCGTGTGAAGAGAGGCCAAGCTGCTGAAGGCTGTTCTGGATGCAAGCCTCCACAGTCGATTCGACCCTTCAATTAAAGGATATTGTAGTTGGTTTGCCCACCAGTAATCGAATATCGCTTTAATTTGAGTTTAGTGGGTATAATGCGAAACTATAGCATATATCAGACAAATAACTCACAGCATCTCACAAAAAGCCGGGCGATCTTAAAGGTACAATTAATATTAATTTTGGTGATTTTTCGAAAAAAAAAAGTTAAACTGATATTGCAATTTCTACAACCAAATTTACGCTATAAACGCATAGGGTCAAGTATTTTTTAACAACGAATGAACAAAACGAATCCCGGCGTATTTTAATTTTATCGTTGTTGAAGATATAAAACATGGCGTAGAACTTCGTAACACATACTATATGTATAGAAAGTTTCTCCAGCACACAACTTTTTATCGTAGGGAAGCAAATAAATAACGAAAAAATTAATGTAAATAAAGAACCCAAACAAATGTATGCAATCAACGGCGTACGTTTTTATATAGCTTTTAATGATGGCAACTGAAGGCTGGGACGGGCGGCTGTCAACTTGCGCAGCAGAGACACCTTGCGACGTCTTTAAACACGGATCGGCTCCCGCATGGAGGAGACAACGCACGATGTTCACGTGACCGTACTTGCACGCCTATTGGAAAGCAATTAGAACATAACTTCCTAGAGTTTTGCACATGCCATTAAATAAGGCCGATTCTTTGCTGCAAGGTCCATCGAATGGCCATACAAAGCAAGTCATTTTAAGGACCTAATATTTAAATACGACTGTACGATGCGATACCAAAATACGTCATTATAGGGATGTCAGAAACTTGTAATTTTATTCCGATACTTATAGTCGAAATTTCGGACAAAGGGTATCGTAAAATGACGTCATTACTGTGTTCACACTAGCAAATCAAAAGAAATTAAAACGGTTAAAGGCGTTTTTTTTTCAGTTCGACATCAATACTACCTTAGTATCGGGCGAATGCCGGTACTATCACTTGAAATCGGTATCAGCTCCGATCCGATATTATTGGATATCCCTAAATGTCATTAATAAGAACGAAAAAATAAACAATAGTTGGCTATATTAAAAGGTGGTATGTTTTCCAGGGTAGTTTGCCTTAACGTTCAGAAGTCCAGTTAACCTTGTTGGTTTTCGGAAAAATCTGCATTTAAACATAGATTCACTACGTTAAATCACAAACAATGCTCAAAGTGCTTGGATCCTTTTGGGACCGGATCGGCGATACCACCTTTATATCGGACAAGTAACCTAGTTTGCACAGGGCAGCGGTAAATGCCAACACGCTATCAAAGTTCCAAAATCTGTTAAATTTACTTTAAAAAAGGTATAGGAACTAAGCAGGTTGGAACCCGTAATTTATAGGTTAAAGGGGAATAGTGCAAACGTTACGTCATAAAATAAGTCCCGTAAGCCGATACTTTAAAGGTAGGACGACAAAGGCCTCCCCCTTGGATATTGCTAAACTTATATGAGACGCGCGGCGTGTTAATGACGGCAAGATTACTTACAATGGGCTAGAACAAAAACATTTGCATTTAATACGTCATTTGGACAAAAAATAAGCACAAGAGAATTGTCACAGGACAACCTAAAATAAACAAAAACAACCTAAAAGTAAGGGCGGCATAAAACTGGTTTAAAGAGTAGCAAGCGGCGCCGCGGTTGGCTTCCCTGGCATAGGGTATCTCTGGTCCTATATTATCGGGCATCTGTAACTACTTGCCTTGTACAGGGCGGTTTCGCCGTTTGGTGTCGTCTGTAGGTTGACGTAGGCTCCGTACATTAGCAGCACTCGCACAGTGACAGCGTGACCCTTCTCAGCGGCCAGCATAAGGGCGGTCTGGTTGCTTTTGGTGCGAGCATTCACCTTAGCACCGTGGTGGGCCAGCACCTGCGTGCAAGAAAGTTTGTTTCATTAATGCACCCAGGCTTTTAAATAAAGGTGATCGTGTGCCACAAAACACGATTTTTATTTGGGTGGCCGTTATTGGGAAACGTTTATGTAATGTTTTTTCGCCTGATTGTGGACCACTTTTTTGTAGTTTCATAAGACCGTGGACCACGAGCATCATAAATTATAAAACAAATCATGGAAAACTGCAACACTGGGCGTTGCGGCAATTGCGTAGTTATAAAAATGGGTGCAGCTAAATTGCAAAGATTTAAACAAAGTTCAATTGTATGATTCGGGAAACTGTTAACAGAAAATGTATAGGTTCTTCATCCTTTCTACCCGCGGAGTTTCTGTCCGTAAAGTTCTTAAGTTTATGTTTTTTCGCATATCACAGTTCACAAGTGTGTCATTGTTTGATTATGGCAAATGCTAGCAGTCCAAGGTTATTATGATTACAACATTACACTTAAATATGCATAACCTTTTTTTGGAGTGGGGCACTTAAACGCAATTTAAAAAAAATATTGCTTTTACATCATGGGAAGATACCGCAAAGCATTGTAAACCAGCATAAAAACAATCCAAACTAGACGGGGGTGCGGTTGTTGTATATTTTGTCAGGGGGTATATTGTCAGGGCTTAGTGTTTATTTTTATTTAGTTTTAATTTTTTTTTTAAATTGATTTTATTTATTTATTTTTTTTTTTTCAATTTTTTTTTTCATATTCATTTTTTAATTTTTATTTTTTATTTTTTTTGTGTGTTTTTTATTTTTTTTTTTTTATTTTTTTTTTTATTTAATATTTTTTTTATTTTACACTTTTTATTTTTTAATATTTTGTATTTTTCTATTGTGTATTTTATATTATATATTTCATATTTTGTTTTTCATTTTCCTTAACTTGTTTCTGCAAGCAAAAACAGATATGGGCCGAAAACTTCCCCACTTTGATGCGAAAGGGGTTCAAATATGGCGTAGTATTTGGGGAATGATCGAAACATATAGTTGATAAATAGAATTTGCGTAGATAATGTACATGGCCATTTTATTACATTTTGGCCAGAGCTTACGTGTTTGAAAACCAAATATTATCATTCTCCTCAAGACTTAAAATGGTTTAACGCCTATGGTTTGCAATACTTTTGCAAACTTTTACTCGGTAAATATTTACCATGGCTTGGTCCGAGCAATCACTGTTAAAACAGACTTTAAATCTGTAGTTTTAAACAATTTGAAACACACTATTATGTGCCTAATACGCAAACTATTAAATCGAAAGTTTTGCTAGTTGTTTAGGCCTGATATTGGTATGTTGGTTGGAGCAACATGCACAACAGGTGCTAACAGAGAGGCGTACAATGCCTTAAGATTTCGCATTTAAATTTGCGGCGGTAAATACACCCTATTGACACTTGATTATTAGGCGAAGCTTATCGCAAAGTAATTGGTCGCCCCAAAAAATGCTGACGCCGCATTTAAAGCAAGCATTATAAATGATTCGCCGATATTCTGCTTTGAACATCTCTACTCGCAATGCTTCCCTCCGTTAATTGTACGGTGGGTGAAACTTTATTCACGGCCTTACCTCTTTGTGTATTACCGCAACAATACGATGAAATACGATTTGGAGAATATTGCAAAAATCGTATTTGGAGAATATTTGCTATTTGCACCTGTATAGTATGTTACTCCAATCCAACATATCAACACACAATTTTAAGTTGTGTAGGCCTGGTGTTGATATGTTGGATTAGAGTTGCCACCAGATTTCGCATTTAAATTTGCGGCGCCTTTGATGCGAAAGGGGTTCAAATATGGCGTAGAATTTGGGGAATGATCGAAACATATATTTGATAAATAGAATTTACTTAGATAATGCATATGGCTATTTTATTAAATTTTGACCAGCTTACGTGTTTGAAAATCAAATATTATCATTCTCTTAAAGATTAAAAATGGTTTAACGCCTATGGTTTGCTATACTTTTGCAAACTTTCACTAGGTAATTTTTTACCATAGCTTGGTCCGAGCAATCACTGTTAAAACAGGCTTTAAATCTGTCGTTTCAAACAATATGAAAAACACTATTACGTGCCTAATACGCAAACTATTAAATCGAAAGTTTTGCTAGATAAGTTTAGGCCTGATGTTGGTATGCTGGTTGGAGCAAGATGCACAACAGGTGCTAAAAGAGAGGCGTAGATTGCCTTAAGATTTCGCATTTAAACTTGCGGCGGTAAATACACCCTATTGACACTTAATTATTAGGCGAAGCTTATCGCGAAGTAATTGGTCGCCCCAAAAAATGCTGACGCCGCATTTAAAGCAAGCATTATAAATGTGTCGCCGATATTCTGCCTTGAACATCCCTACTCGAAATGCTTCCCTCCGTTAATTGTACGGTGGGTGAAACTTTATTCACGGCCTTACCTCTTTGTGTATTACCGCGACAATACGATGAAATACGATTTGGAGAATATTGGAAACATCGTATTTGGAGAATATTTGCTATTTGCACCTGTTCTGTATGTTACTCCAATCCAACATATCTACACACAATTATAAGTTGTGTATAATAATATAATAACTTATGGCTTTGAAGCGAAGGGGGTTCAAATATGGCGTAGATTTTGGCAAATGATCGAAACATACATTTGATCAATAAAAATTTACGTAGATAATGCTTACGGCCATGTTATCACATTTTGGTCAGCTAGCATGTTTAAAAAGTCAATATTTTCATTCTCTCTAAATGATTTAACGTCTATGGTTTGCTATACTTTTTCCAACTTTTACTGTGTAAATTTTTACCATGCCTTGGTCTGAGCAATCACTGTTGAAACAGAGTTTAAATCTGTAGTTTTGAGCAATATGCAAACGCGTTTATGTGCCTAATAAGCCACGTTTTATATTGAAAGTTTTGCCAATTTAAATCCAATAAACGCAAGATTTATTTATTTATGACGCCATGTTATGACGTAGCTTTGTAACGTCGTTGTTAAGAATGCGTTAAACTTAAGCTTTTTGTTGTTGCGGCCCTTGTATAATTATATTTGCTTAGACCTGGTGTTGATATGTTTGAATGGTGCAACAATTACAACATGTGCTAACAGAGATGTGTACACTGCCTGTAGGATTCGCATTTAAATTTGCGGTGGTAAAATATTTTGTGTTGTAAGAGCAATAGGTTTTTTTACTTAGAGAGGCCTCTTTATGAAAGGCAAGTCGCATGTGCATAGTTTTACTAGGCAAGCCACTTCCAACACAAATGTTGCACGCGCGGGACAATAGGGCGCAGCAGGGATGCCAGCAGCCGCCTCGTCGCGACGCGAGCTGGACAAAGCAAGCGAATATGAACGAATTCTGTATGAAAGTTTTTCTGCTGCTAGATGGCTGTCGTTAGCTACAAAGTGCTAAAACGCAATATTTCAGGTTTTTACCCCCCAAGCAAAGGCCCCTGGGAGTGCAGCCTCATAAACTTTTACAAAGCACCTACATACCACTCTACGCCATGTCTGAAAATTTGAAGGTTCTACGATGTCTACTTTTTCTATAAAGCTTCGGACAAAAGTCGGTCTGAAACAAACCATAGGAAACCATAGGAAACCAAAAAAGAATAACGGCAAAAACAAGATATGTCCCGAAAATAAATTTTCGGCCCATATAAATATTCGTTCCACCTCCCTCTTATGTGTAGAGCAATGCAATTGCGCCAAACCTTACCTTCACGACTTCACTGAAGCCTGATAGGGATGCGAACATGAGCTGGGTGAGCCACATCGAATCCTTAATAACAGAGAAATTTAGGTGTTATATATTTTACTATTTTTAAGACAGACAATAGAGTGCCGCGGTTAATCTGCCAATACGAAGATACGGCTTATATTTATTAAATTCGAACTTATTTATGTCATTGTTTCGTCTTACAAAGGAATTCAGTAAACATTTGTTATTCATATTTGGGTCGCCGCGAAAAAAAATTAAGAAACATCGTATTTGTTTCTAGTCTTTTTTTTTCAATGTAGAAAATAGCAAGACAACCAAAGAAGTATTACCCCGTTTAAGGATTAATTATAGCAGTGATTCGTGATTTTACTCTTAGATAAGTAACTAACTAGTTTAAACTATTTCAAAGCGTGTGAAAAAAGGCGCAAAAATTAAGATTAAAAAAGGTGGGCGGCAGTAAATTGCGTCTACAGGTAAAGGATACAATCTGCAGACGCACGAGGAGGCGCTCACCTGGTGTTCGAGGTTGTAGAGGTGCTTCTTGGACTTGAGCACCTCGTACACCATCTCGTAGTTGTTGGAGCGGATAAACTGGCGGAACTCAGAGTTGGAACACTCGCGCTCCAGACGGCAAGGGGGATCCCCTGCCTCGTGATGCTGCTCGATCTCTTTAGGAGTGATCTGGGTCGAAAGGAAAGCGTAACAACTTTATGCACTTCAAGCAGGGCTATTAAACTATTTTTACCATAGGTCCAGTTACAAAAGTTCAAAATTTGCTTAGGTTTTACAACTCTTTTACAACTCTCGTGAAATAATTTACAATAATACAAAATGTAATACGGTATAATTTAGATATGTCCTTCGCTTCAACTGAGAATTCTGTATTGTCCGATACTATAGAAAGGGGTTTTCAACGAACAGCAGCAATTGTTTGCCAAGAAAAAATCAAATCGCATTGCTGAGTAAATACTCGCGGTCCGTCAGTTGAGTAGCCCCAACTTAAAGCAAAGCGTGTCTTACCAAGAGGGATTTAAACGCTATAGGAAACCTAAGGGTGCATTTAAACGATAAGTTCTAAAATCAATGATAGTTTTTTTTAAATGCTATGTGGGAATCTATAGATCGGTGGAAATAACAAGAAAATCACCTTGAACAAATTAAAAATACCTTGCTCCATTTTTTTTAACTTGTCAGCCAACACCCATCCGGACATTTTAACTTTTAATGTGACAGGTCTGTGTCGACTGTTTGCTCGGTTACTTGGGACAAAACAAAAAACTTGGGACAAAACAAAAAATACAAGGTGTCTTTGAAAACACTTTTTTGTGTAACATGTGCTTAATTTCCACGAATCGTGTTTCGCCTAGCCTGCAATTGAAACAACTTCGCTGTAATGGAATTTAATTTAATTGTAAAATTGTTCTTCCGAGAAACGTACGCTTTTGTCCGAGTAAGATTACGCGATTTTGTTGGACATTTAAAACTAAAAAAGGCCCAAGAGTTGACCAACATTAGCACGATGGTCCTGCTGAGGAAAAAAATCGCTTTTTGAGTGAGTGAAGAGAAGCTTGAAGCACTAACCTCGTCCAGCGTGAAGTTGACCTTAATCTTGAGGAACTCGGTCATATCGTCCAGGATTTTCCCGGATTGCTGCTGGCCACCCTTCTTAGATTTAGTCTCGTTTTCATCCTCATCGTTTTCTGGAGGAGTGGCGACGCTTGAGGAGTCTGGAAGACGTTTAAAAACAATCTAAGCTTTACAAGCTGGTTGGGCACCGCAAGCCAAAAAAGGTTACAAAACACTGCAATAAAAGGACACGAGCGCTCACCAGGGTTTTTAGACTTGGTCGTTTGCTGCTTAGGGTCGCGAACCGCGTCAGCGCCAAACTCCTGCTCAAGGCTCTCAAACATCGAAAGGGCACTCGTCGTATTTGAAGCAAGGGTGGTAGGGGTCGTCGAGCGAGTGGGGGTCGGGGTGGACAGCGGGGTGGGGCTGGTGACGTGGGGCGACTTTGGGAGCGGGCTGCTGTCGGCCTTTTTAGCCGCATTCGCCGATTTTTCGGCGTCTTTGTCATTTCTGTCCTTTTCGGTTGCGATTAGAGAGTCGTTTGATTGGCTGCGCAATTTAAAATAAGGTTTTCGTAAAAAAGGAGTTTTGTTTACCCTAGATTAGTGTTTTTTTATACGCTAGGCCTAAACAAACATTTCGGTCATCCGGAAAAGTTAAATTAACTCGGTCTAAATTCATTATAAATAAATAATACCTTAATACAGCATGGTGATAAACTTAACGAGTTACAAGTCGGCTGTTATTAAGTTTAGGAAGGCACATTTCCTTCTAAAACAAAGATTTCTAGAACAGTGGTTTCAAGACTGGGCGTCGCAAGAAGTTGTCGAAAAATTGACCAAAAAACAAACAATATAAACCGAAAATTTAGGAGTTAAGGAGCTAGAACGACCACCTATACAATTGTGGAAATTACATTAGCTTCAGTAATCAAGCCATGTTAATGACGTCACCATTGCACTTGATTTTAATCAATGACTTATGCATAGCCCCAGTCTAATGGTCTTGCCTAATATAAATAAGAACGGCATTCATAGGAACGGTGGACTTACTACTGAGGACGAATTTTATGACAGTTGATTCAAAGTGAAACGAGATAATACAAGTTTTATTTTACAACTTTACGCAAGGTCAATTTTACATTGTTACGTGATTGCACAGCGCATATCTCCACTTGGGTAATCCGAAAATTCTTACTCAAGTTTAAAACAATCTGTCAAGAAATGTAAACATTTTGCTGAATTGCAAGTAAATACGATATGGTTTATGTGAAATCTGAGGGTCGCGTAGGGTTGTCGAAAACTGTATAAGGGGTCGCGACAACATCAAGTTTGGGAACCAATGTTCTAGAAAATACTAGCTCGCCGTGAGATTTAAACTGAATACTTTTTATACTTGACAGAATTTTATTCTGTTTGGTGACTGCTTTAGTAACTATATAGGCCTATGAAATAAACTGATCGATATTACTAGCCACTTGAGCAATAAATTGCACTATAGTGCAGTGCTTCCCAACCAGTTGGTAGCGAAGCTATTTCAGGTGGGTCACGAAGCATTTCTAAATGTAACAGTTTTCTGTTAGATCGGAAAATTATTGCATTATCATTACGTAACATTTTTGCAACAATGCATCAAACACGTCTTGAACTGATAATATCGAATATGCAAGAACAAGTTTCGCATTCATAGTAAATTGCATGTATATAAATTGCTTCTTTTCTCAATAATATGCTTTTCGTCCATTTGGTCATGTCTCATTGTGGGTCGCACATTAAAACTTGCAATAAAACTGGGTCGCGAACTGTAAAAGGTTGGGAAGCACTGCACATAGTGTGACGGTAGCGGTCCCTGTTTTTTTAAAGAAAGCGCGGTGGGCGGCCTTAATATATTTTAGTGCGCGCAAAAGACCGGTTACCTTGCTCTAAAGGAGCGCCTTGACTTGTCCTTGAGCCGGGGAGAGAGCGATGGAAGGTTGTCGAGTCCTTGCAGCAAAAGTGAAAAGGCATCGGGAGTAGACGGAACCTGTATAGGTTAAGAAGAAAGCAATGGTAAACATCGTTTGCGATTTTGTCTATCAATGCTAGACTCTGTGGCGTGTTGAGCTCGACATTTATACAGTTTAAATTGGGAGGTCTCAACTCTTTAAAAGAGATATTATTAAAATTATTTATCCAGCTAGCACAACAGTGTTATTTAATTAAGTTTAGGGGTGTTTTTACCAATCATAACATAACACCTTCCAAACAGGAAGAAGAATTGCTTCAGAAAAACTTCAACAGAAGCTACGAGGAACGGAGCCACGAAATCCACTCTATTCATAAAAGTAATACGAAATCGGACAAAGTCGCGGTGACGCTCACCTCAATTTCTTTTACATCTGGGCTTGGTTCCTTTACTGGCGGAGAGGCAGGTCGCATTTTCGACAAGACTGCTTCCTTCACACTGTTGCTGTTGCTGCTGGTAACTGAACTGCTGGGGCTGGGAGCTGTACTGCTCGTGCTGGTAAGTGTACTGCTGAGGCTGGTAACTGTACTGCTGGTGCTGGTGCTGCTGCTTTGCAGCATAGTTTTGGCTGGGGCGTCTGTTAGCGTCCGAGCCTCGGTATTTTCTTCCGCTGACATTAATACGTCATCCGCTCGGACCATGTCGTCATCAGCCCGGAATGTGTCGTCATCAGATAGCACGATGTCGTCATCAGGTTGCACTATATCGTCATTGTCTTTGCCGAATCTGACGTCAGACGAGCGAGCTCTTTCGACCGACGGCCGTTTCGGCTCGGTTGGCTTTGACACGATGGGATCGTCAGCAATTTCGGAAAATTCGTCAAAAAGGCCGGCATTTCGCTGCGTTGGCGCGCTCTTCTTTTGTTCTTTATCTTGATAAATAGGTAAAAATCAGGATTTGACAAAAAACGCCAGGACAGGTAAAATAAACGCACGTTGCAAAACCAGACGTCCATATATGCAAAATATAAAGCAACGCACTGTCACTTACTAAATTGAAGACATTTTCATTATATTTTATTGAGCACACACTTTTATTTTTTTTTAATTGTGCTTTGAAACAGAAATTAAATTGTGCTTTAAAACAGAAAGGTCCCCACATTGGCACACGTAAAGCTACACAATACGATTAGTTTTCACAGATTGGAAAATGTAACACTTACTGCTGTCTGTCGAAGCCCTGGACTGTTCGCCTACGCTTGTATTGATTTGCGGTAAAGGCTTTAGAATCGTCGAGGACGATTCCAATGCTTTTAAGGCCTTTTCCTGAATTTTTAAATCGACTCCAGTTAAACTTCAGCATAAAATTTGTACAACATTTTTAAAGTTTCGCGAGAATATAAAGTAATTCTGGCTTACTCAAGTTTGTTTAAAACAGCGGTTACCAACCAGGGGTTAACAGACCCCAAGGGGTATGTAACAAGGATTCAGGGTACTCGAGTCCCTCGAAAACCGACTAACTTAAATGTATTAAGTATTTGGTTAAAAGTTGTGATTTTTTGTATTTTTGTTGATAGAGTTCAACCTTCACCAAACGAACCGGTTGTAATTGTTAGGTGGAAGAACAGTGTGTTGGCCACCCCTGTGCTATTGTATTATTATTAAGACGCTCTTTCGGCAATTTTGTTTCGGTCATAATAACAACGTAAACTCAGCCATGCAAGGACTATTGTTGAAGTCGCCCCTTTGGGAATGTTCAATAGCAGTGATATGAAACGAACAAGTTTGTTTAAAGTATCATTTAATGTATAAGAAACCTTTATTTAATCTGACCAAAATATAGCGTTTAACGAACACTAGTATGAATTATGTAAGCATATAGTTGTTGGTTAGGTAGTCTTGAAAAAACTTAGCAGTCCGCAAGCTTAAAAAATCTGTAAAATGAGTCGGCGACTAAAAAAGGTTGTGAACCACTGGTTTAAAATATAAATCAAATAACTCTTTTAAGAAATGCTGCTTATTCGCACAAGAATAAAAGTGATGGTATTGAACTTCACCTTGGTGTAGACCGCTGTGATCTTGGATGTTTTTCCTACCGCTGATTTCGCTTCTTTGCTTTTAGAATTCTGTCGCTTCAACTGCTCTTCAATATAATCGAGAACCTAACAGAAAATAACATGTAGCGCTGCTATTAAATACTATTTAAAAGTGTTAAATGCCATTTATAACTTAAATTTCAAGTGTTACTGGTTTATTTTTCGTTTTTATAATACAATTTATATTACAAACCCGGTGCTGACTCTTGGGTGATACGCGGGCAAACTTGTTTACGTTCCCTATTGTTCAATAAGGTGAACATTACTTTTTCATTTTTTCGTGTTGTTTTGCCAGGTTATATTTGTACATGCTTTTCTCTGTAATTTTAGCTAACAGTATTTTCACATTTGCAATACGCCGTAGACAGTTTAGTTTATACATTACAAATAGTTATACTACTGGAACGACAGTTTTAATTACGATCCATTCCACTATTTGTATTGACCTATGTCAACCAATTTGTAAGCAGAGAGGCTTATTGAAGCCAAAGTTTATACTTAATGCACAAGAATGTTGTATGTATTATTCAAATTCGTTATAGTATAAAAGTGCAAAGCTCCTGCTTACCGGGCTGGACATATCCGGTTCAGGATCTTTGCTTTCATCCATGTCTAGTTCGAGAAAGAGATCTTGTGGCTTCTTCTTTGCTGAGTCTTCCTTTGTTTCTTGTGGCTGACGTTTAGAGGAAAGGTCCTCTTCGTCACTTGTGTCTTTCGTGATGTCAGACTAAATGATTTGTTGTAATACAGTTTACCAATAAATATATACAAACCAAACAAGTATAAGCTCTATAAAAATAGCATTAAATACTTGACTTTAACGGTTACGTGTCTAAAGATATTGCCAAACTAATAAGAGAAATTGTTTAAATATATTTATATACATGATACAGCAAAACGTTTCTTCTATAAGGTTAACCTTAAAAATAAAATACGAATTTAAAATTACTTAAGCTTGATTTGAATCTGCAAGACTTACAATAAACTGTTAAAAAAGCTTTTTTGTCATTGCTTAGTAGTTCTGTTCTACGTAACATTAATACACAAAGTTTCGAATTTTAACTACATTGAACAAGATTAAACAATATTTATACATATTACTTTATTCATTTTAACCATGCAAAAATTCGCATCACATAATTTCTTGATAAGATCATCCTCAACACAGACTGTCTTAATTGCCTGTACAAAATAAGTAACAATTACTTTTTAATGCATCAAGCCTGATTTATCCAATATTATGTTAAAGCCAACTGAATCAATGGGCACTGTCAGACTCGCACTAAACTAACTGTTAAGCTGTAAAATACATATTCTTTATGAAGTACTAATAGTCTAAACAAAAACACAGTTGGACATTACTCTGCCACTGGATTGCCAGAATAAATCATACTTTGGGTAAATAACTTAAAATAAAGAAATCAGGCAAACCCAGTACTTATTGTGTTACTAAGAATGAAAATTGTGTTAAATTCATATCTCTGTAGTACACATGTGTAAGCTATTTCCACTAAAGTTTGTATAGACTGTTATCCCTTGAAGTTTAGGAAAAATGAAGACACTTTTATTTTATGAATTAATGTAACTGAGTTATTTAGAACCTTTAATTTATCCCAATAGCTTATTATACTAGGTTAATCCTAATGAGGTATACAAAAAAAAGATGTTCAATCAATAGTATAATTACATTTGAGTTTTCATCTTGCACATTTGATGATGAATTGCTTATTTTTCTTTCATTTGTCGTTTGCTTTTTCCGACCTTTTCCTCTTTTGCCTTTAAAAATAAAATAGAAAACAAATAAACGTGTTGGATTTAACAGAGATGTAAAAATTACTTTTCTGGTCTATGCTAAACATGTGTTCAATTTCGCAATGAAAGGAAACTTTACACAAAAAAATTAACAAAACAGTAGCTAAATTTATAGGTTTAAAAAGTAAGTTAATAATGTTATATGCTAAAGCAGAAATTACTACCATTGCATAGCTTTATTTACCTAATACAAAACAATGCACTGAGAGAATATCACAACCTCATGAGATCTGATCAGCACAATTGGCCAGCCTCAATAGTAATACAATAATAAAGACACAAAATATTAATATAATATACTTGTGGTTTGGTGGGTGACGTTAAATCTTTCGACGGGTACTCTTCTGCGCTTCACTTTTGAGTACAGGTCGCCCGAGAAGACGTCAATCTTGCCACTTTCCAAATCCTGCCAGAACGGGTCTTTGACTTGTGGCTCTTCAGAGCTGGTGCTACTTGCGCTGTCACTCTCACTGCCAGAAGATTTTTCAACCTTTTTTGGCTTTGGATTTCCTGCCAATTTAGTTTATGCAATTAATAGTGAATTGAATTTTTAAATTAAAAACTGAAAAGGTATACGGCTAAAAACACTACACTTTGAAGAGATAGCTGCCATATTGAACATAAGCATGTCATTTTTTTCCAGTGAAACACAACTGCTCAAATGTAATAATTTTCTTTCAAAATTATTTCCAGTAAATTATTAAAACGATAGTAAATTCAGTTACTGTTGACCAGAGGACCCACAGAATTGGTCCCTATTAAACAATTATGCATTTATTTACTTGAGACGTTTGACCTTCCTCTTCCCCGACCTCTACCGCGACCTCTGCCCCTTCCGCCTCTTGATGATTTCTCCGAAGGTTTTGAAATGTCTTTAGATTTAGACGTTTTGTTTTCAGTCCTTTTTCCAAAATTTTCTACATAGATGTGTGTTACTTTTTTAAGTAAAATTAGGCTTTTGTCTTCAACAAAAAAATATTACTTTTGTTACTGCTACAATTTTGTTATTATTAATCGCTTAAATGTTGTTTTGTTTATTAGAAATTCTATGAGTGATTTTAATTTCACAAGTAGTAAAAAAAAACTTAAAATACATTATAACCATCTTCATATTTAAAATACAGAGGTAGTTCAACAGGTGTACATCTGTTAAAAATCCTAATATGGAAAAACAAAAATGAAACCAAAAAATTGTGAAAGAAGAAATTAATAAACAAGATAAAACAAATAAGAATACAATTTTTTATGATTCACATTTAAAACTTTAACAAAAAACAAAATTAACTTTGTTATTTAGAAAAATGTTTCAAACGCATGTTGTTAATTTAGGAAATATAATTTGCAAAAACACAGTAAGCCAAAATAAGGATTTCTAGGTAATGCATTTGGTCAGTACACTGCAATAAAACTTACCATCATCAGATGATGTTAACAATTTGGGTTTGTTTATTTTCTCCGCTATGTATGCCTGCAAAACAAAATGAACTTAGTATTGCATTTTTTACCAAAGTGCTAAATGTTGGTGTGCAGAGAGTTTTTGTACACCCGCTCTGGTATTTGACTAAGTTACACTTACAATTAATGTGCAAATTCCAGTCAAAAAAATATATAATAAAGACAGAACTGCAGTAGTACACTTAAGGTTTAAAAATGTGCAAAACTATTCTTAATGGAAAAAACACCCAAAAATGTAAGAAGCACCTACAAATGTGCAAGCTCCAGTGGATAAAAATTTTGCATTTTAATACACCTTTCTGTGTTAGTAAGCATTTTGTAATGGATGGAATTAGGTTAGGCACTTATGATGCTTTTACAACAATCATATTAACAGTTAAAGTAACTTTAGGCAACATTGCTTTAAATTTAAAACTTTGTAATTATGTAGAAAAAGAACATTGGAACAGTATATACGGATCTGTTCATAAGTTTAATGGTGAAAATAACGGCCCAAATAGACATTAAAAGCGACATGCTTTATTTTCAAACATTTCGGCAATTTCTAATGCCATCATCAGTCATATGAAGGCCACATCGGTTGCACCCGTTTATACACACTTTGGTCGCACCAAGAAATGATAAGAATGATAAAAAAGTGCGAAACAAGCGTCGCAAAAAGATAGAGAACATTATTAAAGGTAATTTTTACATGTTTATATAATTTGGAAATCTGTAGCAATAGAATATAAATTGTCGTAATAAACTTTTTTACATTTAAAAGATCCTCGCAGCTTAGCAAATTGTCTCTGGGTTCCCATGTATCTGAATCTGATCCATATCCTTTCCAATGAACCCTATAAATAGCATACAATGTGTATTAAAACAATAACAAAGCAAACTCTTAATTATCAACTAGTTGTTTTTCTTTACTATACACACAGTAATAACTGTTTACATTTCAGCTTTAATGTAATTTAAACAAGAAATGCCACTTATTTTGAACGATCTAAAACTGCTACAGCAGATTAGTTACATAGTTTACTTAAATTTTTATGTTTGATTGTCATAAATATTTGAAATAATATTTAATTACCAAACTGCGAAGAAAACACTTCCAAATAACATTAGAGTTTTATTCAAACCTGTAATATGTTTCACCATTGGCACTTGGCATAGCGATGTGATCTATGATCTTTTCAACCTCGTAAACATCCTCTTCAGATCCAGAGTCCTCCATTTTGGATATCAGTGGTTGATCGAAGGCAACTCAAGTATGTTTACAAAAAATAATGTGCGGAACACTAATAACAAGGTCGGGATTAAACAACTAAATATAACGTTTTATCAACATAACAGGATTAAATACTCTTCAGTAATTTTTAAGACAATGGACAGCATGACTTGGCAGCATTAGATTGAAAACTCTATATTGAAAACTTTATTGCAAAATTGGTGCTGCAGACCTCAGCTGATAAATTATCCTGTCAGTAAAGTTGCACGGCTGTAATTAAGGTAATGCTATAAAAACTTTTCCACAAAATGCACAGTTAAGGGTTAAACTGAAGACCAAACTTTCGCCAGTCTGTATACTAACTGTCATTTTGACAATTCATCTTGTATATGCAGCCTAATTTATAAGTTGCCTATTCAAGGCCAGGCCAGTTTGCATTCAATTGTATGCAAATGCAAGTGTAATTTTAAGTAGAACTGCAGATGAAATAGACCGGGCTCGAACAAAAAATATGCATCGGCGAAATGTGCGCCGAATGTGCACCAAACGTGCATCAGCGAAATGTGTACATCGCGCAAACGTGCAATCTATGTGCCCCGAATGTGAAATGTGCACGGAATGTGCATTAGAACTTTATGTGCAGCTGGTCTAGAATCATATAACAACAAATATTATTTGTGTTAGGTTGCGTCTTAGGTGTTAGCGTTCCACAAATAACGTTTTAGTTAAATTAGACACACTGTGGATTCGAAACCAGCGCCGCGTATGTTAATAATTTCGCTAGTGGTCGCACCATGCATATAGGGTTTATTTTTACTCTCGCTGTACAAATGATGGTTGGCTCTTATTTACGGTGTTCATCACTAGCGTAGAACTAACCATAAGCAACTACGGTTTTTTTAATTCGGGCAAGATGCCGAAATGTTGTGGTAGGATTCTGACTTACACACCCGAAGGCAATTTCCTAAGTCAAGCGGTCGTAGTTTTTCGAGCAAAATTACCCCTACTGAATTGACTCTCAAAAGAAGGGCTAATGCACTAGAAACTCATATTTACGTTTTAGCGAAGAGTTCTACCCCAAGACGACTGGCATATCTGTGCTGCAGCCTAGTGACAAATATTTTAAAATATCAGTTGTGTTAGAGTTCCGCTAGACGTCGCCCAATACATTTGTAGGGGTTTATTTTTTCCCTCGCTGTACAGAAGAGCATTATCTTGCAAGTTGCGACACCTGGCGTTTTTTACCGCAGGTCAATGGTCGTTAGCTTTATGTTTGCAGTTGGCCCGACTTAAATATTATGTAGTTACACTTGCGCTAGGTCTAAGCTAAAAATGAACACACCGTTAAAAAGTGGTAGGATTCTAGACCAGGGCCCAATGGGCACTTATATGTTGGTTGCTCATTGGGCAAACTGGTGTAACTCCAGGCCAGATTTTTCAACCTTTCTTGACAAGTTGGTGTGGCTGAAATAATATCACAGCAATTTTTGCGAAATGCGCAAATGCGATAGAAAATTAAACAGATCTGACCCCAACCAACAATTGTGCAATGTTTTTAGACTCGCAGTTCCATCTAATAGTGCATAAACTGACAGTTGGTAACAGAGTTTTGTTTATTCTTGTTGTCTATTGTAATTTAAAGATGTAAAAATAGCTTTGAGATATTTATGTTGGAAATGTGGACATTTTTGTTATATAAATAGGGAGGGTGTGTTTATTTCTCATGTGAAGTTAATTAATACAGATTAAGGTTATATTATATATTTTATTTGTAACTGATTGTTTTGGCTAGTTTTCAATACCTTTGAACATTCTGTTATGTTTATTGCCTTTTGTCTGGTATGGTATTGTACCATAATTTGTCGTACATTAGTCTACAGTTAAATATATATATATTGCCAATTGTGATAAAAGCTTTAAGGTGTTAGCTTAAATTAAAAAAATACTGCATGAAGATGAGTTAACTAATATTACTTAGTATGATTATGCCTTTTCATTGTTTATATATATATATATATATATATATATATATATATATATATATATATTTTAACCTTTTATTATTACACATTAACTTATTTTTAGAGCTTGGAAGTTAAACATTATTGTGATGGATTCATTTACATTTGAAAAGGCTCATCTGGTTGGGACTCGGCACAAGACGGATAATTTAAATCTGAGTCGCTTGCAATTGCCTCTTTATGTGGAGGAAGGTGTGATAATGGTGATTCAGTTTGAAGATTTTATTTCCAAAGAGTGTGCATGTAGCGATATTCCCAGCTCGTTTTATGACGCTTTCCGTAAGAAATATCATTCCCTTGATAGAGTAGAGCTTAAGCAGGCTTGCACTGTTCAAGACAAAGATGTTTTTAGCTGCCTTTCTCAATTTGTTCCATGTGTGGGATGCAGACGAAGTGTTGAACAGATGATGCATCAGGTACAACAGCTCAACAATCCTGTCTTTGGGTGCATTAGGTTTACGCCTTCAGGGAGCGTTGTCATTGACCCTTCCTTTCTAGGCAACCCTAAAAAACTTTACTACTTGTTTTATCATATTCGTACTCAGCTCTTCGACTCTGTCAAATCTCTTCTGCACAATAAAAAAAATAAACGCTGTGTCTTTCATTCGCTCAAAATTCAAAAACCTTCTGAGACCTCTTTGGAAAACAAACTTAATCTGCCCAAGTGGTGCAACTCATCCATCCTTGACTTATGGGACAAAATGTGTGTTGAGTGTCAAAAAGAAGTTTCGTCTCTCGATATGAATGGAATCTTGGAGACAATGGAACATTACCTAAAGAAGCACAGATTCTGTTGTGAGTGCAAGGCAAATGTGATGAAAGCGCTCAACATTCTCACTTGCGAAGTTGATGGTACGGATGAACCAGGATATTGCTCAGCTATCTATCACGGATTACAGTGCTGCAATATTATGGGGAATGATAATGCAAATGACAATGCGACCAAAAAGCACATTCATGTTTGCTGTGAGAGACCATTTATTGTACATAACCTAACACAAGCAGATGCAGAAATGGTCGGGGGCGAACGAGAGCGACATGCGAAGACGATAGACATTGCCCAAGAAGAAGTCTGTACCTGCTTAGCTCTTTATCTTTACCAACGATTGCACAGGGTGTGGCACCTTAAGTTGACTTCAGAGCAGTCCTGGTTAATTTTGCTATTTTTGGGAATTGAAGCCGCGAGACAAAACTTTGAGACCTGTTTTGAGCGAAAGGCTGGCTTCGGCCAAATGGAAGCATTGTGCAAAGAACTTGAGCAAGCTGACAAAGATAAAGAATCAAAACAGCAGAAGAAGCGTCTCAAAAGAAAAAGGCAGCAACAGAGAAGAAAAGATCAGAAAGGCGATGCTCCGGAAGATACAGATGTGGAGGTAAATGCAAAAGAAAATAGTGGCCTACAACCAGAAGCTTTCCCTGGCGACCAAGCTTCAAGAGAAGACAACTTTTCCAGGACTGAGTTCAGCTGTTTGCTGGACTTGTTGAAGCAGGACAAGCAGTGCGAATGTTCAGTAGATGAAGAGTCAGATCAGGAGAGTCTGCCAGAACTCACCAAAGAAGAGATTTTGGAGTTTGAAAGGAACAGATCAGAAATTAATGCTCAACGTACAAGATTACGAGAGCGGATTCGGCAAGATTTTGAAAACTTTTGCAACATTGCCATTACAAGTACGACATCATAAACTACCTGCTAAGTAACCTAATTGCTTTTTCGCATATCACTACAAATTGACCTCCCAACTGTGAATGCTGTTTAAAATATGACTAATGTTGGCTTAGTATTATTATTATTATATGTATATATAACCTGATGCCTAGATGCGTAATACCAATATAGCATTACACCTGTGAAAATTGCAAAGATTAATCAATAGTTGTGTGGCATTTATCATTTTATGCTTCGTTTGTCAAAAAAAAAAATTAAGGATGATGCTATTGCCTGGTCTGGCTTGTGCTAACCTATAGCGAATGTGTATCTATCTATGTACATTACTCATGCGCCATATACCAGTTGCAAACAGGCGGTTTATATAGTTTGTCTTAACTGTAACTTTTCTCGGAATTGGATGACAATACGCCAACTCATATATATGCGTTTGTTTTTTCGGTTTTGCATAGATTTTCAGGCTAGACTGGCATAGTTATAACATGCACAAGCCTGTGAGGCCCAAATCTGCAAAGGGCCAAACAAGAAGAACTCACCCAGTGGTTAACAGGTCAACTGATGTCAAAGAAAAAAGCAGCTCTACAAGTAGAACTACTTCTGTGTAAGAAACTGGCAATGAATTTAATTTCTACTATTTTTTTACATCACATTTTACTGCGAGTTTACAATGATGGCTTATTTTTTGTTATTAATATTGACAGTATACTTAGGGATTTGTTAATGTTAAAGATATGAGTTGATTGTGCAAATCTGTGAATATGTCATTGTTTGTATCCAGATTTACGCAGAGTACTGGGCCAGGAGCATCTAGCCGTGCATATCAAAACTCCTCTACTTCACATTCGCTGACAAGGTCACATCAAACAAAACAACACAATAATACATCAAGGAACCAGTTAGGACAAGAAGGTCATGGGTCTTATATAAATTCCACACAAAAAATTGAAGGTATTTGTTCATAATACAATATGCTAGCGGCTGATTATATCTCTATAAAAGTTGCGTTCGCCGGTGGCCGCGTGCGCCGGACGCCAGACATTGTTATATAGCAAGAGAGAGGCGGAGCAGCGGCGCGCACATTGCTTCATTTTAAGCGCAAGCGGTTCGATAAGCTTAAATAGGAAGAAACATGCATGCTCCTATACAAGAGAAATGAGCGCAGCTTGAGCGAGAGTCGTGGCAACACCCTTAAAAGTCGTCAAAGCAATCCCAGTTTGAACCAGTTTTAACCCTGCCTGGGTTGAAAGCTTATTTGCTTCGTAAAGTATGTGTCCATTGACTGAGTTGCAAAAATAGCGGTTTGCCAGTCAGCAATTTTTACTTTTAAACACAATATGGTACCCGGATTACGTTTTGCTTGAATATTACACAAGTCGAACTGCTACCACACGGGCCGTATTTTAAAAATACTTTCATTAAGCATCCGGACTAAGACGGATTGCGTAGAACAAAGCCCGATAATTTTTTATAAATTCTACAGAAAGAATTGAAGATACTTGTCCACAATATAATATGCTAGCGGCTGATTATATCTCTATCATATTTGACTTGTTAGGCCGCCATTTGCTGGGCCCCGGGCACCAGACGTTAGTGCATAACAAGAGAGAGACGGAGCAACGGCGCGCACACTGCTCCCTCCTAAGCGGAAGTGGCTCGATAGGCTTAAATAGAAAGAAACACACGCTCCTAGACAGAGAAAACTAGTCTCTTTCTAAAGAGAGAGGCAATACAGCGAGTGCGCGCACGCACGCCAGACGTTGGTTTGAACTAAGAGACATTCGGAGCAACGGCGCGCACACGGCTCCCTCAATTCCGTGCACACTGCGGTCGTTTGCTCCCAGACAGAAAAACTAGTCTCTTTCCATAATAGAAAGACAAAGCAACGAGCGCGCGTCTCGAGCGAGATACGTGGCAGTATTCCTAAAAGTCGTCAGCAACTTGCAAAACCGGTCACGGGTTAAACGCGTTCTTTGCTCTTTCTACAGTTTATTTATTTACACAATATTTGACAGAGTTTGCAAAATATCAGTTTACATCGGCGGTTACCAGTAAGCAATTCTTACTTTTAAACACGATACGAATTTTTCTTACGTCGTACGCCGTTTGGTAGCTGGATTAGGTGTTTGCTTGAATATTACAAAAGTCGAATAAATACTGCTACCACACGATGCGTATTATATACATACTTTGATTAAGCATCAGAAACTTACACGGACTTCGTACAACTTAACTTCCCAACAATAATTTAATAGTGATTTTGGGCTATGACCTAATGGTTCCTCACAGTGTTTAACCACGCAAAATGTAAGCAGAGTTCGTAAATATCACGATTTTACGCAAGTCTAAACATTAATTTTTACGTCATGATGATTTGTCACATTTTTTTCGTTACTTAAAAAACAGTGCTCTTCAACCTTTTTTGGTTTGGTGAACCCCAAGTTGTTTTGACGAACTCATGCGGCATGCCCCTGTTTACTTAAAGAAGGTAAACTGAGGTAAAAAGCGATATGAAAAATCATCATGCATATCAATACCATTATGTCAATTAAATCGAAGTTTTACACACTGTCGGCGAGAAACGTTTATGGCAACAGGCTGCTTGCCAGTACTATTGTTCATGTCATAAAACAGCCTTTTTTACATCAGTTAAAACCTACATCCGTTTTCTAACATCCTGAATGTCAAATATTAATGGTTCATTAAAGTTTGTGATGCACCCTTGTATACCTTTTCGTACTGGTGCACCCTAGGATGCACCGTGAACACCGGTTTCAAAGATGTGTGACACGCTTTAGAAGTGTTATGTGCCACAGTCGAGTATTAGTCGTACTATTTCAGAAAAAAAACATACAACATTGCATTTAGGTTTCACGTTAAATTGTCAAAATGTTTTTAAACCATCGGCGGTTTTAACATAATGCAGTTTGTTAACATAAAACATTGTTTTTTGGTTACATACTGATTTTCGCTTTTTTATAACATAGGTAAGCACTCAAGACAAATATTTGAATTTTATTTTTCACTGTCACACAGATAATTGCGATAATAATAAACTGGCACACTGTATTTAACGTAACCTATTTTAGATTCATTCAGCGCCAAACAGTCAAGGGACGATCAGCACCTTTGCCGTTTTACAATAGGCAACACGTAAAATTTAAATTTACCGATCTTACGCAGTGCAACGTTTCAAGTGAAGACTTTAGGTTTAAAAGTTCATTACAATATGTTTACCAACGCAAAATCTTGCGTTTATTGCAGCGGATTTAACAGTAAGCATTATTTATTTCAAACGGCTTTACGTCTGACGTTGGACGCAGCTTTTTCGTGACCGTAAAAATAAAATTAAAATCACCGCGAAGTTAAGACTTATATGCTCAGTGTTTTCAAAACCGTGTGGAATTACAACGGTAATCAGGAAATTCGTTTGTTGCTGGTTGCTTTTCAAGAGAGGTTTAATGCTGCGTATTGGCCCATATAAGACACGGATTCAACAATCTTACTGTTGTATTATGTTAAATTACCGTTTATCTCCCATGCAGTGAAACTTTGGGGGCGATATGCGTTAAGAGGTTGTTTGCATTACCGCGTTTTTATTAAACCTACCCTAGAACCCGTAGCATCCGAGAAAACGTTACATGCAATAGTGATGAAGAGTCCACAGCATGATGGATTGCTCCATTTTGTTTAATCATGCAAAATTCTGATTAAATCCGCAAATTATTGTGTTGTACATGTAATTAATTCAAATAGGCAGCACACTGCATAATATATCAGTTATTAAACTGCTCTATTTAGCCCAGGCAACGCCTGGTATTTCTTCTATTATTTCAGAAAAAGTATATGCTGATACCTCCTTAGCAGAAATAACTCATCATTTGCAATGCTCAAACACTCTACTTTAGCAACTAAGCAGCATAATTAGGCCGTATGATAGTGTAATTTGTGAAAAATCTTAAATCCTTAACGTTTGTGGTTTAATATCGGACTTCTACAATTTAGTAAAGTTTAAATATGAAGAAACAATAATAAGTAAACTCTAGGTGCCAGGTTTGAAAAACAATAAAGACAAACTTATTCAAATTATAGTATTAGGTTTTATTTATCCCAAGCCAACTAGTATTAGACTTAAAACTCTTTAACACTACAGTTCAACTACTTTAAGGGGATTTAAAAAATTGCACTAAATCACTCAAATCTTTTGTGATATATTTAGTTTCAATCCCTTTAACTATGTTAGATTATGTTTGACTTATAATTGTGAAACCACCTAAACTGCTTTAGAGACCCATTTGGAAACCACTAGAATAGGATATTGCACACAAAATACTACTATTTATTTTACTTTAAACAATATTTGCTAAAAGTAAGAATTGTATTGATTGATGATCTAGCAAAAATGCACTGAAAAAGGGATTTTAGATAATAGTGAAACAGATCCTGATTTTATATTTTTTGGCCAGTAAAAAATGTTAAATGTTTAACAGGGATCCCTAATTTATGTTTGTAACTAAAGTAAGCGAATGCTTAAAATTTTACAGATCCTTCCTCGACGAATCAAAGCACAGATGAAGCTGAAGCTACAGTTCACTTTCCAGAAATCACCCGTCCAACATCTTCCCTATCCAGGTACCACATCCTTCCTTCCATTTCTCCACACCTACACAACTCCGGGAGTCCGTCTTCAAACAAATCATCTGGTTTGTCGGACACTGTTGGAAACGAAGTTGATTTGCTGACAGAGAAGGCGCAGCAAATGATTTTGGATAGTGCACGGCAAAGAATGAATCGAAGATCCACTCCACCCAATGGCATGACAAACAAAAGAAAGGTTACCAAAGTGACAACAAACGACTATGAAAGCAAAAGACCAAAGGTTCATCAAACTCGGTCAGTTTTTGAGCCTAGCGGTACAGCACGGCCTGATCGCAAACCAGAAAAACCAAGGATGCCCAGAGAGCCAGATCATGGGGAAGAAAGTCTTCTGATAGCACTAAAGTTACCAGATGGCCAACGCGTTGAGCGAGCTTTTACACCACAAACAAAAATCAGTGGTCTTCTAGTCTATGCTCACAGTCAGTATCCTATAATACCAATTTCACAGTGCAATGTATTCCGTATGGATTGTATTCCAAAAAAGCTGATTACTGACTGTAACCAAACTTTGCAGGAACTGGGAATAGTCAATAGAACTGTACTGTATGTAGAGGAAAATGAAGACTTGTGAATTATATTGCTTTATTTCAATTAATACACAGTGCCTTGTATTTGATGTCAGCACTGTGATATGACATACTGTGATTTTTTGTCTTTATTTTATTTAAGTGGCTGTGCTAGTTTCATTCTTATACCCTTTGTTTCAGTGGAACTGTTCCAATTTAATTCAATTAGATGTAATACACCTATTTAAGCACACTTTTATACAGGCTTATAAAAAAATAAAAAGCAATCCTAACTTTGGTGAGTTTATTAAGCACACACATCAAACATGGAAGTACAAAAAGAAAAAATTATCGCTTGGGTTCATCCACTGTCCAACCCTGTTCATCCACCCATTGGTCGAGCTCATCCCTTAGCTGACGAGGAATGGCAGCTCTATCCAGCATCTCCATCATGCCTTCACCTTCAAACGCCTGAAGTTGGTGCACATGGTTTATGAAGCTTCTAAAAACACAAACACAGAATACGTCATTGCAGGAAGTCTAAGGTTTTTATGAAGAAGTTCAAGCTAACTTACATCTGTCTGTCGACTCTTTGATTAGCCTCCAAATGAAATATAGATCTATAATAAATAACTTTTGGGTCCTCTGTGAGGTATCTGGCAATCCAGCGTTGGATTGGGTGCTACAATGTAATACAAATAAATTCATTTAGAAGAGCTGTATTGTTTTCACTTTTTGAGTTATTAGAACTATAAAACAACTATTTACGTCATAAAATTCATATTCCTCTGGGTCATATTTTTCTGGATCATAATCGTGTAGGACAGCATTACCAATAAACAAGTTGGTGAGACCTAGAAATCCCATTGCTGGAACAAATCCGTACAGCCAATAGCGAATCTAAAAATCAGGGCAAATAACTTTTTGTACGCTATAATAAAAAATATGTAGTATGAAGAACAAATGCTGACCATATCCCGGAAAAATGCAGGTCCAGAATCTAGAACCTTGGTTCGTAACAAACGGGGCGACCCACTTCCAAATCTAAGAAAAACTTAAAAAAAAAAATCAAAGTAAAAAGCAATGCAAACTTTTATGGAATTTAAAGAACAATCATCTTACTTTTTGGTGAGCCACATGTTGGGATTCGTAAAACTGGCTTGGATTTTAAAAGCCCAGTTGCGTAAGGTTTGAATATATTTGCAGCTTTGGACATTGCCATTGCCAAACAACTATGATGCTATACAACCATGTAACTATAATAAACTTCACCACCTTAAAATATATTTGAAAAAAATATTTATTTAGTTTACATAAAAACATACTATAAAAATACACTTCGTGTAAAATAAGCTTATATAGATACATATTACATACAAGGGAACACTATGCACGGATCTGTAATGTAGCTTGATAATGAATTGTAAAGCCAAAGAGGTCGAGTAGAAGATGCTTGGAGACAAGCTTGTACCGTCATCAGTTAATGTGACTGAAAAGTAATTTAGACATCAGTTATAAAAGGTGGGACACAATTGTTATCAGTCTTCTGCAGTATTCAACCCAGAAGGTTGATTTTTGCAAACCTTAAGTGCTCTGAGGGGCTTCAGATAGGTTTACATTGCGGCTACTTGCCTTGTTATTCAAAACTGCAGCCCCGAATTAAATGTTGACATCCTATCAACACCGCAGTACCTGTTCAACACCTAAAGATGCTAAATAATGCCCAAATTATAGAAACTCAGGCTGATAACAATTGTGTCCCATCTTTTATTAGTGATACAATTACTTCTCAGTCACATTAAGTGAAGATCCAGTCTGGAAATTATGGCAGATCTCGATGAGATCATGCCATAATTGCACGGCCAAAAAATCCAAGTGATCGAGTGAAACAAAGGTAAAAAAGTGCACATGAGGTGCACTGTCCAGTTGCTGTGTGGACTTTATGATTTTGCAATGCACAAGCGTTTTACATATTTTGGGTGCACTTATGGAAGGTTGGTGCACTTGCCGTACTTTACACAGTGGCTGAAGATGATACAAGCTCGCAGTGTTGTAATGACTTAAGTCACTGTTTTTTAATGACTTGACTTAAATCTTTTGGGCAAATGACTTGACTTAAGTCCTTTGGACAAATGACTTAGGTTAAAATAAATTGTTTTAATTGGGCAATTATTTATAAAATTGCGTTATTTATCCCAATCTTTGCACATAAAACAATTTGCTTGAAATATGTTGCTTTTGTGTTAATTTTTTGCTTGAGTTGCTCATACTCGAAGAGTTTGCCGGTTTTCATAATTTAAAGTTTTATTTTTTTTTGACAAGGGCTTGACTTGACTGGGACTCGACTTGTTATTTATTCAAAAAGACTTGACTTGGACTTAAGTTATTTTACGAATGACTTGACTGGGACTTAAGTCATTTCAAAATGACTTGTTTACAACACTGCAAGCTCGTATTGAAACGTCACAATTAAGATATCGATCTACTCTACCTCTTTGGCTTCGCAATTTATTAGCATATTACTTTCAAGTTACTCCTGCATATTATAACTCAAACCATTTTAAAATTATAGTGTAATAAACATGCCATATAGACAGAACATTCTAGCCAAAAAAGGACAGCAATCGTCAATGTTAATTAATCCTCTAGGAATGTTCAATGTATTAATTTAAACCTCTCTGGCTGTCCAGTTGCAATTTATGGTACTTCGCACCAGATCTCGGGTGTGCAGTGCGTACCTTTCATTGCACACTTACGGTTCAATGCAGATTGGCTCCCAAACCGATTTTTGCGAAATATAGAATATTTGTGCACATGTCTCAACTCTCAAGTTATTAATTGGTGATTAAAGTGGTGTAATTTGGTAATGTCAAATGTTTTTGTTAAACTTAACCTGTGTACCAAAAAAAACAAATAAAACGATATTACATTTCCACAATAAAATACACTCTGTCCATCAAGCAATAAATGGACATAAAATGGTGTTAAAAATATGGACGTAGAAACGCGTTGGAAAATTAAACAATTATTATAAGAACTTATTTTTTTCCACCTGTATATTATTAAAATCAAGTGAAAATGCATTGAAAAATAAAATCGTATTTAACCTAATTTTATAAAACAAATTAACAGCTTGATTCACGTGTGACACGCCGTTAGTGGTGAACGTTTATTTGGATAGTTTGAGAAAATCGTTTTTCGTTGTTGAATTCGTTACTAAGTCAAAATATTACATCTGAAATTGTTACAGTTTAGAAAAAAATATTTTTAACCTTTATCCAACACTTCACTATTGGCAATAACTCAAAATTTAATTGACATTTTATTTTCTGTAATTTTGGTTTGCTAAAATTAGGAATTTTGGTTGTAAAAGCATATAAAATGTTGTAAACTTTTTTCTGACATGAAAATGAAGCTGAATGAGGAGGAGGATTTGGAAAACTTTATTCATGAGCAGAGACGGAGAATTGCAAGGGAAAGAGAAACACTAGAACAGAATCCTACCTCTGCTGTGACAGACTACATCATTGATGAAGACACAAAACGACAACACATGGTAGATTGTCTTAATTTCTATATATTTCACTTACATGCTCGATTAAAAATGTTGATAAAAAGTCAGTCAGCATGCCAACTAGCGTTCCTCTCCGGGAATGTTTTGATTGGAAATTCCCGGGATTTATAATCCCAGTTATTTTTGCATACAGTTGTGCACCACCGCAAAAATATGCATCAGATGGTGACAGGCTAATCGCACACTGTATGTTACAGTGCACCTGGTGCACAATTTATTTTACACCCGCCTCCAGCACGCCCAGTTTACATTCTGTATCTGTTGCACACCTGAGGTAACCCTACTTGTGGGCTCACCTGAATCTAAGTCGGAAAGTATTTCTGCACAGCTGCACTCTAATTGGTTGTCTTAGCGCCGCATTTGTGGAAAACCGCCGTAAAATCAGTTCAGCCGCGAAAAGGTATTTAAGATGCATTAAAATTTCCTCCCGTGCAATATCGAAAATTTCCAATCTGGATTAAATTAATAATTTCATACTTTAGTTTCGGAAGAGGTTAAGTTGTTGTGGTGAAACAGGAGTGAAATCACATGCTGTTCGGACTGTTTTTGTGTTACACCTTTTACAAGTTTTTAATAAGTTTTCTTTGTTATGGTTTGCTAAATTGTTCACAAAAAGCGTAAAAAGAGTTGCTGGTCACAGAATATTCTACTCTTATACTGGTCTGTCGAACAGCAGTGCAGAATTTGCAACAGTGTCACAAAACAGTAATTATATGATGTCAAAGCTTAAACCCACAAGAGGTGTAACAGCAAACCATAATCTGTACCAATGCAATTCATTTTAACATTATGTGAACATCTGTATCTAGAACATTGTGGAGGTATATGCGAAGACCTACAGTTACCAATATATGACATAAATGCCTTTATTTGTGTGATTCGTTACCAATCCCTTAGCTATTTTTCCAGCAATGGGTATCAAATTACAAAATTCGCACTTTGATACACAATCAATTGAAAAAATGAGAATTATAACTATCATACTTTATTACACTTTCTAACAACAATGAAGTGAATTGATTTAAGCAAAATATAATGCACACATGTAGTCCCTGAAAAGGGAAGACACCATTTGATGCTGCTGGCACAACTTGTAAATCGTATGTAAAATAGGGCTGTTGTACTGTGCTCATAGAATAGAAGTCACATAATGACCTAAACCAGTGTTTCTCAACCTATGGGCCGCAACCCAAAATTGGGTTGTCATTTAATATGGTTGGGTTGTAAACTGCAGTAGTTAATATGGTTAGATATTTTGAGATTGATTCTAAGCAGGATTTCTAAAAAACTTAGGTAAAGTTCAGGCGCAATACGAAGGCATGACCAATATTGATTAAATTTACAATTATGAATGGTATGCTCGATTATTCTTCTTGGACAATTTAAAGTTTGCCAAAAGCTTAATAAAGAAAAGTGGGTCGCCAAAGGTTCGCATTTAAACTTACGTTTAGTATTGGGGTCGACGCTATAAAAGGTTGAGAATAATGATTTGTCCTACCATTCACACTGGTAACAAATTTCATTGTTCAGGCAATAAAACAAAAAAATAATTTAATTTATTTCAGAGCTTACGCCAAAAAGAACAAGTTCCACCGAAACCACAGTTGGTGCAAACAACAGGAAAACCACCAACTCCACAGTTTCTGAAGCTTGGCGATTCTTATCAAAAGCAGAAAGAAAAGTTAAATGACGAATTAAAGCAGGAATACAGAAAAGCTTTATCTGAGGTTAAATAACTAAAAAAGTGATTTAAAATGTATATTAACCACTCTATATGCCCCTTTGTCTTGTAGATTTGCTTTATATGCATATGCATATTAACACCCGCTCACAAACAATGCTTTATTTTCTATTAGCAGATATTACGTTTTTGTAATTTTTTATGTGTAGAACTTTTTGCAAATTTTAATGGTGTGAAGTGTAAATATGCCCAGCATGTGACGTGAGGAAAGCTAACCTATTGTGCTTTTCATTGAACATGTTTCTTATTGACAATATTTTGAAACACTTCAACACTTAATTGTATTGTGTGTTTTTTCATTAAGAAACAAGTGCGCACCACTGGAATTCGTAGTCATTACATGACCACCTATGAGCAAGGCCTTGCGGCGAATTTTGACAAGACTCCACGTCCAGACAGCAATTCTGATTTGGGATTAAGTTTACCCATTAAAGACCGCTTAAGTGCAAAGGTAAAGTTTTAACAAATTTAAAGTTGTTTGTCTTCACAACATAACTCTTCCTGATAAAATACTTTGTTTGTCTGTGATGTCTTATACCACAGTATGCAATATACACAAAATAATTCACAAAAAGTAATTCTTATTTAAAGGAAAATGTATATACATATGTATATGTTCTAAATATGCTATATGTAAAGTGGAATTTTTTTTAATATCTGGATTTTTTAGGAAAAGTGTTTATGCCTGTATTTAGTTTTAAAAGTTATATAAAGCATAAATGTCACTCTGATTTGCTGTGTTCTTTGTGCAATAGAGAAAAACAATTTTTACAGGAAAGACTTAAACTGCAAAGAAACAAAGAGTACAACAGGTTTAAAATAGACAAAGAAAACGAAGAAAAAATGAAACGTGCCGCACAAGGCCTATCGCCACGACTGTTAACAACATGGGCGACTCCCATTTATTTACCAAATGACCCAAATCTTACCACAGTAAGAGTGGATGTTAGCTGGGCAACCTAGTGCTTGCTAGTAAAATCTGTTGTAAACAATCTTGTGACAGATTGCCTGTGACAGTATTGCTTGTATTGTATAGCATAGACTTTTTTAATCTAGATTAAACTTCTGCACCTTAAATATTTGTTGAAGTAATAATTTGGTAGGTAACATGTATATGTATATATAGTATAGCAAACAATGCAATAATTAATGCTCTAGGCCTAATTTTTACCCTCAGTACTGTAAATGTATTAGTTTATAGCACTTAGTTAAATTTAGAACAAACTTATACAATTGGAATGTCACACAGTAGTATGTAGTTTTTCTGTATAGGCTCAATGTGTTCGAAATTTGTAGTTTTATATACAAACATGCTGTATAAAGAAACATGTTTAAGCATGTATGCTAAAATCTCTAAAAAGAAAAACTTAGAGCAATTTTAAATGAAACTGGTTTATTAGTACTTTTTTAATCTTATTTAGACTAAATACTTTTTTTTAATTGTTTATGCTTTGGTATTATTCCCAATTGGTTTAAATCGATAAAATAATTAAAACAAACTACTATTCTTCAGGACAATCAATCACAAGCCAAAAATGAAAAAGTTAATCTGGGCTCCTATCAAGAGTTATTAGACAAAAAGAGGCGCGAGGAGAATAATTATCGAAGGGATAATGTTGACGAAGATAACGTTAAGGATAAGATCATTTATCGGTAAGCATTTTATGCCTGCATTTTTTCAATAGTTTTTCAGGATTGTTTTTTTATTATTATATTTAACTAAGTTGTTTACTGCAAGATTCAATTCTAAAACACACATGTTACATTAATTTTGTAAAGGCTATTTTATACTAAAGTACCCTTTGGTTATTTACATAAACATGTTTTTTTGTTTACTTTATACAGCAATAAATACCTAAGTATAAGTAAGCGATGCAATTATTTAAATAAAGGGTAATACTCCATGACTTTAGCAAATCTCATTTTTAGAATAAGAATATTGGATACAAAGTATTAGTCACATGAAAGCCAGAATAATATAAATCCAGTACAAAATACATATAATATTACAATTCAAAGTCAAATACAACTGTATTCAAGACTTTGTAAGCCTTCAAGTGTTGTGGTTTACCAACCTTTACTATATTCAGTGAGAAACCAAGGAGAGATTTAGACTATGAAGATGAGCCAACCTATCGGAGAGTACGATTGCCTCCCAAAAGAAGGTACATGCAATAAAATGCTGCAAAATCGTTAATTCGACAGATACCCGGAAACAACAACTTGTCCATTTCGATGTTGGGTTAAATAACAACTTTAATTATTTTAATTTAAAAGGCCAGTTTGTACATAAAACGAACTGTCTTTTTGTCACAACTTTGCATTGGTTTTAAATTGACAGTGAGTTTTAGGAACATTTTAATTGTTTTCTTTATCTCCGCAATCCTTCTGCTTGAAAGGTTGGATACTGGATATTTTTTGCTAAGTTTTGCAAAAGTCCATGTGATGTTTATTCATTATTTCAACCAGCAGGCCGAAATATGTCATGCGTTACTACGACGATGACAGCATCGATGATCAGGACGAAGAAGAAGAAATAATCCGACGCATCCGAGCTAGGAGAAGAAAACGAATGACTCAGCGATTTGTCGATAGTGGAGATGAGGATGACGAAGAACTTTTAGAGAAAAATTATCCGCGGGTTAGTAATTTGATAATTCTTTGAGATTTATTGTTGAAATGTAGTGTTGTTTTAGTATTTAAAGGCCTATTTATTTCTATAATGTTTTTCTGAAAAGTATGATCTTTTATAATAAGGTAACATGCTTTTTATTAAAAAGAAAACAATGGCTCTTGACTTGATCTATCAGGGGTAGCCAAACACATTGATCGCGGCATTTTATCTGGTTGGTCATGTCAAATATATTTGTTACGTCTTTACAGTAGCTGTCGCACACAGGCAGAAAATTAAAATGACCAATTGTTGTCTGGACAAACCTAATAAAGCATTCTTTGACATTACAAATTAACCTCTATCGCTAGCTTGAAATGCAATTAAAAGTGTTCTTGTGACTTTTCTACCGATCAAGTCAATCGAGAGTCCCTAAAACATATTTCAGCTGATCGCAGTCAAACATAAGTTTGCTACACCTGCTGTATAGTAAGAATTTTAAATAATAATTTTCAGGTTCTATTACGGTTAGATTTATGGAAATATGGGATAACAACAAGATATGTTAGATAGGAATGCTGTTTACTATATAATTTGCGGTTTCGCTGGAGTAATGTTAATCTGCAGGAGGTAAAAGAAGGTCGGCGAAGACTTAATTCTGCTCAGTCTCGTACCACTGGCAATAAGTTGACCACTGCTGCAGCACAAAATGATTTACGCTCAAAATCAGCCCCTCCTGATCAGGAGTTTACAGGTACTGAACCTTTTTCCATAATATTTTTCTTAATTGTTTCCTATACAACAATTCTGGCTTTGCCCTAGGGTTTATCGCTTTCATGATCTATGCAATTCTTTAATCCTTCCACTCTCTATACTATTTAATTAAATTTATATTATAGTAAGTGACAAATAAAAGGGAAAAAAATGAATTTTGGAACTCCCGCATTTGTCATTTGCCTTATTTCGTGACTGACTGATTAAACATGAAGTTTGGTTTACAGTGTTGAGCATCATATTTAATATAAGAAAAATAGTAAAACTGGTGAATAAAATTGAAAAAAATTTATTGGGATCGCAGATGGGTTGGTAAAAATATTAAAAATCGCTCATATTGATCGGTCAAAAAAGTGGTATTGCTCATAAAATAAATACCATATAGCGAACAACGCAGGTTTAAGTGAATGTTATTAAGACTTGTCTATTGATACTTTTTGATTAAAAAAATTTATAAGGTGTTAAAAAAAAAATCCAAATTTGTTTCAGTATGCGCACAAAGCATAACTTATGTTTTCATAACTTCAATGCTTCCAGGCCTCCCAATTGGACATGTTCCCAGTGCCAACACGGTACAGAGAAGGAAAGATGAATACAAGTTGGATTTACAAAGGCAGATGGAACAAAACACGCTGAACAAAAGAAGGTGCTACTCGTTTTTCAGTCTTGTCATATCCTTTCGATTGGGCATTTCTAATTCTTTCCATATAATACATTTACAGTGGCATTGCTGCTTGTGTTGTTTTGCTTACAAACATTAACCCCAAAATTCCAGTTTGGTAAAGAAAGTCCTTTTTCTTGCAACTTACCAGATTAATTTAGTAAACTATTGCCAATGATTTGCCACAACTTTAACTTCCAATATGGTTTACCTAATATTGCAAAACTGATTTTTGAGGACACTAGTTTTTTAAAGATATTAGGTGTAAAATTTTGTTGTTCTTCAGTTTGGTTTTCACATTTTTTAATTTTTATTTTATTTTCAGAGAAAAAGAAATGGAGTTGAGAGTCGACGCCTCTGGTGCAAATGATCCACAGTCACAGGTTTGAAAATACCTGTCAAATTGACGTTCTGTGTTGCTGTTTAATTATAAGCTATTTATTATGATTAACACTGTTCTTAGTAAAATGTTTTTTTATAAATCTCCAATTAAAGATTAAATATCATTTTGGAGAACATCAGCTATATGTTGTAATTAGTGATGGGATGAAATGAATGTGAAAACCCATGTAAGAAGGCAACATTTTGTAAACTTAAGATTACTTGTTTTTATTTATTGCTAACATTTAAACAGTATGTTTTTGTTTACAAATCATAATCAAAACCACAAAATTTTACACATTATCTTTTTGCTGTTGAGCAGAACAGAATAGGAGACCCTTCGCCCCGGCATCAAAAACATGCGCTAAAAACCCAAGATGAAGATACAGAACCGAGGTCGTCCAAACGAAAAGGGAAGAAAAAGTAAGAATCTTTGCAATTTTATAAATCCCTTAAAGATTAAAGTTTGTATTAATTAATTGGCACATTACATTAACTTAGTGTTTTTCATTTTTAGATTGTGGCTTGCGGCACCCTACAGAAAATACACATAGTTCGCAGCATCATTGCTCTTATATTTGCTGAGTTGTAAACTGTAAAATTACAATAAACGAGATTAAAACAGCACATTAACTGTGCAACAAGGTTGATAAAACCTGTTAAATTTTTTGGAACGTACATCAAATAGAGCAAAAATTGAAATCTCAAATAATTTAAAAATCTCTGGGCACCCTTAAAAGTTAAAAATGGCACCGTAGAGTGCCGCGGAATCACAGTTGAGAACTACTGTGTTAACCTCTCTCTTTGTTACAGAACGTCGTTTCGCAAAGCGAGCTCCGAAAGCGGAAGTGAGGATGAAGACCGCAGAAGGGCCCCGCGGTTGCCAAGACAACCTGGAGGTTACTACAGGCCACCAGCGTTGCCCAAGTAAGTTGTGTGATAAATGTACTCTGTCACAGCGTTTGGCGACTGCTCTGTCCAAACCAGTGCTCTTCCACCGGGGGTATATTAGTGTATACCCAAGTGTATAACCAGATCAATACGAAAGGGTATACAGATTAGGTCAGTAGCAGAATTGGACAACTAGATTTATTTTAGCTTTTTAAAATTAGATTATGATTTAATTGGAGCATTTTAGTTTTTACAAATTAGATTTGAATTAGAATTAGATCGTTTTGAGTTTTCTCAAATTAGATTAGAATTAGAATTAACGAATTTCTAAAAATCAAATTTTAACTAGAATCACATTTAATTATTTACAATCATTTTAATTTAATCGGATTTTATTCTTATAAGACGTGAATGGTAAATATGTGTGTGCTAATTTTTTATGCTTTTTTTACTGTAAATATTACGTACAAGTCGTACCAAGTTCCAACCAAAGAGTTTTAATTGAAATTCTGTGTTTTAACTGAAAGACTAAAAATGCCGCTGGACAAAGCAGCATTTCTTGGTAAAATCCGAATTAAATTAGAACTAGAATTAAAGTACACAAGCAATTCACAAATTGGATTAGAATTTGAGTTAATCGCATTTTGCTCTAATTGAATGAATTAGAAAACTAGAATTATATAACTGTCCAAGTCTGGTCAGTAGTACTGCATGTCATAACTGTTACACTATATGTTTTATTTATCCTGACCTATGATGTATCTTTAAAGTCTCAGGAAGACACGGTACTTATCTTGTAAAATTGACCTATTTTTCGACACTATATGTTTTTTTGACAATAGACCAACATATTCTTTTTGCTAAACAATACACCGGGAACCATAAGTATGGACCAATTCTTAAGGTTACTTGTTTTATTGTTTTATGGTGTCAATGTCAAGTTGTGGCTTAGATGTGTGACGTTATATTTATTTTATTTCCTTGTCCATTTCTACTTGTTCGATTTACGAAGTTATTGTTAAGTTGGCAAAGATTCATAACGGATAATTGGGTTAAAATCACTGGTCTTATAGCAGAGTTGTGAAACCTCTTGTACCGACGGGCCATAGATGTGCTAATGTGCATTAAGATTAAAGGGCGCAGGCCAAACGCATTTCTCATCAACCAGTTCCACCTTAACTTAAGTTCTGACAACCTAAATAAAATTACCCAGGTGTTTAATATTAGTCAGTACTGATCGATATGGGAATGCGTAAAACTCAGTTAAATACTGACCCACTTAAGTTAAACCAATGCAATTTTTACAGTCACCAAAGTGAGGTTATTTTATGTGAGAGGCAATATATAAAACAACGGAGATAAGCAAACAAGTTCAATTAAATAACATACAGATGCTTAGTGTTTTAATGCCAGTTACATTACTGTAAATAGGTGACATTAACTGCTCTCTGTGTCTTCCAGGACCCAGTTTCCAAACCTATAGCTTTTTAAATGGAATTGTTTAGGTGGAATAATTCAAATTTTGAGGTCCTGTTTTTATTTTGTTCCAGTTACTACCAACCGTTCGTTCCTCCGCAATATGCCAGTCCCCACGATGAAGCGTACTACTATTATGGGTCTAGAAACCCTCTCGACCCCACTTCAGCCCTCGGCGCCCCCATCGCTCCGTTGATTAACCATGGTGCTCCCCCAATTGCACCTCCTGGGGTCGCGTCGTATCCCGGTGTTTCCCCGATGATGGCCGCCATGGCAACGCGGGGTTCAGGTTAGTGCATGTTATTGCTTTCGCGTTTTGTGCCCAATGTCAGAATAGAACTGTAAGACTTAGTGTTTTTGGCTTAAAATGACTTGTACAAGTAAGCGAAATCTACTAAAAAGCGTTGGTAACCTTCTTCTCAACCTTTTTGGTGTTCCATCTAAAGAGGTTAAGTATAACTGGTATGCTTTGGCAATTCTGACCAGTGACCTTTTTGTAAGATGTAGTGGACAAAACTCAAATATATAAGAACTTCATGTTACGAACCATATCTTCTTACTCAGAATCAATGTCGATTAAACTAAAAATCTAACGGCGACCAATTTTTTTGTCGCGGCCTAACGGATATAATGACTTTATAATGGCAAAAAAATAGTTTAATTAAGAATTTGCGTTTCTAGGAGGACCAGACTATATTTCTAAATCGCCTTTGGTGTCTTCTAATTTAAAATTACGTCTTTAAAGGTCCAGCACAAACCAACGAACCGGAGCAGCCACAACAGAGCAAAAGTAGCATGTAAGTCCTAATTACTTTAGTTTCTTTTTATATTTTGGCGGGTGTGACGTTTACCTGCAAATTAAAATACTCAGAAGCAGTATTCCTATATTAACAACCAAAATAGGCAGTATTCCTAAAATAAATCAAATTGTTGCGCTTCACAGTCGCCTTTTCACAAAACAGTCCAGCTGTATCATACCGACGTTATTTGTTTTGTGCCGACTATACGTTGTACCACATTTTTTTAAATACTTTTTTAAAATTGCTAAAATTGTGCACGAAAACTAGAAGTTTTTTTGCTGGCGCCGCACTTTGCTATGCTATGTTATTGTCTCTGTTTACAAATTGGTTTTATGATGTTTCTGTGACCAGATTGACGGGCAAACGCGACAAGTTTGAGTCGAGTCTGGTGGCCGACGAAACAAGGGACTCGCTCAAGAAGAAAGAGAAGATGGCGCAGTATCAAGAGGAGCTTAGGCACCAGGTCCGTGCTTCTAAGTGCAGTTATACTGTCGCAATTATAGTCTAGTCTAGTTTATGCTATTATCAAACCGCGATGCTCTCGTATATGTGCTAATTTTTTGTGTGTTAAAATACCACAAAAAAACTCAACTGGGCGCTCTTTATGACTGACTGAAGAGTGTCTAGCTTGTTAAAAAAAATTGAAAACCCTGGCCACCTTAAACACCCTGGCCACTTGAACACACTGGTCACCATGACCACCTTAAACACCCTGGCCACCTTGACCACCTTTCCCAACTTGACCACCTTTCCCAACTTGATCACCTTGAACAACCTGAACACCTTGACAACCTTGAACACCCTGGCCACCTTGACTACCTTAAACACCCTGGACACCTTGAATACCTTTTCCAACTTGGCCAACTTGACCACCTTTATCACCTTGACCAACTTGATCACCTAGAACTACCTGACCACCTTGACCACTTTGAACACCCTGGCCACCTTCACCTACTTGACCACCTTTATCACCTTGACCAACTTGATCACCTTGAACAACCTGAACACCTTGACAACCTTGAACAACCTGACCACCTTGACCACTTTGAACACCCTGGCCACCTTGACCTACTTGACCACCTTTATCACCTTGACCAACTTGATTACCTTGAACAACCTGACCACCTTGGCCACTTTAAACACCCTGACCAACTTGACTACCTTGAACACCCAGGCCACCTTGACCAACTTGACCACCTTTACCACTTCGAACACCCTGGCCACCTTGACTACCTTGAACAACCTAACCACCTTGACCACTTTGAACACCCTGGCCACCTTGCCCAACTTGACCACCTTTATTTATCACCTTGACCACCTTGACCACTTTGAAAACCCTGGCCACCTTGACTTCCTTGAACACCCTGGCCACCTTGACCACCTTTTCCAACTTGTTCAACTTGACCACCTTTATCACCTTGACCAACTTGATCACCTTGACCAACCTGACCACCTTTCCCAACTTGACCACCTTGCCCACCTTTATCACCTTGACCAACTTGATCACCTTGAACAACCTGACCACTTTGACCACCCTGGCCCCCTTGACCTACTTGACCACCTTGACCAACCTAACCAGTGACCACCTTGAACACCCTGGTCACCATGACCACCCTGGTCCCTGACTACCATGATCACCTTTAATTGTTTACCTTGGCCACCTTGATCAGCTTTATATGTGTGTCCTCTCAGATGGCGGTCAAAGAGCGGGAAAAGACTCGCGCCAAGCTGGAGCAGGAGCGCTACGACCAGCGCAAGGACGAGGAGGCCAAGAACTACAATCCCTGGGGCAAGGGGGGCGGTGGGGCGCCTATGAAAGACAAGGAGGGGAAACTCGTCTGTAAGTACCTTGTAAAAGTATCGCTAATTAATCTTTCGCAAATACGTTCTTTATATTTTTTCTTGTACGTTTCTGTTTTCCATAAACTGTTTCATAAACTGTTTTTTTTTTTTCTTTTGTCAACTGTTTTAACTTTACAATGAGATTTGTACACGATTTTGTCTTGCATACCTTGCAGTCGCCCAATTATAAAACAGTTGTTTGCATTTTAATAAAAATATATAATTCAGGACATTAAAAAATACATATTTTGTTCCTTGTTTTTTTTAACTTTTATTGGAAAAAATAAGACGGCTTATAAATCTTCTTCCTTCCTAATTGCATTTTAAGATGCATTTAAAGTTTGGAATTGCTTCGAAATCCGTATATACTGTGTTTTATTTTAAATTATACCTAGCAGTCGCCGAACTGCAAAACAGCAGTTCTCATTTTAATAAGATTAGAAAACCCATAATACTAAAAAAAAACTTTTCTGGCTTCTTATTTTAAAGGTTTCATTTTCGTTAAAAAATAAAACGGCTTATAAATGTTCTGACTTTTGTAGATGCATTGAAATTGCTTCGAACCCCGAATTTAGTGTGTTTTAATTTAAAATTGCCGAATAACGAATTTAAACGACCGCACATCACTTGGCAGCCGATCTGAGGCAAATGCATCTGGAGAACGAAGACCTTGTGCGCGACCCGACTAAGCTGGCCGACGTGGTCAAGCAACGGAACCAGCCCGAACGAGAGGGAAACCCCCCTGACGATCGACAGCAGTATGACGACCAGTTCTTCAACCAGGTAAGCTTTTGTAAAACGTGCTTCCTTGCCGCCTGTCTTCAAACAAAGTTGAACTTTAAAGCAGTGGTTTTTAACCAGGGTGCCGTGTCACCCTGGGCTGCCACTTTTAATACTCAACGGTGCCGCGACATAATTGGGAATCTTTAAGAATATTTTTTGCGTAACTCTTACAAGTTTTTGTGTAAGATTAGGGTGGAATAAATCCAATTATAATTTCCTACGTTGTGTAGAGTTAATGTTTGTTTTTCCAGTTCGGTGTATGGTGACATTCTAGTGAAATATCAACCGAAAAATCTTGTAGGGATGCCGCAATGTATTTATTATTTCTGAGTGGTACCGCTAGCCGTAAAAGGCTGAGAACCACTGCTTTAAAACATGGCTTCTTATGCTGTTTTATGTTACGTTCATCCAGAATAATTTTAACTTGTGCTCCACTTAAAAGTGTATTTCATCGTTCGCAATAGGTTGACCAAACAATTTGAACAAAGAACAAAGTCAGTTCACTTGTCATGCGAAAACTTAACACCTTTAACACAGTGCCTTAAAATATATCGATACATTGCCAAATTATTTAAAAGCTTGGAATTTCGATCGATTTCCGTTTTTCAGTTCCTAACTATTGCGTTGAAATTCAGGAAAGCACGCTGCACAATGAACTGAGCCCGCGCTTCGGTCGCAGCAATCCTTTTGAACAAAGGGAAACCTCGCACCAGAAATCGCAAAAAGATTTGTACAAAGAAGAGCTTCAGCGACAGGTATGGCTGCCACATGCAGTATAACGTAACTTTTGCTTTCTTTTAACATTTTTGTTTTGTATTTTTATACTTTGGCAACTTGATAAATGAAAACGAATGCATCTCATCCAATTTTAAGTTGTAATTGGGGGACTGTATTTTTTTAATAAACACATGGTTCTTTAGTTATAGTTAGATTGATTCATTTCTTTATTCAAAACACATACAATACACTCTTTAAGTAAAAATGAGTGTTGTAAACAAGTCATTTTGAAATGACTTAAGTCCCAGTCAAGTCATTTGTATTATAATATAACTCCAAGTCATAACAAGACCAGTCCCAGTCTAAGTAATTAGTTACCCGTGTCAAGTCCAGTCAAATCATTATTTGTGCAATTCTATTCAAAGGCAATCAGTAACATAAAAATGGAACGTTAAACTATTTATAGTTGGTAAATTTTTCGGATGAATTTAATTGATAGCAATAACTTAAATAAAAAGTGACCAAGACGCAACAGATAGCGAGCAAATCGTTTCACGTGCCAAAGTTTTGGCAACTAAACAAACATATACACTGCAATGCTTAAAGTAAGCAACAACAAAAAAACAAATCGTTAACAATAACCTGTTGGACAGTGGCCCTCACCCTTTCATGGGTCGTTGCTGAATCGATGGACTCTTGACAACTTGTAAAATAATTTTTTATCGCTTGAATTTCCAAATCGTTTTGTGCGACGATGTTTTTTGGACTCCAGCCCTTACGACCGTATTAGAACAAATCAATGTCGGAATAAAACAAAGTTTGGAATATGATCAAAGTATAGGACCAATACCTAATGGTCAAAATAACGTTTAAATACTAATAAATCTAAACCCGTCGGAATAAAATACCTTAATAGCCCAAATAGGGCTTATACAACTTTTGACTAATTCAACCCCACCCCTAACTTCAACACTGGCTCCCTTAAATTTTTTAGCCCTAACCCAATTTCTAACACCAACCACTAACCTTAAACAGGGGCAAGCATTTCGGTGCCAGAACAGCAGCACCCTGACGGTGCTGTTGAAACTAGGGCGCCCTAACGTCGACACAAAAGCGGCCTTTATCAGAACGGTGTCCCCCAATCGTATCATACCCTCTCCCTACACTGTTAGGCGTCATTTTTTCCCATTTAGGCCTTATTCTTATTACGACAGGATTACCGGTAGGTCTTGTTCAGATGACTTTACGTCTTATTCTGTCGTGGATATTACTGTGTATTTGTCTTTATTATAGAATTATTTTCCTTTTTCGAAGGTCTTATTGTGTGTTTACGTTTTTTTTAATCGCTATTTATGTGCAGATCGATCAGAGGCGAAAGGAGGAGGCGGCTCGTAAGGAGAAGTTGCGCTTGGAGGATGAGAAGATGGAGCGACGGATGGAGGAGCAGAATCGCAAGATGCAAGAGGAAATCGAAGAGGAGAAGAGAAAACAGCAGAAGAAGATTGAAGAGGTGAGGATTTGAATGTCTATGGATTAATCTGAGTACAGAACTTAGTTAACCGAAAATCGGTTTGTTTATATGTTATATTATGAAAAATGTGTCTTGCTACTAAAAGCATCATCTCTATCTAAAAACATAACACAATAAAGAAGTACGCTAATAAAAACTTAACTGTTCTATGCAAGTGGTGCCAAGGCATAGAACAGTTGGTTTAATATTAGCGTACTTTTTGACTTATATTGTTCTATGTTTTTAGATAGAGATGATGCTTTTAGAAGCGAAATATGTTTATCATATTATAACATCCACACAAACTAATTTTCGGTTTACTAAGTTCTGTACTTAGTTTAATCTTTATCGTTGATGTGCGACCAGAATCGTTTGTTTTCACCATTCGGATTCAGGCGGATTCTGTTATTCGAAAAAAAAAAAAAAAAAGTTTTTCGCCTTTTCACTACTTAGGATTAGAAATATATTATACGATCAGGGCCGATACTCAATGTCAAGTGATGGTAGTGGTACTCGCCCCATACTTGTGTGTTTTTGGCAACGTCCGATACTAGGGTGGGTTGTATCGGCAGCAGCGGATACCAAATGTGTTTGTGAAGTGCCAAATGGTTTGCCATCATAAGCAGTAGTTTTCACCTTTAATGTTTTTTTTGAAAGTAATCTATATTTCAACACTTGATCAAAATTTGGCTTAGCAATCGGTATCGCCAAAAATGTGAAGTATGGGTCATTCCTATTTAATTCAATTCTGGTTTCAATACTGATTCCAATTCCTCGACTGTTAAAGTCGAATTACCACAAAAAATTTTAAATTTAGAAATATAACTAAACATTGGAGCATAATGGTTGGAGGTTGTAGTAAGACATAATAAGAATATTAAAGCCCATACAGAAGTAGGTATCATTTTGAACAATTCGAATAACCCTTTATTCATTTTCAACATAGTGAGAAGGCACTGATTATAAGTGTATTATACTGCTGAGGCAGACGGCAGAAAGAAGAGATACACTATCTTAACCGCGGTGTGTGGTGATTAGAACCTTCTCAGCGGTACATGTACATTGTACACTTATAATAAGTGCCTTCTCACTATGTTAAAAATGAATAAAGCGTTCTTCGAAACGTTCAAAGTGATACCAACTTCTGTATGGGCTTTGCTATTCATATTACGTATAACTAAACAAGGTACTGAACCATGAGAACCATGACTTTGCAGTTGGTGTTAATTTACTTTTACTTGATTTGCAGCAACGTCGCAAGGCCGAGGAACTGCAGAAGGCCGCCGAAGAGAAGAGGCAAGACGAAGAAAGAAAAAAGAGAGAGGAGAGATCCAAGAGAGATGAGGAAAGAAGGCAGGATATTGAGCGGGAAAGACAAGAGAGGCTTCAGGTGAGATCAAGTTTTCTTAATGCTCTGTTATTTTCTTACAGGCGTATTTTAATATTGTGTATGACGTCACAGAAAACCGCATCGCCGCCAATCAAATCGCAGGAACTTCACGGTTCGGAAAACGTTGCCGCTCAGTCGACCAAGGCACACGTGGACACGCATCGCAGTGACGTCAGACCGCCGTAAGTCACAGTGACGTAAGAGAAAATGTAAGAGAAAAAAACAGTTACGTAAGGGGAAAAAAGACGTAAGAAAATGTTTAAGAAAATTTCTTTCTATTTCCCCAACTTCACGTAAATTCGTTTAAACTTTAAAGCTTGACTTCACCTGAAAATATTTTCATTTTGGCTATCCGTATTTAAACATTTCGTTTTTATTCGTAAATAAAGCTTATTTCCTAGACTTGACATGGCTCTATCACGTTTATATTCTTGTCGTTTTTCTAGTGAACCCCAGCGCTACCAAGCGCCCGAAAATCCCCCGGTAATATACGCGCCGCGAGGCGCTTCCCCACAACCAGCGCCGGTGCGACAAAGCAAGTCAAGAGGTAGGCTTTTTGCTGCCGTAGTGCTGTATTCGCCCTATTCTATCTAACAAAACAACCTTTTTTTGCCTACTGTGGGGCCAGGGTTTGTTTACGTCCGATTATAAGTGAACTTCACCTTCCTGGGGCTAATCCTCATATCCTCACTAAAGAAATACTGATTGTACAAGGTAGCACTCTTGAATGCCCCTATATCGTATCCAAACAGTCCAACTTTTGTGGAGCTATTCTGTGTTTGCCTGTGTATGTGTTTGTGAAATTATGGGACCAAAAATCAATTAACATAATATTAAATCCGATAAATTTTGAATCTAACAGGTCTCTACTAAGATTATTTTAACATAAATTTATTTATTTTAATCCTGCGTTTATAAACAACAACGCACAGTTATTCCCGATAACAACAATCGTATATAGTGATAAACACTTGCAACACGAATAAGCTTACCAAGTATTTTTGCAAATAAATACACGTGCTCTCTGGGGGTAGGAATGGGTTGTTCTCATGCACTTGCTCGCTCAATTATTCACTTTTCAAAAAACGCGGTCAATTTCTGATCTCAAACAGACTCGAAGCGGGTTTCGCGCGAGCTCTCGGCCCTCAGGAAGCAACTTCTCAGCGAGCAGCGACGCATCGAAAGTCAGCTGAGAACGAGCGACGTTCCCTTGCAGTTCGGCGCCTACCAACCCACGCGACTGTAAGTCTTTAAACTCAGCTCACGGGCGCTCTAATTTGCTCGCATTACGGGTTAGTTTTGTCAAAATTCTGTTAGGCCGTTAAACGATGTTTGACCTAATTGCTGATCGGGGGCTGTGATCTGCTATTGGTTTGTTGACCGATTTTTTTATGATATTATCGAAATGGTGGCTCTTTCAGATGGTTAATGTTTGAAAAAACAAGAATAGGAAATTATGAATTATTTTCGCAACCAATCTTTGTAAATGGCTGTATTTGTCTAATTATAAAGAGGGTAATCAGGTGGCACTACATAAATACAAATTGCATTTATATAAAACCTTTGATTTCTAGTTTTACCTGATGAAGCACGGTTGTGCGAAAGCTTGAGATTTCAATATAATTTGTCTTTATTTAGTTCCACCTGATTACCCTTTTTTATTATTTAGTTTCCAAAATATTTAGTCCTTCATTTTTATGGATGCTATTAACAAAAAAATAAATGGAACACTGCAAAATAGTAACCCAGGAAGTACGCGAAAAAACATTTAAATGCCTAAGTCAGCTAAAAACAAAGGCTTTCGCCCTACAAAACTTTTCCTTCCTACAAGGCCTTAGCTACATCTAACAAAACAACTACGATAAATAACAATCTTTTGCGTAACTGTTTGCGTTCGTGCTGTTCGCAGCAAACCGGAAACCCTGGTCGACCTTTCGCAAACCCGCCAGCGGCCCGTACAAGTGAGGCGACCCCCAACCACAGATCGACCGAGCTCCAAGGCACTCAAGGAGTTCTCCAACTTTAAACACAGGTTCGTGTTTTGTTTTTTTGGCAGTCGAATGTTTCTCAAGGGCGAAATGTCCGATTGGCGCCTTAGCGTCTTTTTCGTTGGGTTAAGTCTGTGTAGTAATCGTTAAGTTTGATAAATCGAAATTTACAACTACAACGAATTGGTTTTCAAATCTAGGCTAAACATGCGATTATAAATACCAAATCTCTTAGCGTTTCTTCAAAAACCAAAATATCCGTTTGACACTCGCAAAATAATTTAGTTTAAAATAAAACCAGAAAAGTTATCTCGAGATAAAACTCGACCTGATAAAACTATGTTTTACCGATTTTTAAATGGTCAACTAAAATTTCTAATATCCCATTCTTATCCATATTAAGATAATTATAATAATTCAATGATATCAGTAATCATTTTTCAAAAGCGACGTTTACATTTAGGTCAGTGCTTGTCAACCTTTTTTGGATCAGTACACACTTTTACGTTTACCGAAGAACTTATACCCCCAAGTCAACGCAATTCACTGAACTTATAAAAACATACACCCTGTTCTACTGCAAAAAGAATAATTAACCGTTATGAACAACTAGTTAGTACCCACAGAATAACGATTATCAAGAGAAATATTTGGTTATGATGTCACAAATAGAATATAGTGTCTTACAAGCTACGTACGCCTCAATACATGTTGTCTATGTTTTGCACTCTCCAGTCAGTCTGATAATGAACCTGTTTATTTACTGTGATACCTCATTCATTGTATTGCAGTCCTGTACACCCCATAAATGTGGTACACCCTTGTACCAATTCTGGTACATCCTGGGCATTCCTGGGTAGGTTAATTGCTTTCTCTTCGTTTTACCGGATTTCCTTTCCAGATCGGATGACACGGCGTCGCTGAAGATGTTCCGGCTCGAGCATCCAGAGACACCCGACAACTCGAGGGCGCTAGAGCGGCAGCAGGAGGAACTGATCCGGAGCCAACTGAAGAAGATTGAGACTCTCCGGGTCGGAGGAGGCGCCCGAGATCAACCTCACTTCAGTGGAAGAAAGCTGAGTAACGACAGCAGGAACGGATTCACTCTCATTGTAAGTCGGAATTTTTTTCTGAATTGATGATATTTTTTTGTTATATGAAAATGCTATAGGTAAGATGGATTGGATACCAAATATTGATGAACAGCCTGGAGAATACCTTTATCCATCTTAGACGTTGTTTTACAAAGATAAGGACAGAGGCAAAAATAATATTGAACGGCCTTAGCTGTGCCTTTTTTGATAGTTTGGCATTTCTTAATAAATTTTGACATAAATTCTCGGCTGGTGATTAAAACAATCAAAAAATCAGTGTTTTCAGCTTCGTGTATTTCAGCACCGTAAGTTATTGTTAGATTGGAAACATTTTTGTGTTTTTTTGGCAAGGTTTACTGTAAACTTGAAAACATTCCAAACCATACAAACGCCGAACTATATAAATGTTGGTTATACTTCTTGCAAGAAACTCGTTACTGCGCATAAACTTATTGCATGACAATTGCAACGAACAAACAATATATTTTATATAAACCCTAAAATATTTGTTTTAGCCCCCTGAATCTCGGATGTCTATGTTGGACGCGGATACGAGTTACATCCCTGTTCCAGAAGAAGACATCGATGTACGACCTCCAAGTTCGCCAATGATCAGGTATAACCTGCTAAAAATCGCGTAATTAAACTAGGCATTTGCAGTCAATCGTAGTTTGCGAGTTTGGTAACATTAATCATTCAAGAAATAGTTTTTAACTGCGACTGGCTCCTTAAAACCACACAGTTCGATAAGTGTGGTTGGTCAAGCGTTGGTCTGAGACTCAGTGCTATTTTTTCGAATGAATTGTTCGACTATGCCAGCCGAATTACAACTAGCTTACTCAGTGTGTTACAATTGGCTATAAAAATAATGCAAGTGGCGTAAATTAGGATGGCACATTATATGTAAGTGGCAGGTTAAAACACTAATGCAAGACAACAGCATTGATATAAGTGATCCTTTCGTTTGATTCAGGAGTTTCATAACGCTAAAAACCAGGCCTTCCATTGAATTTCCAAAAAAATAACTGTTAATTATCCCTTACAGGAAATCTTCGGCTCGCGAAAGGAGGAGACGAACCAAGAATGGCGAGGTGAGTTTCGTCTATTGGTTTACCTTTCACCTACCAGGGTTGGCCCAGGCGTGAGTTAGAAAGAAACATAGGGAAACTGATTTCTGCCCAAGTCTGTTTGTTGATTCTTGTTTTGTGACTCTACTGATCATCCCTGATGTACACTGTTGTTCAAGTAGCGATTTGTTAATCTAAAAGTAGAAACAGGTATTTAAATGCGATTCAACCATTAAATTTGCTGCCTTAAACAACTCTTTTCGTGCTTATTTGATAAATGACGCAAGTACAGCTAACGGCGTTTAATCTTATAGATGTTGAAAAACGAATAGAGAGTTATTCGAAACGTTTAAAATGATACCTACTTCTGTATGGGCGTTGATATTCTTATTAAATCTTATAGTAATTGCACAATTGTCGGCTAATTTGCAATTGAAATTATTTTCCACCTCTTTTATCATTTACTCGTGGTCTGATGCAAACTGATCTTAACTCAGACGGATGGCGGTGCAACGTACCGGGCCGCCGACACGTACTCGCTCAACTCGTTGAACTCGCTGGCTACTCTGGACGTTGACCGACTCGCTAACAAGAACCAAGATCGACTCGACAAACTGAAAGAACTTCAAGGTATAAAAACGTACAAATAGGATATTGCTACAGTAGTGTTTTATTTTGCTATTACAGATATAATAGTTTTTTGTTTTTTTTAACAAGTTCTAAGGTGAAAGTCAAGTTAATAGCAATATGTATTTGATAGTCAGGGGTCATCATTTAATGCAAACGTAGTTCTGCTTGTGAAAGTTCGATTCCTGACACTTTTACATGGTTTTGCATATATCCATTTTATAAAAGGCGTTACTTCTAAACCATCTGTTGCAAGTTACCATTTTTTTAAATTGCAAAATATGCACCCTCTTTTAAAAAAATACTGCTAATTACAAATTCTGGATGTCAAAACCGTTCATTCGATATTTCACCAGCTACATTTTAAAACCCTCCATCCTCGTCGCCCAGATCCATTTTGCAAAAATTTTCATTTATAGTTAAAGATTGTTATTCAACATACAAATACTAACAAAACAATCGTCGAAGTACAATAGGTGTATAAATATTTCCAATTTCCAACATGCTTCTATAAGTACTGACATATGAATGCTAACGAACAAAGAAGAAACGCTTACGCAACCTTTCTTGCCAATACATTTGAATTACAGTTTCTCTTTTGTAAAAATAAAAAAGGTTCTTTACTCGGAACAGGCGATGAGGTCTCCCTTACCGACCCCGACGACATTCTTGACCGCTTCGTGAACCAACACCGCCCACCGGACACCCCGGACAGCATCCCCCCGCCCCGGCGGGCCAGGAAGGCGGCCTCAGTGACCGGGGTCAACGAGCGGTCCCCGTCGGTCAACACCCTGGACACGGAACTGTGGATGCGACCGGGCACAGGCCCGCCCGATAACTGACAAAAGCGCGCGGCGCAACTAGAGTAGAGCTTTATTGCGAGACAGGACAAGTTCGCTGTTTGCTGGAACTTTGCGCTTCGCTGTATATTTTTCAAATGTGCAGATTTGGTCAGTATTATTTGGATGTGAGACTCTAGCATCGAAATGGCTGTGATTTTTTCAGACTGGTTATTCGTACTTGCGTGTTTTTTTGCTCCCAAAGTCTAGCGTATAATATTATGTGATTATGAATATCCGAAGCAGTTTATTTTACAAATGAGACTTTATAAACAGATAGCATATTAAGACTCGATAAGGATTTGGGGAGATTAAACCGCGCCCTTACCAAAGGAATACTGATTGCTCTAAGTAATGTTATTCATGTGAGGGTCACATCTATGTTTTATGTTCACCCCTCTCATTATTACTGGGAATATATCTTACTGTGGGATTTGTCAGCATAGAACGTAAAGCATTTACGAAAAGTTTGGAACAACTGGCTGCAATAGCCTACTACCGGAAAGACGCTTGTATATGCTCACGAGTTTCATGTTATCGTTCACAAGTTGTTGTTGCACTGTGCTTTTTTGTGGCGTGGATGTAGTTACTGGTTAGTTGAAGGTGTCGTATTTCACCATTTATGCATTCGCTGGAATTAATATGTTTCGGGCTCTGTTTCCGTATTGTTTTAATACAATTTTAAATATGTTTGCTTCCGCAGCGATGCTTACTATTTTTTTTAGCAAACGTCATGCTAGTCACTTTATGTGGCTGCTCATTTAAACCAAAAACCTTTTTAAATTACAATTTTCACGTTTTCTATTTTTGATATATCGTTTGTTGTGTACATAGACTTAAATATTATAATGTTTTCTCTTAACAAGACACATTCGTTTTTGCTATATACATTTGTGCTTTAAACAGATTTATTTTTAGATTTTGAGAGTATGCCGGATATGACCATATGAGGAATGTATACTCGAATAACATAGGCTGCATACTAGTGCATACTCAGCTATTAAACTAATATTCAGTTATTTCTTATTTGGTTAGTGGTGACTACATTTAAGACAATGTTGCATTCACGAGCTTACTGCTTCCAAATTAAATCATACACTACATGAACATTTTGTCTTTTTCTTATATTTTCTCCATACAAAACCACTATCATCCAACAATAAAACAAGCATAATATTTTCCTAATCCTTGTTGTCCATTGCTTGAGCCATGAAGATTCTGCCAAGGGTTTGTGTGGAATAGTTGCACACTTTGTCGCAATACGCTGACACTTGCCCTATTATAAAAGGAATTTTTTAAACAGAGAAAATTTTATATGCAATATTAAAGTTTACTATTACAAGTATATAAAAAAAATCGCAAATTTAATACCAAACATAAATTTGTAAGACTAGCAATATTGATGAGCATAGGAGTTATTTCAAATGACAAAAAACAATAGCACTAGAATTAGGAACATTATATGGTGTACAGACTACAGAGTATGTCCGAATTATTAAATTTTTTTAAATGCCCACACAAAATATTTTAACGCAAATTTTCCAGCTTTGTGCAGGAGAGACTTTTGTTAATGGTTTATATTTCAGATACTGAGATCACGTATTAACAGATATATTATATTATTCAGACTAGCTTTATCCAGTAAGTGATAAGAAATATTTTAACTAAAGTGTCACACTTGTATCATTATTTACATCTGAATCTGAAAAATACAGGAAATATTTTAATGCAAAGGTATCCGGCTTTGTGCAAGAGAAACTTTTTTAAATGTTTTATAAGTTACTGGTCCTCAATGTACTAATTTCTATTGCTCTTGGCTCATTGATTGTCATGGATCATAAATATTTTTTGTCTTTATTTAACTTGGTAAGCATAGCTACAAAAAATCTGTGGATTAGAAACTGTGCCTTTGTTTTTACTTATTAGGATCAACGATTTCTCACTTGATGCATGCAAACTACTGTCTATACAAGTAATACAAACCTGCTGCGAGCAATGCATCAATCCTAGGCGGCTGAGGGACAGGTTTAAACAACTTGCTGGCATCCTCTTCGGGCAGAGCAGTCTCCCCTCTCTGAACCCTGGCAGCATTTTCAGTTTGTCTTCTTTGAACATGGAGTAGCTTGTTTTGAAGCTGCTTTGCAGCTGACCGCTGGTATTGGATGAATTTGCCTCCTTCCTGGGTGACCTCATCAACTGATGACATCATGAGATGAAGCTGACGTTCCAATGATGAACTAAATATAAAATATGCTATTGCTATGTATACAATATACATATGCTATTTAGTGGTCGGCAAACTGTATTCAGTGGCCAGCAAACTGTTGGCTGCGAGTTACTTTTGAATAGCTAAGTGTTATAATGTAATTGTGGGTCGTGTGATAGCCATACATTCATTGCACTTTATTTTAAAAGTTTGTGTGGCAAAGAATTTTTAAATTGGCTCAGCTTGGAATGGCCCATGTGCCATATATGGTCCTGAGAGCCTGTCAAACTATATTTTTGGCCAACCTAAATTGTTTAGCGCTTATATTCTTTGTTTTATAGTATGTTTTACATTATGATATGGCAGTGTTTTAGGAATGAAGCGCCGGGTAATATTTCACCTTAAAATCAAATATTCTGAATCCGCCACTGTTTCGCTGTGGGCCTTCAATAGCTATGAAAAAAGTACTTTGGCCATGACCAAAAAAGTTTGCCTACCACTGATTTTAGCAATGCCAATTAAACATCAGTAATTTTAACCTTTGCAACATTTTTATTAATTAAACTTTGTTTGTTAATTGTACCTATGAGATAGATTAAGGTATTCCACTTTGTTTGGAATTGGATTCTCCTTCTTTAGCTTAAGCAGCAGCATGTTGATGAGAGGGGAGTTTCGAATCCTGATCGGAACCTCTTCATATATTTGATCAAAAGTAAGACCCTCTTTCTTCAATCTGAAGAGCAAACAAATTCATGGATTAAATTGGTTGAAAATCTGTTAAGCAACTAACAAGAAAAGTAAAATGGACAATATAGCAGTGGAATAAAATGGTAACAGAGTATCGCTACAATAAAATAAAATTACAATTCAAAACCTACACTGTTCTAATTTTTTTCTTTTACAATGTGAACATGGCAAAATCAATTACATATTAACTTACGAGTCATAATTGAACTGCTTGGTTTTATAAATTTCCATCATTTTTGGAGTTAGCCTGTATGCTTTTAAAGAGAGGCATCCCTGGCTTGTTTTTATTGGGTCAAAGATAAGAACAATAGATTCTTCAATGGCAGATTGATAGGAGAATTGGGAATCAAGAAAGGCTCTATTAATAAAGTTTCCATGATTTGACGATTGATACCAGCCCACATGAAGATGGTCAATGTTTACATGTCTTAGAGACCTCATCATGTCCATTTGATATTGAACTGCACAACAAAAAATCATTTAAAAAATAAATGATCCTTATTTTGCATGTTACAAGAAATCGCAATCTGTTGATAATTAAATGATCAACATTTGATTAAAGCAAACAATCGGATTTATACTATGTCAGAATAGATATATATAATACGAAATAAATTAATACAACTGTTAGATTTTGCAGTTATATTTAGTATTATAAATTCTCTGCAAGTTTGGTCATTTTTCTATGAACGTCAACATTATTGATGGCAAAACTAACCTTCATCAAAGTCTGAAGTTTCATTTGTTCTTGGAAAAGGAAAGCAATTGGTAATTTCAAGTGTGTCGCCCACAACTAGACCTAATAGAACTCCTTGAACTAATTCAGGTCCACCACTGTCTTCTTCGCAGTGTTTGATAATTCTGAGAACCACCTGATATTTACAAAAAATCAATTTTTAGATAAAAAATGTTTCAGTACAGTATAAGCAAAATAACAAAGAATATATATAACAAGATAAAAATAGGGCGCTGGTCTACAATTCTACCACATTGATTTTAACACTAACGATACGAGTTGTCACAGTTGAAATTGCAAGAAAGGCATAATAAATATGTAAATATAAATAATAAAAAATAATACTTGAACCAACCCCAACCCAAACTCTCACCCTAACCCAAAAATTGTTAGCAATATAAACCCCCGGACGAAAATGTGAAAGGATTCTAGACCAGCGCCAAAAATAGAAAGCGTGATTGTTTATAGGTCAATGTCAGAACATTAAATGTTTAATGATTTTAACTGCGTATACAACAAGTTCACAAATTAGGATTGTTGATTTGAGACTTTATGAAAAGTACACGGCGATATTTGACAACTAATAATATTGTTATACTTACCAAACCGTCAATTTGAATATTCTTAACTGCAGTTTCTTGCTGCGAATCCATTTTGAACTATCTTTAACAATATTAAATTTAACACGATTTTCTTGTTAAAACGTGCGTCGCGCGAAGATTTGCAGTTACGGGGAGATTACCTGCGACCATATGGAAAAATGCGCATACCACACAATTGTTTAAACAGTTATATACTGTAGGCGACAGTGATAAATAATAAGAGAATTTCAATGCTCCTGTTTTTAAAATGGAGATTAAATAAATAGTCCAAAAACGTAATACATCAAAACAATTACCATTTGGATATATTTTGTTAGTTCTACAATACTATTATGTGGTAAACTAACATTTTTTTTCTTTACTTAATGACATCATAATATGACGAATCACGCCTCGTCTTTGAGTTACCAATTTTGAACGGAATGACAATGGTAATTTTGAAAATTATAATAGAAGTCGTCAAGTTTGTGCTTTATCGCGACGTAAATAATCCTATATTCGGGCGTGTTATAACATTTTTTTTTGTTATTTATATTTTTCTTAAACCTTCGCCTCGCCCTTCCGTCCAAATAATTGCATTAACTCTACAACAGAGATTCCTAACCGGGGTTCCCGAAAGCGTTTGCAGAATGTCGGTCAAAGATTCCGAATTTTTGTGCTCTATTTGTGTAGTAGGGTTGATCCTGTTATTTTCATGAATATTTCCCAAAGCGTATCAAACAAAAGGTTAATTTGGGAGATATTATAACACCTACATTTAAAAAACATTAGGGTGAAGGCCAACAAAGGGGGTCCGTTAATACAAATAGGTTGAGAAACACGTTTCTATAGTTTTTAATGGATATTATTATACAAATAAATCGTTCGCGTTGTAATTTAGCAATATTAGTTTTATTAATTTAATTTGCCAGAACTCCTAGGAACGCATACACCTATTTGTTACAATACACTAAACCTTCAATAAGCTTTTTTCTTATCCATAACAATTATTTTTCTGGATAAATAGCCTCCGGGATTCCCTATATACCACGGTGGTCTGTGGAAAGTATGGCAAGTGCACTCCGAAAAAATCTAAACTGCAACCCTAATATGTAAAACGCATTATTTGTTACATTGGCATATGTTTACATTGCAATTTATGCAATACAGATGGCATCAAAAAATCAATATGTTCACCCGGAAATTTGAAATGGACTTTACCTTTCTTGCGCCAGGTCACCCTGATTTTTTTCCGCCGTGCACCCGCAAGACCTAGTAGAGATCTGCCATATCTTCCAGACTGCCTATATAGGCTGTTTTCCTGACTCGTTCGGACATGCAAACAACATTAGTGGAATCTATTATGATTTGTCACTTTAAGCCTTGTCTTATGTTTACATAAAGATAGTTATTTTACAATTTTTGTCACAGGCATTTAGTTTTTGTTAAATAAATATGTCAGGTGAAAATTGGGCTGAAGCTGCTGACCAGCAAGAAAATCTTGCAAAGAAAGTTGATGCGATAAGTCTTAAAAAAGTCGAACCCGACGAGAACTATGAAAAACCGTTGTCAAAGGAAGAGTCTTCTCTCCTCAAAAAAATGCTCCACGACAATTTGGTGCAGAACAATCAAGAGCTGCAGGTGCAACAGAGGGACCCACAATCCCCACTTTATTCTGTTAAGTCATTTGAGGAACTAAATTTGAAAAAGGAACTTCTCGAGGGAGTGTACAAAATGGGTTTTAATCGGCCTTCGAAAATTCAAGAAACTGCTATGCCGCTACTTCTCGCTAACCCTCCTGAGAACATGATTGCCCAGTCACAGTCGGGCACTGGCAAAACTGCTGCTTTTGTGCTCACAATGCTGAGTCGTTGCGATATTAACAAGCACTATCCCCAGTGTCTTTGTCTGTCGCCCACCTATGAACTTGCCCTGCAAACAGGGAAAGCTGTTGAAGTGATGGGAAAGTTTTTAAAGGATTTAAAGGTTGGATACGCGGTCAGGGGGAACAGAGGTGTGTTATTCTACCTCTTTATCTTATGAGTTTGTAAATGTATTTTTTGTTTTGTTTAAACTTAGCAATTCACTTGTGTTATTTATCAATAAACATTTTAAAAATTTTCTAAAACTAGATAATTTTTTTGTGTGACTTTAAAATTAAAAAAAATTAGGCTTATTTATTATTTTAAACACATGATTTTTCTTGTGTTCTCAGTTGACCGACACACCAAAATATTATCCCAAATTGTTATTGGAACACCTGGAACAATGCTGGATTGGACCAGAAACAGGGTAAACATTTTACAGTTTTGAATTAAAGAGCAAAATTTGTCGCAAAACTCTGATTGGCCAAGTCCTGTTTGTACTTTCCTATAAGAAGTAAATCTTGATAGTAAACTGAATTTTATTATGAACTAAATTTTTATGAGTGCAGGAATATTTTGTTATAAAATTATGGAAATCAGGTAGGGTAGCAGCTAATTTTCTTGTATTTGAATAAAAAATATGCACTTTTTTGTAGGCTTTTGACCTTGGCAAGATAGAGGTTTTTGTTTTGGATGAAGCTGATGTCATGATCGATACACAGGGATTTAAAGACCAGTCAATCAGATTGCACAAACAACTTTCTCAAGACTGCCAAATGTTATTGTTTAGTGCTACTTATGATGATGCCGTCATGAAATTCGCTACACAAATTGTCAAACATCCCAACATTATTAGGGTAAATAACGACGCATTTGTTGTTTTATTAAACTGAATAATTGCTTTCTAAAAATAAATAATTTTCTATATGTTTTTAAAATCCCTTGCAAGGACTGATTTAAAGGCAAAAATATTTATTGCCTATGTTTAATATGTTTTCTCAATTTTACCTTATCCAATGCATGATTCGTAACATGCAAATTTAATATTTAAAGTCATTTCTGACGACATATACATTTTAACATAGCAAAGGGTATTTGTAAAACATGCATCAAAGAGCTTTCTTGTGGCAGTTATATACTGTAACCTAGTTGTTTTTTGGCTATTTGTGTAAAAAACATATTGTGGCATTTAACTAGGCTTGTTATTTTGTCTATTAAAATAAGGGGCCATGGTGTGGAATTAAATATATGATGTATATATATATTTTTTATTGTTGAAATAGATGATGTAACCTTTACCTAATATGAATGTTGCAGTTACGGAGAGATGAGGAAACGCTGGACAATATCAAGCAGTATTACGTCAGGTGCACAAGCATGGAGAAAAAGTATGAGTCCATCACCAACCTTTATGGGGTCCTCTCCGTAGGACAAGCAATCATATTCTGCCAAACGAGGAAAACAGCCTCCTGGCTTGCGAACAAAATGTGCGAGGACAAGTTTGTTGTAGCACTGCTGAGTGGCGAGCTTGAAGTGGCACAACGAGCAGCCATTTTACGGAGGTTAGTGGTTTGTTAGATGATGTTTTTAATAATAAGCACCTTTCCTTTGCAAAATTGTACTTAACTTTAAACTAACCTGGAGTCATATTGGCAAATTATATCTAGGAGTTTTTATTTTTTCCCTATCAGATTACTAGAAAATTTTTGTAATTACCATGACAGCTTAAAAAAGGAGCATATATTGCGAAAAATATTATAACCGAAATAGTTTCGTTACTTTTTAATCAGGTGTTAGATTCCCACCAATTTTACCAATATCCAATTCTGTCATCAGCCCAGGTGGCATATTGGGTAAAAAAACATTGTTAACTGTATCACGTCATAGCAACTAAATAATACGGGTCTGTAAACAGTCTTTGCAACAGTACAGGCAAAATGACAACCACGTCTTTTCTTCTCCCTGAAAAGGTTCAAAGAGAGCAAGGAGAGGGTTTTGGTCACGACCAACGTTTGCTCGAGAGGCATCGACGTTGAACAGGTGACCCTGGTGGTCAACTTTGACCTCCCAGTCGACTACCACGGCCGTCCCGACTGCGAGACCTACCTGCATCGTATTGGACGCACGGGCAGGTTCGGCAAATCCGGTGTGGCCATTAACTTCGTGTCGAACGAACGCGACATGAAGGTTCTTAAGGACATCGAGGGACACTTTGGAATCACGATTGCCAAGTTGGACACTGACAACTACTCGGAAATGGAAAAGGAACTCGGCGACGACTAGTGTTTTTTTTTGTCAACGTTTACTCTGTATTCTGTGTTGCTGGCAAAAACTCTTTTTCTAGCCAACAAAGTAACTTTACGTTAAAAAGTTCATTTTGATCTTGTGTTTTTTTTTTGTTGAAAGTAAAAAATGGACATTCAGCTGCTGTTCGAAACACTTCACGTATTGTGTTTTTCTTTTGTTTGCACCGATTGTTTAATACCCCAAACCACGATTTTATGCTCACTTTTGTTTTTCACCACCTTTGTATTGGTTAAATGTTTTAATGGACAACGTCCACTGATATCTGTTACCTGTCGCATGTGGTCCAATTAATAGATGATTCGTTTTTTCCTTATTCGTTCAACTTCTGAGATTTCTTAGGTATTTTGTTAGCAAGCACAATACCACCGTAATTTTATATCACACGCTTTAACGAAATCGTTTTTGTGGCATCAGGTATTGAAAACTTCTAGCAACAGTGTAATTCAATTTTGTACCAATTGTATCAGCTAAAAAATAACCTTTTTTGTAACCAGGGATAAGGCGCAATAATATTTGCACAGAGTTGTTGCAAACTGAAAAGTCTAAAATTAATCCCAAAACGGAAAAAAATATTTATTTTGCCAGACCTGCGCTCAACCTCATGGTAAATATTTTCGAGTTTTTTTTCCATTTTAAACTTTAAAAAAGTCTACGATAGTTTAAGTCTTAGCTAAAATTAGTTTTTTATCGAACATGATCACATATTGTCCGCATGGATGTCTGTGCTAGCAATCACCTATATCCACTAAGTTTGTGTATCACTTATCTTACTGATTTTTTCATTTGTGGAGTAGAGATTCCGATAATACTAGAAGGTTTTAGTCAGCAAACATAAATACAAAACCTCTTCTGTTAGATGTACAAAAAAGGAGTTCGTTGGGTTTTATTAAAAAAATTCACTCGTGCAATGGTAATACGCATAACAACCATGACCATCAATAGAGGTGTTTCTCAAACTGTCAGCGGATTTTTTGTATTTTAGGAAAATAGCCTATTCCAGGGGTGTCCAACTCAAACATGCCGGCGTGCCAATTTTTATCTTATAACTTCTTACCGTGACAAAGTTTCGTAACCGAACCAATTCTCTTTAATCATAAAAGCGTTTTTTTACCAAAAATAAGAACGTTTATTTAAACTTGAAAAAAAAAACTGTCTAGTAGAAATGCGCATCACTGCATCAAAGTGTCTCTCGGTGAGCTGACTTTTGTTTCTTCACACCAAGCTGTATAAGTTATGTGAATGCTAGCCTCCACACAGTATAATGTTACCAATATTAAAAGTAATTATTGTTGGTTGTCATGATTGCCGCGATTGTTTTTTATTGTGAACAAACAATGGCAATTGGCTGTATAACAAACTTGGTATTTTCTGACAATTGGTTGAATAACAAATTGAGCTTTTTTGGCAATTGGCTAAATAACAAATTTTAGTATTTTTTTGGGAGGGCTTGGGTGCCATTTTTTATTAGGTTGCGTGCCACATTTAGACACCCCTGGCCTATTCGCTTTACAGTGATGCCACGCGTTTTGCCGTTAGTTTTAAAAGCGTGGAACCACTGATACATAATCGGTCCGGGTGAATCATTTCTTAACTTAATCATAGCAAAACTAAAAAAAAACGGTGCTTAAAGATTGGTAGTATTTACTGGCAGGGTACGTGACACACAGCGACGTATTAGAACACAAGTAATGAATAACGAAGCACTGCAAGAGTCGCCTTTATATACAGGCACAGCAATACGTCATAAAGGTCGCACACAACAATCCCATACAACACAGTATTAGATATAAAAACTCTACAGTTTTCATACCAGATAAACAAAAGGTTTGAAATACAGCGGTCACACTTGAAAAGAAAACTAGAGCAATAAAAGGAATGTACACATTTGTAAAAACTACACTTGAAAAGTAAAATGAAAAAAACTCTTAATTTGCCCCCTCGATCATTCGTTTAAGTTGGCCTGATCTCTGAAGGTTTGCTGCCTCGGTGCCACCTCCTACGTATTTTCCGTTGATAAAAAGTTGGGGCACGGTTCGCGACTTGGTCATTTTAAAGAGAGCATCCTGGTATGAGCTACCATTCTCATTTTGGTCCAGTTCGACGACGAAATAGTCTTTTGCGCCAGCGTCTGCAAACAAAAAATAATTTCGCACTTTTGCATGTATCTATTTTCGATTTAACGGGCAAATCCCTGACGTGTCTATATTCATCACAGAAAACAACTAATATATTGGCCCTATCTCACATGGCATCCACACCCTGATGTTACAAGATACTACAGGGTTGTTATGTGTAACAAAAGTATACCTATAACGACTGGGTCCTGGACGCCGTCAGGGTTTTAAGTACTATATATATCTTTAAGGTGGTTTTCTAATCACATAACGCAATGTTTTTGTGTATTAACGATGTTCCAAAAACGTGCACATGATTATTTAGTTAAATAAGAAATAAACTGCTCTGAGAACCAACTCAAAAGGAAGATACCATTAAATACAATATATGTTAACGCAACTCTAACTAACCCTACAACTTTTTTAACTTCAAAAACTTTTTATGAGTTTTACGTCGTTACTCTTTGTAGGTTTAAGCGACTACAGTCACAAACAACTTACATAAAGTTAAAACATTGGTACCGTAGGTAAATCTAGCATAGCGGCAAAAAACTGCGTCGCGGCTGCACCGGTGGTCGATATAGACCATGCTAAACGACTTCGTTTAATATAGCATTATATTTATAGTTCACATTGGGCAATATTAATTCTCATGTATCATTGCACGGTTAGTTCACAACACGCATGATAACCGGGTGAATTTCAGGAAACACCTAAGCCTACACATAAATGTTGGAATAACTTTTACCACAAAGTGATTGCCACGGCATGTTTGTTTATGTTCCTTTCTTACTTAGCCTACTTTTAAGGCTACACGCTACATAATCCGGTGCTCTTTCACTATTGTACGTGAAAAGTTATGCAAAAAAAAATAATAACAATACCGCTTACCACAACGCATATTGTTTGGGTTAGGGTGCGGGTAAGCGTTTGGGTGAGGGTGGGTCACGTTATTATGTTTATTATTAATAATAACTTGACCCACCCTCAACCAAACGCTAACCCGCACCCTAACCCAAACAATATGCGTTGTGGTATCCGGCATTTGAAGAAAAAAAAAAATTTATGAATTTTAAGTACAATAGTGAAAGAGCGCCCATAATACTTGCATGGATTCATATTTCATTACCGGTAGCCTACTTAAAGAATAAAGTTCGCTAGGTGCAGAATATGATTTATTTTAACAATACCTAGGCAATTAGGAAAAGTTGACTAACCTTCTAGTGCAGCCTTGGCTTTATGACAGAATCCGCACCAGGTTTTTGAATACAATACAATTTTGTGCTGCTTTAAATGTTGCTTGATATCTTCTTCGTATTTCGACATCGTAACTATTTCAAGTATCCACAGCGTAACAGAGGTTTTAGTTCAACAGTCTGTGGTAGTGAAGGTAGAAACGTATTGCTTTATACCTGTCTTTCAGTAAGACCTAGCGCAGGAAGCTGAAAAGAAAAAGGCGTTGTCACTACGGTCGACAAACAATGTTCTGGAACAAAGCAAGTCATAATGACTGATAAGATTTTTTCTTCAGTCCAAGCAGTTTAATTACATTAAGAATGTAAAATATAGTGTTTTAGAGACCTGCATTTATTTAAATTAATAATCGAATTGTTTATTTCAAAAGTTTAGTAAAGTCCTCATAATTATAACTTGACGTCATAAACAATACCATTCGATTTCTATGTATACATTCGATGACGTAATGGACCAATTTGTCATGTGATTTTTCACAGATGATTTTACAAACAAGGGGATAAGTAAGATGAAAATTTGCAATATGGAACAACAACAGGTTTTGTTAACTTAATACCCTTCGGGAACAAAGTGTCACAAAGGGTCTGTTTAGTTTCAGTTTGGAACACTAGCATTATTTTTTTGTAAAAGCTTAAAGTTATAAATTGTTGTTGTTTTTATCAACATTAAACTGTTTCAGAGTGATTTTTTTGAAAATTGTTTAACAATCAGTAAAGTTAGTTTGTTGGATTTGAGTGCTAACTTCTTTTTTGAATAATGTCTTACGGCCGGGGAGACTTGACTAGTGGATCTGGAGGCTACTCTGATAGTTTTAATTCCTACCAAAACAATGGAAGTTCTCCACATGCAGATTACACTAGACTAACTCAACAAATCGGATCAGTTATACAAAAGATTACTCAAAATGGTAAGATTTTCACTGTTTTCTACTTGGTAAATAGCTTATAAGGAATTTAAAAGGAGGTTAAATATTCATATTTTAATAAATAAAATAGCAAGTGGCTGGAAAACACTTTAAAATTAAAGTTCACAGATTTCTGTAAACAATAGTGTGAATTTTGAAATGGATTACCAAGTTAAAATTGAAGCAAAATTGCATTCACCAATTTAATAGTTTTCATCCAGTGTTTATAGAAATTTTTGGCGCTCTTCTAGAATCCTACCGCAATTATTAAATCAAGGCACATTATTTGGGTTAGGGTGCGAGTTAGCATTTGGGTGTGGGTGGGTCAAGTATTATTTTATTCATTATTTAATAATAATACCCGACCCACCCTAACCCAAAATGCTAACCCTAGCCCAAATAATGTGCATTGTGGTATGTTTCTAGACCAGCGCCAAACTTTTTAATACCAAACCATATTTAAGTTGGGTTGTATTCATGTTAGTTGTAGGTCCATCTAAAAAGCAAACATCAACAAGATCTTGCGAGTGCACAATCAAACAAAAATTGATGTAACAAGATGCACCGTACAGTTATGCACCCTGCTACTATGTTGTGCACTTTGTTATTAAAACGTTTTGAAAAATTGGGTGCATATAAATTTTTGTTCAGGTTTAGTTTGTTGAAAGATATTCACGGTTATGCTAGCTATGCTTTCCATAGTGGGTTGTAGCCCCGATTGAGGCAATTTAATTAGGGTGGTATTCAGCTAATGTCAATAAATTTGATTTTACCAGTTTTGTATTTTCTTCATGATTAATCCCACTGTTTCTAAGGAGGAAAAACTCAAATAAGGCAATCTGGGGTTGAGCTTTTTTCCCAGGGTTCAGATAATTGTAAATCAAGGCCCATTGTTTGGTTTGGTGTACAGGTATTACTGGAAAGTTTGTTAATAGCTACCTTTAGAATGATACATTTGTGATCTCGGGCAAAAAATAATAATATGCTACTGAGTTACAAACAAATTCTCTAGCCACTTACTGTGATTGCTAAATTGTATTCATACAGTATTTATTTGCAGTTCGTGAAATCAAGCAGATGGTTAATATGTTGGGCTCAAGACAAGATACGCCGGACTTGCGAGAAATGTTGTAAGTATGATTTGAATCTAATTTGGGAAAAGAGCATTTTGTACATCATTATGCTCCATGTTAGAATTTTTTGGAGAACTTTTATGGCAACTCTTTGCTAAATTACATTCAATAAGCCATATTTGTGTAACACGAAAAAATGTCAATCTGTATAAATGGTGTGTTGTTAATAAAAAATATGAACCATAATAATTAATGCCTAGTCTTTAGTCACAACCCCTAAAACTTATAGTGTTTTGAGAACATAATAACATTTTATTTATTTTTTAAGATGTACACCAGGCCATATGTTATTGTCAATGCAATTTGTGTTAAATCAGACTATTATTTCCAGTATATGAATCTCCTGTGTGTCAATATGTCACCTTTCAATTCTAAAGTTTTGTCAGTTTAAGCTTAAATAAACAAAAAATCAGACTGGATTTCAGCTGCATATTTGCGCACGAGTTCGCTTGAACATCAGGTGATTTTAAGAGTATTCGTATGTGGACATTTATAACAGAGCTTTGTAAGGTTGTTGCAAAAAAAATTCCTTCACTTTCCGTATGCAGCCAGCATATTTAATTTTTTGCTTTGTATCATTTTGAGTTGTGCAGGCCTTACCTACATAATTAAATGTCAGCTGTTGTTCATTTTTTTAGAAAACCTTATACCTCTTAAAAAGACTTTGATAATTTCAATTTGGCTTTTAGTGTTATATGTAGTCCTCAAATTGCCAGTTTAAGATTTGTACGTCCACAGACACCAACGTCAGCATTACACTAACAATCTGGCAAAAGATGTCAGCAAGTACTTTAAGGAGGTTAAAGCTTTGCAGTCCAGTGGCCCTCCTTCAGAACAGGTAAAATTTAACAAAAATCTTTATTAACTATATAGCCATGAATAGTAATACAGCTAATTATAAATTTACCTCCACAACATTCTCATTAAATTTAAAAAAGGTTACCCATAGTTACGTTTTCTAGCACTTCACTGTAAAACTGTTTGCAGTGTCTTGCAATCATGTCTTGTTTCTCTAGAGACACAGAAAAACTCAAACTGATAAACTCATGGCGGACTTCAGTGATGTTTTAAACTCTTTCCAAGCTGTCCAAAGAGAATCAGCACAGGCTGAAAAAGAATGTGTCGCAAGAGCAAGGGCAGCCAGTTCTGCCCAAAATGAGCAAGGTTCCGATGTCCTCATTAATTTACAAGGGTATGTATCGTTCAACAATGTTTAAATCAGTGATTAATAGGCATACAAGCAAGCAATTTTGTTAAATTTGTAAAGTGAATAAACTTGCCTCAACTTTTGTTGATGTTATGGATTTGTAACATCTTGTTAGATAGTTGGTAAACTAGGAAACTATTCATACACTTAAGTATGTAATCATGGATTCTTCTTTATTTGCAATATCTAGATACCTTCTAACAAATGTTTTCAGGTCCATCCAAGATGTACAGCAAACAACTGTGACTGTTGAAGAACTTGAGGAAATAAAAGAGAGAGAAGATGCTATTCGCCAATTGGAGGTTGGCTAAAATTAATGTATTTGATTCCATTTTTTGCAAGTAGGAAACAGTCTCCTGAAACATTTGAAAGTTCAGAAGCTATGGTGTATTCATGTTGCTTCTTGTTTTGTAGGTTTAAATTAAATATAGAAACTTGTGGTTACCAACCTTACCAACGTTTTTGATATCCCTTTTTCAGTTTTTAAAAACTTGCGTGCACCCTAATCATGCCTAAACAAAAGTCGATTAAAATCACATTCTAATTGGTTAAATGTTCTCATTTCGAGATAAATTGTTTTAAAATTTGGACAAAATTCCCGGATTTATTTTAAAAGTATCCCCAACTAGCTAAAGCTTGGTTTAAGCCTGCATTCATCGCACTATGATTTTTATTCGTCAATTTGTCTGAAGCATTGCTTGATTCATTGATATAAACCAAGCATAATGGTGACTTCATAAACACGACTGATTCACTGCAGCAAATGCCACAAAAAAACAAATTTTGGACTGCAGATTGCTTTCGAACTGGCAAACTTTTAGTTAATATTGTTTTCTTCTTGTCAATTTTCCTTTATCGAATACTAGATAGTGACCCATTGTGACCCTCGGGTTAGGAACCACTGGTGGAGAAGGAGAACCCTGGTTCTTAGTTGTTTTGTTTTTTTACATTTTGCTGAGTAATGCAAAATCATAGACCACTCATGGTGCTTTTATACTTAACATATTCTCTGAAGCTAGGATTCTAAAATGCAACAAAAAACTTGTCTAATAACTAATGAGGAAAAGTTTTTGACAGATTCATAAAATTTTATTGGGGACCTACGGTTAAGGACCACTGGCGTGGAAACTCTTTAAAATCCTGATTATTACCATTCTGGCTAACATATATTTTAATTTTGAAGCTTAATTTTATAAATAGTTTGCATAAATATTGCCTGTGTACCAAAATACTCGAAAATTCTCTAATAACTTTATATTATATTACATAACATAGAAGGGTAATTATACATAGGACGTTTGCTGTAACTGGGGATTTATATTGCTGTATTTTTATTTTTGTAATTTTTTATTGTGTATTGCATGATGCATGTCTAAAGCTGCTGATTCAAACTGTTGAGTATCATCCTTGCCATTGTAAGTGGCCAAGCGGTACAAATCAAACAGTCGAACCGAATTAAACATTTTATTTTTTTTTTTTTACATTTTTAGTTTTTATTGTAAAAAAATACATTTTATGATATTTGCTTTAAGGCTGACATCCTGGATGTCAACATGATATTTAAAGACCTTGGAACGATGGTTCATGAACAAGGAGAAATGATAGGTAAACGCTTGCATTGTTATCAGTTTCAGTGTAACCAAGTGTTATGTTGCTATTAGAGATCGACCGGTACGAATTTTTTTAACTTATTCATATATCCAATTTTTTACAAACCTATTAAGCATATATAATGCGTTTATATAGTAATCATTAGATTGCAGCATACCTTACACCTTCTCATTCAAACAAAAACGGTGCACTATTAGCCCCGATACTCAACACTAACGGACTCTATAACTCTGTAAAGCAGACTCTTTTGATCAGCAATGGTCAAATAATTTTTATCAATCAAATTGTAGTAAATTAAAGGCAAATTGTAATACAGGATGCACAGTTAGCATTGCCTTTCCCTGGCTAGCTTTAGGAGACTCGCTTACGAACGCCCGTTCAATGAAGGAACAGAATATTTGAAAAACAGTGGACTGCTTGACAAGCGCCGTTTTTTATAAATAAAGTAAATCACAAATAGAAATAAATCAAAAACATTTCAAGAACTCTATTTCAAAAGCTTATTATAAAATATAGGCTGAAAATGATCGATATCGATATATTGGTAAGAGCGAAATATCGGACGATAAATCTGTCGACCTCCAGTTGCTATAATATTTTATGCTTTTGACAATATATCTTTATCTTCTATTCACCTTAAGATCTTTGATTGAAATATATTGAGGACAAATTCATTAAAATTGTTGTTATTTGGTAAATGAAACTGTTTTGTCATACAGACAGCATTGAAGCGAATGTGGAACATGCTGAAGACCACGTCGCCCAAGGAAACGTCCAACTTAAACAAGCAAGAGCCAGTCAGGTGACTGTTTTTTTTACTCTTGGGTCTTCTACGAAAGCCTGATAACATTTGACTTTCTAATATATAAAGGCAGTTTCGTCATTTTTTAAATTATCTTATTGAAAATAAGTGTCCCGATTTGGTTTTATAAAGATAGTAAAAATTGGCTTTAAACAAAAATAAGTATTATCACATTGTCTTCTTCAAGAAAAAACAGGAGTTCTGTATTAAAAGTAAAGCTGTTTCTATACAAGTATTGTTTTAAATATACACGTTAGTTTAAAATTTCTGATTTAATTTTCAGTCTTCTGCGCGGAAGAAGAAGTTCATTTGCGCTGCCTTGGTGCTGGTCATCATCGCTATTCTCATCATCATAATTGTATTTTCCGTGAAGGGAAAAAATTGAGAACTGGTTTTAGGATACTTGCTTTTTTAGTCTCTCGCGCCTATTATTCCTATTTAAGTCTAGCAATTGTGCGTTTTCGCCGGGTCGAAACCTTAATAACCAACCGCACCAGAGATTCAAAAATCGCATTGTGGGTAAGGTAAAAACTATGTTTTTTAAGATGCTAATACCACTTTTTTTGGACTTTCCCTTGTCTACCGGATACTTTTTTCTAGACCTAATTGCCGTAGCTTTTTGGGAATCAATTTTAGTTTACCTAAATTTCAATACATTAATTCGCAAGACAGTGCACTTCACCTGGAAACATATACCTACCGACGGCTGTTTGTTTATTTTTGTGCTGAGCAAAATGATTTCTCCTTATAAAATGCAGATGTGATCCCAGTGGAATTCTCACCATCCATTAAATAGGTGGCAGCAATTAACGTTTTGTAAGATTAAGTCGCTTTCGGTTGTTTCAGAATTGTTCGTTTTCAAATGGTCTGGCGAAAAATCGACAAATTTATATAAGTAAACAGATCTTAGCAAAGACGCATACTCATTCATATTTTCACCCAATTCACGGGGTTCTTATGCTTGCTGGAGTTGCTGTATGAGATGATTTGTTTTTAACTTTTCTTGAAAACAAGCCCCGCTTTACTCTATTTTGAACTGTTACATAACACACATTTTAAGTAAAAATCCTTGAATGCAGTTAATTTTCTTCATCATTAGGCAATCACTTTTACTTATGGTCGTATATGGATTGGAAACGCATATTCGGTATAAAAACGCCGTTGTGCATTTTTGTTGTTGGTTGACAATAAGTCGAAAATCATTCCTTGTCTTATGTGTTGAAATTCATGCACCTTCTAAAACCACCCATTGAATAATTTGTCAAACAGAAGCCTACTCTGCAATTATTATATGTACGCTGGTACAGTTTTTCATAGTTTTGGTGAAACAAGAAATTTCTCAGTTACATTCCTCCACTGTTCCTAAACGTAAACATTTGCTCCCTAGTTGATTTTTTCATGAATTACCGTTTTTGTACTCACAAATCCCCACTTATTTTATGTCGTGGAACCCCCTAATGCCGTCCAAATGACGCGTCTGTTTTGGATCTTAAAAGCTTTTTTCCCTAATTCTGTGAAATTTATCAGTGATGACCTGCACTCTTGCGTGTGTGAACTAAAATTCTGGTTTTATGGATACAGTTTTCAAGATAATTTGGCGCTGGACAACAAAGAGATATTCGCACTTTCTTCCTTTTGATTGATTCTCTGTTATCTTTTCGACAACTGTATTCGCACAAAACTTGTTGTGTCGCTTGTACGTACGACATTGGAATTATTAGTTTCTATTTAGCTTTAATATGGCATTAACTGAATAAAAGCATCAACCAATAGGGCGAAGTATAAATAAAATGTCTTATTCATAATAATTCGAGAAGTACATGGTATTTCTTGTTGTAAGATTTGATTTGAAACTGTACCACGATTTACCACATCTCGCGGTGTGCTATTTTCCGCAACAATTTTCCGTTGTGATATGATTATTTTCCTTTTGTTGTCTATTTCGAAATCGTCATGTTAATGTTATACATATTATATATATTTACCACCGTTACTATGTGCAAAATAAGAATCCTCTGTGTAATCTATGTCGTGATTGGAGTTTTAGCTTGCAAACTATATATTTTTATTGCTCAATCGAGCTTGAAGAGGAGACGTTAACAATACCTACTAAAAGAAAAACGGAATGCTAGAATGGATAAATTGAAATTGAAATGCGTCTTGATTTTAACACGTGAAACAAAATAAGCTAAAAACAACGAGAAAACGCGAAACGTTACTGCCGCGAATCCGCGAAAGGTTGTTACACCGCCCAACTCGCAAATCAAACTCTCTTCATCCCGTTACCGAAGACCTCCAACACTTAAGGTCTATGTAAAACTTCGGTACACCTATTTCTATGTGGTTATTAGGGCCGGATTAACATACTAGCAGATGTAGCAGCTGCTATGGGCCCCGCGCTTGTGAGCAAGACGTTTTTGTGCAAAGTAGAACATAGTTTGAAAGTTTTTTTGGCTTGGAAACTGAAATGGCGTAGGACAGTATTATAGTTGAAGATTTAATTACTAGTCCGAACATCTTGTCCCTTCCTAATTATTGTAAACTTAAAAAACAGTGATTTCAGCTGGAGGCAACCGCCTTGATCGAGTGCTGTCACGAACACAATAATGTGCCCCCTACTTTGCAAATACTTCGTCGACGCTTTTCAGCCTTTATACCAAGCAGGGCTGCGGAGTCGGTTAAAAATAATCCGAGTCCGACTCCGGCAAATGTGCGATTACGTCGAGCCCCGAATCAGGCTCCGACTCTACAGCCAGTAATTTATCAAATTACATAACTTAATTAAGGTGGATTTTAAGCAATCACCGCATAAGGGTGACATATAATTCATCCACAATGCATGGTTGGAAAATTTTTATCATATGCTATATTCTGCCTTTAAAGTTTACAGTTGGCGGCAAGATTTTAAAATTTGGTACTTCGCATCAGGGCTGCGGAGTCAGTTAAAAATAACTCGAGTCCAACTCCGGTTAAAAAAATAAACCGGAGTCCGACTCCGATCAAATGTGCGATTTCGTCGAGTACCGAGTCCGGCCCTGACTCAAGTCTACAGCCTGTATTCCGCCAAGTTACGCTATTTCACCTTTACAAATTCAGTAGGCGGTCATATCAAGTTTTAAATTTGGTACTGCGCATGTCGGACTCGGGACTCGGGTAGACGTAATCTTACTCGAATCCCGAGTCCGACTACGTCGATGTTTTTTCTATCGAACGCTCTGCTTATAGTCGTCAGTAATCCGATTTATGCTGCAGACCAATTTTTTGGCGGAATGTGGAGCGGAAAACATGTTGCAAAGGTTTAACAGCTGATGCATGTTGACGACGTGTTTGTCTAACCAGTGCTTTTTAAACTTTTTTTAGTTTTATTCACCCCTTAGCATTTATCCACAGATTTCATTCACCCTTGTCTCATGATATGATAAAACTATCTCGTCTCTATAACAGGACACAAACAACACCCGGAATATCCGCCCTACTCACAAGCTATAATCCATTTCTGACGGTTCACCCTTATTCACCCCTGCAAAAAATTATTCATCCTGGGGTGAACCATTCACCTATAATTAAGAAACACTGGTCAAAACCAGGGCTGGGGAGCCACCGCAAAATAACATTAGCTCCGGCTCCAGCTCCGGAGTCGTAAAACATAATCCTTTGGCTCCGGCTCCAGCTCCGGAGTAGTAAAACTCATATCCTTTGGCTCCGGCTCCAGCCCCGGAGCCATCAAACACACACCCAAATGACTCCGGCTCCAGCTCCGGTGCCACCAGTCACTTATTCAATGGCAAGTTTTACAAATTGCTTTTGGCTAACTAACATTGGAGATAGAACAAAATATAATTTCTTAGCTTTAGCACCACAAATTGAAAAATGGCTCCAGCTCCACAAAAATAATAAAAAGGGCTCCGGCTGGGGCTCCAGCTCCACAAAAATAATAAAAATGGCTCCGGCTCCGGCTCCGGCTCCGGCTCCACAAAAATAATAACAATGGCTCCGGCTCTGGCTCCAGAGAAAATGCTTAGCTCCGAGCTCCGGGCTCCAGCTCCGGCTCCGGCTCCCCAGCCCTGGTCAAAACTCTAAACCTATCAATAGTTGGACCACATTTAAGTTATACCTATTGTTGGTTTATCGCACAACTAGAATTGATAAACGCGAACTAAAATAATCACATAATCACGCCACTTTTGATGCAATGTGACGCAATACGAACGGTTAGTCAACGTTTTCTAATATTGACAAATTGTTACGCCTTTGTCTATGTATGATGGCAACTAATTCGTGTAAATGTAAGTTGAATTAAAACCTATCTGCGAAACACAATGGGGAAAGAGTGGCTACACTATTTAACTCTTTCGAATATTGAAAATGACGTTCTGAAGTCACTGAACTCATCTGAAATAATTGCTAAATTGCATCAAATGCGTCTATATATTTCTCCTTGCAAATAAAACATTACATTCTAAACAAATTTTTGACTTTTGTTGTTGTAGAATGCAGGGCTGCGGAGTCGGACTCGGGACTCGAGTAAGACCACGTAAAACTACCCGATTCCCAAATCATGCGCATGCGCAGTACCAATTTTTAAGCTGATATGGCCGCCAACTGGAAATTGTATAGGTAGAATAGCATATGATGGAATATTTTCCAACCATGTATTGTGAGTGGATGAATTGTATGACACCCCTGTAAGTGGATTGCTGAATATCCACTATTTAAGTTACGTAAATTGGTGAAATACAGGCTGTAGGGTCAGGGCCGGACTCGGGACTCGACAAAATCCCACATTTGACCGAAGTCGGACTCGGGTTATTTTTAACCGACTCCGCAGCCCTGGTAGAATGTAAATTAAATCTGTAAAATATTTAATTACTTTCCGGTAATTATTTGTAAATCATATCAATCTGCTACAGGCCCCGCACTTAGCTAATCCGGCGCTGGTGGTTATCCAATATGTTGCTACTATATGTAGGTCAGTAGATTTTAACTAGGCCTTCATGGACCCCCAAACGAAGTCCACCGACCCCTGTTTAAGAACCCACGATGTAGATTTATACTTGTTATAAGGAAAATCTTTTTTCTAAAATATAAAAGATCTAATCGAATATTACGATTCATTTGGTCCACCATGTCAGTGGTTGTCGAACCGGCCATTTTAGGAGATTCGCGCAACATATTTAAAGTTAATTTCTTTTATTATTATTTTAAGGAAGCAAATGGGGTAGCCTATACCACGTGAAAAATGGCCTATGCCGTCTTTCTTTTAATTGTTAATAAATATATTTTATTGCTTTAAAGCAGGGCTGCGGAGTCGGTTAAAAACAACCCGAGCCCGACTCCGGCCAAAAAAATACACCCGAGTCCGACTCCGGCCAAATTAAGATTTGGTCGAGTCCCAAGTCCAGCTCTGACTCTACAGCCTGTATTTTACCCATTTACGCAAGTAAATTAAGGTGGATTTTCTGCAATCCACTCATATTGGTGTCATAATTGATCTACCCGCATTACATGGTTTAAAAATAATTCACGATTTGCTATTACACTTTTACAACTTACAGTTTGCCGCCTTAACAGTTGTAAAATTTGATACTGCGCATGCGCACGTCGGACTCGGGACTCTGGTAGTTTTACGCAGTCTTACTCGAGTCCCGAGTCCGACTCCGCAGCCCTGCTTTAAAGGTAGCCCTTGGTAAAACGGTTTGCGAAATACAAATTAATTAGATTTTATTTCAGGTAAGAAAGACCCGCGTAAAAGTGTAAAATTTATCCACAAATATCTCTGTTGCCAGCAGGCGAGAAGCTTAGCATTTCGTCCGTGAAATAAATACGCTCTAGTTTGCAAGTATTGCATGTAACACTGCGTGGAGAACCCGGTCGTTCATGTATAGGTAAGACGGGAAGGAAGGCTGGGACGAAAATAAATGCAAGAAAAGCAAAACAAACACACGCAAGGCGACAATAAATAATTACAAATCTCAGTTTGCTGGTATGGTACACATGGGACGGTAAAGAAAAGTTTTTTACTGCTTTGTTGCGTTATACTCTTAAGCATTTTATTATATTTTACAGGTTTACGCGCTAACGTAAATTGGTGATTCGATGTGTTCGGTGGCCAGTGCAATGTCTATGTCTGTACACCGAGTGCGTATCGATACGAGTATGACGTCACGCGTTGACACTGGATCGCGAAGGAGAATCGTTCCGCGAGAGGGCGCTGTTTTCGGCGGGCAATGTCGACCTGTCGTCTTCCAGGCTCTCCAAGCTGCTAGCATCAAACACCGAAGCCTTGTTTTGCTGTATTCTCTCGCCTTGTCCGTTATCTGGCGCCGACTCGTCGGGTTTCCACGTTACGTGATCGGCGTTGTCTGCCGAGTCGTGCTGGAATTAGAAGCAAAAAATGTACAGATGCGTGACATGTTTTTGCTTGTTTAAAGGCATCGACTATAAGTCAGCAGCGTTTATTTATTCATAAACCAAAGTAATATAAAGCAACAAGCGTTTTTTTTTTTCAAAATTTTTTTTTAAACTTGAACGGGCTTTAAAACTTGAAATTGCCTTTTAGACGTTTAAAAATTAATTTAAGAAATTTGTGCTGTAAACCAGTTAAAGTTTTCCTTGTATTTCATGATTATGGCTGTAAATTGACCGTAAAGCACATTAAAACATATGCCAGTACATATGTCAGGCGGAATTATGGTGCAACTGATTAATCGTGCTGTCTGTAGACATAAGACATTCAATTGTTTAAGCCCAAACCAATACATACCTACATAAGGTATAGTGGTTTGTACATATTAGGTCTGTGTAATAATTGGCCCCACATGGGTCATCGACATGTCATGATGAGCACTTAACTAAGAAGATTAACTGACTACATAAAAAATAATACGGTGATTCATAGCACTTGGTGTGAGCAAGCACCACATGAAATAAAACTCTCAGGCATGTCCTTACTCGACAATGGCTAATAACCCTCTTGGGAGATTAGGCGAGCTCAAAGGTTTTAAAGTGGACGTTTTTGACTATTTGTCAAGAATCCATTTCGTTTTTACCTCATGATTTTTATGCATTCTCCTTGCCATATCTTGATCTTTTGCCAGTTGAGATGCCAGACGACTTTTCTTCTTTTCAATTGTTTTCTACATAGAAAACAAATTATTTACCAGAATAGATTGCAGCAAGATTAGTTGTACCTGCTCATTAAAATATTTCTTGATTCAAGCTTGAATTTAGTTGCAATATAAGTTTCCAAAATAATTTATAATCACATAGCTTTTTCCTTGGTGGAACTTATAATGCTTATCAATGGTCTTTGTTTAGGTTTAGAAGAAAATATTTTGTCAAAATCGGGCCTAAAGTGTTAATACCTTTCGCCTCTCTTCGACATCATTCATTTTCTTTTCTAAATCTTCCTTAGTTAGTGTTGTCTTTTCGCTTTTTAATCTTTCAAGTCTGGGCGGAGGGCGTCGAATTGGAGCGAGTGGTTCTAGAGGCTGAAGAGGTCCAACATTTACCTCGAACGCAGCACCACCTTTCTGTACTTTTGTCCCTGATAAAGATAAATTGATGTAAGGCATGCCAAAAAAAATCCCAAATTTATATTTTAGCTCACTAATATTGATCTATATACAACATGTATACATGTTTATATTTACCTCTTGATTTACCACATTACTTTGTAGTCAATACGTTATAGTTTTGTCTCAGGCATTTATAACCTTTCACAAGAATTTTTTTAATTTAGTATTGTGTGTGCAAGTCTCGCCTGTTATAAGGCCTTCTGCTTCTAGTTCCTGCAGGATTGCCTTTGATCTCATTCTCTCCCTACCAGCACTTTTGGGGTTGAACTGTGTCCCAACTAGTTCAAAATCTGGGGTTAAGATATGGGTCCATATCAGCTAATTCTACTTAAAATAAACACAGCAAAAAATAACATAGTTCAAGTATGCATGCAAGAAGATTCACTAAATAAACTACCACCATTTCTATAGTTTGTATATCTCCACTACTATGCATGCAATATTTAGAAACTTTACAAAATCATGGTAATTTACTTGGGGTGGATGGTCGTTGATGGTTTTCAACATCTTTTATTAAATGAGGATTGGAGTCCTCAGTTATTATGTCGTCTGTGCTGCTAAAATCCTAAAATAAAGTGTTTAATAATTTGTTAGAGCCGTACGAGAAATTCACTTTCAACGTTAAGATAAAACATTGGCTACCATTTCTTCTATGCCACTGTCTCTGCTTTTTGCTGAAGTTGCTTTCGGACCTCCAACTTGGATTGCATTTTCTTCATTAGCTACGATTTGATCAGAAGATGACACCTTAATTTTTTTGGATTTTGCACTTTTACTTCTCTGAAAGTTGTTAATAAAATGTTCAATGAAAAAGTTGTAGTTAAAACTTTTTAATAAAATCAAAAAAGAGAAGCCAGGTAAAGAAACCTTTTCAAGGAAAATTTTTCCCCTTGATTTGCTGTGGAATAAACTTTTTGTACAATCTTCGTCAATATACTTTAGAAAGTATTACATTTGTTTATTGAAATACGCATTCCTATTTTACATGATAATATAGTAAAATAACAAGTTTTTGTTAAACAATAAATTCTGAACCGTTTTTTTTCTGAAAAAAAGGCCAGGCCGAGTATGCTGCTAGTTTACACTTATTTTGATTTTCTATTTACAATAGTTGTATATGGACAGTAAGAAAGTTTTACTTACCACTTCACCATCCTGGATTTGAATTGCCTTTACTGCATCCTTAGATTGCCCACATCCCATTTTTGATGTTGTTTTGCAATGATTAATAAGAGATCTAAATTTCTATAGCATGGAATCACTATCAAAACTTAAAGTATGTTATAATCTCAAACACAAAAAAAAACTAAATAAATACAGCCAATTTTGAACATAATTCTATAGGTAATCTTCAAGTTCTGCTTAACCCAAAGTTGTATATTTATTACACTAATGATGGATGGCTCTTATAGTTGTAATATTAAATTTGAATGGTCAAAAATGAAATAGAATTCAAGTTTTAAACTAAAAAAACATATATATAGGCTATTTAGGCTTCGGTAAACAAAAAAGTATTTTTTAAGTTTAACAATCACATCAGTTCAATCAGATAGGGAAACTCAATACAAATACTTAAAAATATCATATTTTGTGGGTAATCCGTACAGCAAAAAACACAGTACCTACGGCACTGTTCTAATCCTACTACAACAAACATTAGGTAGGGTGCGGGTTATCTTTTAGGTTTGGTTTGGGTAGGTTAAGCAATAATATTAAATAAAAATACTTGAACCACCCTCACCCAAACACTAACCCAAATATTGTGTTTCAACACTGTGGTAGAATTCTAGACCAGCCCTATGCCTACAACAACTAGCATACAGGCCGGACTTAAATTGGGTAAACACATTTTAAAATTAATTGTCAAACGATCTATCTTAACATCCATCTTTCCTACCTTCAACTAGCTGCAGTCTTTTATGGAAGAAAACTTGTCTAAACTGGCCTGTCCTCCTTCGCCTCGCCTGTCTCCGCAGAACGCAGCTGGCAACTGCTGGCTCTTGCCTATAAACGCATATCCCCTTTTACTTTGAGCAGCACCCCCGGGTTACCACAACAAACAATGCGCTGTACTTGAGATGGCACAAAAGGCGTCGGACTGATGCAGCCCCAAGACACGAGCGACAATGAAATCACGACACCAGACACCTAAAGTGTGCCTTTCAGATGTCAGCTGTGTTCATTCAGCGTTATCTGTTGCCAAGGATGTGTTGCTATGCGTTTGTTGAGGCATTGTTAAAATGCATTCATGCGCAACGGTTTCGTTTATTTAATTTTATTCGGGGTTTCTTATATTTGCATTTCTCGTTGTGATTTACAGCTTAGCCTAACAATTCAACCTTATATTATCGGATAATTATTTACATATTCTAATGAAATTAACTCAAGAAAGATAGGGTATAACAAAAGCGGCTGGAAATTCAACTGAAACACAACACACTTTTTAACGAGAAGACAAAATGAATCTTTAAAAAATATCAAATAGGAATTTTTCAGGCATGAATGAGGTGTGTCGCATCATTTCTGGTCATTTTTTTAATTCATAAATTAAGAAATATCATAAGGTTTAACTTCAGCGATCGGACAAAAATAATAAAAAAACTTTCATATTGTAACGGGTAAAATGCTGTGTTATTTGAGCTTGTAAATCCTTTTTGGCCTACTTAGTTATTTGCTTTTCAACCAACGCGAATTTAAAAACAGGCCACACAGCCGGCTACATAAATATAAAATCACAGATTTGTTTTTGTTCTTAGGCAGTGTTTCTCAAACTTTTTCAGCTTGCGGCACAATTCAAAATACAAGAAGGGTTTGCGGCACACTTTCTACCAAATAAAAATCTTTGGAAAATGCCCTTATGGTATGGCAATAGGTGAATAAGATAGATTTTCAGTTTTTCAAAATACAGTGTGCATTTAAGTACATAGCATGCTTATTGGCTTGTAGGCCTAATATAAATAGTTAATTTCCCTAAATTAGAAAACAAAGTACAGGAATCTATCGAAGAACACGAATACTGTATGTCGTGGCACGCAGTTAAGGATCGCTCCGCTTTTCATGTTATTTACTCATTATTAAAAATGTGCTTTAGGTTAGCGCTTTTCAACTTTTTTTTAAGGATAGGCCTACGTGCTTTTTTTCATGAAATAAGTAGTGATCTCATTACAACAAACACGTAACCTATTAACAGTGTTGTTCAGCCTTTAATGCATTTTATATGATGAAAATGGTTGGCGTTCAGAAGTCAAACAGATTTAAAACGATTTTCGTTATGCACACGTGCCACGGTTGAACTGACTGACAAAATTGAGACTTGCAGACTTGATCACAAAAGTAAGTGGCTGGTAAGGACAAGATGCTTTCCTCAAACATTTCTAATATTACGTTTTCTCTGCACACGTTTATGACATGGGAATCATCTTTCAAATGACTTTAACAGTCTAAGATGGCTAATATAGCCAGGTTAGATTCTACGATTTTTGGTGGGCGAGCAATGAGTATTTTCTAAGATGACGTCACACATTCACGCCAGCATGACATCATGATGGAAGTAACCTAAAAAAACTCACTGTTCTTGGTAAAACTCGTGTACAATGTGCGACTGATGTCCCAATACCGAGATTGGCAAAGCGTTATCCGAGATTGGCAAAAGCGTATTTCAATTGAACAAAATTTTAAATTAGAACAAGGGTGCTTAAAACACTAGAATTACCAGTGCGGTCATTTTGACCGTTTTTGATTTTCAATCGTTTATATCTCCGCTTAGGTAACTGTTAGAATATTGAAACAAACTTCCTGACTTTTCCTAAGTCTAGGTCACCTTTTGGTATGTAAATTTTTAGTTTATTAGAATAACCACAGTATGAGAGAGGAATCGATTTACCTTAAATTACCGCCAACGGTCATTTTGACCGTAAACAAATTCTAATTCCTCCACGAATTATATCGCCTTAAACGATAGCTATTTGTGTCGCTATTATTTTTAAACAACCATGGAACAATTGCTGCAGTAGCTGGTAACAGTTAGTCATATGTTAGTTCATAATTTTGACTCAACAATTCTTATCCAAATTCGATGGTTGACGGAAGCAGAAAGCGAAAGTAATTCCAAACTAATGTGGACTTTCAACAAAATAAAATGCAAAAATGTGTTATGGATGCTGTAGATTAGATTCCGGATAGTGTATAACTTGTGTGAAACTGAATGTGTAGATTGCGCTAAGCGCTGCTAATTTTTTGGTTCTTGTATACCTTGGATAGCTATTTGTGGTCCCTGTGACAAGCAGTATAATAAAAATGCCTGTTTGATATTTTTAACCCAATTCAAAACTTATTGTTTTACAATCAATTTCAATATTCATGTTAGTTGTAAAGAAAACATACAAAAACAAATTCTCCTTACGCAGCTAAAAAGCAGGTTGAAAGCCAACAACGCATCAATTCGTAGATATGGCTTCTAAAGTATATTTCAGAACATGATGTTATAATGGAGCCTACAGCGTATTAATCTAACACTTACAAAGGTTAAGGTCGCTCAATAGTAAAGGGGACTTATAGAATGAAATAAATCTAAATTATTACGACTTTTTTTTCTTTATTATACAAACGGTCATTTTGACCGCTCGCGGTAATTCTAGGTGTGTTCACCGCGCGGTACTTCTAGTGTTAAACTAATGTTAGTGGACCCTTTGGGGTTTAGATTAACTTATAATACGAAATTTATAAATTTACTTATAACGTTATAAGAAGATTTTTTCCAGGGTATTTAGGTTACAATTTGCTTTGGCGTTAAAAAGTTTCCTCCATTTGTTAACCTATAGGCTACTCTTTTTTGATAATTTTACCTTTCAAGGTCGGGTAGTTGAAATGACTCAATAATTTGGTATCGGATCGGCACCGATACCACCCTAGTAACAGACGATTACCGATACTACCACTTGGTATCGGGTATCGGCTTCGATCCGATATTATAGTACATCCCTATAAAAACAGCATATTCGATTCCACTGGTGGTACTCTAGCTCCAGAGTTTAATGGCCCTATATGATAAGCAAACGCAGGTAATCTTTATCCTATATTTATCATTCTGTGCTACGTGGTTATAGCCGTTAAAATTTTAGTTTCTCCTGTTGCAGCGTATCGGTTCTGCGGTGGTGAGCAAAAAATAGTGCGACAGATTTTGAATACGTATTTATTCCATATCGATAATTGTGCAACCAATAAAATATATTTTTTAATTAAATTTCATCAACTCTTTAATCCATTTCTTGGGCGTTGGTTTTCGAATGCAATTGGAATCCACGGAGTCGAGGCTTCATACACGAGCATTTTTGTAGTTCGCGGAGAACCATTGGCAAGTCTCCCTAATTGCTGAAAAAATAACATAAATATATTTAATAGTTACCTTTCAGCTTAGCTTTTGGGTTCTAATTTTAGGGAGGTCATCGTTTTTGGATATATTTCGTATAATTCAGGAGATTAGACAAAGTTTGTATTCGAACGATAAAAAATAAAAGTTTAAATATACTCTAAATGAAATAATTGTTGTAAAATTAAACGAGAAAGGCTTGTTTATGGCAACTAAAGGCATTCTGTTTCAATAAAGGCATAGAATTATTGTTTTGAAATACTATTTTTTAAGTTAACAGTTCTATAATGAATCGTACCTTTGTCGATTGGAGTGAATTCAAACTCTGGGTAGCACTTCTTCAATTTGCTGTTGCTGGCTGTCTTTTTGTACTGTCCATCCGAACGGGTGGTGTCATACTGTTGACAAATATTGATAAATAATATTGTCACGCAGAATTTAGAAAAACACTGGAAAAATTTAAAGAAGCTATAGCTTATCATTCATTACCGCCAAAGGCTGGTTTGGACATGTTGGAGTAAATTACACAAAAATGAGCTCTATCGCTAACGTACCAAATTCAAATTCCTCGATTGAAGCTACAATTTTTCATTAAAACTTTCACTGTTGGTTGATGGAATAATAATATTAGGAGTGCTTTTCAACCGGCTAGATGTCGAATGACGATGTCTTTCTCAAGCTGGACCGAATAACAAATCGCTATCTACATACGTCAGCTAAAAACGCTGGTTGAACTGCACGGATGACGCAGCGCTTACCAGAAACTCCCCTTCGAAGTCAAATCCCTTCGCGACAAGCTGGGCAGCTTCCTTGATCGATATTTCGTCCTCCTCTCCCACTGAGAGAATAATCGGCTCAGTTTCGTTGTACTGCCGCAAAACCCATAGGAACAGGCGTCCGAGATCCTGGACAAATTAATGTATTTTTATAACGGCAAATTGGCGTTAGGGGGGTCTTCGGTTTACGCTGCCAATCTGTAACCATTGACAGTGCAGCTGTTTGCAAAAGGTTATCGTCGAAATTGACCGGCGAATTTAGCGTGCAATTATTTTATCTTTAATTCGTTTTGTGTGATTTGATATTCCTGAACAACCGACTTATCAATATTTCCCATCACGCAGCACATTAAAGACAAAACTGATATTTGCATTCGATAAAACTGGTGGATGCACATGCCTTTGCTATTTGTGGACGCACTTCTCAAAGCAGCAGCTGTTTGCAAAAGGTTATCGTCAAAATCGACAGCGAATTTTGCGAGCAAAAATTTTATCTTTAATTGGTTTTGTGTGATTTGTCACTCTTGAACAACAAATGGCGATTTATCAATCCTTCCAATCAAGCAGCACGTTAAAGTCACAACTGATGTTTGGATGTCGCTGACATTGATAGATGCATATGGCCTTTTTGGGTACGCATTTATTAAAGCAATCGTTTGCATTTCAAGCACATGAAAAAAATGAAAGTACTACCTAATTTCAAGTTAGGCCTTAAAACTGTCGTAAACTGTTGATAAAAACAGGTAAAACATAAAAGATCTTTCTTAAATTTTAACAGAAGTATATATTTCGCCTATAAGGCATCATGAGTTTCTTAATTGGAATGAAACAAGAATCTCTTTTACATTTCTGCGAGAGATTCCTTACTACCTAAAGTGTTTCAGCTAATTTCGAGTTTGTAAAATGCGCAATTTTCAGAAAAATCAGTCCTTGCGAACTGAGGGATTCAATGTTTTAGATTTCAATCGATAAAGTAAAGGCTTACCAATGAGTAGATAAATTGCCTTCTTGCACTTCCTGTTCCCCACACGGTCAAGGGCGTTTTGTTTTCTGAAAATAATCGTTTATATATATAAACATATAGTATGATACTTGTTTAATCTTTCCTAAAACTTTGATTTTATGAACGAATTTAAACAAATATATTCCAATGTTTGAGAATGGAATACGTAATTTAATCAACTTATCAAATCATATAACATAATACTTTTTCACCAGGACAGCTTTAAACATAAAGCGCACAAGTTTCGCTACAATTTTCAAACGTGCTTATCCTGTCTCGAGACGAACTTGTATCGACTGGCAGCTAAAAGTTGACATTAAACAAAAAAACTGATTTCACCCAGCCACCTTTGCACTTGTAGACTTTATGTATGAGGCCAGGCATCACGTGTCCTTCCTCGAGATTGAAGTTGTCGTGAGGGCCAAAGACGTTGGTCGGCACCACCGCCGTAAAATTGGTTTCGTACTGCTGGTTAAAGCCCTTGTTCATTACATCGATCATTCGCTTGGCGTACGAGTAGCCGTAATTGGAAGTGTGCGGTGGTCCGTTGTGAATCTATATGTGTATGCGCAATAAGGGCGGATAAGAAAAGGTTGCAAATGTGTTGATCGCGCTTGCCCGATTCTGGTTTGCGCGTCTTTTAGACCGAGACAGGTGACGAAAGCCTCTTGAAAGCCTTACGAGGCAATTTAGAAAATGTTTGTTATACTGTTTCAGTAAGGGACTGCAAATTACGGCTTAAATAAAACGAACTTATGATACGCAGAAAATGACGATTAAATCACACAAAAAGATTTAGCTGTTTTAGTTGGCTTATGTAGAAGTTATTAATGTCAATGTTATATTTTGTATTATTCCTAATTGTTGGTCCTGTGGAGAGTTGTATTAGATTAGCATCCATCATAGCTTGCTTTGCTGCTATTTTTATAATAATTTCTATGTAATATTTAGGGAAAAGTTGAGCCACATATGTGCTATAAAATATGCTCTCGTGTATATCAGTAGTTATGACACAGAGAAGAATGCACAGCATGCTATTTGAAACTAAAAGCGCGGTCATTTGTAAAGGGAAATTAGATTTGCTTGTTACGATGGCTCACCATAGTTTCGTCGATCGGATAGGTGGTTTTATCCGGGAATATGCAAGTCGAGAGACAAGAAACGACCTTCTTTACCCCAGTCTCTTGGGCAACCGCCAACACGTTGTCGTTGATTGCCATGTTTATCCGCTGGAACAAAACAGAATGTTTGGAGATCAGAGCTTGAACTAATTCGCGACACCTTTGTGAGCTAACAAGGCCATAGAGATTACCCTACATGCAATTGTCACATTTTAATATTAGTTATGAGTTTGTGTTGTTTTTGTTTTACTTAGTGTTTACGTCATGTTAGGAAAGTGTTTGTTATTATTTAACTATACAGATACATGGTCTAATAAAGTTCGCTTTATAAGATGGCCAATTGTAAACAATTGGAAATTCGTCAAACGTTGTTTTCGCAAAACAAAAGTGATGCTGATGGTGTCCAACGCAGTTAGATCAAATTTGACGTTTTTAGTTATTACTCGGTTGCGATCATACAAACAGTTAGTTGTAGATTGAGCAGACAAAGTTTAGGTAAAGAAAAGCATTCATATCTGTTTAAATGATAATTAACTGTTAGATAATGTCGCCAAAACTTCAGCTCCTATAGACAAAAGTCAAAACAGCTAATTTCAGGCAGGTATATAAGGACGTACGAAAAATTGCAAGTTGGCTCTCATGTTTCCGTAGAGTCCGCCGACCTTGGCGGCCAGGTGTATGACGTGGGTCGGGTGGTGCTTCTCGAAGACTGCCCTGGTTTCTTTCAAGCAACTGCAACGGGAAAATCTGGTTTACAGTTCGGTTAAACGACGAGGCTACGTTTGTAGTCTATTGCCTTCGACGCGCCCCGAGGCCAATTAAGAAGCAACGTGGCGGGATAGTTTTTGTATGCCTATGCCTATATTGATCTTACTAGAAGGACGTGAAAAGTTAAAATATACATTTTGACGCTGACTAAATATGCAAATCACATGCGATTACAAATTGAAGTGCACAGCAAACAACCAATGTGGGAAATTTTGTAGGCTAAAGCATTAAATAACAACGTACTGATATTACTAAATTGCTTTGATAAATTGTGCTGTTAACATTGGCCGGACATGTTTTTTATGTTACTCGACATTGGTTATTATTTTAATCATTAATTCACAAAACGTATTTTTTGCTTGACAAGAGTGACCAACTGAGCTTATCATTTTTGATCGATATTTTAAACAGGCGGCTGGGATATGCTGTGTACCAGCTGGACGGTTATTGTGCAATTAGATTTGTTTCTTACGGTTTGCGATATGTGCGTAGATACGTGTTTTATACAAAAGCCTTTAACATGGTTTTTGTGGCTGTTTGTTATCACTTTTTAAAAGACTGTAGGCTACGATAGCGCGAATTCTTGGAAAGACATTAGAAGTGCTGTGGCCGTTTTCAGTTTTTAGGGCAAATTGATTTTGTTTTTGGAGTTAAGTGTGTTAGGCCAATGACATACAATCAATCTTTTATAGATTAATATCAGTAAAATTGACCTTTTAGTTATCCACACAGCTTTCAATGTCATGTGCGACTTAAGTCACAAATCCTAATTAAAGTCACAAATCTTAATTAAAGTAAACTCACGTGAGGTCGGCGTCCTTGGAGGAGAGAAACACGAAGGTTTCGTTGTCCTGCGGTTTCTGTTCCGCGGCTGCCCGAATACCCTGACCAACCAATCCGGTGCCCCCAGTAACCAAGATGACTTTTTTGTCGGTTGCCATTACGAAAACTATTGCTTAGTAGTTAAATGGTAAAGGTGGGAATTGCCTATATCTGAGTATTGGTGCTTGCTGTGGGATACAATCAACAAAAGGTGATGGATCTGAGATTTTTATCTCAGTTATATCTAACGGACAGTTTCTATTTTGCTCATTTTACAAAAAAAAACAATAACTATACTATACTAAGTGTTTATGATTCACAGTTATATCCAACGGGGAAGATCATTTTAAAGCCTTTAAAATCTTATTGGTTTCTGTAAAAAACTAAAGTCATTTAACACCTAAACTAAAGCTTATCTGTGTCTTGAACCATTCAGTTAAATTGGGCAAAATCTATAAATATTTGCGAAAACCACCAGAGCCGTGTATTCACCATTCGCGTGCTATAGATAGAATAATAACACCCTTCAGGTCCTAATAACAGACAATCAATATAATGTGTAATTACTTGCGGTACCCTGGACGTCCATGAGTAAGGCCCGTGTCGTGGAAAAGTTTCAAGATACTCTGTTTAAGCGCCTGTGTTTGCTTTTTTTAAATCGAAACCCGTGACTCAGTTTCTAAAGCCATTTACCTGCATTGAACAAAACTGGTTTAAATCTTTTAGTGTCAAACACTGCCAATCCTGCTTAATGCGTTAGTCTTTCCGTTTAGACAAAAAAAATTGCCCACTGCGCAAAGCCAAGCACAACCTGTAGCGTTGACTGGTTTCGAATTTCACTAGCACCCATTTTATAATCCAACTTTCACAATCCACGTGTACAGTGCGTAATTGCCGGTCCCGGCTTTTCCGTCGTTTTATGAAACTCGACTGAGTCGTTCGCGTTAGACATGCCGCCGCCCGAAGGCCTCGCTATATTATTTCGCTGCGCCTCTATTATGCAAGTGCGCGACAAAACGCCTGCGGCCGAGTTTTGCTGGATATTAGAAGACTTTCCGCGCCAAAGTTTGATTGCTTGCGAAAAGCCGCAAACCGGTTCGCCGATCCGTAAATCGTGTTCCGCGAAATCGACCTAGTGTCTAGCACAGAAAGGAAACAGTGTTTGGCATTTGGATGCCGGCTTATTTACCGAATAGCGAAAACACGAACTCTTATCAAACATACGCACCATAAAAGGTTTCTGCTCATTTTCGTCTTGATACAACTTTTCGTTTTCATATACATGTGCGTTGTCCGTGTCTAGGAACCTGTAGAACTGATTAAACCAAAAGAACAGTGCTCGTGATAATTTAAACAACCTGACTTTAGGTATTGTGTTTAAACATGTTTTCATCGTTTGGGGGTTAAATTCCTTAAATTAAGTTGGCTTAGTTATTTGTATAAATGACTTGAGCAGGATTTCGGACACAAGCATTTTTCTGCTGAGATATTGCTTTTAAGCCATCTATATATCCCAATTTTAATAGTTCGTTTTATTTTTTGATAGCCATAGTTTGACTGGTAGTTGACTTGCAAAACCAAAAATACAAGGATTGGGCCTTTACTTGGACAATTATTTGCTAGGACTGGAACCTGATTTGCGATTTGTTATATAAACGACTTGACTTGGACTTGGATCATTTCAAATTGGTTTGTTTAACAATGCTGAACAAAACAGGCCAGAATAAGACTATAAAGAACAGAAAGTATACGAAACGTTTAATAACGCTAATCTGTTAACCTATTTTAACTGCATCGATAGGTCACAATTATTACCTTTTAGGTCCATTTAATAGTTATACGGTTAAACAACTTGTTGTGTGAACTGCATTCGTTAAACATAGCACAATAAAAGATGTATTGCGTTGACCCATCGAACCTATAGTAGGCCGGAGTGAACAAATGGGCGTAAAAATTTCAGCCACAAATAGGCACATGCAATTTTATATTAATCTGAACTTGTAAAATAGCTCATTGGAAATCCGTGCCACAAGCCGTTTTAATGCATGTACTTTGCATATTTTCGTTAACTTCAGTGCTTAGGGGTAAATATAGCAATTCGTTTGAATTTGCACGTTTGGGTATGTTTGTATTGGTTGAGCAACTCCCGAGTATTTTTATGAACTCATATTGACCACCTATGTAAACAACTTTCTCATGCCTTTTTATCTATTTTATAAGAAGTCTTTTAAAAATTTGATTTTGTTTGCGCAGCCAAACGAAATGTTAGCCAAATCGTTAAAAATGCACAGAGCTTCAGTGGAACCAGCTTTAAGCCTGACCAACACAACGTCGTTTGACTTGTCGCCAGAAACGTCACCAGCAGTACGCATCAGGTAACGACTAAAACATACTGCAATTTTAAACATTTTACTCAGCTCTAAAGTCATGCCAGGCCGTGTAAATATTCGTTTCATCTCGGAAATATTTGGTGGAATTCATTTTGGAAAATATTGCGTTTTCTTGTCTGTTTACAATAAAAAATACAAAAAATACTGTAATATGTAGTATTGTAGTATATTGTTTACCTATTTAAAAAATTGTTATCTTGGAAAATGCAACGATTGATGATTTCGCAATGCAAGGCCGAGATACGTCAAAAAGTCAGAAATAAGTGACGTAATAATTAGTAGTGACGTCACTCGAAAAGCGTGCTTGATTTGGCGGATGTCGTTTCATAACTTATACTCTTTTTAGTTGCTTTTTCCGTTGCATTGTCGCCATGACGTCATATATCGCCTAATTTAAAAAAACAAATATATATTTGACCGACACATGACGTCATCTTTTTACAATACGTAATTAAAATAAATATTTTTTCCTCTCTGCCCCCATTTTTGGATCCGATCCTGGATTTGGGGTCTACCCTGTCTGAACCTTTGAATTTCTTGTCTAGATCAGGCGTGAAAACGCGCAATGGCATGTTTCCTTCGACAATCATTCTGGCAGCGGCGGCCACACCCCGTCTTCTCTCCAGGGCGAAACAACACTGCAGCCGAAAAACGCTTCGCAAAGGTTCCTACGAATGCTCAGAACACCACAACCACGTAAGTGACATAACGTGTAGGGTGGCAAATATATATCGTCTGTTTGGTTCAACTTGTAATTGTTCATTGATGAGTCTCTTTATTTTCGGAGTTGATTGGGGTTTTATTGGACCTTTAAAACGATTGATTTTTTTGTTCAACACTTTTTCAAGGTTGCGTTTATGTTTGATAACCGTTATACACACTTATACAGGGTTAGCATTCTGTGATTATTTCCAAGATTTCTGCTTATTTCGTACGGTGTATTGAAAACACCAATGTGTTGTTTTTTTAAGTTTTGTGCTTCAAGTTTAAGTTTTTCTTTAACTTAATCGTTTGACTAAGGAATAAGAAACTTCATACGGGTCGTGACCACCCAAAACTGTATTTTATGCAAATTTCACTATGTAATATTGTATTTTTTTTTCTGTTTTGGTTGGTTTGACAAAAGTGATTTGCTAAAGTCAATTCAATTTTAAAACTGACCATTTAGTTTCTTGTGAGTAATATTTCTCTTGAGAGCAACTATGTCTTGCTTCTATAAGCATTAGGAAGCCAATTGAAAAACCTTTTTAAAACTGTGGCAGTTCCTCATTTATGAACTGCAGAATTTTACCAGAAGCATCACGTGAAAGCTTGTATTAAAGTGCTTCGAGTTTTAAATTACGACGTCATCACAAAGCAAAGTGCTTATTTTTGGTCCCGGAAGATGGTAAAACCCTGTTATATCCGAAGCAATTATAAACTTGAAGCCAGGCATGTTAGGTATGCTCATCGATTTGGAAACTGGAAAGCACGCGTAAAGCACAATTAGCCTCCCTATAGTGCCCACAGTCGTTTTATTCTTTTCGCTAATCTCCTTATTTCGCCATAGGCTACAAATATATTTTTGAGTCACACATTCTTAACTCAATAAACATTCCGTATGAGTTGTATTTTATGGCAGGCTTGGGTATGAATCTTGGACGAAATTCATTGCCGAGCTGGTTTCTAATTGCTTACAATTTGTAATTGACAATTTTTAGTTCCTTGTTATTCGATGAAACAATTTTCAGAGTGGCAGAGATTTTTGTTTTATAGCTGGGTTCCAGATGTCTTTAACCGATCCACAAATATGGATAGCTTCAGGTCGGATTATTGTCTTCCTTCTTCGGTTTTCAAACCGAGCAGTATGTGTTTGTTATCCTACTGGCCTGTGGATGCTAGAACCTTTATTATAAGTGCATGAATCATAAATAAAATAAAAAGCTTTGGTAATTTAAATCAATATTACTAAATCTGTCACCACTCAAACCCAAACGCTAACCCCAACTAAATCAAAATGATAAAAATGATAAGCCTATATTCCCTGGAAAATATAAATAAATGGGATGCCAATGACGAATTAGTAAAAACTCATAAGTAGTTATATGGGCCGAAAATTTATTTTCGGGACATATCTTGTTTTTGCCGTTATTCTTTACTGGTGCTTGGTATGTTTCCGACCGATTTTATTTTAATTTGGTTTTATAGAGGGACTTCCTAAACCCAATGGATAAAACAAATCACTTTATGCCTCACTAGATTAACGTAAATTGTATTGGGTATCGAATTTGAAGACTTGCACCTAACTAGGGTTGAGCAACAGCCTATCTTTGTAGTCAAATGAATAAGAGGGAAAGAATGACTTGGTAACATCAAGCCATATACTAATTATAATTCAGTTTTCTACCACACTATCATATATTTACCGTTAGACTTAAAGGTCAATGAAGTAAGATTTTAGCCCGACTTGAAGGCATGCAATGTAGTTGGATCTGGTAGGCTACTTTAATTTGTCAGGGTAAAATATTAAACATAAGTTTACAGGAAAACGCGATGGAAAATTCGGAGGATTGTGCACTTTATATCGTTTATCTTTCATTTATTATTATAGAATACAGAGTACCCAAAAAAGTGTTATATGAAAAAAATTAAACGTTATATGCCAGGGATACTGATAGTTGTCAAGTTTGGTGGATTAGGAGTACTGCCCCGGTTGTTATATTCCCGGTATCATTTGACCCACTATCTATTTTGTTGAAGAGCACCACAATGCACGTGTCTGCTGATCTTAACTGCCATTGGTCGTGCCGACCGTCCTTCTTCTGGTCACGCTTGACCGCACGCGATCGCTGGCACGTGACGCGCCAGCATTGTTGTGGAACAATAGCGCGGCAACGCATAATGGAGTGTGTGTGGTTTTCAGCTACGACATAGTGCGCCTTGAAAACACAGCTCTACTATAACTTTACGTCTTGCGCTGTTTTATCGCTTGCCCGCGTCTTTCGCGGAATTCGTGCACCATCTTAGAAACGTAAACGTGAGCGGCATAATACCAACCTGCGCCTACTTAAGGACATGACAGCGCCAGTAATATTTTGCTTGAAAATATGTCGCTGCAAGTTGTTCGTTGTCATTTGTCAGTTGTCAGTTTCAACTATCCGCCAGTTTAAATTTAAGCGGTCGGAAAAGCTATACCGTGCAATCGTATGCGATTGAATAGCTGGTTTAAATCAAGATATCAGTGCTGATATGGTATAGCGGTACGCAGCAGTTTTGTCTAATCAAAAACAAAAAATGTGTAACTTTTTTTAAGAATAAATTGTTGACAAATTGTGACTCAAAGTTAGTTATCTCGTGTTCACCGATCGGTAATGGTGGAAGTGAAATTCAAGCCTAAGCATTTCAAATTCTTTTGTCCCTTAGGGCGATTGAAAAGTAAAACTGTGGCGGGCGCGCAAAGTTGTGGCCGCTGTCTGTGTCTCGCTTGCGGGAGAGGCAGCCAGTTTACAATTGGCGGGCCTCTGATTTAATTATAGGTTTCTGCCATAGCCTTCGCATCAGTAGGCCTCGCGAGGCGTCAATTACAAATAAGATTTGGTTTAGGGATGATGTGTAAAGACAACGGACTAGCGGCTCTCTATGATTCGACATATGAGTCTTGAAAGAAATTACGCAGGGAGCTTGTTGCTTTTAGTAGCGTTTAAACGACTGTCTATAGATATTGTTTCTCGTATGGTGTAGCAAGCTGCTGAAATCAAGATATAAAGACATTATCAGCCTCTAAAAAAAAAGTTACCAGATAGTTAGGTTTGGCAGATTAACAAGTTTGAGATGAAAATCGGCTACTCGACACATTCACCGCAAGCAAAAGCTTTTGTTTTTAATTGTGACCTATAGAATACAAGTCAGATGTGTATAGAAATTGCCCATCAACCGTAAGTTGACAGACGCAAAAAAATCGACGCCCTTAAACCAGTTATTACCCGCTGCGACTCGGTACGTTTCGGCATAAAAGACCACCTTTGAAAACCGCCGATGCCATTTTGCTTGTATGCTTGAACCCGGACAGGTTTGCGAATTCTTTTTTCCTGGATTTGTCTCGCGGCTTTCGTTCGGAAGTTATGAGCGGGCCTTCTTGAGACAAGAATAGCGCATGCTGTTTGGATAAGGAAAATGTGCTTCCTAAAAGGTTTTACTGCCGAGTTTATTGCAAATCGAAACCGTGCTCTATGTTTAATTTACAAGCGCTTTCCTGGTAGCAGAAATTTAATTAATTCAAAGAGGTTGTTTTTCAGCACAAGTCGTCGTTTAAAGTAGGGTTTTTTAAAAAAGTTTTTCTAGATATACGAACCTTTTTTATATTTACTATTTTGTCGCTACACAGTCGAGTATGGTTTTGCTTATTTATTTATATGGTATAGTTTCTCATTATTTCAAAGTGACCGGCAAGTTCAAAATAGCTGTCATTTGAAGCACAAGTAGCGTTTCCTATCACTATTGATTAATCTTAGACATAATGAAAACAGATTGCTCTACATACGTGATTTACAGTATAACGCTACTCGACCTGGGTATCATAGGTAACGGTTAAGAAGATACCCGTTCTTTTGGCGGCCTTGTTTGAATATATTTTACCTAATAAATGTTAAATGTATTTTACATTCAATTTAGATCAATTTGAAAAAAATGTTTGATTGACAGGAAAAGACGAAAACCTTAAAACCTACTTACAATTTGTTAATAGTTTGGACTTGCGTCCACAGTTGTCTGTTGCCCCTAATTTGTTAGAAAGGTCACGGAAACGTTGGACAAATTGGCGTGATAGGCTTCACCAAACGAAAACCGCCCTGTGAAAACAAACAGTCAAAAAGGTATACCCTCCTTTTGCTGGGTTTACAAGTTTGCGAACGCTTTCTCCTGGCTACTTTCGTCCGTTGCGTGCGACCTGCTTAGAAAAGCATCTAAGAATAGTTTCCCAAAAGACCTCGTATAACTTGGCCAGACTCGCGTTTCTTTCCATATATTAGGATCAGTCCTTCATGGTTCGACCGCAAGGTCTGGTGTATCTATATATGCGCGGTGCCCCATTCGGCGACGTGTTATGCGGCCTGCTGGATTCGATTACAGCAGCGTTGTATTGTGGACTGGCAACACAGACACGCCCGTCACCCACACGTGAAGTTATATTTGGATTGATGTGATTGTACATTCTGGAGAAATTTTCAGTTGAGGGCAGACTCGTTGTCTCGTGGTCGACAAAGCAAAGATTTTGCACTTGGCCGCTTTGGTCGAACTTTAGCGATGGTTTCCTTTCTTCCGTTACGATTTGTGCTTTATATACTGAAGAAAATATACCTGCTTTTAGGCAGAGAATAGTTGTTCGTTAGAAAAGAGGACAAGAGTACATATGGCAGCCCTTTATTGCTGCCGATTGATGCTCCAAAGGCGCAAGAAAGACGAAATAAGTTAACTTTTGCGATTTGCTTATGTACGCTATTCAAATTAAGATAGACAGATCGTTGTTTCAGGCGAAGTGTCCCGATCGACGTTTTGCTGCCCCGCGGCAGTCAACTTCGGGTCGACCTGAAGTGTTTCGTTTTTTGTTACAAGCCTAAAATAAACTACCACGTTTAACATCGGCGCATTTTCGCGCACAGGTCTATCGTTGTGACGAATAAAGTTTACGCAACATGTCCCTATGTTTTTATGGCACAGAATATTTCACATATATACGTGCCTCAGTTTCCTGTCTATTCCGGTACGGCTAATCGCCCCTTGTCCGTTTTCTTTGAAGCGCCCGTTTTCAAATAAATGCTTTCAAGACGGATCACCGTCGTGTGTATGTTTCGGACTAGGCTGCCACAATGGAAGTGCCATTATTCCCGCAATTCGCAAGGCACACACGGCGCTCTCCAGGAGAATTTTCCTGTTCAGACGCAGCTGAAATCGATTGACCTCGAACCGAATAGGCGCCTTTGCTCACTATAGCGCTCTGTCACCTGGCTTTTGCGTTTAAACTCGCAAAAATCACAGCATTTGTCGTTGACCTGTTTTGGGAAGAAGAGATGGTTTCGTTCGGTTCGGGTCGATATCGATAAAAATGGCCCCACACCTACTTGGGGCCAAAGCTTATTTACTGGTTAATCCCTTTGAAACAAGAGCGTTACACAAACCGTTAGACAAATGCATTGTTTTGATACGTTCCATTGACGTATGCACGTCGAATATATGCTACCGATGACTGGGAGTGGGACTTCACGTGTTATTTATCCAAAAAGGCTTAACTTGGACTTAACTTATTTTACAAATGACTTGACTGGAACCTAATTATTTCAAAATGACTTATTTACAACACTGCACTGAACGGTCGCCCATTTGGACAGGGCATATGCACGAAATAAGGCAGCTCCTTGACGTTTTGCTTCCAACTACGCACGTGTGACGAAAATGGATCATCGCTTGACATGCTTGATTTGAATTGCGCCTCTCGAATTTCCAGCTACATACCCGAGAACGCGTGTGTGGAATGGCGGTATGCCCGATTGGGATGCGCTAAAATAGCCCGCTTACGCGTTTGCGGCTGTTGTTGTCGCAGTGACATAAACAACAACATAATGCGACCTGGATTGTCTTTTGAAATAGTATAGGGAAGCTTTGCGATCTTGTAGGTCCACTACTTTAGGCACTTTGGGCTATTTTTTATCACCTTGTGCTTTCGATACTTTATATTCATAATGACAAAACATTAGGGGAGAGAGTTATGATCCTATTACCCTGAAGTACAAGTGTCTGCGCAACGAGGTATTGTATGCGGCTTGCAGAGACACAGCGTTGTGTGATTGAAAATATGGATGCGAACTGCGTTGAATTATACAAGACTTTGCTGTTTTCAACTTAGTGTCGGGCACGTTCTGATGCTGTTTTTTTTCTAGACGGATATGCACAACGTGTTCCCAGTGGGCTAAATTTGACCAACAGAGATATTTGCGCGGTCTAAATGCAAATATTTACGGCAGCTGGCATGAAATTTTATGCCGGCCTCAAAGACTTTATTACTTTATATTTGATATTTGAAAGTCTTTTGTTATCGTTCAGGTCTTTTTTTGTGATACACTGCACGATTTTTGTAATACACTTCCCTGTCAAAAACTGTTTTTCTTTAACAAGAAGGGTGAAAGGTGTTCAGTTTGCTTTTATCTTATTTCCCATACTGTCAGCGAAACGGCATTAAATTTACCACTTTACGTTGACACTGTATGTATATATGTTAACTAATTTGTTGCTCTTCGAATTGGTTGGCTCGTACACATAAAAAAGTCTACCAAAAGAGGCCGTCCACGTAATTCAATAGAAGAACCAAAAGCAAAATATTAAAGGGAATTTACAAACCAAACGATCTACGACGAACGAAGCGACATATTCTCCGCTCGTATCGCTATAAAAGCGAGACCTAAACAACGAAAGTCGCTGTCGTGACCTGTCAACTAAATCCCTTCCCTTTAAGAGGAAACGCTTGCCATTGGTGACGCGCATTCGACGCTTAATGTTCTCACGGGAGTGAAGCTTCTTGACAGCGACGATGTCGATTTGATTGCGATTGATTTCTTGCGACGAAAAACCGGGGCATTTTATTCGCCCGCACTTTGCGCGGATAGAGCTCGGCGACTGACGCAGGCCCGCGATTTGCGGTAGGAGAAATAGCCGCATCTGTCGCTGGTGTTTTGTTTCAGATGCCTGTATATATGCGGTTCGGCGTTTTTTTCTATTGGCCTTCATGCCACTCGATGCGTCTGGAGTCTGGAAACGCCCCACGACTCCGATATCATTTGTAAATTTTTCGTTTCAGTGAGCCAGGTTTTGGAAGAGAAAATGCAAAAGACTATAGAAACTGGTTTTACAATATACCTGACCCGCTAAGTAAACTTTGTATTCGAGAAGACGTCTAAAGTTAAATAGCATTCAAGAAGAGCGATTTAGTATGTCCACAGTTATTTCCTACTCGTTAGCCAGCCTATTGCTTTGTGACGTTGTTGCGTTTTTCAAGGCCTAAAGGGGACAGCCAGAAATCAAGTGTATAACCTGCCCCTATAGGTAAAATTCGCACTCTAGTAGTATATAGAAAGGCATTTCCGCTTCGTTATCCGGTCGATTGCTTTGCTACATTGTTGCGGACAGGTGATAAGGCTCGATGTACGTTCTCAGCTTAAGCGCCGTGTTGGTTGTCATCAACTCCCAGGCGGCCGTAACGTTCATGTCGAGCTGCCAAGCAAAATGTGCGGTATTCGCTTTAATATGCATTTCATGTTTCTCCAATTTAATTAAGTGAAATTTACGAGGTCGGAGAGCATGTTTGAACAGAACAGAAAAGAATAGCGGAATGATTTTCAATTTTTAAGGAAAATTGCACACTGTGCCAACCCCGCGCTAAAACAATACGCCTTATCTTTCCTATATCTGAATAGCAGGACCACGCACGGAAAGGGGTTATTGTTTGTTCAACCAGAAAACGCGGCTTGAAATAGAACTATGTAGTCCAGTCATTCCCATACTTGTGTGCCGCGGCACACTGTGTGTGCCTCGAGAGATTGCCAAGTGTGCCGCGAAACTTGTTATTCGCATTACCAATAGGCATAACCCGGCGTAGCCATAAACGCAAGCATTTTAGACTTAAATACGCACTATCCATTACAAAATAATATTGAGACATTTACATATAGTTTGTGTGGTAAGGGCGATTGTAATATGACTCTATTTCTGTTAGAAGTGTGCCGCGAAATATTCAAGATTGGTTTAGTGTGCCGCGAGCCAAAAAAGTTTGAGAACCACTGATGTAGTCAGTTGAAACAGTTAGGGGTAAGGGAAACGCTTAAAATAGAAGGTATTGTATCATTAGTCTAGTGAACGTATCGGTGACTTGAATTGTTACCATTGACTAAATATAGATTAAGTCATAAACAAATTCGTACAGGAAACGTGTCTACGTTCTTTATTATTTCACAACGCTAACGAAAGTGTCGTTTTCATTGCGGACGAAAAAAATGCGCTAGCTTCAGCGCGTTTGAGCTTTTTCTGGCGTGTTGTTGTTTTAGGCCAAAGTCAACCTTCCGCGGGCGATGTTCGCAGAAATTTCCAGCGTTGCATATTTGTTTAGCCGCCAAATCAAAACACTGCCAGCTATTTATTTCTTGCACACATAGGAATTCCGGTGGCCCTCGCCTATTTCGATCGTGACAAGGCAGAACTGCATGCTGTTCGCCCCGTTTGCCATTAAAGGCCTAATGTTATTACGGCAGGGTAAGGTTAATAGACCACAAAGTCACTCAGTGTTTTGAGCCAATGCTTTCTCTTTATTGATGCAATGCCAGGCTTTAAAATGATTTTCTGAGGTTGTGCTGTAGATGGTGGCGAAAAAGGCCGGATAACTAATAAAAAGCCAATCGTATATTGGACACCTCGATGTTTTAAAAAATCTATCGACTGCCACTTAAATCTTAGAGCTATATTAGAGAGTATTATTGATTGGAATTTCTTATCGATTGGTATTTCGACGAACTCGGTCGTCCGCGAGATAACTCAGTGCGGAAGAGTCTTTGTCAAAATCAAGTCTAAAAGCTGTCGCATTCCAATCGAAGTTGCGCTTGGGGATCGACGGGCGTTTCGCGAAACATTATCGTTTCGAGTCCTTCGGGATTCGTTGGAATTGCTTCGGCGCTTATTCTGAACATTGTTGTTGCACTCGTGTCCCGCGCGGGATTTGCTGAAAACTGAAGAGTCAGCTGTCGAAAACAAACTATAGGCTTCAGGCGAAGCTGTTTCTTAATTCGTTGTTTTTGACCGCACGGACGCAACCAGCGCAAGAAAAGTAGGCATTTCTATACAGGGCAGGCGCGCTTCCCGCTATTTTCGTTTGGCTGAACGCGTCAAAATATGACAAGACAGAGGGCGCTAGGTGCAGTGGTTGTTTGTTTTGTCGTTTCGCCTTGCAAAGCCGCTGGACGAAATTCAGTAGCAAGGTGCTTGCGGCCCAACATGAAGAAACGCCCTTTACTTTAGGCGATGCACAAAGCAAATGCGGTCAGTTCTTTACTAAGCTTGATTTATGATTTGGTCGCAGTCCGCTGAACCGCCTCGCCCATCATCGTTAGATCGAACTGCAAAACCCTTTTATTGTGGGTTCAACTTGACTTGCAAAAGTGACAATCTGAGTAGAATTGATTGCGAATTTTTCATCGCATTTTATCTGTACGAAGCATCCACTTGAATCGATTTGGCCTACTTGTTTATTTCCGTGAACGGACAGTTGGGCATCTTATCATATTTTTAAGTTGGTAAAGCAGTGCTGAGCTAATGCGAGTCGTAAATGGAAGATGCTTGCCCCGAGCGGCAGCTAATTCCAATTACGTTTGAAAACGCGCGACACAAATGGACGTTTCGCGTCAGGAAACGTCACTTAGCAAATTTGCTTTTCCGTATATTTAAACGCTGGTTAAACTGGAGGCAATGCGATTCACAAAAGGATGGCTGCGCCAGCGACAGAAAGTGGATTGACAAATTACGTGGCTGCTACGCAGGAAAGCGGTGAATGCGCGCTTGTTTACACTATCAGGAATAAAGCTGGAATGAGCTAATTTGTGGCGCCATTAGTTATTTTGTTCGCAAAAAAGGTCGTAGTGTACAGCAATGCGAAACAAACAGGCAGTGCTTTTACAATCTAACTTTTTTTTAAGCTATTGATCGTTCAGTCGGAAAGTTCACATTATTAAGGAAAGCTGTGAATGTTTTGTCCACAAACGCTTCTATTTTATCACGATGCATAACTTTGAATGCTACAAGCCATTTACCCCAAAAGCAGTCATGGGCTATAGGGCGGATCAAGGATTTTTATTTGGCAAAGGTCATGAAAATTTCTAAATGGACGTCACGTCACAAACGTCATAAAACGATTAATTTGAAAAACACCTGTCGTTTACTAATTAACTGCTGCGCAAATATGTAACTGAAATTCAGTCCAAACGCGCGAAGTGAAATCAGCAAAACTCTTAAATTTAAAAGATTCGTAATGACAGTCAGAAGAGATAAGTCAAACGGGAATAGTATACTTAGCGCCGATTTCACTAAACGTCAAACCAAATGACATTTTAAGTGAATAAAAATTTCGCGAATCGTTAGGATCTTCATAGGTTAGAGTCGGCAAAAATGTAGTTTTTGGGCAAGTCGCATGGACCGGTGCCCCCTAGGTCCGCACATATAGTCAGGGGATATGTGTGCGGTAATTCTGGTCGACCGAAAAATAAAGGTAAATGGGGGTGCTAACCTCGCCAAAACTTCCCCCACTTAAGCGAGGTTTAGGTTAGCGTGCTCGAGTGCCGGCAACCCCAAATCAAAAGCTTCGAAAAGCAATTTGTCGCCGCCTTTCCTTGACATGCACCGGGCTGGCGTGTGTTTATTCACCAAACACCAGAGCCCCTAAGAAGAACGGTTGTTTCCTGGCCGGCTCTTCCAGGGTAGCCTGTGTGCATTGCCCAGGGACTGCCCCACACAAATTGCGCGCGGGAGGTGCTTTGGCCTGTCGAGCGTCGTCTTGCCTTGCCAAACATGACGGCACGCCGACTGTCGACATTCAAACTGTCGCCCTCCGCCCACTTTTACTCTCTGTGCGCCAGACCTAGCTGAGAAGAGCTTCCGCTGTGTTGTCAGGCGTGGGTGTGTGGCGTCGCGTCTTCGCTTTTCGGATTTCATGCAGTCCAGGATCGATCAGACAGACGCTTTAGCTCGTGGGCTAAGAGCGCCTAACATAGTTGTACTGAAAGTGGCCCGCTTCGATCTTTGAGTTTTAAGTTGTTGCGATGCAGCAACAGATTTTTAGTTGAAAGCCAAATCAGCCATGTGAGCTTTGTCGCGAATCGTGTGTTTCGTCAAAAAGCGTGAAACGAACTAGTACGTAGGGTTAAAACGGCAGCGGCGTTAATGGCGTGACACGATTTGTCGGTTTTCGTTTGGGCGCCTGTACAAACAAGCATTAAGGTGGGTGAAATCGATTGAACAAATTATGCCCGCTAACTGGTGAAGCAGTTATTTGCCGCGTTTCCGCCGCAGGTGTTTCGATTTGCCCAGCAGTTGCACCGAACGGTAGAGCTCGTACGCAAGAGTTTCTTTCACATATCCCGGAAGTAGGCCGAGTAGCGTTAGCACACGTTCTGTAAAGTTTCATAAACAAAGTCGGCTTTACGGCCAAGGTGGCTCAACGATATCCCAAAGTATTTTAAGAAAAAGTGCAATTAAAAGTCGGCTGTATAACGCTTGTACCTGGGTTACGTCCAGTGACGTTATAGTTTGTTTGTATTATTTTCACTTGAGCTTGGCATTTTATAGGCGGTTGGGACTGTGAGTGTCGCTTTAAAAAAACAGACTCATATTATAATTTTACGATTTTTTGAAGCATCTACAAAATATGATGCACATTAGCGATTTATACTAGTGTACAAGTGTGAGATTTATATGCGATTATGTGAATGTAAGATTTGCCTTTAAGCCGTAATTACAATGTTCGGTTTGGGTTTAGCTTGTGTAACTTTTGATTACAACATTCGATTGGCCCGTCAGTCACGGGTTAGACCACAGACGACTTCCTTCCAGCACTATCAGTCACCTGTAGGACGGTCGGCGGTGGTTTCATTCGCTTGACGAGTGCAAACGTTAATCCAAATTTTGAAGCATAATGGTTTGGAGGTTTTAGTAAGAATATTAAAGCCCATGCAGAAGTAGGTATCATTTTAAACAATTGGAATATATATTTTTTTTTTTCATTTTTAATATCGATGCTTATTTAGTCTTAATTCATATTCTTTCTAAGCTGCGAACTACTAAATATGTTAGCGTTCTATTTTTCATTGCCACAGCCCACATCGTATACCCTACCTTGATGGTTCGATGCTGCTGTGTTAGTTGTGACGTTAAAGGAGGTACATTTATTTTAAATCGCTTAATGTGGTATTCTGACGTGTTCCGCGACGAGTTAGCAAGTTTAGCTTGCAATACCGGCTATTTACTTGTGTATCTACCACCACTATTTACAACGCTTCCGACATGCTGATTACCCACGTACGTCGTACGCGCAACAGCCATATCTAAATTAGGCGTGTGAGATCGGGCGCGCGACGTATATGCATAAGAGATCACCGAATTCGTTGTATTTAACATTGCTTTGTTATGTTTTCGTGCGAAACAGGTGTCTATAGGCGCTGCTAATTGCATTTAGGCATTACACGCGCATTTTTGGCGTATGTTCTGTGCCTTGCTGGGCTGCCTTGCATTGCCGACTACAAAGTCCAAGCTTTGCCGACAAACGGCGGCTGCTGCGGCTTCAATTGCTGGCAGCAACTCTCGTCCACGTATATGACTGGCGAAGATCCCGGTTCGCCGCGACGACTCCGCCATCTTTCCAAGCGCGGAGTAATGAAGCAGAAACGCTGCAACCTGGCCAAGCAAGCCGAATGGGAGCGACTGCTGGAGGCAAACGTACGTGTCCTGCGCGTGTGTGCATATGTATTATGTATATGACTCTACTGTAGGCAAAACACTTGCAGCAGCTCGTGTTCTGAGTGTCTTGAAGCGTGCGAATGTGCGCGTGGCGCGGACAATCGCAATGCTGAACGACACCTGCTGATCAGTTCACTGACATTTTCAATCGAATGGAATACAATAAGGGGTACATTTCACGCAAACTGTGCCTGGCCACCAGAAATAATTATGTATACTTTATATTAAAAGTTATATAAAGTAGCACTCCCACGATAGGCAGGCGTGCGATGTTGATTTAAGGCCAGTGCTAACCTGACAATAAAACATCTCCCATTGGGAACTTTTTGATAATAATTCTCCTCAGTCGTTTCAATGACGCCTGGAGCGTTGCGTGTAAAATTGACTTACATCTAAATTAGACGAACGGTAAACTTAATGGACGAAAGTAAAAGCTCTTTTTTATGGTTGTTTATTTTATATAACTCGTTTTGCTCCGTGCATCACATATGTCAGTCAATCGCTTTATCAGAAATAGGGGCAGATAAGAAAGGAAATTTACGACTGACTGGCCTAAAACGCCGCCCATTAGAGCTACCGCCGTAACGTCTTATCTCAGTGTTTTCAATTTCCGACGTAGAGCTTGGCGGGGTTGTTCTCAATTAAATCGACCCCTCTACATTTCCGCTGTTGAGATGGTGTCTTTTTTCTTAAATATTATTTTTTCGTTTTAAGCTTTTGTTTTATGACAAACATTTTATTGTCAACAATGTTATTCCAAATTCGGGTCGGTTGAGCTTTTTAAACGGGCGCTTTATATGGACCGTGTGGCAAAGTCTTCCAACCCTACCTCAGGTGAACCATATGGTAAATCTCATGTAAACTAATTTGTAATTTTATAACTTATGCAAACAGGTAATTTTTGAGCTATTTTTACTTATACCACAAGAGCTCGAACTTCTGTCAAAGGAAAACCACGGCAAGCTAATATAAAACATTCTGCTTTAAATTGCGTCTAGGTGATGAGTATAGGACGATTATGCTTTCACCTAAAAAATGAGAAATTTTGACCTAAAAAATGAAAGTTTGACAAATTTTGACTTGAAAATATATTTTTTGACAAAATTGTGACCTATAAGAAATACATTGATCGAGGTACTGCATTAGTGTTTTGGCGTTGTCGATCACACATTTTAGATGTTTTACTGACTGCCGGTCGAACACAAATCAGTGATTTTTTCAGGTTTATGCAAAACTCATACGAATGTTTAGTTGATATTTTGGTCATTTTAAAACAGTTCAACATATTTGTCCAATTCAGAGATAAAGAATTAACTATATAATGCAAAAAGGAAGTTCGACCTACCGGCAATGTAAAATGGTGTAATATCGTGTGTAATTGAGTAAAGTTAAAAAAATAATATTGAAGATGATGTTTCGACTTTCGAACGTTGCTATGTATAGACTGTCCATTTTGTTTCCCAGGAAAATAAATAATTTTTGTGACGTTCCACATCGCTTGCGCTTACTTCACAGGAATTTTGTCGACTTTGACGTAAGTAAGAATGTATGCGTCGCGCTGCGCACGCGACAGCAAATGCGTCTGTGACGCTCAGTGTTGACATTATCCTGCTTTTTAAATCGTGCACGTCACAAATTGTACGTCACAAACTTTTTTGGTACCTTTTTTCTATTTGCATCAAAATAATATAAATTAAAAAAAATCCTTTGTTTGCTGATTTACTCGAAAAAATCTAAATGGCGAGCACCATACCTATTGCAGAAATAAATTTCTCTTATAATATTTACAATTTAGCTAAAATGGTCGATTTGCCTTTTACAAAAAGACTGGACAAACTTCCGTTTTTATTATATTTCCTGCGTTCGCCTTTGTCTCGAAAAACCTTGCCGAAGTAAGATTCTGTTTTTCCCTTGAGTAATCGAACGTTTTACACGATGCGGGATTTACGTCAGTTTGTATCGTTTGTTTCTTCGAAACTGTTTTGACACGTTCCAAGCACGTCCGCAAGTTTCGCCCCCTTGACGAGCCTCCCCTGTTTCCCCATTACAATGCCCCTATTCGCGCTCTCGTGCCAACCTGTCGCTTGCCTTGCGTCAAGGTGGACGCCTGGCATTTGGCAAGACAAAACAACAAGTCCAAATTGGTTCGAACGCGCGGCCTACTTTCGACGAACAGGCGTTTCTCCGTTTTTTGATTGCGCCCTTTCCTACCGAGGCCTAGGTTAACGTTTCCGCTGTCGCGCATAAAGACATATATGTGCGGTCGTCGGAAAGCATTGCGGGCCCGACGCACTAAGTATCGCAGCCGTCAAAAAAGGGCATGCGCTTTATTCTACGTATAAAAGTCGTGTCCGGCCTCACTCCATGTGACGATTTCCTTTATAACGCCAGTCTATCGTTAAGCGCTCGTGTATAGTGCAAGGCAAGCTCGCCGGATTGCAGTCAGTGTCAGTCAGCGGGGCGACTGGCGTATACTGGCGAATACTGGCGCGTGCGACTGATGTGATGTATCTCTGTGGCATCGCAAGTATTGAAAATAAGGTCCTAACTTTTACGAAAATGTTTTAGATGGAACTTACTTGGCGTTAGTTAAATAGTATTAGTTGGCTGCGACGTTAAGCATTTACCAGATGCAAGTAATAGGAACGCCAAAGCACGAGGAAGTGAGTTTGACGCTTCACTACACCTTGGCGCAAAGCAGGTCATACCGCAGCTAGCGCCCTTCCTACGTAGATGACCTTTTGAACCTTTCGTGTTTTTTTCAGTCTGTAATGCTAAGAGATTACGACGCGTGCAAGTTCGCCAGCGGTTTAGCTTTGTGCCGAACCCCCGGTGCACTTAATAACGGGGTTGATAAGTGCAAAGATCTATATAGAAACTGACTTTTGGAGTCACTAGATTTTAAAAATTGTCAGTATATACAGTATACAAATATTTGACTTAGTGAAATCATCCGTAAAGACACCAACGCTCACCTTCTTGCTATTAGTTGGCATAGGTCTCACTTCCTCTAATGTTGGCGCCGTCTCTTCGCCAGGACTACGTGAAGCCGTATCACTCACCAGGCCTTACGTAGCCCTGGCTTTGTCCTTATACTGTCTATTAAGATTGGGCCCGAGTTGAAATCGACAAAGTGAAGCACATTCTGGCACGCGTGCAGATATTCGCCAAATTTAGCTTACTTTGGCCAGGTCGGTAAGGGTTGATCCTATGGGCGCGTCGTGTTACTTCGTTGGCGTGTGTGCTGTCTTAACTTTCCGAGCGAAATTCTTGTTATAGGCCAGGCCTATAAAAAACTTTAAAAGTAAAGCGAACGCCTTTTATGTTTTACTCGCGGATTCTCGTATTATTTCGAAAAACACACATAACAAGGTTAGTCACAATCGATATCAGCTGAACAACCTCAGCATTGAATCGATATAAACTAGAAAAATAATTATGATACCGGAAACAAACAACCGTTTTGTTCATTGCGCAACGCATGTAAACATCCCCATCAGATTTCCGCACTGTGTGGCATTTTTAGGCGATCGAAATTTATATTTTTGCAACAGTTGTTGTAACTGCAGAACAGCGACCACACAGGCGTCAGTTTATTTTCTACTTTTGGCAGCAGCTTCCAACTCCAACTGTTATTATTTCATCAGGCTTTTTGACCCGTTTAAACATTAATTGATTTGTAAAGAATAATTTCGTGAGCTTTGGTCAGCTTACGCCAGCAGGCAATATATTTTCCTGTAGCGGTGCAGAAATGGAATACAAATGTAACTGGCTTTTGAAGGGCTCGTAAGAAACGCTCATAGCGACTGCACGGATTTGGTGCGCCTGTGAGAGCAGCGCAACAGTAGCCAGGCATACGTGAGATTCGTCGGCACCAAAGTCACGTTTTGTTTGTTTACTTTTTTGCCGGCCAGACGCATTTCAGCAGCAACGACGGTTCGGCGACGGTGGCGGGTCGCTGCAGTTGAAACGCACCGTACAATGGGCGGTAGTTTTCGCGTCGAAACGCATTGACGGGCGTTCGGGTCCAGAATTGGGCTGCCCCAGCTTTGCCCAGAAAAGCGCAGGATGAACAAGGGAAGAGGGGGTATTTCGAGCGCTCCCGGCCTTTCTCGCCAATGGCGTTGCGAGGGTACCGACTCCCGCAGCCTTATGTGTACTAGAGCACTGCTCTTCAACCGGTGTGCACAGTGCACCCTAGGGTGCACCAAAATATGCATGAGGTGCACCGATACGAAAAGGTATACGCATCACAAACTTTTAATAAACAATTAATGTCGGACTTCTCAAGTTTGTTTAAATGCTGTTTTTTTTCTTCTTTAAGTTAGTTTAAATGCTGTTTTATGGCATGCAATATTACTCGAAAGCAGACTGTAGCTATATCGAACTTTCACCGACAAGGTGTAAAACTTCGGCAGTTCCGCTCGGTTTAATTGACAGAATGAAATATTGATGTGCATAATAATTTCTCATATCGCTTTTTACAAACAGGGTGCATGAGTTCGTTACAACAACTTTAAGGGTTGAACAAACCAAAAAAGGTTGAAGAGCACTGTACCCGATTTTGCTAACTGTGATTAATAGGCAGATTTACCTCGAACTGAACACTGTCGTAACTTTTGGGTTATTTTGTAATTTATGGATAAAGGCCGCTAACAGTTCAGGTGGCGACCTATTTTCGTTTACTTACGACCTGGACACGCGTGTTCTGTAGCAACATCGCGTGTCTGTTCAAGTTGCTAGGCCTTGACCGTCAGACGTCGTTGTTTCGCTGTAACCGCGGGGATATGACCGTGACGCACTGTACGACGCTATAACGGGTGGTCAATAAATACTTTTTTATGTTATGAGTTAGTGTTACTCCTGGGCTTCCCAAACTAGGGGTCAGGGGTCGCGAAACGACCTTCAGGGGTCGCAACAGTATACAAAATTTTCACAATGTAGCGTAGGCGTTCAGCGTATTCTACCAATACCACTTTTCCTCTCAACGTTCATTTCTAAATTTCGAAACGCAGTTTTTAAAATTGTTGGAATTGTTAAAAACATTATTCTCAACTGAGCTCTAGGTTCTACGTAGGCAGGCCTAGCCCTAGTCTTAAATAGTGGGACTTAGTTAATCAAGCACTCATCACACTGAATAGATATATTTGCTTTTTGGTTTCCAGTAGACTGGCTACGTGTAAAGTTGTAAGCTTCGAATTTCGGTAGCTTGTTTTTAGTTTTGGCTCGAATTAGGCCTTTAAATAAATATCACAAAGATATATCTCGCACTTTGCATCATTTTATCGGCGAGGATTGCGAAAGGAGAATTAAAGGGGTCGCGAGCAAAAAAGTTTAGTCCCTGGGTTACTCAATCCTACGTGTATGAATGTTACAATTTTTAAGCATAATGTTTGGAGGTTGTAGTAAGACGTAATAAGAATATCAAAGTCCATACAGAAGTAGGTATCATTTTGAACGTTTCGAATAACTCTTTATTCATTTTCAACATTTTTGTTTATGATCTACCAACATAGACTTATATTACTCAAGCGACAAATGAATAAACCTGTTCTTCTTGTTAAGCAGTCCTATCGTATGTTCTATTAGGTATTAAAAGTTTGAAAGTTGTATTAGATATATATACACAAAAATCAAATTGTTTTTTTTTCCCTTCATTGTCCTCGTTGTCTAAACGAGTATGTGTGTTTTGGTGCTGCAGTTTTAATTGGATGCTTTAAAGAAGTCTACCGGCATATAAGAAGCCTAGATTTATATTAGGCGTTGTAAACTGCGCCCAACTTCCTGACCGACGCGAAAAGCAACGAGGACACCAACTACGTCACCATTTTTAGGTTGGCAAACGTTGTGAGGTGTTTGCAAGACCTAGGGTGCGTGGTACTGAGACGTTGTATCTAGATATTGGCATCAAGCGCAAGACTGTACAACTTTCGGGGCAAGTACACCCCTCCTTCCCCTTTTGCTCCCTGGGCCCCTAATTATTCTAATCTCTCGTCTGGCCTCCTTTAATACTTACTGGGGTGACTGGGCGCGGATTGCCTTGGCTGAGCGAAAAACAAACAGTCAGCTGATTGACACTTTCGATCTTAGCATCGATTGCGTGCGCGCGCGCGGCACGTCCCAGCTTTTTGCGCGTTTTGTTTTTGGAAAAAAGAAGCCGCACTGCAGCGCGCAGATCATCGCCCGCGTCACTGGTTGTATGTGTATTCGTACGAAATCTTGCGCACTAGACGCAGGTGCTTTTTGTACGGTGGGAGCGAGTCGATTCCAGGCTTGTAAAGCGAGGTTTTTCGGCCAAGCAGGACCGGACAAGCCTAACTCTGGCGACCAGCGCCGACCAAGTTCCTCCTACATAACAAAAAGTAAAGGAGATCGGCCTTTGGAACATTTTCAATACAGTCGTGGACACTTTGGCACGCCGTTGGTGCGAGCTGCTGTTGTTGCGAGCGAGCACTGATGCGCGACGCGGATTACGTCAAAGGTAACATGCAGAGCGTCCTGGGAAGAGTCCTTTGTTTGTCCATTCGTGATGAATATGCTGACGAGCCCGACTGTCAACAGGTAGGTTGGGTTATTCTGCAAAATTAGAAGGAGTGCATTTGGTGTGGTGACGTTGAAACTGTATAGGGCTGAGCATCACGTTTGCCTCGGTTTTTCTATTGGTTGCACCAAAATCGTTGGTATGCCTTATCTACGCATCCTATTATTACACGATATGTAAACGTTTTTAATTAAAATTAAAAAAAACTAATTTGTATGGCCGAAACTACGATTTATCTGACAATATGTTGCAGTTTTCTGAAATGCTGGTTGGTTTATTTTTCTTTAGAATTGTAAATGTTTCTTAAAATTTATCGAAATAACTATTGATGTATTCTATAGAATCGGCTTTATATTAAAACATTATTGCAATTATAAATAGGAAGGCGGGTCTGTTTTAACTACCAAGCGACACCGATTGAATGAAGCTTCGTCGCAACTTTGTGATATATTAAATGCGAGTCGCTATGATGATTTGTGCATCCATGTTAGGAACATGTTTCAAACATTGATTTGCTTAAGATGAAAACTAGTTTTGTATTCCCAAGAAAACAATCAAGAGAAAGAAAATACGCTGCATGTTTTTAAAATACACATTTCCACAAAATGATTCTACAAGAGTTCAGTTAAGCCTGGCAGCGTACATTGAAGCATTTTCGAAGGGGCTTTCCCTACCGCGAACGGTGCCAGTCGATCTTCAATTTGTTGGTTAGTTGAGAAAGGCAGGCTCCATCTTTTTGCCTGGCGCTGGGATGTCCGACAAAAAATATTACTGCGAGTGTAACTGCGAACGCGTTTTCCGGGCTAACCTTTGCGCTGCTTTCGAGAAACTAGATTTTCTCGCTGTTCTTCTTCGTTAGAATAAGCGATGTTTCGTCGCGGTTTTTGAGGAGCGCAAAATTCGCCGTTACCATGTTTCGTACGCGTTCTTCTATTCGAGCTATTGATGGGGTCGCTTGGGTTTCAACGCAGCGTGGTACAGCGTTTCGTGACCAGTTCTGTGCTCTATGCTGCGAAATCCGCGAGAAAAGGTGGTCATGGAAAGAATTCGTTTATTAGAAAAGAGTTCGTGTTTGTTCATGTTTTTGAAAGGCGTTTTTGCACTGGCAATGAAAAGCTATTTTGAACAATTTTGGTCGACAGAAATGTAGTAGTTTTGGCATGCGAATGATTTGTAGAAAATGATGGGCAAGAGCAATAGTATTCCCCAAGGATATAAATTACGCCGAAGGAAATATGGCGAATTATATCCTTTGTAGAGAGTCGTGCTTAATCTCAAGTTAGGCTATTTATTTATTTTTAAGTTTAATTCATGAAAATATGCGTTTTAATGACATTAGCGCTTGTATTAGTATGTCGTGTGCTGATACAACCACGAACGCCGCAGCCAATACGGCGTTTGTTGTGTAGTTGCTAGCACTTTTTGTCGGGACAAAAACAAGCTGAAGTCTATACGTTGGCCAAGCATATCGTATATATCTCGAATGTCACATGCAGACGTAGCGCGTAGCCCTGAGGCGGACCTCGAAACCAACATTGTGTTAGACCAAAGGAGAGTGCTGATATTGCTGCTGTTGCTTGCTGGCCATCGGAACGCGCCCGGGCCTTTGCTGTACGTTGCCAGGACATTTACCAATCGATCTGACACGGGCTAAAATAACACATTTAATCGGGCGAAAGATAGGTTGGCGCCCGCATCATGGAAGCATCTGAAGTCAAATTGCACCGATGGCAGGTTTTAACAGTTTTGTCTAAAAATAGTTGCCCAATACGGGACAGAACATGAAGTGCTTATAGTGATTTGCGTAACGCTTGTCTTCGTTGTAAAAGGCAATAGCTTCCTGCATTAAGAGAACATTGTAGACAGTAATTGTAGCCTACAAGCTTCTCTTTGCAAATGTTGTTGTGAGATCTCCTTATTAGGGAGTGTTTTCTACTTTATAGTATACCTGTTGTTCCCGTTTATACAAGTAGGACGTACAGCCGTTATAGCTCAATTTATTTTGTAGTTTGAAAATCGGAGAATGTTGTTATGACAAATTGCCACCTGACAACAGGAAAATATCCTTGCATCGTCTTGGTTTATTTTTAGTTGCTGATAGCAAACTGTACCCTGTAATCATACGGCAATATACCAATAAACTATAATACAGTGAGCTATATATACTTTTGGAGAGCAAAATGTGCAAATGCAAATTTTTTTCTTCGCCATAATTGAAATTCGTCGATTTTAGATTTACTTTATTTTTTTCAAATCTCTGTGCGCGACCTTTGTGGCGGTATCCATAATTGATGAGATGTTGGTTTTATTTAATTTCGAGTGCGTTTGGCTATGTCTACAGACTGCGTTCGCCAGAGCAGCGCGCTCCATTTTTCTTTTCTTTTGTTACCGAGAAAAACCGCGTTAAACTGCGATGAAAACGGATGCGGCAATTTAATTTGTGTTGTATCGCAGAGTGTGTAGGACAAGCTAACTTGCTACGATTGTGTTTTGTCGTGCATTGTTAAGGCAATTTTTAGCAGCTGAACGTCCGTGTGAGGTTAACAATGAGAACATTAAAAGAGTAAATCGCATTATACAAAGCCTACTATTAACCAATAAGCAGTTCAAGACGACCAAGCTACCGCCAGGCATTATACCACTCAGTCGCTGCGTTGTTCCGCAATCGCAACTGCAAATTCAAGGCAATTAAAGCGCACCTGCATGAAGCAGTATAAGCACAGGACAACGTCGAAAGGATTGCCGCACAAATTACCAGTGTTTAGGGATGCGGAAACCAAAGTCCAAGTCAATTCATTTCTGAAATAACTTCAGTCCAAGTCAAGTATTTTTCAATAAATATTAGATTAAGTCCCAGTCCAAGTCATCGGTTGCCCAGATCAAGTCCATAAGTCATTGACATAAAAATGAGACGTTAAACTATAAAAAGTTTGTACACCCGTCCGTTTATGCGAAGCAAATTAACATAAATTTAACAAAAATGCAACAATAGAAAGCAAGTTGTTTTATGTGCACAAATTAAAATAAACAACCTAATTGTATTAAAGACGGTTTATTTTAATGAATACACTCATTTGAAACAATGACTTAAGTCCTAGCCGAGTGATTTGTTCAAAATGCTTAAGTCAAGTAAACTTGTTTGGCCAAAGACCGAAGTCCAGTCAAGTCATTCAAATATACTGACTTTATTGCACAAGTCATTACGGGCCTTCTGAAAGGTAATAGTCACTTTGCATTCCCTTTATTCAGGTGTGCATTGTCAGGCCTCGGTCGACGGCGTATTTTTGCGCGCCAAGAAATCCGGTCTGTTATACATAAAGCGCTGTTCGGCGCCACGCAAAATCCGCGCGACGCCTTGGCCCGGAGACCCCGACTGGCAATATAAATAATTGATCTGTGAACCAAGTCGCTTTAATTATGCACGACCGTCGCATTCACTCGCTGCCGCCCGCCAGAGCAGAGCCAAACCAAACATCACTATTGCCGCCTTGCAGTGGAGCCTAGTAAGGCGTTAGACCGACCGTCCTGCAGAATCGGGTGTTCGACGCTTTCATTACTGTGTATTGAATTATTGACGCAATTTCGTCGGACCGGGCACCGTCTTATTCTCACCCGCGCGCCGCGGTATAGCAAATATTCGCCCCGCGCGCTTTTATGATTCTCCCGCTTTTGTCTTCGCACTGGGCCTGCACTCCACAATTTTTGCGCGGTTGGGTAGCACATTTTGCAAGGTCGGTAGCCAGGGTTTGTGTTTTCGGCCAAAAAGTTCACTCAATATTCTTCACTCACCCAGTGACAGGCATGTGACGTGGGACGTGTTCCATTGCGATAACCTTTGAAATAATTTCGGATTTGTACCCATAATGCTTTTCTAAGGGATATCTTAAAACGGTGCCATGCGCTTTAGGAGTACGCCCTTGTTTATTCCTGGGCAGCTAATGGCCTTACCTAACTCGATGAAATAAATTCATGCTTAAACCGGCGTATTAATATAAAAGAATTAGTCGTCAAATCGAAATCACTATGTTCATTGCCGTTGTATAGTTGCCCAGCCTTTCGCGCTTCGTCGTATTGATTAATCGTTAATCTTTTTTGTGTTTTCATTCATCAGTCCCTGCACATGCTAGATTAGAGATTTCTAGGGCCCTGTCTGCTGTTTCTGACCATTTTAGCCACCCTTTGAATTCGCAGCGCACGAAGAGCAAGCATGTTTGCCGTGGAAGCGTTGAATGGAGTACGTTGACTAAAGCACGACATATCTTATGATGGCAGTTTTCATTTATCCTTGTTCCTAATTGACTAAATTAGAGTTTATCACTTGTGACTTTAACAACGGTTCCTTGTTATAGCTCATAAGCTTTCCTGTTAAGCATTATAGTAGGGGAGGCCAACTCAAACATGCCGACGTGCCAATTTTTATCTTATAACTTCTTCCCGTGCCAAAGTAACTAATATTAGAAGTGCTTTTATACCAAAAATAAACAGTATAATGTTATAATATCAGAACTAATTGTTTGTTGTCGTAATTGCTGGGATTGTTTTGTATTGTGAATAAACAATGACAATTGGCTGTACAACAAATTTAGCTTTTTCGACAATTGGCTGTATTTTTGGGGGGCTTGCGTGCCATTTTTTATTAGGTCGTGCCTCATGTTGGACACCCCTGCATTATAGTGATGCTTATTAAAAAAACGTAAGAAGGAAAATATGTGAACCGAACATATATTCTCATATAAGGCGACTTGAGTATCAATTTCTCGTTTATTCGACTGCAGATCTATATCGGCGACCACATGACCAGAGCATGGACCAAGGAAGGCAAAGCGGTGTCACCAGCGCCGGGCGGTTGCCAGACGCCTGAGGTGGAGCCCAGGAAACTCAGCTCCCTGACACGACATAAATCGCCAACCACGTGAGTTGCGAACAGACTTCTGGAAGATTCTTTTCTCGTGCGGGCTAAATTTACCACATTATATACAATGGTCCAGTGTTTTTTTTATTTTTCCCTTACGACAATTGGTATTCCTTGGTGGAACTTCGGATAGCTATAGTTCAGTGTTGATGTGTTTTTTTGTTTGTTTATTTTTTTTAAGGAACTCTTCACGATTTTGTGTGTAATCCATGCGCAGGCCATGCTGTGCAGACGTTTCACTAGTCTAGTTTAGTGGTACGCTTATGCTTTCAGGTTGTATGCGAGCAGGTTACAGGTTGTTTGTGGTGATTTGGAAGACATCTCAGACTAGCGCCTTTTTAAGACTTGGGTAAATTTTATCAAAATGGTTTCTTTTGAAAACCGGGGTACGCAGCGACAAAAAAAAGCCACAGCGTGATACGCGGCCAAACACTTTTAGGAAGTACTGCACTTTCGTAAAACTGTAAAAAGCCGCCCGGGTTATTTATTCTCTCAACGCAAATGAACTCAACGTTACGTTTCCCCAACTTTTTACGTTCTGTCGTCATTGCAATCGTATACGACTAAGGAACATTCGAACCGACGTTCTTTTGCGATTCCAGACCCTAAAGTGTGTCTGTAGGGTCACTGTTTCCCACTCCACCAGTGCTTTGTTGAATAAATGTAAATACCGTATTAATGATATATGACCAGGCGACCGCGTAAAGCTTACCTGTTATGTTTACCTCGTACAGTAACTCGAACATCGAGTTTACGATTTTAAAGTGCGTTTCTTTTCTATCTTTTATACCAAAGCTCTATATCACGAGAACGTAAAATTAACCTCGTTTTCTATTTTTACAAAGACACCAATTTGCAATAAATAATTCGTTTCCTGATGCCCATTTGTAGATAATACGTCACACGAATAAAAACGAACATGCACGGGTCAATTCCATTCTTGCATTAGGGCCGCTTCAACTAAGTGCCCTCTCCCCAACCATTAACGCACGCGTAATCGACGGCGCACTTTTGTAACCTGGAATTAAGTCGACGCATTTTGGCTTTTACCTTGGCGCCACACGCAATTACGTGAACTCCTGGTTATAAATAGGTATCTTGCCCGGACGTGTTAATTTGTGTGCACCACTCGCATTAAGCGACCTCTGCCTTTCGCTGAAAAAAGCTTGCTGCGTTGATGCCAATTAGGCGGTGCGGAGGTCGAACGTCGACCAAGATGTCGAGACTTAGTCTGTTTCATGTACAATTGCTGTTTTTTTGCGAGTTCAAATGTTTAGCACTCAAAATAGACAACCAATAATGAGTATATTGAAAACCTCAGAGTTGTTCCCCTTTTTTTAAAATACTCATTATTTCTCAACTGCAAAACGAACACAAGTGACTAGTAGTCATGGAAATGTTTTCAACCCTAATATTTTCCGTTTATGCCAGTGGTTCCAAAACTTTTTTGCCTCGCGGCACACTAAAAATATCTTAAATATTTCGCGGCACACTTTTAACAGAACATATGTAAATGTCTCAATATTATTAATTTGTAATGGGTGGTGTGTAATTAAGTCTAAATGCCTGTCTGCATGCCTATTGGTAATACATATAACTGATTTTAAAAAATTACAAAAAGTTTCGCGGCACACTTGACAATCTCTTGAGGCACACTCATTTGCCGCGGCACACAGTTTGTGAATCACTGGTTTACGTCCAAAATGCCGTGTGTTGTTCTTGTAGGACTTGCAACAACCGGACGTCGGCTGATCGAAAGGCAATATGGATCTAGTCTCCCTCGTGTGCGGCGCATTATTACGCCGTTTTGGTCCGATTGCGACCCGCACACGCCAAACATTTTGAGTCCTATTCCATTGGGCCTAGTACATGGGCGATCAAGGCGCCATAAAATACCTGCCCGTGTCCCGACTTCTCTTTTTCAGTGAGCTAAGCGTTCCGCAGGGGTTAAGCTCAATTTAAAAGTTACTCCGGTTGCGCTACATTGGAAAAACGGCTTTGTTTTTTTAATTGGCCGTCTGAGCATCAATTTTGTTAGAGTTGCTGAAGTTGAAAAATATGCATAAACATATACTGTTCGATTGTGTATTGCCGTCGATTGTAAGCTCTTTATATCACAACAACGCACCGTATTGAAATCAGTTCTGCCAACGTTGGTTGTTCTAAATCGAATCTGCAGTCAAAAAGCGCAAAAATAGCCTACGCATTTGCTTTTTGCGGTACTCTCCGATCTCCGCGTTAGATCACCATATCGTTATGTGTACTATGCTCTCGTTATGGATACTATGCTCTCGTTATGGATACTAGCGAACCACAACACTTCTAGCTAGAATCTAAATATATAGAAAGTGTGCAGCAGATTTCATTGGCGGTTATATTTAAAAAAGAAAGCACAAGGCCGCCTAACGCGCGCAAGCTTTTATGCGACGAAGAGGGAGGGACGCAATATACTGTTTTTTGATGCACTGTGCCGTAACACAAAGGCACAAATTACAGAGTTTCGTCCGATTCGACAAAATATCACGATATAATGGTTTAACGTTCTATACTTGGCGAAATCAGTGCGTACCACAAAAATAGGTTTTGCGGCCTGGGCTCTGGCCCGTCGACCGTATGCCGCTAGACGCGAGGTTCACATCTTAAGTGTGTAAAACGCCGGATTACAAAGCGTCCATTACAAATATCTTGCTCTTTGTTCAGGGGCTACCCCAGTCGCACACACTCGCGGCGAAAGTCGACCACCAAATGGAGACCGAAAAGCCCTCGGGAAATCCTCCTCATATTCAGGTTGGTTTCATCAGTATCGAGTTTGTGACGTAAAGTCGCGATGTTGAATGGCATGTTTTGACACTTGGGCTTCGTGTAACGTAGCGGCCACTGGCTATCATACCGAAATTCATCCAGCAAACAGTTGTCTGCAGCCCGGCTTCCTTGAAACCGTACCACCGTGACGTCAGAGACACATACGTCAAGAGACACATCGCATGCAAGGCTTTAACGCACAAATTACACCGGCTGCATGTATTAGCAAACATCGAACGCCGTCTCAATGGCCGTACGTCATAAATTCGGTCATGCGTTAAAATTCGAAATTAAAACGAAATCAAAGGCGGACCGCTTCACGAAACGACATCTCCCGTTGGCTTAAGCGTGACGTCGTCGATTGATGCGGTCGGATTTTAAGGCTCGTGCCGTTATGCCGCTAATGAAAGCGATCAATCAGAATGGAAATCACAACGCTGCCTCTTAAACCCGGCCCTCTTTTGACCAACGTTATAAGCTGAATCGATTTTTTTTATGCCTGGCCGCCCCGGAGAATATTCGTCGACAAATTGCCCTGACATACGGGTGGGGTATACGTCAGCTCACCCCCACCCCCAACCTTCAACCTTCGCCGCCTACAAATTACCAGTCACTTTGCTTGAAGCACAAATAACATTTAGTGCAGTCGATTGGGAGCTCTTTCAATTTGGTACGTAAAAAAAACAAAAAATACAAAATAAAAAGCTACGGCCAACAAATTATGCTTTACGCAAAATATTTGGGTTAGGGTTTTGGGTGTGGGTGGGTCAAGTATTATTATATTCATTATTACTATTAATAATGCTTGACCCACCCAAAACAAAACGCTTACCCGCACCCTAAACCACATATTGTGCGTTGCGGTATTTTTAGACCGTACCTTTTTATTTATTTTTTGCATTACTTTCTACGTATCAAAACGAAAGAGCCCCAATAGTTGCAATGTCTTTTGGTGTTGTTCGCGTTTGTGTCCATTATTTGTTAAGTAAAACCTTTTTCGCCGCATCGCTGATTCATTCAAGTCATACAATTGTTCGAAATAAGTGCGTTTTCGCTGTAAACATTAGCCGCAGTCGTGACCTTATTTTTTGCTTTTTTAGCATAACCAAAGAAGATTTGCTGTCGTGGCAGGAGAGCTTCGACACCCTCCTCAAATGTCCAGGTAAGGATTTTAATGTATGTTGTGCGCACTGCGTTTCATATCTTTGTAGTGCTTCGTTTCGGTTTCAGTTTCAGTTTTTTTTGTCGCATGCTTTCGTGAACGATTGCTGCAGTGGCCAACGTAAAATACCGATACCAAAACAAATATATATGCTTGTTTTTAAGGTACAACGATTTAAAAATACCGATTTGGGCGGAAGTTTAAACAGCACCTAAGCTTCTCAAACGCACAACCTCACTATTCCATTACCTTTCACCCTACCTATTTTGGTTTTTGAATTGGGTACCATTCGATTTCTATATAACTGAGCCAATCCCTTACTGTAGTGCTTCTCAATCTATGGGTCGCGACCCCAAAAGGGGTCGCAGTTTGATTTGGTTGGGTTGCCGATCGCAGTAGTTCATACGGTTATATTAATTAAGATTGGCTCTGAGCAAGATTTGTCAAAAATTAAAGAAAATTAAGGAAGCAATGCAAATAATGTCTTAAATTAATTAAAAAAAAAATAGAAAAAAATTATACTGATGTCTTATATTTAGTTTTATTATAAGAAGCTTAGCGAAGAGAATTGAGTCGCCAAAGCAAGCTGTTGTACTTACGCTTAAAGTTTGGGTCGCCGCAAAAAACGTGTTGTGAAACACTGCCTTACTGGTTTCGCTCGCTACGGTAACAGCCTCGTGTAGCCATAGTCACCAATCTAAAACTATGTATCCCTGACATACCAAAAAACACCTTACGGGAAACCCCTTTCCGCTATGTGTTTTTATCTATTGAATCCGCTTCCTTACAGCGGGTCGCTACGTGTTCAAATCCTTCCTGGAGTCGGAGATTGCCGACGAGAACCTCAAGTTTTGGCTGGCGTGCGAGGACCTCAAGAAAATGACCAAACAGAAGCGAGCCACCAAGATGGCGCGCGACATCTACGACACCTACATCAACGTTTATTCGCCGCACGAGGTACTTTGTTTTTTTTTTCTCTGAAAGTGGGACCAGCGCCCAACTGCCATTCTGCTGATTTTTGTTCAAAGCCATTTTTTACCATGTTCGTTATGATGATTCTGTGTATCATTTGGTATATAGCCTGCTTGGCATGCGAAAAAATGGAAGGTATAATTTATTTGTGGTGTAGCACTCTATGTCTATGTGGTCAATTTACTGATTTCTTGCATTTTGTCGCGTAACAGTGCCAATTAAAACAATTTAGGCAACTATAATTAATAGGTAGTGATTTAAGCTCCAGCCAGCATGCAAACGGTTTGTTCGGCGGCCACATGTGTAGTTTTTGACATTCCCTCGAGCCGCGTTATGGACACCGTATAGTGCCTCTCTAGCGGCCGTGACGCCATAAAATAGGCCCTTCTCAAAACATACCGTATTCCACCTTCTTTAGCCTACACTAGCGCAAATAGATTTTCTACGCGTCACGTCGGTCGAGGTATAAGGCGGAAGCAGAAATTGCAAATTTTCCGCGGGCTGCATAATGCGTCACCGCTTGGGCTTCTAATTGGCTAGGGTCATCGCTCAAATAGTGGCCCGTTTCGGTTATGGTCTTGTCGACAATTCGACAGTGGCCATTTTGGTCACCGAAATGACGTCACTACCAACGCGCAATGACGCGGCGGCTTGTCGATGATTAAATCACTGTCGTGCACTTGCGTCACTGCTCTCGCGGTCGCTTCCGAATTTCGATTGTTCATTATAGCGCGGTATTGATTATACGGTAGCAGTGTGCCGGGTTGCGTTATTGAGCGTCCCCACTTCGCAGGTATATTCGAGTCTTTTCGCGATGGTATTTGTTTTACCCGCCGACACTAGCAATGTTTACAATCGGGCGTTGCGGTGCTCAAATGTCATGGCTTCTCTGCTCGTCACCGCCATTAAGATCACCCACAATATAAATACCCATAAATATGGTTCAAGTATTACTTTAACCCGTTGAACTGTGCATTTTTGAAATAAATATGCCCATTATACCAATAGAGTCACATTTCCATTGCGATGTTCAATTTCTCAGAAAAAAAATTGATAACCTACTGCGTTAAAGAGTGTGTTTAAACATTTGTTGAACTAGTAAACAGCACTAAAAAAATCAAAACGCCGAATTCTGTTTTATGTGCTTGTTTTCATGCTCTGTATCGAACTTTGTATTTACATATTACTTTTACTTGAAAAATGACTAGTTAGGTCTGTCGGATAACACCGGACCGGAGCATAAAGTGGTTGTATTGGTATATACGGTGGTGGTATTGGTAGTCATCCGATACCCGGCTGATATCGGTATCGGTGCCGATCCAATACCAAATTTTTTGTGCATGTTAGTCATGTTTGCAAACCAACGTAGAATCTTCTTCTTTAAAACTGTAATAACATATTGTGTTCAAAATCGAAGATAAATAGGCTTCTTGGCGCAAAAGCAAATTTAGGCCAAATACTGCAAAAATCGGTACTATTGTCATAATCATTTTAATCTATTTAGCTTATTTGATTGTAGTATGACGTCATATAATATAAATATGTAAATTGCTGGCATGGCGTGTTTTGCTCAGCACAACTTTTAACACGTGGTCTTTGGGCGCAGGTGAACATCGACTACAAGATGCGAGAGGACATCGTCGACCAACTGAAGAACAAGCTCGACTCGACCGTGTTCACCCAAGCGCAGCACCAAATCTACACGCTCATGCACCGTGACTCCTACCCGAGGTTCCTGTCGTCGCAAATGCTCAGCGATCTAACTGTGGAAGTGCTCGGTGGGTAGACACAAAAAAACTGAAGGGTTTTAGTGTTTTTTATTGCGGAAACGTCGAAATCAAATATAATTTTTTAGCGAATCAGATTTTTTTTAAATTTTCTAACTGACTTTGGTTCAAGTTTTTCATATGATACTCAAGAGCCGATAAAGTTGCTTTAAAAGGGGGAAGGTTTAATCACATAACAATAAAATTGCCCTTTAGGATTAAATTGATTTATTGTCGAATCATTCAAACCATACCTTGAATGAAATCGTTAAAGTGATGTAAGGCAAGTATTGAGTGGACTTATTTTACATTTTCTTTGTTGCCAATAAGTTTTTTATTGCAATATCGCCTACATAGGTTTGAAAATTGCCAAAAAAATTTATTAAACCGCACTAAGCAGCAGGGACGCGGCATCGCAATTACACCAACCTGTTTTCACAAAAAGGGTTATTTCAAGTTGCAACGCATGTATTCCTAAAACGAGGCTCAAGTAAAAGCAAACCATAGCCAGCTAACAGCGGCAAAATTGATTTTCGGGGCAGTCGACTTGTATCGGCACCGTCGCCGCCGTCGCCCGAGTTGCTTTCCCCAGCAAATCGTGCTCTGCAAGTAAGACGACATGGACGAGCCGCCCCCGTACAGACTCGCGTGTTTTCGAATCGATTTCGCTGCGACAATCGAGCTGCAAAGGGCCACAATCCGCAACGGGAAAAATCAATTTCTTTCTTGCTGTATAGCAAATAAAAATGTAGCAGCGGCAGCAGCAGGCAGAAGGCTGGCGCTACGAATAAATATGCTGGTTGTTGTGCCAAATGCAAATTTGTTTGTCGTAATAAACTTATCAGGCCTGGAGAATAGCCTCTATATCTTGTAGCAGCATGCGTCAAGTGGGGTTAAATTACACAGATCACATTCGAATTTTGTGATTAGTTACCGATCAAATACATCTCATTCGATGTCGTATTGCCAAAAATGATAAATAACATCTACTCACTGTTATTCGTTGTTTAAACTTTGGGAATTTAAGAATAGAATTAGCTCCACCAGGCAACATATCAATAGATAGAAATCCCTCTTCTGGTGTAAACGGAAGTATGGGAATGTTTATCGTAAACTGGCGAGCATTTCGCCGCGTTGCTTGGCCCGGATTGCCGACTGGGGCAACCGATTCGCAGTGATAACGTGGGAAGAATTGCCGTCTATGTTGAGCCAACCCAGGCTTGCGCGGGCCACACGGCACACAAAGATCAGGGGACGGCTACGGCGCTCGCGTAGGCTCTCGCGCACTAAATTAAGCTCTTTAAGACGGCGTACAACGGCGTTTCTACTGAATTATTGATCTCCGACATAGCCCCGGCCGCGGCCCCCACTGCGCTGCTTATTTCCCTCAGTAAACTCGCTCGCCGCAGTTGTTCCTCGCCGCCCGCTTCCCGTCCGTAATTGCACGTTCGATTAATCCGGCGACATTGTTGCAGCGGCGTATTGCCGTGTAGCGACATCGAATCAGCATCTGTAAGGCCGAGCAGCGAACGGCCAGATTTAGATCGAATCGATAGCGCAACATTGCTACTGCCCGCATACACAGTCACCTCCGCAACACAACACAACATACCCCGGCCCGATTCAATAGCCTTGGGCAAGCTGATTTTAATTTCCCTGTTTTATGCGTTGTATCGCAGAGGTATATTTAGCATCATTTTTTAGATTTACGAAACTGGGAAATTTGACCACTACCACATCCACTACTATATAGCCTTCGTTACGGCGCTGGCATGGAATCCCACAGTGCGAGTTTCTGGCCAGCATATCATATGATTTTCTCGCTAACCGGAAATAACCTAGAAGTTATTTATCGTGCTTAAATATACTTTTTCACTTCGCAGGACTTGATTTTTTTCTTCCCTGGTTCCGCTTTTACAATAAATTAATTAAGAAAACATAATTTGTGTTGACCATGCAGTGGTTTGCAACCTTTTTGGCTTGCCATGCAGAAATTATATATATATCTCCTTGAGCGTTAAGAATGGCACTCTAGAGTGCCGCGGTACCCCGGTTGAGAACCACTTCCACAGCGCTAACGATCCGTGGTATTTTACGTTTTAGGTCGCGTCAACAAGGGCGACAAGTCCAAGTCGGAAGGATCGCTGAGAGCGACCGAGCTGATAGTGTGCTGCTGTTGCCGGAGACAAGGCAGCGTCCGCGAGCCCGAGCGTGAATCCTCGCCGAAATCCCCCCGTTCCGACGCCGGCATCGAGATGAACCACGTGGCCGAGAACCAATCCCACCGGAGCTCGCGGACCGTGAGCCGTAGAAGCAGCAGCAGTGGCGAAGGGGAAGCGGCTGAAATCGGTACTCTTCCGGTTGGCGAACCTGCCAATGGCGACACTAAGCGGCCGGTCGAGCAGCAGATTTCGGCCGCCGGGAGCGACAAAGGGCAGACCGAGACGTGATGCGATTTGCTTGCCCCGGCACGTTCGTCTGTGGTCCGCTGTCGTACATTTTATCAAGAAGAGTGGCCGTGCGGCGGACACTGCGGAGATCAAATGTTCTGTGCGAGCGCGCTAGGTCTATTTCCCCTTTTGCCCCCCACCCTCTCGCGAACTTCGCGTTCTATATAGGCGACCGCGAGCGCTGCTCTTTCCAGTATTACCATGTCGCCGTTGCACAAAGTTGACCCTTCCTTTTTCGTATTCTTACCTTTTTCTGTTAAACGGCGACGCGGAATTGGTCTACTTTTCGAATTGATTTCTCTGTTCGAGTGCGTCAACTGCAAAACGGATTTGGACTGAATACATAACCTAGTCGTAATGAAATTTGTTGCTGACTTTGCCGTTTGGCATAAATTCCAGTAGGTGAAGACCCGTTACTACCATCAGCTCCTTTTAGTTGTTTTAAAGTTTTAAAACCAAGGTGCAATAACAGCCTGCTTTGTCCGGCGCGAACCGCTTACAAAGCAACCTGAACCCTGTTTTGATTTTTCCGCGGTTTTAACGACATTTTCATTCATTCCTTTTAATGTCTTTTTTAACGTTGAAAAAAAAAAACGGTTCGCAAAGGCTCGTCGAGTGAGCTAACCTTTTTTATCGTCGACTCTGTGTTTGCGGAGTTCTTGACATTTTGCTCGCGTCTCCCTTTTTTGCTGTGTTACCATTTTATTTTGTGACTGTGCTTCTTCACTTAACCCGAAGGGTCGAACGCAAGATTCCACGCGCCCCCGATTTTCACGCTTTGACCAAACACTCTCTAGTAACGCGACCGACGAGTCACTGCCGGCCATTTTCACCCCCAAGGCAAATCGTGCGACCTTTATTCGCGGTTGCCACTGACTTGTATGCGATGCGATATCAATTGACTAAACTAAAATAGTTTGACATTTCAACGGGGGTTCTTGTTTTATATACTTGCGTGCGATCGTCAATAGATTATGCGGGAATTTGGTTTCAGCGGTTCGGCAATTTATTCCTGTATACCAATGCGAAATCTGAGGATTTGGTATATTTCGATTTTCCCGTCGATTGAAAACACCACTAGCACACATCGTGATTTGTCGTTGTTGTTCTCGTTGTATTTATCGCAGGCAAATGGCACATGGAGCGTAGGCCTTATCGTCTATGATGTACCCAAATTGCCCGCGAAATTATGTTTTCACCTGTCGAACTAAGCCGTCTTGCTTATCCGTCCAATCAACTCAACGAGCGTCTGACAACTCGCTTTGTATTCGACTTTGCAGTCGCCCACCCGATTGGAATGGATTTTTGCTGCTTTTCAAAGTTTATTTTACTACTTTCGTGCCGTCGCTTGACGCGCAACCCTCCCCTCCACACTTTTGCAGTATTTTATTTGCTTATTCTCTGTAAAGCAATTGGGATTTACGTGTTATGGTAGATTTTGATGTTGGTAGCGTTTTGTTTATAAGTGGTGAGAAAGTCTACTCTTTAAAACAAAAATAGGAAATTATCGTACACTTTTCAACGGTTGGTCGAGAAGCTTATTTACCCGTTTCGAGGCGGACAAAACGTGTGTGTGTGTTTTAAAGTGTCGAAATAAAACCATTGATAAAACTCGGTTCTGAATAGATACAGCCAGCTTTGATATTTAGTAGCACCTTTAGTTAGTTTAAATAGGTTAAGATTTTAAACCATTTTTAGGACCGATTCTAAATTTTATTTGTTTACTGCAGTAAAAAAAACCTCTTACAACTGATTCTAAATTTGCCAAGTATTCATGAAAATACTGAAAGATTAGGATCAAAATACAAATTTAAATACTTGTTATAAATTTAAAGTTGTAGTACCAATTTTGGCCTAATAACCTGGAACAAATACCGTAACATGTTTAAGTTTTATAAATTTTTTAACATTCATTTTATTCCAATGCCGATACCTGATATTTTAGATTGTTAGTCAAAACTTGTGCGTTTAACGTAAAGTCTTACAAATTTAAAAAATATCTTTCAAGGTAAAATTGCTGCTCTGGATTGCGAAACATGAATAGAATCCTACATCAATTTCGTATAGGTTCGGTACCCATAGGCTACCACCACTTATAGGGTATCGGCTCCGATCCGATATTATCGAGTATCTCTACTTGTTGCCTACATAAATTCTGATTTTCTTTTTGCGAAATATATCAATATTTTAGCTTTTGCCTTAGGTAAAAAATATATTCAGGTTTAGATATTAATTTTCTTGTTTTTGGTGAAATGTAGCTTTTATTTTTTTAAAGATTTTCTACAAATTGAAAAAAAAAACACTACACTAAAGAACGGAAATCAGAAATCTTAGAGCAAATTCACGCATTCGTACCGGAAAACTGGGCAAAACGGACCCCTCACTATTCTCGTTAACGCAACCAGCGTCAATGTATGTTTGCTGACTCTTGCCGAAAAAACGTTTGTGGCAAGAAATTTAGACAGATCAGAATATGCACAAACTAGGGAAGGGAGAAAATGTGTTTTGGGGATGTTGTTATAGAGCTAGTACAGTAAAATTATGTGTTTGCTACTAAAGTTCAAGTAAAGGTGAAATTATTTATTGGCCAAATAATTTGTAGATAAGGGTCTGTTTATCAATCCGAGACAGTTGGACTTTTTAAGTTTAAAGGTTTTAAAAAAATCAGGTTTTCATGGGATGCAAAGCGTTGGGACAAGACATGTAATCGTATACTTACGATTTTTATATGCCGCAAATATATATTTTTTCGCAAAATTATATTAAAAAAGAAATATTTCGGAATTCATATAGGGTTGGTGAGGGTAAAATATGCCCTTAATTTTAAGAAAATATAAAATCGCATAATTTTTTTAATTGAAAAAATGTTATAACACTTTTAGGTGATTATAGAAATTAGGTCTGTTCTGGGAAAAACGTTTGTCCAGTGAGGATTCTAAGAAGTTTTTTAGCAATGCACAATACGATAAACTTTAAATGCAACCACCTTGTTTGTCAAAAGCAACTGTAATTTTGCGACAACTTTATTGTTAAAATCTGTCAACATAAAACGCAGGGTAAAAAACATATATCTTTTAAACTCTACTATTTACAGTTTCACAGTGAGAAAGGAAAGGCCGGGGAAAAGTAATCTGTCAAAACATACAAATTATAATTTCTTAGTATATAATAATCTATATTAATAAATTTAAAACGCATACATGAAAAAAACGGCAATTATACCAAAAGGAGATTAATAAGTTGGATAGTCGAAAGTCAATTTATAGTTCAAAAGTTCGCAACAACCAAACATTTTGTATAAAAATATGGCATTGATCTAAAACCAACAAAACTCAAAACTTAAAAAAGCAAGGCATTTAGTTTGTTCTTCAGGTACTTGTCCGAAAGCAACACCAAACGTACAGTCGACACGCACAAAAACACACACCACAACGGAAAACGTCTAGTCAGAGTTGAGGGTGAGACAGACCCCTTGCAGGACCCAGTGGGAGACGTGGTCGTTTGTGTGGAGATCGGCCTGGAACACCAAACCCACTCCCATTGCGTTGCGGCGCATCGAGGTCGTGTACACCGGGGTTGTGAGCGTGTTCTGCAGTTTAAGGCGGTGTGCCTCGATCGGGATAACTGTAAAGCGAAAAGGACACCTTACAATACTGTTTGGTTCCCGAAGCCAGTCGGATATTCGGACAAAACTGGACAAACATTATTTCTGATAGATTTTTTTAGGCTCGTGGCGGATTTGGCTGACCCAAATGAAGACAAATAAGTGCTATCAGAAAAAGAATTTTTTTTCTGATAAAATTTTCAATGTAATACAATGCATCCCCCCGTCAATCGACGAAAATTTTGGGGCAGCAAAATAGCTCTTCACGAATTCTGCCAAAAAATCGAGGGGATGAATTGTATTACACTGAAAATTTTTCAGAAAACATGTTGTTGTTTTTTTAGCTAAAATTAGACAAGCACTTAGCACTTATTTGTCATCATTTGGGTCGGCCAAATCGACAGCTGGCCTGAAAAAATCCTTAAAAAAAAAACTGCGTATTTTTACTTTTTTTCAATTGTTAGGACATCACATATAGTGTTTGTGTTGACATTTTCATTTTGCAGACACCTTGCGTTTCCACAGGATTTTAATTTACATTTAATAGTCTAGTTTAGACACTATTTACGCTTTGTTTGGTTGTAATACAAAATTATATGCAACGAATAGACGCCAGTGTTCTGGTTACAGAGTTGTATATATTGAGAAGAATGCAGGTGTTGCGGCTTTCATTTTATTAATAGGACACAATTTGCTGATTAATATTGTTTCGCATAACGTAAAAAATTACAACACAAAATCAAAAGTCAGGTAATATCGTAAAGTTTTCTTCTTAGACACACAAAAAAAACAGTTTATTACCTTTCAGTACAGGAAGTTCTTGGACCAGTTCCTTGGGCTTAGGACGGATGAGACAGCAGTTTTCCAGATCCCATGCGGCTCCTTCCAAGTACAGACCGCTCACGAAACAACCTGGTGTGGTCAAAATAATGTTTTTGAGTCTTGGTTACCTTTATGACTTTGCAAGCAAGACAGGCATATGACTTTCCACCGAGAAAGTACGAGAAATATTTTACAACGTCAAATATTACGTGTATAAATGCGTTTAATAACAATTTAATAACAATATAAAATCGGATTTTTTACGGGTATAGTAATGTTAATCATTGCTGAGCAAAATTTGAGCCTCATGGTGAATTATGGCAACAGCGATCGTAAATATGCTCAGTATCATTGTATCTATACCGTTAAACTATTTTCGAAATTTTTACGCTTGTATATACTTTTGGCTATGCATTAAAAAAATAAGTGTAATCTAACGACAGTTTTGGTATAAATAGAGTTTTAAATTTCAAACCATTTTACATAAACAGGAAAATCTGCACGACATGCACTTTTAAGGTCCGACGGCTTCTGGTTTATATTGCGAACATATATTATACATTGCACCAGAACTCTACCTTGGTGACTTCGCTCCGACACTTCTTCGACAGTCTGCCATTGCGTGACTTGCGTGTACAAAGTGGAGCGGTCCAGCGGCCAGCCGTTCTTGCGACAGGTGGCCTGCACCAGGGCGGTCAGGTACGACTCGGGGATATGAAGACCTGGAACAAGTTGAAAAAATTCTTGTAATGGGAGTAGGTTTGGTTAATTTGTTCTGCGCGCCCAAGGGGTAAAATTTAGCTAATTTTGAACAACAGGCGTATAATTTTTAATGCGCTCTTTGAATCCCAAATTCTGTTTTTCTACTTTTTAGTGATGGAGCGTAATGTTTGTTTACTTGTAACAATTTTAGAACGAGCTTACGGGCCCCTTAGTGCATTACAAACGACCCTAATTGTTTATTTTTAAAAACTATGCCAGCACATTTATACTTTACGAAATGCATATTGTAGTCGAATTGGAATGTGTAATTCTCGAGGTTGCAGCCAAAAAACGTTGCCATAAAATTGTAGAAAACTTCTGTTAATGATCAATGCACTCGTAGAACTCTGGAAATCAAACCTTGAGGGTTTGTGGACCCCCTAGTTATGAACCATTGGTTAAGATTTTAGTTTAAAACACAAAGTACCTGACAGCCACATAACAGCCGGTTCGCCAGAGTCCACCCAGCCCGTGTATTGCTCGAAGCGTCGCTTGTAGTGCTCCATCCAGTTGCCGAGCGACTTAAGGGTGTCGGGTGCCAGCTTGCGCCAGATGCTGGGGATTTGTCCGTTGAAGAGCGCCCGCGCCACGTCGTCCAACTCGTTGCTCATGCCAACCTCGCCGGCAAGCGCCTGAAAAACGATATTGTGTTTTTACTTTTTTCGCCGACTTAAGAGGTACTTCGCTGTGCGTTTAAAATACATTATTGCTTGGTAAATTGGAGTGCATTTGAATTACTTTGATATTTTGTTTTGCATCCTTTCACCTGAAAATTTGTGGCAAAAAGAGTTGACAGTAATTTTCAATTCGCAGCTTTCTATTCATGTTAAGTCTTTAAAGAAATATTGACTTAAAAGTCTGGCGGTTTTGTTTTCACTGATTTCGCCATTATTAAAACTTGATTCCGCTGCTATTTTAGCCATTTTATAAACAAAATATCTTAAGCGATACATAGTAAAACAAAAAAATTCTATACACAGGCGCTGGTCGCTAGTGTGGTAATATTGTACTCAAGCGCTGAAAATATTCCCAGTAACGTGATTACATCACTTTTTATTAAGGGACGTTTTAGAAATATGTGTAGAGTAACTCTGACTGTAGAAATCTTACTACTATATGATGACCACGCCTTCGTATGAGAATAGAACACCATATAGCGGCAGGAAGACTACCTAACACATTTGATATGGCAAGGACCTGATCGCCATCTTGGCCAGTTCTTCTAGTCTTAGACATGCAGTTTCCTTTTCCCTTATTACGACATTTCATATATATCTCGTTTGGGCAACACAACAAACATTCCGTAAACCCACCCTCTGCAGCTCGACCAGTGATTTTGCCATCCTCTCAATGAGCTTATTCCACCTCTCTAGTTCCTGAAGAAGCACGACCGAAGTGGGCGAGATGTTGGTGCCCAAGTTGCGCAGGATCTTGTCGAGCTCGAACTGCGGCGGGATCTTGCCCTGGAAGAGGAATCGCTCGAACGTTCAATGAAATGTCAGACATAAGAAGTAAGTCAGTTTTAGTAGGTTAAGATTGGTTTTTGTTTACTCGAAGTCTATTTATCCTGTAAAACAACCTTTAAAATTTAAAAACGTATCATTGTAAGAGACCTCTGTATCAATAACAAAACAAACTGAAATCATTTTGTTCCTCTTAAAATTTTTTGTTCATTTTGTTACTGTTAAAAAAACAGTACACGTTAAAAATCCTAAGCGAAAATTTTGACTTTGAACAAACCTAACGATTTATTTGTGAATCAAAGTACAACACACTAAAGACCCGATAACGCACCTGTATGTCCTTGGCGACGTTGCTGATGAAGTCGTCTCTACTGATGCCGCCACCTACGTCACCGGTCTGCGGCTGGAGGTCAACCAGGTTCTCCCACATTGATCGCGCGGCCTGTCAAACAATCGTTCACGTTAACTAGCACTGGGAAGGGGCGGTTCTGCAGCGCGCCAAACTTGTACATATAGATTAGAAAACTTTCGAAAGAACTAAATGGGCGTAGTTTTCAGAGCGTTTGAAGGCTTCTTAACAACTGGATTCGTAAAGTCTTTTGACCTTTCTTTCTAATTTACTTTTAGTTTTTTCTTTATTGAAATAATATTTATGTAAATTAGAATAGTTCAACTGATCAACAAAAAGGATACCCAGAAAACATTTTGGTTATTATGTTGGCATCAGATTTATCCGTAATTCAGGACGTGAGAAACGGATGGATGGAAAAACACTGGAGATCATTATTTTATTTAAACTGAACACAAATTTTGATCAGCCGAAAGTAAACCATTGTTAATTCTAAATATACATAACACAGACAATACTAGTTTTATTTTAATATGTGTATTATATTATATATATTTTTGTTGTTTTACTTTTAATCAAAGCAGAATTGATAATCTTGATTACGTTGTAGAGCTGTTTTTTTTTCCGATTTGTGAGGTGTAAATTTGCCATGAGTTATATTGCATGTGTAACGCTTTCCAGAAACCTCAAATCATAGAGTAAAAGACTGGCCAAGAAAATTTAACCCGAGTCAACGAAAGCGCAGCGCAACTGCAAATCACTAGAAACATGTAGAGCAACACCAAATCACACTTACCTGGGTGTAGTAGCCGATCTCGGCGTTGGGATGCAAGCCGAACACCTCGGGCGTGTTGCTGAGCGGAAGTCCCTCGATGAAGTCCACGTAGCTGTCCTTGTTGCCCTGGTCCTCCGGGATGCGGTAGTCCACCTCCTCGTTGTGGTAGAAGTGGAAAGGCTGGAAGGCGTCGAAAATAAAGTCGCCGAAGTACTCGTCGATGTAGTTGGTGAGCACGCGACGATCAAAGTTGTCGATCGCTCTCCCGCCGTACATTACCTGAGTTGGGAAAAAGTGGCATAAACAAACGTATAGAGTTGAAGCCGAGATAATGTTCTTCGTTGGTTTTTATCTAAGTATCTAAAAGTCCTGTGACGTTTGAACGAACCTAAGTCGAAGTTGTCAATCGCAAGCCCGCCGTAGATCACCTGAGTTAAGAAGTGTTGTGAAAATTAAAATATTTCCTATTAAGAGATCGGGAAGGACAAACGTACATAACTTGAGTTAAGAAGCGTTGAGAAAATTGAAATATTTCTCATGAGAGATCGAGACGGACAAATGTAAATAACCTGGGTTAGGAAGCGTTGTGAAAAATGAATTACGAGATTGAGGCGGAGAACCGTGAATTAGGAGCCGAGATAATGTTCCCTGTTGGTTTTTATCCAAATATATAAGTTTCTGTGACGTTTCGACAACCCAAACAGGCCATCTTCAGAGTAAATAACGCCGAACTCGTCAACAGACATATTTACTAGAGGAGCTATTTTAATTCATATTATGCCTACTTTTGCGGCAGTTTATTTATATAAGCGTAAATATATAATTAAAATCAACTGACAAAATGGCTGGAATCAATTATTATATAAAGTATAAACGATAGGCAATTATTAGTAAAATAAGTACGAAAATAACGACTCACCTCCCCAACGAGGTACTTCAAGGAGCCCCAAGGAATCTTCTCGTCTCCAAGCTCCTGAGCTTTGGTCAGGTAGGTCTTTAGAATGTCCATACACACCTGGTTAAAAGGACGGCATTAAATTAGTTAATATCAAAGAATTACTTTTTTGAAGAGCATCGTTATCGCCAATTTGCGGAAGATCTTAAATTAAACCTTAAATCTCATTAAATCAAGACATCTCTACAACCATTTACATACTAACACACATTGTGGTATATACTTACAGAGTGATCTGATTCGTTGAAGTCGTAGGAGATGTTCCAACCGATCTTGCCATACTTTCGCCTTTCTTGAACCACTGCGTGGAAGAAGCTAAGCACGAACACGAGGGATCTGCAAACGTCAAAGGCAGATATTATAGGGTTAATTATTTTACCAAATGTCTAAAAAGAAGTTGACAAGTGATTCTAAACTACCAAATGGACTTAAAATAAAAACAGACCAAACAATTTAAACCATACGTTAAAAGACGTGCACTTCTCTAATTTTTTGTATTTTATCAAGTTGTAAGAGAATACTTCACAAAAAAATTGATAGGATGACACGCTTGCTAACTGTCATTTCAACACAGAATCCTCAAAACATACAACATAGATTTCCCTATTTAAAGGAAAGATTTATTCAATTCAAGTCATCACCTGTAGGCTGGGTGCGGGCATTCTCCCAACATGGCGGCGGTTATCTTGTGGTAAGTGCTCCTAAGATTCAGCTTAAGGCCGTTTGGAGGCTCCGTGACGACCTTGAGTGACCTCTGCAAGATGCCGATCGGGAACTCGGGAATCGACTCCGTGGTCAGCCACAATCTGAGAGCGGTGACAGTGTGAAAAGAGGGTTTGGGATAACAGGGTATATTGGATAACACGAGTAAAAACAATGTTGGTATGTATGATGTTGTAAAATGTAAATGCTGTTTTTCTAGAAAAAAAAAAGAATTATTTTTGGCACAAACGAGTTTGCTGGTTAGCAGTATGAGGAAGTATAAAAGATGAATAAAGTGAAAGATTTTTTTGGGAAAATTCATATTTCCACATATTTAGTTGTATAAATTAATTTTAATTTTGGGTACACTATATGAACGGATCTGATTAGGTCGGGTAAATCATCTTCAGTTCCCAAAAAATCATTCCAACTGATGATGATACAATTACTTTTTGAAATGACTTCATTAAGATGATGTCGATTTACTCGACCTATTTGTCGTTGGTATTTATTTGTTTTTATATTTTATAACTTTCAAAAAAGTGAGGATGTACCGAAAATATCGATAAGAAAAAGTCATTCTGCAAATCATCGAATTACAATCCGCGCTTAACTTTAGCATTGTTTACAGTAGATAGATTTCTAGGGACACTTATGTTCGGGACAAACTTATCAAATGACGCACGAATACGCAAGCGCTTGCCAAACTGCTTCAACGAGACTTGTCTAGGAAGATATTCACCTAAAACAGTGTTTCGCAAACTTTTCTGGCTCGGGGCACACTGAAAATATCTTTCGCGACACACTCTTAACAGAACAACAATAGAGTAATTTTACAATCGCCCTTAACACACGACAAATTGTATGTGAATGTCTCAAAATTATTGATTTGTAATGGATAATGCGTATTTAAGTCTAAAATGCTTGCGTGTATGTCTATTGGTAATACAATAACTTTTTTTCTCGAAATTACAAAAGTTTCGCGGCACACATGACAAGTTCTCGATGCACACAGTTTAGGAATCACTGACCTAAATCGTTTCATACAGTTTTACCTGAAATCGGGGTGCGGCTTTTGGATGTGTCCGAGCGCTTTTTCGAGGTCCTTGAGCCATTTGACGAGGAGATGGCAATTCTGTAGCATGAGCCACTGACCGCGAGCGATAGCCGTGTCCAGGTACTGAAGCGCGACCTTCTCCTGACCTTGACCCATGGCCAGGAACTTGAGCCGGTTTCCGCCGAATCCAGACCTGACGTAGTTTAAGTGAAAGGGTTATTTGTTAACCCCTGCGCTTTAACTTATCACTAACGGTTAACGTAAACAAGCCTTGATTGTCATTTTATAGACGTTTACTGGAATCCGGGATCGAAAATCGTAACATAAATTGAACTACTTGTGCTGCCTATTTCCATTTTTATTATGGAAAAAGTATAAATACCCAAAATGATTATTTGTAGTTTTCAAAGCGATGTCTAGAAACATTATACATTTCGTTGAATTAAAACAGAGTAAGTTTTTTTCACGAAAACGGGCGTTTAAACAGTTAGTGGAGCGGTAACACCAATTAGGCTACGTTATACTTTTACTCCAAACTTAGAATAAACATAAGCTTATCGAAGTAAAAGAACACAAACAAAAAACAGAGGTCATCGGTTTAGACTTAACGATCAAGCGCCACTAAAAAGCAGGAGCTAAAAAGATCGCCCACCTTTCGGCTAGCTTCATAAGGTCACTGGCGGGGTCCGAGCCAGGACTGAGGATAAAGACAATGGGCGAGAACGGGTTGCTCTGCTCGTAGATGGCCTCGAAGCTGATGATCGGCGGTTGTACGTACTTCTCGCCCACCTGCACGATCACGTAGTTGGTGACCGCTCGTACCACGCGATCCACGCGGAAGCAGCTGCGATAAAAAGGGCGGGTGTATGTTTAGGGCGGTTTTCCAAGTACGGTTAGGTATGGTGTGGGGTGGGTGAGTCGCGAGACGGATGGGCGTGGGAGGTAAAACGACATGACAGAACAACCTTACGCTACTAACAATATGCCTAATTCTTTTAACTGAGACTTAATACACCAGCTATCCAAATATTCGGTTAGTCTGCGATGCTTTTCGTGTAAAGGAGTAATTATTTTTAGGGATATTTAGTGATTACACAGAAGTGTCATTAAGCTACCATGTTACTTTTTTATATTTATTCCTAAACTCTTAAATAGGCTACACAGACAACAACAAAGCATAAAAAACAAACACAGAACTAACAACAAAGCAATTGTTTTAACTTGATTTATGCTGAACGGGTTAAGCAAAAATCCTTGTTTGGCATTTTTGCAAGTTTACAGCCTTCCATCGTTCGGCTCCTGAAGCCCTTTTTATAATTATGCCACATATTGTAAGCACACGCGAAACAAATCAATTTGTCTAAAGCTTTTCTTAAAGAGGAATGGCAACTTTTTAATATTATAATTACATATAAGCCACATTTTGCAGCCAAATAAAGTTTTTTAAGGCATTTTTTGTGAGCAATGTCAACTTACCGAAGCAGGCACAGCTTGCTGAAGTCGTTCACGTTTTCCTTGTACTTGCCAGGAATGGGAATGGACTCGGGGGTGTCGTGGTCGTACCATTCCTTCCAGGCGCGCTCGTTGCGGTCCACGTCGTCTGGCAGCGTGCCAAAGGTCTCTTGCTGGATGCGTGCCAGCTCGATGATGTCTTGCCAGCCCTGGTCCGGGATCCAGTCGTGCGGCTTGCGCCGGCTGTAGGTGGGAACGTATAGGGTGTTTAGGGCTTCGTTTTTACGTGCTTCTACTGTGCAATCGAGCGTTTGAATTAGTTGGGTGTAAAAAAAATACACAACCTCTGTTTATAAGCAGAAACAAAAAAGAACAAAACGCACATAGTGTAACCTAAATTTAAAGTAAAAAATGTTAAATATTTACTCTAATGCAGTCGTTCCCAACCTTTTTTGGCTTGCGGCATCCTACAAAATTATAAATAGTTCGCGGCACCCTGGCTCGCATATTTGCTGAGTGGTTAACTGTAACATTCTAATAAACGAGATTAAAACATTAACTGTGCGACAAGTTTGAAAAAATCTTTTTCTTTTTTGGCAATTTTATCGTGCACAAAAAATGTTTCGAGAAGCTTACCAATAGAGCAAAAATTGGAATCCTAATGGGGTTATAATGAATAACCCTATTTGAACCAGCCCACTGTTTTACTACAACTTAAAATTATGTCCATTGTTGCGCCATTTATGATAAATTCGAACCTGACGAAACAAACAACAACCGCACTCAGTCTAGTACTCTAGTGGTTTGTTGCTTTTTTACCGCGAATCAAACACTTCCGTTTACTTGAATTGCTTGCGTATAGTGGATTATTGTTGATGAATCAAGTGTCCTGACGTAATCTGGATGCACCCATTACCTGCTCTTCTCAAGGGCGATGTTTCCCTTGTAGAAGAAGTCCAGATCTTCCTGTCGGATGTTGCCCTGATCCTGCTCCAACTTGATCGTCATCTGGAAGGAGAAGAGCAGCTTGTGCTTCTCGAACAAACCTGGAACACGGCGATGAAAAGGTGAAGCGGTAGTTCAAAATAATAACGGAAAAAATATATATAAAAGGGGGAATTTTTATGGAATCCAAAACCATTGGCAGCAGGTTTTAGCTTGTCGATCACTGTTATGTGTTTCACTTTACTTATAGGGTTTCACTTTACTTTACTATTAGGCTAAATAAATATTCTTTTAACAAAATGTCTGATCCTGGTTTTACTCCGGTTTTTAAACTTTGAGTTTTATTCTGTTAAACATTTTTTTGTGGTATTTCACCTTTTTAGAATTTTTACTTTGCGCAAAAATAACTACATGGTCATTGGTCACTTTCGGGATTAAGATTTCAATACTGGAAGCGCGTCATAAGTGCCCATTTGTGTGTTGTTATACAAGTAACAGCTGATAAACACGACCGTGAGTTTTGGAAACTTGCCTTTCCACAAAATCTATTCTTTTAAATGCCAGCTCGAAACTGTAACTTGTGAAGGTCAAAAGCTTTTTAAAGTTTACCCGATACCATAATCGGGTTCTTAACATTTTTCCTAGCTGCACCCCTTTCTAGAATTGCTTAAATAACAAAACCATTGTAATTTTATATTTATATAAGTAACAGATAACGCAGCAACACAATACCAAAATGAGAGTTATTTTTACATTTAACTGAGCAAAGAAAAAAATCAGTAATACATTTCTGTATCTTAGCCAGCATCCCCGCACCCCCTTGGAACAGTTCTCGCAGGGGTACGGGCACCCCTGGTTAAGAAACCCTCCCCTAATCAATCCGGGTCGGTGCTTCTGCCCGACCTTTCTGCCCTGCTCCGTGCAATAAACTGTAGAAACTATATAGCGACTTACCGGTACAGGCGTAGTTGTAGATGTTGTGCGTGAGGGTGTCGATGATGTTACGCAGGCGCTTGTGCAGGATCGAGTCGGGCAAGCTCTTGCGCAGCGACAAGTCGAACACGTCGAGGAAGGAGTTGAGGGAGAACTGGTACATGTTGTTCACCACCGACATCTCCGACAGCACGAAGAAAAGGATGGCGCCGCGACGGGCAGCGGGACGGTAGCTGTTGGAGATCGAGTAAAATCGTTATTTGATTTTTCTTTCATATTCACGACAGAATCTGGAACAAGGATTATATGGCGCTTCGTGGCGAAATACGAACTATAGGTACGGGTACACATTTATCAGACTAGTTGAAGTGAGAATTCAAAGGCAGTAAAGAGAGATGTCATAAACAACATATGCTTCGACTGCATGCTTATCATAAAAGATGTTAACACTTTTATATAATGTTTTTATATAAAAATGTGAACGACACTAAAGATAAAACTGAATCGTATTATTTCAATTCGAAGTAGCCATACAAAAGGCGTAGAAACGCATTTAGCGGTGAATACCAAAATAAAGACACATTTCTTCAGCGTTTTAAAAATCTTAGTTAGTTGCCAAAGTGGTCTTACCCGTCACGGAGTTTATCGATGTCGGCCGATGTTTTAGCAGCCATGGCCAGTTTCTCCGACACTTCCGTGGCTTTTGACTTGGTCTCATCCAGCGTCTCAATCAGCTCGGTGTTGTCCAACATGTTTCCTGCCGCGAAACATAAACACAGTCACTCATCACGTCCGAAAATTATACAAGCTAAAGTTGAAGTTGCGGCTATATACAGGAGAAAGTGTATATCACGAAACTTGAAACTAAATTCCACATTTAAACCATCGAATTTATTTGAAAAAAACCTTACTCATATTACTTATATAATTTTAACAAAATGAAAAGTTTTCGCGTTGAAACAAGTGGTGGAAATATACTCCTGTGTGTGTTAGGATTAGTACAGTCACGCGTGTAATAACATTTAGAACCAAAGTTCTTGTGACGAGGTAACAACATATACACTATATTGTGAAAGGCAGACAATAACCATAACGGTTTTTTTCGCTATCCACCAAGTCTAAGATCATACATTTAGCGGCCGACCACCGACCTTTGGATGTGGCTAGCTCCCTGAGGAGTGAATCCTCCAGGTCCTTGAGGAGCTTCTTGTTTTCGGATGTCTCCTGGATCAGCCTTTCGCGCTGTTCCTCCAACTCCTTCCTCTCGAACTTGACAATGACGGACAGCAGTTGATCTAAGCGAAAAACACTGTAAAAATGAAGTTTGACAAAGTGCTGCCTGGTGGCTACTAAGCGCTTTAAATGAGTGACCTTTGAAAGACAAATTTTGTCCGATAAATAATTGCATCTAATTTTTATGCGTTTTTCGAGGTTCTACTACTATACTATCGTTTGCAACTAAAAAACCTGGGAAATCTTGTAATATAGACTCGTATGATTAAAAACAAAATAAAAAAGTTGAAAAACACCGTGTCAGCATCACTATAATTAAAAATGTCAGCATCACTAGAATTACCGATGCGGTCATTTTTGTTGACAGTTTTTTTTTATTTTAGGTCGCTTATATTTCCGCTTAGGAGATATATACCTGTTTGATTCTAACAGTTGATATTGAAACTTTATTAGTTTTCCCAAGCCTTGGTCACCATCTAGCATGTACATTTTAATTACTCTACAATAACCGCAGTATGAGGTGGGAAGCAATTTACCTTAAATTACCGCCAACTGTCATTTTCACCGTAAAGCAACTTCTAATCTAATTTATCCACGATTAAAATTGCCTAAAGGATAGCCTTTTGTTGTACTCTTGTTTTACAACAATCATGGAACAATAATTGCTGCAGTATAGCTGGCAACAGTTAGTAACTGACTTACTAGCTAGTTTATATTTTTGAGTCAATAATTCTGATCAAAATAAGATGGTTGACGGAAGAAGAAAGCAAATGCGATTATTTTAATGTGAAACTGTCAACAAATAAAAACTTCAACAATGAGTTGTGGTTGTAAATAAAAACTTTGTGCTTTTAAAAGTGTAAAAGTTGTGTGGAAGCTGAATGTGTGGATTTAAGTCTTTCAAAAGGTACAAAAAACTAAAATAAAACTAAATAGCACAAAATAAAACTAAATTATTATTAAGTAATTTTTTCTTTATTGGACAAACGGTTATTTTAACCGCTCGCGTAATTCTAGGTATGTCCACAATGCGGTAATTCTAGTGTGTAGTTGATATGCTGATAACTATCTTATATTAATTTTTTAATAGTTTTAAGTTTCATATTAGGTTTACTTCTATACCTTCAAGACCCTTGAGCGTCACAGTGTAGTTGATGATCATCGCCTTGCCGAACACAGCTGGAGAGTAGCGAGGGTTGGCCAGCTTACTGGTCAAGTACAACTTGAAGTTCGAATCATAGTCCACCTCCTTGTCGCCTGAAAGACGAAAATTATCAATTTCATATTAGGTAACAAAGAAAAATGTTGGCTAAGTTTTAGCGGGTAATACTAATCTACGGAATGATGAATGGTCGGAACGCTCACTAATTTAAGTGTTACCCCGTTAAAACAATTATTAAACCAACGCACAATATTTCAGTTAGGGTGGGGGGTTAGCGTTTGGGTGAAGGTGGGTCAAGTGTTATTGTATTTAATAATAATACTGTGAGCGTTCCGACCATTCCGTAAATTAGTGTTACCCAGTTTTAGCGCCCTGGATTTTGTAACACAAAACAATAAGCATTCCAAAACAAAATATTCTTCCCGACAACAAACTGGTTAAAATTTAGTTTTGATTTTCGTCAGTAATTGTTTCAATGCCCCTTATAGTATTCAAGTCACGTCGTGTTCACAAATTACTATATAACAGCCGCTATTCAATATAAGGTAAAAACTAAAATATTTTTTTTTCTGTTGTATATTTTATCGGGACGTAATTTAAATATATGCAACAATATTTGAAAAAGGGTGACAAGCGATAAAAGGTCGGACGTTTCCAAAATTAAAGGCCTCTAAACAAAACAGAAAGACTCAGAACTGCGGTCAAACATTTTGTTTGCTTATCGGAGGCCTAATTGAAATGTTAGTGTACATTTAAGAGGTAATTGATTTTTTTTAAGTTTAATTAATAATTAAACGTTTTATCACTAAATAGTTTTCGGCTACTTTAACTTCACACACATTTTGGACCGAAGTCAGCAGATTTCTGAAGTTTATTTGAATTTTTACGTCAATTTATGACGTCGTCTCTGAAAATGTTGCCTACCGTGGTTCACGCGAAGCAAAAAACAAAAATTGGGGATACGCGGTAAATAAAGTTTAAGAACCTCTGGCTTATCATTTCCAGCTAGCGCCGTCGGGTAGAAGCGCGAACATTTATATCAGAGCCCTACATACAGACACAGAAGAATGCTCAGCTCACCTAGAATGACAAACTCGCGTCCCTGTCCGCCTTTCACGTCCTTTTCGAGTACGTTGTCGATCACTGGATCGATGTACTCGTCCACGTCCTTGAACAGGAACGGGAAGCCGTACTTGATCGCTAGCTCAAGCTGCTTTAGGAAGTCGGGGCTGTTGAACGACGATTCCTGCGTCGAGGACAATGGCCATTGTTACGCGACTGTCGGCGTGAGTTTGAAAGTGTACGTGTGCGTGCTATACGACGAACAAACACGGCTTGTGCGCCTTACGCGGGAAAGCAATTTAGATTTGTTACAGTCGGAAAAAGTGCGAAAAAATTCATTGACAATCTATTGTATATAGTTCCACCGATTATAGTATTATTTTTCAATGAAATTGAAAAACTAAACCCATACTCATATCTTTTATTTTGGTCAACAATTAAAACAAGAATCAGTTTTCATTCACCAAACAAGAGTCATTTAGAGCAGTGATCTCCAACCTGGGGAGTTCAACCCAATGAGCAGATTAAAAACAAAACAAAATGTAGTTAATTGTTAAAACAATTAAAAAAAATTGTGTTCATTCGTGTGTTAAATTTAAATTCATATGTTAAATAAAACCTCCTAAATCAATTATTTTGGCCAAATGTGTAGCCATAGTTCTCTGGAATTGTGCTTAATTTACGCATATTCTATCGTGTTACTTTGTTCCAGCATCATTTATCTTATTCATATCTGAAATCAAAATGGGGTCGCAATGTAAATTCTGATTTTTATTTATATAAATTGGGGCCGCTTGTTAAAAAGGTTGGAGACCACTGATTCAGAGTCTAGATTTTGAAGTAGTAAACAAGTGACTTTATCACTCGTTGTCACGCTTGTCAAACAAACGATGTTGGTGGTCTCATTGTGTAAACTTCAAATGATAAGTATTGGCATGCACATCTATACTGAGCTTTCTAAAATGTGACGAGAATTTCGGCCATTTACAACCACGGTTCTATGGTGTAACGGTTAGCACTCTGGACTTTGAATCCAGCGATCCGAGTTCAAATCTCGGTAGAACCTCATTTTGTCTTAAGCTGTAAAATTCGTGAATGCCAAGTTTCTCAAATAGAACGTTTGTTGAGAACAATTCTCTAAAAATATGTGTTTATAAATAAAATATTAAGGTTTTACGGCAACTCCTGATTGAAAACAAATAAGTGTGTAATTATTTGCATAAGAAAACATACGAAATTTAAAACTGGTCATTTTTTACAACTTTTAACATACCTATTGATCTGCGCTTAGCAAAAAAATATTTAACAGTATAATAAACCCGAATAGTTAAAACGATGTTTATAAAGCATAAATTAATAGGCTTCAAGTAAAGAAAAGGGTTTTGCAAACATCGTTTCGACTCCCTCTTTTTGGATTACCTTCAAGTTGTTCTTTTACTACCACGGTTCTATGGTGTAACGGTTAGCACTCTGGACTTTGAATCCAGCGATCCGAGTTCAAATCTCGGTAGAACCTCGTTTTGTTTCAAGCAGTAAAATTTTGTGAATACCAATTTTGCAAATAGAACGTTTGTTAACAACCATTCTCAGAAATATACCAAACGAAAATTCGTTTATAATATTACCATTAAACTTTAACGGCGACTCTCGATTAAAAACAACGTGTTTTATAATTTCGCATAAGGAAATTTTCGACATTGAAATACGTTTGATCACTTTATACGAACATATTGATCTGAGCTTACGCAAAAAGAATTAACAGTTTAAAAAACCCGAATACTAAAAACGATGTTTATAAAGCATATAGTCTAAAATCAAAGAAGAAGTTTTTTTAAACATGGTTTCGACTCTTTCTTTTTTTTCGGATTACCTTCAAGTTGTTTTTTTCCTCCTTCTTCCTGATCCAGCTGAGAGCTTGCTCCTGTGGATCGATGCAGAGAGGAAAGCGGGATGCTCTGGTGGTCAGGATACCGTTCTGTATCGACAACTCGTCGGGAGGAAGACCTGAAAAGAAAACGTATTAATTTATTCTTATAACAAAAGAAACGCGTGGTTAAAGTAGCTAAATTAAGAAGGTATGTTAATTTCAAGTTTGGAAGACATAAGTATAAATCAAAAACAGCTCCTCTGGTAATTGTAATTGTTAAATTACCGGAGGAGCTTGTTAATTACCAGAGGAGCTGTTTTTGATTTATATTACCATGCCTGGTAGCAACAGTTTATATATATATATAAGTATCCAAAACATTAATTTGCGTGAAATTGAGTTTTTTAAGGAGACTTATATGCTAGGAGACTATCATTTCGGTTCAAATTTTGCGTGATATAGTTTACAGCTTAAAGGTCTAAAAACATAATAAATGCAGGACTTAAATCGAATTTTATCTATTTTACGCGTGGTGAAAGTAGCTAAAGCTAAGAAGGGATATCCATTTCAAGTTTGGAGGACGCCTGCTATTTACCTATGTATAAGTAGCCCAAACATCAACTAGCGAAGTTGTATTTTTTAAATTAGTAATTTATGAGAATATTTTTAATTATAGGTGCTAATTTTTCCCGGGCTAGCCAAATTCACAACTCAAAGGGACATAAAAACGTTATTGATATAGTCTTTTAAGTATTTCACTTTTTTCCAAACCCCAGGAGAAAGGCATGGAGGCTATACACCGCATGAAACTTTACTAAGCTCAAATCTCGCAACTACAACCACGAGCCGCGGCATGTACGACACGGAAATCTATCATTACAATAACACAACAATTCCAAACAAAGCACCAGAAAAAAGTTTGCCGCTCACCTTCCGATCCCCACTTGCTTATTTCAACCTCGTCGGTCAGTAGGCTCTCCAGCTTGAAGGGCTCCGACAGCGGGATCTTCCTCTGTGAGACGTCCTGTACCCAGTCCTCGTAAACCATGCTGTTGCGGAATTCCCAGCTGAAGGCGCCTTCGTAGCTGAGGAAGGCTGACGACACCAGACAGTCGCCCAGCAACCTAAAGAGAAGATAAACGTTCGTTCGTTTGTCGCAGTGCGGCTTTTGTTTTTTTTAATGTGAAAGCTCGGTAAAGGTCTGTTTATTTATGGCGGTAGGCTTTGATTTAAAATTCGTTAAAATTCGGAGTGATGGTTTTACATGCGGTGCTCGAAGGAGACGATACCGAATGTTGAATGTGGTTTTGTCTTAGGCAATTTTGAAAAATGTGTTTGTAATAAATATATTAGGGTTTTACGGCGACTCTTGATTAAAAACAATTAGGTGTGTTATTATCAGCTTAAGAAAACATAAAAACGTTTTAATCTTGTAGAACTTTGTACGAACCTTTTGATCTGCGTTCAAGCAAAAAAAAAAAAATTAACAGAATAAAAAAAATGAAAAAGGTTCAATGTAGGGCCGGTTCAAATCCAATCACGGTTATTATTGCAGACATTATGTTATTAAAAAAATTGTCGCCGCGTTTTCTGCCCTTAAGTTGGAAAAATATTTTAAAAGTGGAAATTGGCAGTTTAGAAAGTAAGAAGAATGAGGTGAACTTAATGAAAGCTTATACATCTAACTATTAACTAACCTGACGCGTCGGTCTTTGAGCTGTCCCAGTTCCGCCTTCCAACGCGTGTTTTCCGACCCGAGGCCGCTGATGAGTTTGTCAGCAGCCCGAAGCCGCCGCTCCATGATTTCGGCTTCCTCCTGTAGCTGCAGTTGCTCTGAGATCGCCTGAGATCACAAGATAAAAAAAATAAGTAGGTGCTCTGAATGGAAGTCTGTTAACCGAAAGGTTGTTGGTTAGCTTGTATATATTACATAGAACACTGCTACGTCTCGTGTAGTGCTCATGCATCCGACAGGCCGTGAAGTAGATATCCGATTTTTTCGGCGTAACAAATGTAATGGCTCTTGCAAAAAAATGTCACGATAACCAACAATCCAACATGCAGACAAACGACAGTTCACATATATGCGGAGTGTGTTAGCGGAAGATAAACTCGGTGCATTCAAATTATTTCAAACAAGTGTTCGCTAAATATCGCGTAAAGCATTGTCGGTCTCTGTGGCGCAATCGGTTAGCGCGTTCGGCTGTTAACCGAAAGGTTGGTGGTTCGAGCCCACCCAGGGACGTTTATTTTAATATACAACTGCTGAAGCGCGTTTTGTCACGTGGAAGTTTCGCACAATATTCGCTGTACGCTGACAACCAAATTTTGTCTATAACGTAAGTCGTTCGACAGATTTTACCGAGTCTCCGAAAGTTTCGCTGATTAACTTGCAATCAATTCTTCGTCACTTTGTAGTTGGAATATTTCATTTAACCTAGCCAAAGTAACGAGAGTCGTCATAACGCCTTTGAAATAATCGATTTCCTTCTGTCAATGTAATGGCCCTTGCAAAAAAATTTTAGAATTACCCAACATGCAAACAAATGACAGTCCACTTATATGCTTGATGCAAGTTGTTGCTGTTTATTATGCTTTGTTTACTTTTTTAAAATTATTAAGACAATCCACTCTTTTTAGGACGCTTTGAATGGAAGTCGATTTTTGTCTCATTATGTAAACTGTAAATGTCGAGTATTGGCTCAGCTGCATATCTATGGTGAGCTTTTTAAAATCTGACGAGAATTTCGTTCGTTTACAACCACGGTTCTATGGTGTAACGGTTAGCACTCTGGACTTTGAATCCAGCGATCCGAGTTCAAATCTCGGTAGAACCTCGTTTTGTTTCAGGCAGTAAAATTTGGTGAATACCAATTTCTCAAATAGAACGTTTGTTAACAACCATTCTCGACGAAATGTGTTTATAATAGAAGTATTAAAGTTCTGCAGCTCTCAATCGAAAACAATTAAGTGTGTTATTATTAGCATTGGAAAATTTCGAAGTTTTAATACGTTTGATCTTGTAAAAAGTCGATTTTTCCGATTATAAAATTGTAAAATATTGCAAGAACGCATTTTGTAAATTAAACACCGTTTACTTGTGAAATGTCAAACAGAAAACACGGTGCATTTCAGAGAGGAAAAGTGGTGAGCCTAACTGAATTATTAACTAAAACGGTATCTGTCCTAGAAGTTGTTGGGAATAAAATCAATTTCAACATTTAACTCAGCATTGTTAGTCGTATTACTTATATGATCGTAGTCGTATTCAAAACAAATCCACACTTGTTGTAATGACAATTGGTACAGCAATAGGACCAAAAGCATATGGGATGTACCAGGGCTGCGAAGTCGGAGTGGGATTTGGGACTCGACGAAGTTGGTTTATTTTGCTGAAGTCGGACAACGGGAATCGAGTAAGACTACGTAAGACCCACAGGGTCCCGAGTCCACCGTTCGCATGCGCAGTACGATTCATTACTGATAAGGTCGAAAAATTTAAATTGTAAAGATGGAAAAGCATGTGGTAGAATATTTGCCAAGCACGTATACGTATAGGTGGGGGATAAACTATATGATATATCTATTAGTGAATTGCCTAATATCCACCTTATTTTAGTTTCGTTAATGAAAGAAGTACAGCCTGTAAAGTCGGGACCGGATCTGGGTTCACTTTTTAGCCGGACTCGAGTTGTTTTTAAACGACTCCGCAGCCCTAGTAGATACTTGTCTTCGTTTTAACTTAGCAAATAAACAGAGACTAAACACAGACCGACTGAACGCAATATGGAAATGCGATGGCTAAACGACATACGTTGGAACTTAGTCGGGCGGGTGCAAATAAAGGATTAGTTACCAGTTCGTATTTGCGTCCCAAAGCGTCCAGCTCGTCTGTGAGGGCGTTCAGCTCTTTGTTGATCTTGTCAAGTTCGCGCTTTGATTGATGGTAGTTCCGCTCGAGACGCGCCACCTGTGACGGAACAATGTTAAAAAAGGGTTGTCAGCTTTTTAAGTTTATTTACTTTGTAAGCTTAGATATCCAAATAAACCAATAATGAGAAACGTCCTAATGGCTTCACTTTCTCTAGATTAGTTTTTCTCTGAAACAGATTAGTATTCGAAAAAATGTATCTTTCATATAGGTCTATTTTGAAAAAGATATTTATAGCTCTATTTTGTAAAAAAAAATTTTTAGTGACATGTTGTTGTAAATTTGGGCCTGTGTGTCAGTTTGTAGGTGACGAATAGGCTACACAGTTGGTAATATTTTCCCAAACTCCTTAAGGTTTAAGCAGTCACCCATAAGTTAGGGTTAACTAAAACATTTACCGTAACGTTGCTGTATACACATGTCATAACACCACACGGCGTGTTTAGTGCGCGAAAAAAACTAGTTCACCTTTTCTCTCTTGGGCTTGATTTCTCTCGCCACGTCACAGTATCCCATCACAGCCTCGACAAACTTCATTAAGCCGAAACCTGCTGACGAGATGCTCTTCATCTCCGTCACAGTCAAGCCGAGACTCTTAAGAAAGCCTTTCACCGTGCGGACCTGTGAGATATATCGATAAATCAAGTTGCTCGAAGTAACGGGCGGTTGTAATTTACCTGTAATTTATCTGCTATTAGTGACAAAAAATTTTAAATGCCTAGATTTGGTTTTATTGTTTCTTTCTATTAGAATAACATTTTTGCTTTTGTTCGGAATTAACTTAGCAGCAGGCACTTGATCCTTCAAAAAAAAACAGTCGTTGGTAATTGTTCGACAAGGTGAAATGTATGGCAAACATTAAATTATCTGAGGGACACATGCCTTTTAAGAGACCATGTTTGCCCTGGGGCGACAATGTGCATGTCACAAGATTGACAAATATTTGGATGGCGTGTGTCCGTCTCTGTGGCGCAATCGGTTAGCGCGTTCGGCTGTTAACCGAAAGGTTGGTGGTTCGAGCCCACCCAGGGACGCTATTTTTGCAGTGGAATACCTAAATTAACCAAGCCATAGTAACGAGAGTCGTCATGTCGCCTTCAAATAATCGATTAGCTTCTGTCAATGTGTTGCACAGAATATTGTATCGTTTGTGTGTTGTTTTCGCCTTATTTTCACCATTGCGTTGTCACTCAATTAACTTTTTTGCCTCTTCACTTCACATTTTACCAGTTTATATTCACATTTTACCAGTTTATATCTTATCTAATCACGTTTGCTGTTGACACATTTTTATCTTTCGTTACTGTAGCTGTCACAACTTTTTCGCATGACCTGAAGTCTTGGAAAGGCTTTATGGTAGTCGACAGTCAGGTTGGGTTTAGAACAGACCGTCTTCGTTTACGCCCGATTTTAGTCGCTGGATGCTTTATTTTACGCCCTTTTATTATTTTATGTTTTGTGAGTGTGTCAGCGTAAGACAAACTCTTTTCATTCAAATTTTTTTCAAACAAAGTGTTCGTTATATCGCGCGTAAGGTATCGCCCGTCTCTGTGGCGCAATCGGTTAGCGCGTTCGGCTGTTAACCGAAAGGTTGGTGGTTCGAGCCCACCCAGGGACGTTTATTTTAATATACAACTGCTGAAGCGCGTTTTGTCACGTGGAAGTTTCGCACAATATTCGCTGTACGCTGACAACCGACTTTTGTCTATAACGTAAGGCGTTCGACAGATATTACCGAGTCTCCGAAAGTTTCGCTGCTTAACTTGCAATCAATTCTTCAAAACTAGACAACCTTAAGTTACTGCATCTAGAGGTCCTTTATGTTTAAAAAAAAAAATGTAACGAACGCTTAAACCTGAAATATCAGAAAAGGAGCGATTTTCCTTGAAAAAAATGATGGACCATTTGGACGACGACGAGCCGGCAAGAATTTATTGTAATTGGCCATGTGAGTGTCGACTTGAAAATAATTTTACAGCTCACCTGGTTGGAGCCGATGCCGTCCACGTCCATCTCCATCAAGCTTTTAAGGAAGTTTCCCTCCGACATCATAGCCTTGGCCGTCTTCCATGAGATTTCGCGGTATCCCTTCATTACGAGGATGCACTCACAAATCGTCTGCACAGGCTTCGGAGGCTTCGCGAACGATCTTTCGATACAAAGTACACATACGTTTTTGTTTTTTTTTATTTCAATAATTCCGCACCATACAAAGATAGGCATTCCATTGATCACAAGCGATGGAAGGCAAGTTTCCCACCAAAAAAAAAATATTTGGCTTGAAAATGTATTATTCACAACTGGTAGTAACTTGACTCTTATGGTTCGGACGAGTAATGTCTCAAGCCAGAGGACAAATTTATATTTAATTTTGTTTTAATTTACACAGTAGAAATACTGTTGTTTAAAGTTAGACGAACATAAACCACATAAAAATTCATCCATTTTGCTGTTAATATTTAGCACTCATCAATAGATTCAATTTATTTGCTTATTGACGAAGCAAATTGCGAAGTTAATGCATATTGTGCATGACGATTCTGCTACGTAACAATCACCTGATCTCCGTGACGTCGGACTTATCGAGGTCCTGCAGCGCGAGTCTAGCGGCCTCCAGTGCCGGCATCGCTTCGGCCAGCGACTCTTCGGCGTCTTTCTTCTCGACCGCAATCACCTGTAAATCAGCGTAGTTTTTGAAAGCAACACTTTGTTTAAAATATATAAATTTAATTAAGTGTGTTTACAAATTGAGAATATGCATATAGTCGTGCTATAACTGGTAAAATGTAAGGTTTTAGCATAGCCGTGGAAAATGTAATTTTGTTTGATCTGATAATAATATTACCATCTTACTAGCAGAGCAGATAAAATACCTTATGATTTTCCACCTAGCCGTTGTAAACAGGCACTATGTCGAAACCAGTACCTTGTTCTGTTCCTCGATTTCAGTGGCTTTCGCCGACGCTAGTTCCTTCTTTTCAGTTGCGATGGTGGTTTTTGACTGGATGTCGGTCAAGAGCTTCTCGCAAGCTTCGGTTTTCTCCGTAACGGCGACCTGTTATCAACGCAATATAAAATCTACAAGTTTCCGTTGTCAAACGCCATCTCACACTGTTACACGTCCCGCGCGATTGGCGCAAAGTGCCGTTTTATAAACTGAGCAAAGATGCATTTAGGCGGTGCGAATTGTATCTCTAAATTAGTGTCCCACAAGCATTTGTCACATACGGCACACCAACAAGGTTTACATTTTTACGCAGGACACTTACTAAACAAATACCTAATTCGAAAAAATACACATGTTTTATACATTCACAAGGCATCGTAGAGAAAACGAACGTTTTAAATTACCCATTAGATTTGCGGCGATTAGCCATCTACAGCAGAGTGTACCGTTAAAAATACTAATAAATACACGTTAGAAACAATAAAAAAATACGTAGTTATCAGTCAAAAAACAGCGCGTTTAAATTGCATTTAATTTAAATTGTATTATTAAATGATTAAGTTTATTATGTGCATATACCTTTTGCACTGCAAGCTTTTTGTTGAGTTCGTTTAGTTGCTCGGTGGCTTCGTCCAGCTTTTGCAGACCGCCGTCCAATCGTTCGCACATCTTCAGTATTTCCATGTCCTTCTTTGCTAGTAGCGAGTTGTAACTTAAAGTGGCACATAACGTTGTTGGTGATAAAGTTTCCGCTACGGCTATAAGATGTAATTATCGCAGCGAAAAAAAAATGATGGTGGCTGCCGCAATTGTTTAGTCTTAACTTAAAAGTTGTTAAACAGCACCATATTGGTAATATTTAAGTTACAAACCGCCCAAACAAAACTAATCTTGTTTTCCGAAAGTTCCATAATAAATCATTACGTTTGAGCCTAAATTTATATTTATCCCTTATGTTCCCATTTCCAGGTCGCCTGGCATCACTGTAGTATCGTTTTAAACAAAATCTAAGCAAAAATGATTTTTTTAACCGTGTAATAAATACTCGACAGTATTCATCTTTTTTTAAACTAGCTTTCTGTAATAATCGATAATATTCATCTTTTTTCCATGTTTCTAAACTTTAGTTGTGGTCTCTTCTGTCTAGAGCCAATTTAATCTATTTTATAAACTTTCATCAATTATATGCGGCTGTTTAAACACTTGAATTTCCAAATGCGGTTCGCGCTGCTGAAAAGTCTACCCACCCCTGGTCAATACCTGTTGATAAAGTCCAGATAGTTCTTGGGCGTCACGTAATTGTTCCTTCTAAGCTTCTGGGCAAACTTGGTGCTGTATTCGCCCACGGACTGATGGGCGAACACGATGTGGCCGACCACCTGAAATACAGCACATCAAGGTAACATGCTACAATATTTGCATTGCTAAAAGCGTAAACCCATTGCGACTATGTATTGTCTGTTTATTTTGACAAAAAACGTTGACAATAAGGAAATAAAAAAATTGCCAAAAAATTAAACAAAAAAAAATAATTTTTTTAATTAGCTCCGATGGAATTAAAGCTTTCTATTGTTTTAGAAAAAATAAATAAAAATGATTTTTTACCCAAATTTTTTCGGCACAACAAAAATACTACTGCCAACTGCCAAATTTTTCCGGCAAAAGAGTTGAACATTGATTTTACAAAAAAAAAAAAAAGATTGTTCCGGCAAAACAAACACAACTTAGATTTTTCCGGCAAAAGAGTTTAAGATTTATTTTACCACTAATCGCCGATGATGTCCAACACATGGCAACTTACGTGGTCGACGTGGTCCTCTGGTATCATCTGGTTGTCGCCGAGGAACGATGTGGCCACGGCGTAGAGCGCTTGTTCGGGCCAGGGCATGAACCAGTCGATCACCGTGTTGTTGACCATACCCGGGAAGTTTCGGCATCTGGGCACAAGTAACAAAGTGCAATATTTAAACAAATATAAATACTGGTTAATTGCCTATTGTGTAAACTCGGACAGCGTTAATTTTGCAAATTCACATTAAAAATTTTAAAGATTTGTGAATTCCCCATTAGCCTAATTAACATACACTTACCTGTGGGCTAAGATGAGATTTATTTTTTACCAAAAGTTGTAATACAAGACAATGTGATTTTAAGAATTCGTAAAGCGAACCCTATAGAAAGTGTACCATTATGATAAGTTAAGACTTTAGGGTGTATTATTTCCTGTGATTTATTAGGCAATTTTAGCAACAGAGAGAATAGTCAGAAAAAGCTTTCAATGAATTAATAGCTTACCTGATGCGCAGGGCGTCACCCACAGGCGACATGGCGAGCACGATGTGTAGGTTGTCGCGACACTTGCCAACAAAGTATTGCCAGATCGCCTCCTTGGCAGGTCCGAATCTGCATGGAGACACAACACGCCTTACCACTGTATATTGAGTTATATTTCCATTGATTGTCAGTATAGTATATGTATATATAATATATATATATACTTTATATGCATTATAGGATCTCGAATATAAATTTGCGTCAGTAATAGGTAGTTTTTAAGGGATAATTTCCCTAAGAAGATAGTTGATATCTGTAAGGAATTAATTTTTATTAGGAGAAAGTCCCAGGATAAAATTGATGCTTTGGATCTCTAAGCAAGGTGAACAAAATAGTTGGGCATCGGACCGCTGTCGATATCACCAGGAACTTATTCGAATCACTAAAAGATACCACGACGTGGAACTGGGTATAGAACCAATCTGATATGATCAGACAAAAATAAAGTAAGGGCTTCACCTGACAATATTAAAAACACAGTTTAATATGAAAAAGAGTTACAGTTTTAATCTGAAAAACACACAGATCCTCAAAAACCAGTACTTGTCCCTCATAAATTAATTAACTTACGAAAATTGCACGTATAAAGGAGTTAAACTAACACCCCCTTGCAAAGGAGTACTTGTCACCCATAAACTAATAAACTTCAGAAAATTGCATCTAAAAAAGAGTTGAACTAACCACAGACCCTCATGAACCAGTATTTATCATCCATAAACTGATATACTTCAAAAAATTGGATCTAAAAAAGCGTGAAAAAACAAAACCTAACACCACTACTTCTTACCCTCTCTTGCCAGCCTCGTCGCGCATCTGTCCGATGATGGCTTCCTTCTCGTCGTCTGCGTACAGAGCCGGAACCATCCCTGACGTGAGCATGTTGTTGATCAGCTCCAGGAATCCCTCCTCCGCCACGTGTGAGTCGGTGAAGAGGAACGCCGTCTTCTTGTTCTCGATTCCAAGCGTGTTGTAAAGGACCTAAGGGAGGTGGATCAGAATAGATGCGCTATTATTAATGTTGTTAGAACGGGGATTAGGGAGTGGTTGATTTGAGGGGCGGGTTGTAAATGTTTTGTTTGAGTTATTTCTATGAGGAAGTTAGGTCGCTGTCCTACTCCTAGGCATGACTATCCAAAAAAAAATCTTGTTTGTAGGTAATTCTTTCGTTACTAGTTTATAGTTCGAAAGGATAAAATATAACATATATTTTAGTTTAAAATGCAGGGAAAGGATTTTTTCTGATGTAATTCGTTAACTTAAGAAATATTGTTCTTCACAGAACGCGATTATTTTAAAAGAAGGCAAATACAATTTATAAGGTTTACTTAATTATAAAAAAATCGGTATTTTTAACAAACACTTTTTTCGAAGGTAAGAATTAATCCCAAACTACCAATTTACTCAGACGGCGAGAATTTTCATGAAAAATATATGAGCTACCCATGTTACATCAGCTATACAGACACATACAGAATTTTCAAACACTTTCAAAGTACCTTTAGGTCCTCGCGGAAGCTGGTCTCGTCGTAGCCGCGACTGAGCGCGATCTCGAAGACGCCGCAGCCAGCGGCGAAAGAGGCCAACTTGGTGAGGCTCTGCTTGCCCGATCCGCCCACTCCGACCAGCAGTGAGTGACCGTGGTCCATGCGCAACACGCGGTGGATACGGGTCAAGTGGTCTGAGTGGCCGGTAGGAAGAGAGGGTTAGCGTTGTCACTTGGTATATGTTTGATGGCCAGTGTTGGTCGAACTCTTTTCGAGTGCGTGGGGAAGGTAACAGGAGAATGTCGAGTAGAAAGCATATAGTGGATTGCATTTTCGGTTTTTACCAATTCAAAAAACAAATGCGTTGTAATTTTACGTTTTTGATGTATATCCCGACATTCGTGTGTCGATTAAGAGAAAGAGGCTTGCTGGCATATGTCGCACAAATACAGTATGCAAACTTACACATCAGCACAACTCCATTGACTGAACATATACTTAAAGTGCCGTATAGTTTTGATTATGACAGTTTTCTTAATTCGAAATACAGTTTTTGGCTAACTTTTTACGGCAAAAAACGACCGACTTAAATTTAACTTTATACACTGAATTATGCCAAAATATATATCCGGGTCGATAAATTTCCGTTATAATTAAGTACCAAAATAAAAATTATACTATAAGTTGTATCGTCACATATGTCTCCTTATGAATTTGTATAACAACTGTTTATTTAAACTCTGCTAAATCTTTCTATTTTGTATTAATGTTTAAAAATAAAATAGGCCAGTAACACAACTATAATATAAGTTGTAGAAAGTTAAACTCGGCTAAAACAACATTTTTGCGATTTTATGTCTGTATCCACAGAATATAGATGGTGACTTACCAAGCGCATCGTCGAAGAGGACGAGGTTCATGGCCGTGTGATCTTCGTTGTATTCCTCCAGGATTTCCTGGAAGAGGGCTTTGGCCGCCTCAAAGTCTTGCATGTCTTCGTACAAACGAGGTTCTGCTTCCTAGAGCGTAAAATATCGCGCTGCTTAACGAGACAAGGTGCAAAGTTTGCTGTTTTTATCTTTCGTGGCACTTCGACGCTGGCTGCAGCTTGCTTTGCGAACCAGTTTGTTTCCTTTTTTAAATGTAACAGTGAGGTGGAAATTTCTGGACTCTTCAAGCAATAGTAACGCACATAGTCAAGAACTTGTTCACCGTTTATTTTGTTTGGGTCGACTTATTTTGTGGAATATGTTACTTGGAGCAGATGGTGATTCTTTTTAAATAATCAAAAAATTGAACGTTTTCGGTATGAATGGAACAATTTTATGCCACTTTAACAAAAATTGGTTAAACAAAATATATTAGTTTGTTTATTCTCCGTCATAATTTGCACGATACCTGAATCGTCCCAGTATTAGAAAATGGCACTGAAAGTATCGAGTACAAGAGTTATAATCGTACATTGCTACTAAAATTTTGTTGCAAATCCTAAAGATGTGTTAAATTGATGAGATGTATAATTCGCCGAAACGTTGGAGAACAGTACAATTAACTACCAGAGAAGCAATTTTTGACTAATACCATGCTGGGTAGCACCACTTAGGTCAGAGAAAAGCACACATTTGGTCAGGTTTACAGGAGGTTGACTCCCGTTAAAAACTAGGATATTTTCAGCCGGGTTAACCAATTCTGACCTGCAGTGCGGTGCGGTAGTCACCGAACAGACAGGGGTCGCGCTGCACGAAGGGCTCGATCTTTGGGAAGTGCTCCTCGACCAGGTTCTTGATGAATCCCTGCACCATCTCCTTGTCTCCTTCGTTGATGAGACGATCGTGGAAGACCCGGAGGCACTCGTTCCTCCACAGACGGATCATGTTCTCCAGCTTGGAGAAGCGCTCCGGCGTCGAGATGCAGAGACCCTGGGTGGATGGAAACAAAGCTGAATAACGTGCCCGCGAAAATTTGTGCGATTGGAATTGACAGCGCAATCTAGAAATGTGTAGAAGCTTTATTACACATTGCCTATAGTATTAGCAGCATTAAAGCGGTATTAGCCTCGTTAAACCTTAAGTCCTATTTTAAATGAGGTAAAATTATAATAACAGTCTGAAGTTATCAGTTTGAAAATCATTTTTCAGGTTTATATTAACTTAGAACTGTTAACTTATATTTAACTCTGGTAAGTGATCACTGATCATTTTTACTACAGCCAGCAAAAAGTCCACTCTTTAAATTTCGAAAAAGCTTTGTACACTGTATACACTACAGTCAATAAAAACTTTTTACAGTGAAAAAAATTGGCGGAAGACTATACCTGGTAGACCCTGGAGAGATCACGCAAGTTGAAAATGTAGTGAAACTTTGAAGGTGTCGGTGGCAAGTCGTTGACGATGGTGGCGTACAAAGATAGCGTACATCTGACCAAGCAGTATACGTTAAAAGAAACAACAAACAGAACAACAGTAATATAATATTGTAACCATTTACAAAATGACTAATACACTTTTTAGTAGGTTGTGTTTTTCAAATGCTGTGCCCGCGCCACTCACATTGTGACTTTGGTCACGGATCCTTGTATGTCTTCGGCAAATGGTATGCAATGCCCGCCCAGGATGGAGTTGTAGATGTGGTGGAGCGACTCCTGGGCCGGGAAAGTCATGTTGAAGACGCTGAACAGCGACAGGAACCGGGGATCCACCTTTTGGCAAAAGCACAACACGTTTAAAGAAGAGGCAATCAAATTTAATGTAGAGTAAAACTTTCAAAAAAATGAAGCAAAAGCGCACTGCCATGATGTAAAACGAAATGAGTGTAATGCATACTGCGTAACTTTAAGCAATTAAATCAAATTACATCGAAGTCGGGGTTTATTGACTAGCGAAGAAATCACGCTTTAATAAAGTAATACTTTTTCGACCCTTTTTTAGTTACATCACCAAAACAATGTTAGTAAATATTTCTTTATCGTATCAATCGTGGCGCGTTAGACAATCGCCGACAGCGATAATGACAAAAGAATTTCAAAAAGTCGACAGCCAGCAAGCAAGTTTCAATTTTGTTTTAACATATTTATGATTTCCAATATACCCGCTCTCGCCCAGCGCGTTTTATTTGCAAAGTTTTGCTAAAGCTGCCAAGATACACTCTAATAAAAACAGTGCGACACCTCGTTTCGGCCTCCACCAGCCTTGCCCATGGCGGCGATGTAGCTGAGGTCACGAAGATACTTGTAGTAAAGCTCCTTGCCACGATCGTACATCCCGCCTTTCTCCAGAAGTAGCTTAAGCAGGGCGATCGGCTGCTGTGTGCCGTACGTGTCAACCTGAAATAGTGTGAGTCGCGATTGAGCCAAGGGTTAACAGTATTTCTCAGCTATTTATGGGAAGTGGTACCACTTAGAAATAATAAATAGATTGCAGCACCCCTATAAGATTTTTCCGTACGTAATTCACTAGAATGTCACAATAAACCGAATTGGAACAACACACATGGACTCTACACAACGTTGGAAGTTATAATTGCATTTATTCCACTTTATTCTTTCACAAAAAGGTGTAAGAGTTGAGCAAAAATAAGTTTCTTAAAGATTCCCAAATATGTCGCGGCACCCTTAAAGTTTAGAAATGGCACCTCAGGGTGCTGCGGCACACCGGTTGAGAACTGATTGAACTGTAATTTTCAACCTATGGGTCGCCATATAATTTGGTTGGGTCGCCTTCGGCAGTAGTTCACATGGTTAAATTAATCGGTCCTAATGTAAAGTTTAGAGAATATAATTGGGTTGCCTAAGCTTCGCTGTTACATTTACGCTTTGTATTTGGGTCCCCACGAAAAAAAGTTGAAAAACACTGGGTTAAATCGATGCCTTTTTTGAGACGCTGTTAGGCCGGTGTACTGCTTGAATCACCCGATCCGCTTCAATGAATTCGTTATATTTGGCAACAAGGACAACTCAGGCAGTTACCGTAGAATTCATCTGTTTTTTTAACTTTTAGATTTAACTATAGACCAGTTGGACTGCTTCGGCTCTAAAGGATTTAGGGTCAATATGTGATGTACGTCAATAAACGGTCGGATAAGAAACAGGGCAAGTTAATAACAATAGTTCACTTTTGGCTTTTTTTTCAACAGCAACATAAAAAGTGTCGCCGTCGGCCAAACTTTAAATTACTATTTTGTAAGTCTTAACATTCTTAAGACCTGTTTTCAAAAAGCTGAAAATAGTTAATTAATGAATCGTGGCTACTAAAAAATAAACTGACACAATTTTATTTATAGCGCGCTTCGCAAAAAGACCTCTCACCTGCGGCATGTTCATGTCGTCCATGAAGACGACCAGCCTTTTGCCGGGCGGAGGTCCGTACGTGTCCTTGGTGCGTTTCTCAACGTTCGCCTCCAGGTTTCTCTGCACGTCCATCGAGGTGGTGCGCGACGAGAAGTTGATGTTGAGCATCATGTGCGACTCGCTGTCCAGACCGCGCAGAAAGTTCTGGAAGAAAAAGTGAAGGTAAACCGTTGTGGGTAATGCAGAGGGTTGGGCAATTGGAAGTAGGTATACAGCTGACTGTGAGATCTTACAATGACTTTATCAGCCTTTTTTAAAAACAACGAAAATTGCCGGCTTGCTTTAAGGAAAATTTATGCAAAGACAAATGTGACGCAAACAAACATTTGGCCTTTCTTGTGGTCCGGTAGAGTGATTCTTAAACTGTGTGCCCCGCAGGAACTTGTTCTTTTTTGGACCCGCGGAACTTGTTCTTTTTTGAAAAATAACCTCAGTATTTAAAGTATGGCAAATAAGCATACCTTCAATTTACAATCTCGTTTAGTAAACTGATAATAATTGGCGATTTTAACGTTATTTAATTGTTTGATTCTAGAAAGTGTACCGCGAATGTTTTTATTTTTTATTTTTAACCGTGCCGAAAGCCAAATAAGTTTGGGAACCACTGGTCTTAAAGTATAATCTACGATTCACCACGCGCAAGCATCAAAGGTACACCGCATATGAAACGAACATGAATGGTGAACCTTAGTTATGCCTGAAAACCTGAAACCTTAGTTTTGCCTCACGCAGTTGGATAGTAGAGAAGAGAGAAGAAAAATCGCAAAAGAATTTAAAGATTTTGTCTCACAGCAGAGTCTACGAGATTAGACATCAAAATCACACCTCCTATAAAACGAACCTGAATGGTGGCGGTCTTGGAGGTCCCGGTCTCGCCGACCAGCACAACTGGCCGCTTGATCGAGATCATAAGGTTGAGGAGCCAAGTGGTTCGCGTTGTGTCGATGGTCGGGACCAGGATCTGGTTGTACTTGAGCTCGGGGTCGTGCTCGTACTTGGGCACAATCTGGTTCCAGGGCAGCCAGGCGCCCTCCTCCACGTCGAAGTGGTACTCGTAGAGCGACGAGTAGCGCGAGGGGAGTTCCCCGGCGCGAGCGGGCGTCTTTTCGTCGTCCTGTGAGAAAATAGGGCGATTCGATGGTAAGGTTGCCTTTGTTAGAGATGTTGAAAACATCCGTTAAATCCTGGTTCAGTATTACGGTCTATGGATGTCTGATAATGTAGCATCGTCGTCCTGCGAGAAGGCGCGATTCGCTATAGTTAGGGACGGTAGAACGGTTCTTTGAATTGGAAATAAAGATGAATGCGACGTTTATATTACTTTTTGTCTTTGATCTAGGACTAGGTGAATACTTGCTAGGATGCGGTTGTTAGGGATACGGTAAAACCTGGGTCAGTATCACGGATGTCCGGTAATATCGGATCGGAGCCGATACTAGGGGATTGTATTGGTATCGATCCGATATAAGACTAAGACAGAAATTCCATGTTTTGCGATCTCACGTTTATTTCTTCCTTGAAGGGTAATTGTTTTAAATATAGTTGTTCAACAAGTAGAGCTAACTGAACGCTAAAGCAAATCGTTGGCTCAATAAGCTGTGAAAAATACCTCTTAATGTTTCAGTTTCAACTATTTTGCTTGTTTGGCATTATAATTACGTCATTTGATATCGGATGGCGAAATGAGTTTCAGACATCCCCATAGTCAGCATACGTGTAAACCCTTTTAAAAATATACTTTAAAAATCAAGATTCAATCGATGTAACACTCATTCAAAATTCCAATGTTACTTATTAAAATTTACAATGTTACCCCCAAAAAAAACTTTACTTGATTTCACATATTGCAATTTACCTTTGAACGTATTCTAGTTGTAAAAATATTTCTCTCTTTAACGCACCAATCAGCAAAATAATTGGGATTACATCGCTATGTGGCATTTCAGAAATTCATGATAGTGTTGCCTCGCGAGATAATATATTTAAGTACATAACATTTCAATTGCGAAGTACTTATAGACACACACAACTAAAAACCTAAAATCATAAGGTCATAAAGATACTCGCCCACTTACATTGACCCCTGTCATGCTGGCCAGCTTCTTGACAAAATCATCGAAGACAATTCTTCCCGCCTCCATCAAGGTTCCGCCGACCGACCAATACAAGCACTCCAGGAACAGACATTCCAAAACCTTAAAAGAAAGAAATTAAAACATAGGATTTCACCTAATTTTTGTTTTAAATTTTTACGTAGTAAAAGTAATATCTTTCATTCTTAACAATGAACTCGAGATATAGTTAAAGTGGCTGTCCACTTTTATGTTAGTTATTTATAGTTTTACAAACTAGTTGCTTCAATAAACGGTCGTCTCCTTATTTTTACTATCCTAAGGCAAAAAGAGGGCGGCCATATTTCAAAAAGCCCTTAAAATTCATCCTGTCAAGACTTACGGTCGGATCTCCGTTTTCGACTTTGTAGTCGTTCAGAATGGCGTTTAGCATCATGCAGAGCTGGGTGAGCATGTTTAGGTTGGTCTGCGGTACGATGCCCTTCAGAGGTTTACCCTGACGACCTTCCACTAGACCCTCGTACACCTGAGAAAAACAAGCAAGGGTATCGACAACTATACTTTATTAACTCCGATGCCTGTAATGGTTGACATTATGCCTGTAATGGTTGTAGTGAACGATATTTTTAATCAAGTTATCGTCGCCCATAAACTGTATATTTAGACTTTAAAAAAAAAAAATTAAAAAAATATTTGTACATTTCTTAATAGTTATGTCGTGTATCAACCGAAACCCAACTTTGCCACCATTAGAGTTAAGTACGAACCTGCGTCGTTCATGGGCTATATATGGGTGCACCTCAGTACGATGCAAAATAAACCGATTGCGTTATATACTTATGCGACTATCATAGGCTCAGCTTCGCACCATATACGTCGTGACGTACACAGATTCATCCTTCGCTCTATACCGGTGGCAAAATTGGATTTGGAATATTTATTTCCGACTGTTTAGCCAAAGGGTAAAGTATTATTATTGCTTTCATTCTAATAGACACGATTATAATTAAAATATAGTTCTGCGAATGAGTTTGGTTAAGTAGTTTACACATATTGTGATGAAACACGCATTCACAACTTTCCATTTAACGTTAACGAAATTACCTACTCGTTCGGGTGTTGAGAGAAACGTAAAATATCTGGAATCCGCAAATACAAAAAACACCATTTTTAAACACAGTTTCTTAAAAAAAGCATTGCCGTTCGTCATTGACGTGTGTTTGAACGGACTCAAGCCGTAAGACCGAGATAATAACAACACCAACGTCAGAATAAAACACAATTCGGAATAAGGCCAAAATAAGACTAATACCTAAACACAATTCGGAATAAGTCCTAAATCCGTCGAAATAAGACCTAAAAGTTCAGAATTAGGTCTAAACAACACTTTAACTAATTCCAAACCTAACCCCTAAGTACATCACTAACTCCCCTAATAATTTCAACACTAACCCATTTTCTAACCCCACCCATTACCCACCAAAAATCCCCAACAGGACCAAAATCCGATGCCAAAATAGCGGCGCCCTGACGGCGCTGGTCAGACCAGGGCGTCCAAACGTAGTCACCAAAACGGCCGATGCCAGACCGATGCCCCCCAACCGCCCCATACCCTCTACTCACAGGTTCGGGCGTTATTTTGGCCATTTAGGCCTTTTCCGATGATTTTAGGACTTATTCCGATGAATTTAGGACTTATTCCGATGAATTATCGGACTCTTACCAGGTCGATGCAGGGCACGACGTATTTGGTGTAAAAACCCTTCAGCAAGTCTTGCTCCATTTTGCTCGTGCGAAGGCTGATCCACTTCTGCCAGTAAGGGTCGTAGTTGAGGTTCTTAGGATCGACGTAAACCATACCTGGTTAAAAATCGATTTGTTGAATTGCTTATTGTTATGTACGCCGTTCGTTATACACCGTTGTAAGTATGCAAAAAGACATTACCGACGCCTTTAAGTTTGTTTTTATGATAAGTCGATAAAACGCTGTATACCTGTGCTTTAAATTCTGAAAATCTTGCAATTCATAAAGTTAAGTGGGCTGGCCTTTAGCCCAACCTGTCGCTTCTTGATAGGTGCTATTTTACTCTCGTCGTCTTTCCATTTTGTTGCGTAAGTGTAATAATAATTAAATAAAATACCTGGTCAAAGATTGGTACATGTCTTTAACATGCACAGGCGAACGCTTCTAAAGTTTTTTTGTTAACAGCAAATAAACACAATTGACAGTTAGGCGACACAGTCATGGCTATAGCTTAAACTAAAATACAAACATTTTTCGAAAGAGTTTTTTTAATTTGAAATTAGCACTAACATACTTTCACAAAAATTGGCGATTTCCATGATTGGTTTCTGGTATAAGATCTACTTAGGTATAAATAGAAAACTTTAAAGCGTGAAACCAAATTTTGCCAACTTTCTTGACAAAAAAAAAATAATTTATTTATATTTAAATATCGTATACTTCTCTGTTAAAACGGGCATCTCGAAAGAGGAAATAATTTCGCCCATCGTTTAGTGGCAAAAGGTCTAAGCTATTTAAAGGTCAATTTTCTCTTAAACGCCTCTTCTGTAAAAATTGTCGAGTTTAACATTTGCTAAAAGAATCAACTACCCACCAGCGCGGGAAACGGTGGCGGGCGAGGCGTACTGCAGGTCGCCGACCTCAAAGAGCAGGGCGCAGTGATTTTGCAGCCGAATACGCTCGCCGTTAGCCAGTGTGAGCAGCTTGTTGTCGTCCATAACCGAGTTCATGTTCTCAACCCAGAGGGCGTCGACGTCGCCGTCGAACAGAATGTACCTGTACAAGACCATTTTACGTTCTCGCGCCTGTGTGATTTCTATTCAGGCTAGTGTTTTGTTGGAAGGAGATTCGTTAATGACCAAGAAATGTCAAAAGCGCCAGATAACCGACACCAGTATTTTACATTTCCACCAAATTGAAAACAAGGTTTAGGGGTCTTTGGTTAGGCCCGTTAGGGGGTTAGGGTTCGAGTTGGTTAGCGAAGCCGAATTTTAATGAAATTTATCGGATTCATATAAAAATGCATTTTTGCTCTGCTGTTAGTTCGTTCTCAGGCAATGGTAAACAATATCACAAACGCAAATCTTTTTCCTTTTTGATTAGCACGTTAGAGTTGAACGGACACTTATGGCGGCAACATTTGGATTGTGGTTATATTACTTTCCGCTACCGTTTTTAAGTCTAAGGGTCAAATAAAAAAATAAGGCTAAAACCTAATTTAATCAAATCCTGTGATAGTTAACGTATTGCAGGTCATTTTGACGTAATCACGGTAAAACTCTTTCGTAGTGCGGTAGTTACGCTCTTCGGTAAAAAAGCTAAAACAAAAAGGCCTTGGGTTAAAATTACGCAAATACCGTCATGCAACTTTGCGCGCCAGTTTCGTTCTCGAGGAAACGTGGTTAAACAATGATGGGCAGCTCGACACGATAACCGAAAGGTCCTTCCGCTGTTCTTGCAGTATTCTTTGTGTTATTTTGTTTTTCAATGTTCGCAAAAATGCACAAAAATAAATTGAATCTAATGTTGAATTGAATCTAATGCCAACAACTTAATTCAACCAACCTTCTTTCCTTCTTCTCCGTGGGTCGGTTGATTTCGCGGAAGATGTTGGAGAGGACTCCATCGGTCCAGTCGCGCGTGATTGGATCCAGGATGCCGTAAAGCTCGATCACCGTCATCGCTTTCGAGTTGAGGATGTACAGCTTGGTGTTCAGGTTCAACCTGCAACAACGCGGTTAGTAATTGTGGTGTAACATAGTTTAGCTTGCTTAAAGTGATGCGAAATTTCTGCATGGTTATAAAAATAAAACAACTAAAAAAAACGCTTGTAAAGTCTTGTTTATCTCCCATTTCGAAGTTAAGCATGAGTTTGATTCTACAAGTTAAAGACTTTTGATTCTACAAGTTAAACGCATTGCCTCGGCTGAGATTAGAATTCCAGATCTATTAATTGCATTTTGGCACCAATCGCGAAAAAAATACACACTTGACACCAATCCACTGTGGTGTATCAATGAGAAATTATGCGATAGACCAGAAATACAATTCGTACTTGGTTTGTGCTTGACAGAGCGTGTTAATGACTACGGACTTTCCGCCACCGGTCGGTCCGACCACCATCGTGGTGTGACGTGTCATCATTGTTTCGTACAACTGGACGACCTGGAAAAGCGGAAATAAATCAAAACGGAGTAAGAATATCAAAGCCCATACAGAAGTAGGTAACATTTTAAAGGTTCAAAAATACTACCTACTTATGGGCTTTTATATTCTTACTACATCTTACTACAACCTTATGCTTTAAAGTTTAAACGAACAAACGTTAACTTAATGAATAGCTAGCCCATGACAACTAAGGTACAGATAATAAGTCCTAATGGGCTAAAATAATTTAGTTTCAAACATTTTTAAAAGTTAACTTATCGTTATAAAAAGATAAGACACCATGATTAAAACAGCAAATAGAAATTAACCGTTTTCTCGATTACAATACACTTTAAGTAATTAAACAATAAATAGTTACTTCCACAGTTTTTATAGATAAAATTAAAAATAAAACATTACAAAAAGAAACACATGGTTTAAGGCAAAGAAGTGACATCACTAACGCAGTTTAGCTTGTATTGAATATTAAAAAAGATAAAAAATTAAAAATATCGCACTTACCTTGTCCACTTGGTTCTCCAACATGACGTAATTGTTGCTGGTAAGTGTTTCCTCCACGGCGTCGTTGAAGTTGGGGTAGCGCACCCTGGGGCAGTCCAGCCCCGGGAAAAGGTCCCCGATCAGACCCAGGAAGAGGGGTACGTCCTCGAAGATGAATTTGGGAAGATTCATGTCACGAAGGGCCCTGCGGTACAAAATACGGAGTTAAAAAACTATTAAACATCCTTTGCAAACGACAACTGAAAAAAATTTTGGATAGTTCAACTAACCCCCTTTTTGCAACTGCATTAATTTGGGCGACTGCTGCTTAAAATAAATGCAAAATATGACGCGTTGTTGACACGTTGCCAACTCACGTTCATCTACCCCTTTTTAAGCTCGATTCAAAATATATTGGAACTATAAACTTGAAAGCCAAAAGGAAAATATATTTAGAAAGTAATTTACCCTGGATGGTCGTAAAATTTGAATTTAGCACGGTATAAAAACTAAAGGTATTTAAAGTAGCTTGCTTTAGTATTTCCAGTCCATTAGGCCTTTAAAATTAAAATGCATTCAGTGTACAAACCAATTAGAAACGGTCTTGCTGAAAATCATAAAAAAACATGACTCAATGGATAGAATTAATATCACAAACCCAGTAGAAAGAGATCCACCTTATAAAGCGTACAATATTTAGATCTAGAACCAGCAACCTATAAAGCAATGGCCCAAACGTTACCATACACTATACCTAAACAACAATTCAAAGGTTGCGCCTACCTCATTAAAACGACCTCCTCATGCAGATCGGGAGATCCACGCTTCAGGTCACCGGCCATTACCAGCACGGCCTTAAGGGCACGCAGACCGAAATCGTAGTGGTGCTGCTTTGACAGCTGCTCCTTGGCCAGCTTGTAGAGCACGGTCATCTTCTTGGCCAGCAACTTGGCGGTGAGGAAGCCCTCGGAAAAGAGCATGATTTCGCAAATCTGCTGTAGGTCGGGCACGATCACCACCACAGGTCTGCCGAAACGAAAAAGAAGGCGCGCTGTGGTTAGTTGATTAGGGACAAGGTTTTTATTAAGTATCAGGTGATTTGTTATTAGTTAAAACAATTCAAGAATCCGTCAAATTAAGTGGGGCGTAATTTCACCAACAATTCGCTGTAAGCTTCGTTTTAGTTTAAAAAAATCGCTAATGTCCAGTCAAAAAAGGTTTTACTTGCATGTTAACGGGAATTGCACCACATGTCTGGCGAAACGAAAAAGTGACGTGCTATAGTTAGTCGATTAGGGCTCACGTTTAAAATCAGAATCAGGTGGTATTTTTAGTAGTTGAAATAATCCAAGAACAATTCGCTGTTAGCTTTGGTTAGTTTAAAAAAATCACTAATGTCCCGTCAAAAATAGTTTTACTTGCATTTCAACGGGAATTGCACCACAGGCCTGCCGAAACGAAAAAGTGCCACAAAAAGCCAGTATCAGGTGATCTTTTATTAGTTGAAATAATTCAAGAATCCATCAAATTAATCGGGGCGTATAATTTCACCAACAATTCGATAAAAGCTTCGTTTCAGTTTAAAGAAATCGGAGAAACGAGTTCGGACGATGTTTTATTGCTTGGTTATAAACCCTCATGCATTTAAAGCTCAAGTGTCACCATATAAACCTAAAGAAACCCTACAAGGAAGCCAGGATGCAAATATCTAGTCAAAAAAGTGGCGCGCTGGTTAAATCTGTCTTCAGTCTTGCGCACTGATTGGGTCGCGATAACATCTTATATGGGTTTTTGATCACTTTGGTCCCTTTTTGTATTATTAGACCAACTATATCGCGTTTAGATACATTTTTGACAACCTCAAATGTTCTTTCAAAAACATAATAAACGTTCGCTGTTTTTTAGTTATGTTTTTACCACTTCTCTGTATGGGAAAAAGTCATATGATAAATTTTACTTTATGTTGTTTTGTAATACAAGTAGTAATACATTTTTTTCAATTAAACCACACAAAACAGGCATTTTAAATATCTTGTAGTTCGAAAGCGATCTGAATCTATAAAAAAAAGATTTTACTACAGAAGTTGTTAGGTTGTTTCAACAAATCCTTTAAATAAAAATCTCGTTTGAATATAGAACAAAAACCATTGAAAACGGCACAGTTAAAGCGTTAAAAGAGTGTCGACAACAAAAACGTTAACCCACCTAAAAAGGGCCTTGACGCTCTCCGGTAGCTCAGTACGACCGGCGTAACCGGGGTTCATCGTGATAAAGATTCCCATCCTATCATCAAGTGCTATCTCGGTGCCTTCAAACTGGAAGCGCTTGAGATGGTGCATCAGGGCGTTGCGGATCGTTTGTACCTGGGTACATAACATTAAACAGAATTATAGGCCAAGTTAAACTACAGGTTACGGGTTCTTACCAAAACATAAGTACAATAATCGAAAACAGAGTACTCCAATTGTAATTTGCGGATAAGACTTCCTTCATATCCTTTTCTAATTTATAAAATAAAACGAATGCAGTGACTACAACCTTATTTGTAGAAGATCGACGTTTTAAATCACATTATAACACGACATGTATTACCAACGTAAATATCAATGTGTACTACATTTTATAAATATTTAATTTAGGTTTTGAATTAATTATCTAGATTCTAGATTCTAGTTCAGTTCAAAATGACGATGTTCTCAATTGGTTTTTCATTTTGGCAAATGCGACACTGAACAGGTAAGTCGTGAAAAATATATTTACAACGAATGCTTTACCTGTGAAGAAACGACGGAAAGTACAGAGGCGTCGATACGATTGAACTCATCGAAACAACCCCAGGCTCCGCACTGGGCCAGACCAGAAAAGATCTTTCCGACAGCCTGCAATGCAAATTTGACGGTTAGCAGCAAAAAAACGGTTCATGGGCTTACTGAAGATTACCAGGATCTCTGTGGTGTGTGCTTGATAGTTACAATAGCCTAGTGGTAAACACCGTTGTCGGGCGTGGACTTGTCTAACTTTATTTTTTTTTATTTTTCATGCAGGAAGCTATATCTTCGTACATATTTTATTGATAATAATTATTAGAATTAAGAAAATTGAAATTTTCTAAACTCTGACCTGAAAATTTGCTTGCCTTTGACAAACATTATATCATAGGAAAATCCATTCAACCATGTTTTATTACAGAGATATCTAGAATAGAAACAGGAAAACAACTAACCTTAAAGTCCATTCCCTCTCCGCAGTTTGTGACGACACAAAGCAGGCCGAGCGCCTTGGCAAGATCCTTGACGGTTTCTGAGAAAACACACAAAAAATTACGCTTTAAACTTGGAAAGCATTTCTAAAAACACCACAAACTTTAGTTCAGGGGTTCTAAAACTGGGGTCGATGAAACCCTTGGGGGTCCGTGAACTAGTTTTAGGGGTCTATATAATTGAAATATTAGTGTGTTATTTAAGAAGTACTCATTTGTTAAAAAAAATAGTTTAATTAAAAATAAAACGTTTTACAAATGGATTTATTTAGACTCCATTTGTTGTATTCGTAGAAGATTTATTGCTCATGAACGTAGAAGTAAAGTAGAATAAAAGAACGAAAAACACGCACGGCCTATTATGTGACGTAAATTTATGACGTCGTTTTTTAAATTTCTTGCCTACCGTGGTCCACGCAAAGCAAAACTAAATTTTAGGGGTCCACGGTAAGAAAGTTCAAGAATCCCTGCCTTAGAGTATAGATTTGCAACGCACCTGTCTTTCCGGTACCAGCAGGTCCGGCGGGCGCGCCACCCAGGTACATGGAGAGGGCTTGGGTCAAGGTGAGGTAGATCCGGTCGGTCAACGGTGTGATGACAAGGCGACCGTTCAAGCCCATGTATTCGTAGCTGAACAAAAAGTACATTGGCGTTAATGCTGCGACAAACTGATAGCATAAAAAAGCAATGCTGTAAATATTTTGTTTATTTAGCCCTTGACCTTCCAATCTTGGAATATGCGTTTCTGCATTTCATTTATGTTATAGAAAATATACTGCATTTCTTAATCATGGATTAGTGCAAAAGTAGTTTTATGGGACCCTACGATTATACTACATTAGTGTGTTTAGGATGTGCGGTATGCACAGCATAACTCGCACTCCACATCCTATTATTACACGACGACTAAGTAAAGTCCCCAATTACCTACACCGCCGATTTGTCTCCACTTAAGCCCTATTCATTCTGTAGAACCAAGTCATTAAATATCAGAGGTTTTGGTAGAGTTATTAATTTTTCCGAAATTCCCATATGGTTAATATTAATTTTTGTTTACGTACTCACTATTGTAGGTGTGTGACATTAACAATTAATCTAGATCAAGGGTTGTAAGCCTATAGCCAGGTATTAGACTGGTTGGTCACTATAGGCAAAGAGTTTCTACACGTTTTTTTACCCATATCCGAAACTTCCTGTGCACTGTTGCACGATGAGCTGATCGGGCTCCCTGCTCCAGTAGAAGCGAAGTTGCGATTCCCACTCGAATTCCTTGGCGTCCAGGATCGAATCCCGCACAAACGTGTCGATGATGTCGCGCGCGTGAACGTCGATGATCAGCACTTAACGACAATTTGCACTTTCTTTTTAATTTTTGCTGATACTTTGATTTCCCCAATAAATCAATATACGATTTTTATAGCGGAAATTTTATTATTTGTAAATGTGATAGTAAACAATTAAACTCAGTGTTAAAAACCCGAGTAAAACAGGTTCTGACATCTTATTTATGAAGAAATATTTATTTCGCCTATACTGGCATCATCAGCTCCTATAAGTAAAGTAAAACTATTTATGTGATACTGATAGTAAGTACATGCCAATAAATCATATAATTCTGAAAACTATAGTAGAAAATGGCCTAATATGATGAAAAAGTAGCTATATTGTTTTTTTCCGCCTAAACATATTTGCTGACAAAACGTTAGTTACTGTTCTATTTTAGGAAATAGTAATGAAGTTACATAGGTTTAAATGCGCGTCAACGAGCTATAGCTGCCACTATTATTCCTTCTAAAGGTCACGGAGTCATTTGCGCAAAGCTATAGTCCTGCAATCTCAAACTATATCCTGATAAGCCGCCTCAGCAAACTTACCGCTGTTGAACTTCTTTCGCTCGTTCCTGGTAAGAGGTGACTGGATTTTGGTGACGAGGTTGTCGATCTGCGTGTGCATCTGGTTCGCGTAGTTCTTCATACCGAGCTTGTCGCCTTTGCGCACCTGAAAGTCGATGGGAAGCGCTAGTTTTTAGACAACTGATTAAAATATTGCGACAAATTCCGGCCCCAATAGATCATCTAAATGAGTAAAATGACCAATGGATCGACTAAATGACTAGTCTGAATTTATGTCATTATAAACAGTAAAGACGCGAGGGCGAAATCTAATTTTATTAACTGTTTTCAACGTAAAAAAATAAAAATAAAAATTGCGTTCTATTAAAACTGCTGCAATACGCGTGATAATTGCCTTGGCCATTGGACGGTTAAATTCGTTCACTTGGCTAAGTCCGCCACACTAAATATTGAAGTAGAAAACAGTTGCAGTGTCGATCGTCAGATACCGGGTAATGGTTTTATCGATATGACGATAACCAGTACAATACTGTGCATAAGTATCTCATAGAAACCTAACACAATAGTCGCTATAATTAAATCACAACAAAAACTTTACCTTTTCAAACACGTCTTCAACTTCCCAGGTCCACCAAATCTGGTTTCCGGCAAGAACAACCATTCCTTGGTAGGGAAGCATCCATTCAACGCGTGAGCTGCATAAATATAATTCGTGTGAAGTTCATTTTATGCCGCAGAAATTGAAATAGCATAAAAGGATTTTTTTCGAAATGCTTACCGATGTATAGGTATTTGGTTCTAAATATTTGTGGGCAATTTTGATAGCAACTGTAATTATTACTAAAAAATAGTTTTGTAATTATAACATCGTTTAAACTTTTTTTGGTATCGGTACAAGAATGTGGCTAAATGTCATGAACGTTAAAAACGTTTCACGGGCAAGACATCGATCTTAGTTCAATATTTTCTTGAACCCAACGCCAAAAAAAATGGTCTAACTTTGAAAAAGGGTTAATAAAACCAAGCAAATATTTTATTGACTTGATAATCGCCTAGTAGAAAATATTTAATTCATAAATAGCCTTCAGATTCCAAACAACGTTAGCCAAGACCGCTTATGTGAATCTAACTTGAATTACTTCAACCAATATAAACTCACAGTTTTGCGCAGTAGTTGAAGACGGCATCTTTGGTGATAAGTCGGTTTGTGCTTCTCATCTCGACAAGGACGGCGGTCATCCAATCCTCAACTCTCCCCTCGGCTGGCACGTTCTTGTAGAAGTCCATTGTCTGGCGATAAAATAAAAGCGTGATCAACATTTTATCGAGGCTAGCTGATAGGTTAGTGACCCTATAATGGTGGTTGTTAAGCTTTCAACGTTGTTTAGGGTTTCTAGAAAAGCGTTTTTTGCTAGGCATATATAGTAGTGGAAAAGCAAAGTACACTTTAAAGCATTTTCATAAATTTATGTACTTTCTAAACCTTTATCAACGTTTTTCAAATCGCTTATTTTGTGACTGGTAGTCCAGCTGAAGGTTTCCAAACAATTGAAAAAGGAACGTGATTTTGTACAGCCGATTAGAATAGTGACCAACCAAGATGAGATCCTGGCAACTTTTTTTGAGATGAAACTAAAGAATAGTAACCCAAGTATTTTGGGTAAAGTTGACCGAACTGGTTAATCTAAGAATAACTTTAATAGTGATGCAATGAAACATAACAACATAAGTATTATGATCTAATAAAAATCATTTCTGGCCATTAAAAATTCGTAAGCGAAAACTGCGCGTAAAAGCTACGAAATTGCAACATCGCTGGTCACCTCTCCTTCCGCCGAGATCATTCCGCTGACCACCTGTTCACCGCTAACACCGTCCTGGAACTGTAGCTTTGAAATGTTGTCGTACATCTTGATAATGTGCTCCTGGACGCAACGGGGATCGCTGCTTCCGAGGATGCTTAGCAGCTCGTCGTCCGAAATAAAGAAGAACCTGAAGAACGGGAGATTTGTTTGGCGAACGCATCTAACCACCGTCGTGTTCTTATAAGATATATACAATGAAAGATGCATACCACATTTGTGTGTTAATGACTGTAATCTAACCCTTGTGAAGCTGCCTCTTTCACGATTACGGCTTACGTTTCATTGGTACACTGAAAGCCATCCCCAAAGGCATACACGCAAGCATTTAAGACTCAAATACGCACTATGCTTTGCAATGAAACATGCACAGACATATGTGTGTTAACGACTGTGATCTAACCCGTTTAAAGCTATACTTTCTGCCAACGATTACGGCCGCGTACTAACTTGTGTATCTAAAAATGTTTTAAACAAACAATATTGTCGACAAATACTTGAATACCAAGGCACTTTTTTTAAATCAATGTGCAATAAAATGGCTTTTAGGTAATAAAACCGAAGAAATATTGCACCTTTACATTTTTAGGCGCAAATAAAAGTTGGGTTAAAACCCCTTAACATCGGTTTGTAATTCGACAGTCTCAACAAGGAACAGTTGAGTTAACAAATATAAGTTAAGTATATGCCCCTGCCTTTTTAAACCCTTTTTTTAAGTGTATGCCCCTGCCTTTTAAAGTCTTTTTTCTATGCGCCATTACTTCGTGAATTTTAATTGGTTTTGTTCTAACTCTGGCCTAATGATGAACGGTTGTTGAAAGTTGACAAACTAAAAAATACAATTTGTCTACAGTTCCACTTGTTTTACAGTTTTAAAATAAGGCATATACGTCCATCAAACGGCCTAATCCATACGGTGGAAATTTGTAACGTTGGCATTCGTAAAGCCATTCGTGCAACCAAGGAACATAGCCGAACCTTGGGAAGGCGTTTCGCTTCGAATCGAGGTAATCGTTGAGCGACTTCTGGCACTTCTCGAGTCCGTCGCTGAGACCCTGTAGGTCCTGGAGTCGGTTTGCGGCGTGACAAGCGTCCTTGATCTTCGGGTTCTTGGCCGTCTCCTGCATGATCTTCTTGAAGAGCTTGTCGATCACGTCGAACTTTTTCGCTTCCTCGGGAAGCTGAGACCTGATTTTTTTTGGATGGGAGATTGTAATAAGTTGTTCATTTTAGTGTTGGTTAAATATGTGTTTGCAGTCGTCTAGGTACAACAACGTTTACTTGTCTTCGTTAAAAAGAATTTCTAAAAAAACGAGCAAATCAATTTCAATAGTGTGCGGCACTGTTAACAACATTTTCGAATTTACTTGCTACTATATATTAGTCTATTACTTTTATATCATAGGGAGATCTTAATTTTAATCTGTTCTCGAAACTGTATGCAGTTTTCCACGTTAGCTATTAATAAACTGTATAGAACAACACGTAACTTTAGCTGCAATTGATAAAACCACTTGGGGCATAACTCAAAAAATGGACAGCGCAAAAAAAGGTTCACACACCTGATGTCGCCGCCGATAAAAATCGATTCCAAGTACATCCACTTTCTTTGTACTACCATCCAAATATCGCAGACCTACGTGTAACAAAAAGCGACTTTTGTAAATTTCATATAAATATTTAAATAAAATGGATAGCAAATCATCTTGCTCCCGCAACACATTTGTTGCGTTGAAACTAGGTAAATAATGCCTCAAACAGTGAAATAACTCGCTGTTGTTTGTATGAAAAGAGTTAACCTTTTAGTGATTTATTCAATTAAACACTGCTCTTAGTGGCGCGCTCTGCCTCGAGCAGAAACGTGTCTTCTTCGTCCTTCATTTCAGACGTGACCGTGTTTCTGTTAACATCTACTTTTGTTGCGTTGTAAGTTAAGTTTTATATTTTTGCTGTGTTAATTATTGTTAGTGGTGGTAACTTTGTGTATTGATTCTGTTGGAATACGGAACTAAGTTGTTGTAACCATCATTGTGTTTATTGACTGTTAACCGATAAAGACTTCAGTCGACATCAACTTTCGAAAAGTACTCACTTCTCCAATGAGGGAGAGGCCCTTCTCCCAGTTTTGTACGGATGCGAGGAAGGGACCGACAAACCTGGAGGCCGACATGCTCTGCAGGTTCATCGCGTTGTCGTCCAAGATCTGCATCACCTCGTCCACAGAACCTAAAGTTGACAAAGTACAAAGCATATCCTGGATGTGGAGATAATACTTCCGTCTGTTAATTAAAACTTTGCAGACCCAAAGGAAGCCATCGCAAACTATCCGAATCTGTCGATCAAATGATACAAGCAAGGTTGGTTGGAAAAACAACCAGCCTGCAGAGAGGCTCGAACTCACGATCTCCGGCCTAACCGGGGCCTTATACTTGCATCATTGTTCGACAGATTCGGTTAGTCTGCGATGGCTTTCGGTGTATGATACGTTCGCCGTTATCGCGCATCAGAAGGGCTAGATCACAAGTGTTGCTTACTTATGTGTATATCTTCCATTGCAGAGCAAGTTCTAGTTTTTTAAGAGACACTTTTTAACAGTTATTTGCACCCCATAGCGACCTAGGCTCGAATGACCCAGTTTAAAAAGCTACCTAAACGACTTACCTAGGATAAAACCGCGATCCTGGGTTCCTTTGAGGTACTTAATCACCGAGAATTTCATCGCTTCCCAAGTTTCAACCACCTGGAAACAGAAATGGTTGCTTTATTAAAAATAATAGCTAAGAGTTCTGCTAAGTCAAGTTAACTGCGCAAAACACTAGAATCAGTAAAATCAAACTATACTTAACAAAATGAGGCTATAGGTTTACCCAAGTAAGAAATTTATATGTTTCTTTAACGACTAAAGATGATGTGGATTTGTTTAATTTATATGTTTTTTTAACGACCATCGACATTATTGCAAGTTTTATAAACAAATGTATACAAGGTACACTATGCACGATAATGTAGCTTGAAAATCAATGTGAAAAACAAATAGGTCGAATAATTGACATCGTCTTAATATTAACGTTTCGATACGCACTTGCAAAATCATCAGTAAACGTGACTGTAATCTACTCAAACCTCACTTATAAGAGTAGAACCCTATTCTTATCATTCGGAGTTTCTAACATTAACTGATTATTATGACATAAGTGCGTATAGTAACGTCTTTTAAGATTATGTCAATTTACTCGACCTATATTTGGCTTTGACATTTATTTGCAAAATATGAACTAGTTTACTGAAGTTAGGTTACTATTGAACAAAATGGGGGTTCGAAAGTTTTCCAGTTAAGATTTCCCCAACTTTTAGACACAGTTTTACAAAGACAAGCAAAAAGTACCACGAACGACAAATTTTGACGTCAAAGCACTTACCTCTTTCAGTCCCTTCTCGATGTTAAGCTCCTTCACGGCGGCAGTGACGATTTCTGCGATGGTGTCGGAAAAGTTGTGAAGCTGCATCGAGAAGAGGTTGTCCAAAGTGAAGGTGTCAGGGTTCATGTCGAAATCCTTGCCCGTCTTTGTCATCAGTTCTTTCCAATGTCTGAAAGCGATAATACCATGAAACTAGTTAATTTAAAATGTTTTGGGGGCGCTTTTTGAAAGCGTTTTTTTTTTACATTGCCCTTGTTTGTTTATCCCTTAAACGGAATTTTGAGTCGGCAAATTTATGTTACGACATGGTGATTAAACACAAAATCGTTGTATTTTACAAAGCATTCCGGTGTAGCACGTGTTCGCCACTCTTTCATTTTGTTTATTCGTTTGTACAATATTTTAGAAAGCGTACTGAGGGGTCGGGTTAACATATCGGACCAGTATTAATACTACCACTTGGCATCGGGTATCAGCTGCGATCTGATATTATCAGACATCTCTAATGTCAACATACGATGCTTGCATTCAAAGGTTTGTACCTCTCGCGCAGAGCCTCGTTTTTGAGGTCGAGGAAGAGCGGAATCGCCTCCTTGAACTCGCGCATCTTTGCGTCGAGATGTTGCGCGGCGGGAAGCGCTTTCACCTGGCGCGGGAACTTCTTCAATTTCTTCACGAAACCGTCGATTCCCTCGATGAGCTGTATGGTAGAAGCACAGGGATATAAGAGTGGCTACGGTAGCTTGACTGCTTTGCAATAACAGAGTATAGTTTTAAATTAACAGCTTCACTGGAGATAAATAAATTTAAAGTTATTCAAGCTTAACACTTTTGTGTGTAAGCAAACTAAAACTGACAATAAAATGCATGCAAAATAGAGAATTTCGCTTTAAACTTGATATACATTTTTAGAATGTTTATGTAAACAATTGACCTTATATAGATAGCCTACATTTAGTTGTCAAGTGTAATATTCAGTTTAAACTATGCGTGCAATAAAATGGAATTTTATCAGAAAATACACCCCAAAATATTTATTCGCTTTTTAGCAATACATAAGCCTAAAATATAAAAAAAATAATCGACGAATTAATTGCTTGGCCTCAGAACAAAAGCCCTAGATTGGGAAGACAACAAGAGGTCTAGAGACTTGCCTGATTGACGTTAAGGTTTGCCCACAAGGTCTGCGCCCACTCTTCCCTTGCAGTCTTCTGCTCGTCGTAGAGCGAGTAGATCAGCTCCAAGCCCTTGAACTCATTCTGCACCTTGAACAGGTTGGGGTATGCGGTGATGGGAAGGTCGAACAGCTTCTCAGCGTTGGTCAGCTCTTGTCTGCGGTTGTATAAGTTACATTAGACGAGTTTAGTTTAGGTAAAGTGGTTAAACCGGTGGTTCTCAACCACCCTGGGGCGCCATTTCTAATTTCAAGGGTGCCGAGACATATTTGGTAACCTTTAAGAATCTGATTTTTGGTCTACTCCTACAACTTTTTGTTTAAGATTAGAATGAAAAAAAAAATTAATTTTTTTTTAATTTTTTTTTCTTTTTTTTTTAAATTCAATTATACCACGTTGTGTAGAGTCGAAGTGTGTGTTCCTTTTATTGTGCCATTCTAGTGAATTACCTACGAAAAAACAGTTTATAAAAACAGTTTATAAAACGCAGGCAACGTGCAGTTTACCATCCGAAGGTAGCGGAATAAGTTTTTACATTTTTGACCCTATCTGTGTTGCAACTAATCAGCCAGTGTTTTAAGGCCATGAAACCTGATTCTTTAACAAAGTTTCATGTTGAGACGACGCTTATCTTGAAAAGGCTTACGTTTAAGAACGCACATTTCGCGAAAGATTAATACATAAAGAATTGTTTGAGTGTTGGATGTCGGTTAGTTCCTTTACTGTGTAGGTAGTTTGAACAGTAATGTGTAAAAATCTATTATATTCGCTAAAATCGACATTTGCTGTTACAAACGTTTCGGCAATACCTCATGGCATCATCAATGTGTTCTTTTTACGATTTTATCGAATATAATGGCTTTAATATTTTTATTGAAATTACTAAAAAACAACCGTGTATTATGTTCCAAAAAAGTGTGTTATTAAAAAAATAACATAACTTTTTTTAATTTTCTAAACGCCAAAGAGAGACAGTTTAAAGAAAAATATAGGAATGATAAACCCTACACTGAATTGAAACAAAACAAATTCACATATCGTATATACGTTGCGACAAAGCGTTTAAAGCACTTTCTGCAAAAGCGACATCTAAAAAAGCAAACAAATATTTCTACAAGTTAACAAGCGCACCTCTCGCCCTCAAACTTGGCCAGTTCCTTCCGAAATTCGGCCATGATCTTCAGGCCCTTGTCGAGTTCGGAACCGACGGCGCCAGGTCCGCTCTCGCGAAACGAGTCGGAGAACTTCTCCAGCTCGCCCTTGAACTCGGTGATCTGCTCCTGGGTGATCTCGGTGAACTTTATCTTCACTCCGGTCAGGCCCACGTCGATCATCTGTGGCGTGAATGCGGGTGAGGATTAACATAGGCAAAAACTGGAAGTCTTGTTAAGACATTCGAAATTGTAGCATGTCAAGATTCAGTTCAGCCTTTTTTGTGAAAAAAAGATTTAAATGTGTTCGAATAAAATATTTAGGTTCAAGTCAATTTCTTCAAAAAGGATCAAATCAAGTCAATTCCTTTTTATTGAAAGAATTAGTAAAATCAATTTATTCAGTAAAAATGACTTACTATAGCACTTTGTTCAATGCGTTTAATATGTAATAAAGAGCTTAAGAAAATAGGAAGCTTTTTTTTTAGTGTAGTGGAAGTACACAACGCTTAACCTACAGCAGAAGTGGCCAAAAAACAAATACAAATATTAACAGCGATGCTGCTTCACCTTTCCGTTTAGGAACAATTCGTCCCAAGTGCTTTTAATGGTGGCGACCAGTTCTTTTTCTTCGTCGGTGAATTCGATCTTGTACATAGCAATCGTCCGGTATCTTAAGCAGGTATAGCTATTTATAACTACTAATAAAATGAGGTGCAATTGCAAAAAAGATTATTAAAATTGTTAAGAAACTCGAGTTGTCCTAATATTGTTATTGGCTTAGCCTTATATAGTCATCTCGCTTTACGGTCTTTATGCATGGACGCGGTTCTTTTAGGTCGGACTAACGGTAGCAGCTTCAGATTGAAGTCTTTCAGGATAGTTTTAGTAATCACACTGAAAAAGCGCGAGATTCAGCCGACACATTAAAATAACTTAAAAAACACTTTCACTATAATTTTGCTGGGCAAAGTAGAAAATTCAAAGACAATCTTGACGTATGCGAAAGTATCGAACATTCGATACCTAAGGCTAGATCATGAACAGCATATGGCTAAATGTGAAGGTTTTTCTACCTTTCAGAGATGTCGCTTATCCGCATCTCAACGTCCAGCGACATGGCTTTGATCTTGGCGATGACGCCCAGAACAAATTTGAGGTCTTCCAGAGATATCGGCGAGCGCTGCACATCTCTGCTAAGTTGGCCCTGCGCGAGAAGTAATCGGAAATAAAATATTTTCGAAATAAACCGCTTTACAGCACTTTAACACTTACAGACCATGTCGTGGGTCTAATAAAAACAAAATTGCTGAAAGTACGTTGAACAAGAGTTTGTCTTCTCATTGTTTTATCGCTAATGTGCAGCTAATAAAAATAAAGCCTTGGCCCTAACAAACGAATGTTAAATTTATTTTAAATGTAGACTGACCCGAACTTAAAAAGGCGAACACGGCTGAAGGCGATTGTAAAGAATATAAACAAGCGCTTTAAAAACAGGCAATTGATTGCCGTTTGAAAAAACTTACGAGTGTGTCGCGTAACGAGAAAAGGTTCTCCTTTGCCGAATCGTTGAGCAGTTTCCCCAGAGATTTCACCCAGAGCATTGCATGATCTTTGACTGCGGTGGCGAGCGGGATCAGGTTTAGGCGGAGACACTGTTCATCCTGAAGAATTGAAACAAGGTGGTCAGTCGCGTAAGATCACGAACCTGTTGAGTTACGTGAGGCAGGGCATGCAATACCATATTTTTGCTGTACGAATTTTCTGATTTTGCTGTACGGATGTCTGATAATGTCGGATCGGAGCCGATACCCGATGCCAAGTGGTAGTTTCGGTAATTTTGCCGATGCGAGGATGGTATCGCGTGCCAATCCGATATCAAGTTATTATAAGAGTTACAGCCTGTGCGATACAACTCAGCACTTCCACCGTAAAGGGAATTTACAAAAAGTATGTTAGAAACTGGAAATAATCCAACTTACTGAAACGCTCAAGGAAATTTTGCCCTGATATCCTGGAAAAAATACCTTTAAACGTTTTTCATTTTGTTTGTTTAAGTATAGTAATGACGTCATTTGGTATCGGGTCAAATCGCGATACTCTTTGCCCAAAATATCGGGTATCGGAATAAAATGAACTTGGTGTATAATTGTGTAGCTTATTGTAATCAGTTTAATATCCCCAAAGGACAATTTCGCAATGAAAACAGGTTCAGTAGTTTTCCAAGACAAAATCTTTGCAAAATAAACTATTATTTTGCCACAGAAGCGTTAACAAGCAATCTGTTGACAGTTGTAAAGACAAAAATATATATGAAATTAGGCGTGGAGTGCGCCGCGAGTCCGCCACCAACAGTCAAGTGTAAACGTTAAATGTAAATTCTCACCCTGGGCATCGCCTGCAGAAACACATCTTCGGCTATTTTGCTGTAGAAGAGCAGCTTATCGTCGTAGGCCACGCACGACGGGTTCTTGGCCGCAAATTTCTCCATCACGATGTTCTTCTCCAGCTTCCACAAGGCTCGATAGCGCTTCCACTTGGCTGGGGAATAAAAAGGGTAGCCATAAGTGAGACATTCATAATTTTTTTCATCCATTTTTAGTTTGGATTGAAGCAAAAGCGCCTTTGGGTTGGGTTTATTGGAATTTGGTAAGAAGGGAAAAGTTTAAGAATGGTGAAGTAAGCCCTTAAATGGACATTAAATAAATAAGACAGTTTTAATGTTGAGCGCAACACATATACTTAGACATAGACTTGTGCATAGCGTACAGTACTGTACACTGTTGCATAATGTTTAGCTTTAGTGACACCATACCATTAAAAGTACGATCGTTTTAAGATAATACCTAAAAATGCACACAATTGCTCAAAAAAGAATATCCAATATTGGTGGTGGCTTTTTTAAGAAACCAAAACCGACCGATTTCGTCAGTCAAGGTAATTTATACTCCCATAAGCGCAAACATATTCTATATTTTTGCCAAAATCCAACTTACGTTGTCCTAGGAACTTGGTGAGGGAGGAGAGGATCTTCTGCATGTTGCCGGTGACTTGAGCGAAAAGCTCGGCGATCTTCGGGTTGAGGCAAACGTCCTGGAAGAAAGTGATGAAGACCGGCTCGTCCTGGCCGTCCACCAACTGCGGGGGAGTCTCAAGACACGTCCCTGGAAAGCACAAAGCGCTTGGTGGCTAGACGGCGTTGGAAAACTTGACTAAACATGACTTAGAGCAGTGTTTCTTAACCTTTTTTACTTAGCACCTAGAAACGTATGAAAACGTGGCGGCGCACCTTGCGAGCGAAGGGAACGCGAAATTTTTGAGGTGTACCGATATTTTCTCTTTTTTATATTATATGGGTTTTATAGTTGCATATCTTTAAAGCGACTTCCAGCCTTTGAGAATAAAAACGTATTTTTGCCCGTTAAGTCTTATTCCGATTAATTTTGGAATGATTTCGACATTTTTTCCTTTCGCTCGCGGCCTTCCATGGCGCACCGGTTGAGAAACGCTGACTTAGAGTATAGGTAACCATTTTTTTTGTTTAATATCACCACGCCTAATGTGAATATATCCAACGTCGGTAGCTCGGCAATAGAAACTATTGTCACCACAGTCCACAATCGAGCTCAGTCAAAGAACGAAACTAATAGTCAAGTTAAAAACATTAATTTAAAGGTAATTTTTTCAGCTTTTTTTCTATATTTTGAGACGGAAAGCCAATATCTACAACTACAACAATAAATGTTTGATTTTATATTTCTTACAATGAATCAAAACGCTACGTTTAATTCTGATCTAGTTAATTGTTTAAATAATTATAAACACCATGACAAATGTTTGCAACTGATCAAAAAATTTGTATTACGGCCGCAGCAGTTAGCATCTTTTAAATCGACGAGTCGCTCTTACCTGCCATCCAGCGGACAAAATGCTTTGTAGCCTCGACACAGTCCCGGACGCACTGGACCGTGAGCTTATAGACCTCGTTGGCGGGAGGGTGGAGCACGATTTCGGGGGTGGAGAGGATCGTCGAAATTTGCATCATTTGGTTATGGCCAGTCACTCCTGTTGTAAGGAACAGTCAAGTTTAAGGATTAGTCATATTTTTAAAGTGTTTCCCTAAAGTCCAGAGAACGCGATTTTCCCGTTAAGTAAAGTGTAAATTTCGACAAGATAACAGTAGATCCCTTTAATAGCCTCTACGTGTAGCCTTATATGACGGAGGAAAACTTTTTTCTAACTTCCTATTTTTAGTAACGGTTTTACCACTTTAACAAACACAGTCAAGAGGCATATTTTAGAAAATCATAAAATTTTATGCAGAATGATTATTTTCTGTGTACCACAGAACTTGAAAAAAACAAGTAAAACAAGCAGAAACACTTAGTTATTAACAGAAGTATAGTTTCTTACCGGCGTTAAAGTTCGTAAGGTTCCTGATTACCAACTCGGTGAGTGCGTCAAACATCTGACGCTCCCAGTGCTCGTAGTACCTTCAAGCGTATTTTAGGTTATTATTTTTTTTATTTTAGGCCACAAAACGGTAGAACCGAAAAAAGATATATATCATTTGAGCATGATTTTGCGATTATTGATAAGGTCAAGCGGTATAATCTTGCCGTAGGCTATGGTATGCCTGTTAGCGCTGACACTTTCGAAAGCTACCTTAAAAAAACAAAAAAACGCGACAGGATGATGAATGTGTTTAACATTTATCTACAAACTGTTCTCCAGTCTCTCATTTAAGGAAAGGGCAAAGCTGGAAATCATTCAATCTGACTGTATCTCACCTGTGAAGCTTGTAGGACTTGCCGGTGTTGGTGTGGGCGACCAGGCCTTCCATCTTGGTGAGAAGAGGGCCGATTGCTCTGTACTTTCGAGCCAGCGTCTCCAGGCATTTGTTTCGCTCGCTTTCGATGAACTCGAAATATTCCTGAATTCGACAGGGCGTTAATCTAGAACTGTTATCCGAAAGAGGTATTGCGATCAACAGAACGAATGAACTCGAAGTCGAAAAGAGAAACGTTTTGTAAAACAAACAAATTAAAATTACACCCATTGTCTTCGGAATATGTGCATTTGAACTGTAAACAAAATATTATTTTAAGTTCACAGCAAATTAATCCGAACTTTAACATAAAATTCAAAATCAGTTGTCTATAAAAAGTAAAAAAAGCACTGAAAAATTTTTGATATGGTATACACAAACCCGGTTAAGTCAAACAAAGGAAACATAATTAGTAATTACACTATTGTCCCCAAATAATATGTGCATTTAAACCGCAAACAGTATAAAATGTTTTTTTTAATTAATCTGAACTAACATAAAGTTAAACAAAGGTTGTCGAATTAGCAAAAAACGTTTTTTTTAATAAGTAAAGTATGACACTGCATAAAGAATACATGTAACCGATAAAAGCAGTACAAAAGTTTGGCTTATTGGGCAACTTTTGTTTAACTTCCTGTTAGTTTAGTTTAGATTAATGTAAAAAAAAAATTAAAACCGAAGTAGATAAGTCCAGTATTTTTTTAACATTAAAGCACACAATAATAGTGCGACAAATGTACTTCTGGCACATATATCAAAGTCTCACCTTTACATCCGGAAGCCTCCCGTCCACCTGGGGCGGGTACTTTCGGAAAAGGTCGGCATTCCTTATCGTCTGGATCCTGGTGTCGATGTCCTTGGCGTTCTTCTGGATCTGGTTCACAAGCGATTCGAACTTACCGATCGCCACTCCGGAACGAGTAATGTAATCCTGCACGTAATAGTCAGGTTGGGGACTAATTGTACTTTATGACGATATTAGCAAATATATTTCGCAATTTTGACATGCTTCAAATGTTATCTTTAGCTAGTAAAGATTTGGAATGAATTGCAAAAAAGTATGAGGACAAAAGTAGTTTGGTATACACTATGAGCGGATCAGTAATGAAGCTTGATAATGAAGTGCAAAGCCAGAAAGGTCGAGTAGAACAACATAATCTCGATAAAAACGTGCCAATAAAGAAAAAGAAACTTTCAAATTAAGATGATGTCGATCAACTTTACTTTCTTGGCTTTGCAATTCATTATCAAGCTAAATTACAGAAGTGTCTAACGTGCAAGTATGTTGATACCCATTACGGTATAGCATTCACACCATGAATAGCGTACTTAACTAGAACGCAAAAAATCGAGCCTGCGTAACTTTTAAGCTATACAATTTAACTACAGGTTTTGGCAGTGTTGTGAACAAATCATTTTGAAGTGACTTAAATCCCAGTCAAGTCATTTGTAAAATAACTTAAGTTCAAGTCAAATTTTTTTCAATATAAATAACAATTCCCAGTCAAGTCATAATTACAGCAAGTCAATTTCAAGTCAAGTCCTTGTCAAAAAAATGATAAACTATTAAAATTGGTAAACTCGTCCACTTATGAGTAATCATTTAAATCAGTGAATTAACTGCCATTAACCAAGTTATTGACTTAAGTCATTACAACACTTGGTTTTGTTACATTTGATTGAGAAATGAGTTGCAAACTTACATGGATTCCGAGCGAGTTCCAGTTTAGTCGCTTGTATCCCGGTCGAAGCACCCTCTTTAGTTCCCGGATGTGGTCTTCAAGAAGTTGGGCCTTTATTAAAATGAGTTATTTTTACTAAACAAAGTGAAAAAAGCATATAATAAGCATTTTTCCTAAGTAGTCGGATTTGGCAATTGGTTTAGTTTAGATAGACGCAGTGCTCTGCAACATTTTTTCACCTGCGACAACTGACGTGCAGCTAAAAAAGTTAGCGGCACACCTACAAAATATACCTGAAAAGATGATAGACCAATCACCAATGATCTAGTCACGGGCAAAATTATTCTAGGCTAGAGCAAAACAGTTTGAAATCATTAGTCACTAACCAATAAAAATTAGGGCCAGGTATTATGTAAACTATCATACCATCTAAAATAATCAATAAAGGTAATATAAATGAATAAAACGAATGCTTTTTTTGTTTCCAGCTACTAAGCGACGCAAAGCAAGTCCAAATTTGTATAAATATACCCTACTACTATGTAGGCCTACTAATTATTTGTTTTTTTATATCTGCCTTTCTGCATTGCCAAACAACGTTTGTTACGTAACAGAAAAGCTTAACAATAAACTTTTGCTAGGTGAATTTTTTCGGACATTTAGTTTTATAATAATCTTTGAAATACAGAGGCAATTCAATAGGGCAGTAAAATATCACTATTCAGTATTTCTACGAATTGATTCGAACATATGTGTTCCCAATGAAGGGATTTTCAGTTTGAATGATGACTTAACAAGACAGAAGAAAGAAATTAAAAAAGACCGAAGGAAGAAATCAAAAAGTTTGCTGAAATTACGCTACCGAGGGCTGTTTTACTTTGCGCCAAGACCCGATATTTTGTGTAGCAACTTAATATAAGTGGTTGTAACTTTACTTCTCTTCGTTGAAAATAATGTTAATCGATTGGAAGAAGGGCGAAATTTTTGGAAGGTAAGCGAATTAATGTATTTTATAGTTTAAACTTGGTATAAATTTCGCCGTTCAACAAAAAATAAATCTTGTTTGTTTAGTTTATGTTCGTTTTAACATGCCACGCCATTTATTTTTTCGTAACTAATAAGTATTACCATGAAAGTCATATTTTTAGGTCATAGGCCCTATTGTTGTAAAATTATAACAGGTAAAATACTACGTTCTTTTGGCTCCATTTAAGAATTATAAAGTCATTGTCATATATTCTGTTTTGGGTTATAAATATGACGTTGTTTTAATGGCAAACGCAAAGATGAAACACTAAGAACCTCGTAGATAGCGTTCAAGCAGTTCCTGTAGATATTCAAATTTTATAATTTGGGGAAACAGTGACGGTTCTTATGTTCACAAAGCATGGCAACATTTTTATTGTTTTGTGTAGCTGTAGCCTAAATAGCACTTGCTGTGTGATGTCAATTTGCATTGTCGCTCATCTTGACTTGACAAACATTTTGCAGCACATGACCTGGTATCTAAATATGATTAACACTTACAGTAGGTCAGGGTATACCAGCGTTTACCAAGCAGGTTTGCCAGATTGTTTTTTTGACACCAAATTCTAGAAACCTGGCTCTTTTTTAAATAGGTTTGCGTCAGAAAATTCATTTAGCTTTTTGGATTTTTCTGGCTTTTTTTAAGAGCTGACTAAAACTATCAAAATCCATAGCTTTATATTTCTAAAACTTTTTAGGATCTGTAAGCCATATACCCTGTATGACCATTATAATAAACCATTGCAAATTACGCGACATTAACCATCAATATTGCTCTTACTTCTTACTACAAAAAAATATTAAATTTTTGGCCCAAAAAAATATTTAAGAATTTTTCAGCAAAAACTTTTTCTACGGTATGGCTTTTATTTAAAATTTTAAATTGGCAACCCTGACCCCAACCAGTCCGCCACAGGCCAATAAAAACATTCGACCTATTAAACTTTGAGTCAAATTTTTACTTTCTCTTTCAATGAGTCCACATTTGCTTAAAATGGAAAAGATGAATAGATAGCTTGAATCCCCTAAATTAAATTAAACCTAATAAAATGGTTCCGAAATAAAGTTGGAAAGAATTAAATTATCCACAATGAGTAGCAAGTAAAGAAAACCTTTAAACAAATTAGGTACCAACACAATCCAGCAATCGGGACACAATATTTTTCAAAAAACACGAGATTGCTCGCAAACTGCTAGATTTAAAGCACAATGATTTCAGTCAACAACGCTTTAAAAAAAACGGGCTCTTCGTTTATAAAAGTGTAAGTCGGACTTGCACATGGCGAACCACTGACCCGCAGGTTAACAGGGGAACAATCACATATTTCGGTGACCTTTTGTTTTCTTCATAATATTGAATTATATAAAAACATTTTAGCAATGAATAAATATTTCAATTTATATTTCTAATACATTTGTGTCGCTTAAATAACGAAAATATATTTGTGGTATAGCTCTTATAAAATTGTTGGTTTATTTCTATTATTGCGTAAAGCAATCTTTGCGAATGTTTTTTTAATCAAACACACGAATTGTTTACAAAGTACAAAAAGTCGTGGAAAAATCTCCGACAACTTTTCTCTATTATTACCATATTATTAAACTTATGATCCATGACCGATTAAATTCGCCTTTTTGACCAATGCAATAAAAATGTTCGCCATTCCCGATGTACAGTAAAGCAAAAATAAATAGCCCATTGTTCGACTATAAGCGCATAATGCGCTACATTGTTGTTCCAAAAGTGTTTAAAAACCTGCTTTCAAATGGGTTTAAATTCAGGTCGTGATTTTGCACTAGGCAAAAACCCGGGCATATTAATTGCAGTTGAGATAACAACCTGTAGTGGTACAAATATTGTTATATGAAGGTATACCTTGGTTCAATTTATTAAAACCAACTTCCCCACTAAAGTGGATTCGTAAAGGTTTCAAAAAAATCGCTGAAGTATAAAAAAGTGTAACACCGATGCTCGGATTTTCAGTGTAACCCTAAAAAGATTCGGAGGATAAAATCCGAACGTGTAGTAACCCTAGTTAAAATAGTTTGCAAAAAAGGGGTTTCAAATATGCTGAATACGAATCTCGGCAGTTTTAGCGAATAGACGCTTTCAGGGAACACTGGGCAGTATCAACATACCCGAAAAAACGAGTGCTGGAGTTTTTTGCCAGGGCAAACATCTTCCATGTTTACTTATTACTTGGTTTAGATACGTACCTCGGCTACGTCTAGTGATGCTAGGAGGGTGTGGTAGCGCTTGAGCATACGCACGAGTCCGTTCACGTAGCCAAAGTACTTGTCCTCCTGCAGAGCGACGTTGCGCGCCAGCTCTGGCACCGAGAAGCCCAGTTGTTCCATGTACTTGGTCTCTGTGACGATCTCCTGTAGCTCTGGCGCGAAGTTGACCACGTACTGCACCACACCGCCGCGAGTGTCTGCGTCGGTTCGTAAGAATAATAGTCATAAGCTACCGAGACCTACGAAGTCGTATTTTTTTTTGCTAACGATAATGGCACATATATAAACGCTTCAGCTAGTGCAAGTGCCGTTAACCGGTGCATTAAAATATTCAGGACCACAAGGATCGCAAAGTTCGCAAGGAACACAATGATCGTATATACTGCGATCCGACACACCTTGCGATATTTCTGTTCCTTGTGATCCTTGTCTACCTTGTGATCCTTTATATTTTAGATGTACCATTATAAAACTACCATTTTGAAATGACTCAAGTTCGGAACCCCCCCCCCCCCCCGTTTTGGTAAGTGACATTATCGTTTTTTTGTACGTTTTAGTCAGGGTTTTACACACCGTTCTAAGCGGCAATGTTTTTAATGTAATTAGGTCACGCGTCTTAAGCTAATGCGAAATTAAAATCAAAGGAAATACGCCGTTTTTCTTTTCTTGTTTGGGCGACCGTAAACGCTAGATAGTTTTTCTCTTTCGCCTTTCGTTATTCGTTCGGGTTGGCTGATGAGCAAGTGTGTGTTCGGCAATCAGCAACAATAAATCAAGAGGTATCCGCCTTTTTCTCGCTAAAAACGTCGAGTTAGGCGGTGCTGATGTTTCTCGATGTTTGCTGTCCGCGTTAATATCAAATGTCGGTGTGAGACAGGGGTCGGCAACCTACGGCCTGCGGGCCGGATCCGCCCACCGCCTCTTTGACAAACTATACAAAAGTCCATTTCAAACACTTTTTGGCCATTTAACTACGAAAGTGCAAAAAATAATGATCTTCCTACGTCGCTTTGTTTATGTTTTGACGGTGTCTTTGGAAATAGATCAGCGCTTGTTTACCGTTGCGCCATGAAAGGCATATGACGTCATTACAATCGCTATTTCATGACGTCATATCCGTCGCTATATAATGACGTCATTAACGTCAGACGGACAAACGGGGAATTCCCTAAGTTGAAAATTCGAATTTCTGGATACGCCCCTAAGTCATTGTCATAAAAATTGGTAAACTTTTCGATTATGAGCAATAACTCAACTAGCAAAATACCAAAACCCAACATAAAGTAAGCTAATTATTTTACGTGCAAACATTTTAAAAAAATAACTCGATTTTATATAAAATTGGTAACTGAAACCACTTAATTCCAACTCAAGTATTTTGACTCAATGACTTAAGTCCAAGTCAAGCAATTTGTTCAAAAGACTTGGATTTGAATAAAGTCAAGAATTTTACTGAAACAACATAAGTCAAATCAAGTCAAGTCAAGTCATTGACTTTAAGTCAATTACAACATTGGCTTATACCTCCTATGGGCTTACCTACTCAGTTGGTCACCTAAAGCAATACTATTCGTAATAAAAATAGACTCATTGATTAATTACGGAAAATATAAATATATCTTTAGGCTTTGATAAAACCGCAACCATTCAAAGTAGTTTACAGCGAAAGTCTTTAACAGTTTACCAAGTAAAATTAAAGTACATTGTTAACTCACCGGAACTCAGTAGATCGACGATGTCGTCGGTCGGATCGGCCCTGTCCACCTGGGCTGGGGTCTGCGGACCCCCGGTGGAACTCGCGGCGCCGGGGGTCGCGGGGGGCACGGGGCAGGTCAGCAGGTTCCGCTTGAGCAAGCCCGGTAGTATGTTTTCTACGTAGTCGAGCCACTGCTGATAGGTAAAGTCCTCGTAGTCCTTCATTTGACGCGCAGCGAACAGATACTTGACTTTGGCCTGGAAATCAAACGTGCCTGTTCTGTAGAGACAGTTTGGGTTTTTTATTTTCGAAGCTGCTGTATTAACTTATGGTAAATGACATGAATCGATTTCGCTGTTTTTAAATGATTTGAAAAGAGAAACATCATTTTTTTAGTTATTCGAAAAAAAATCTTGACGGAGTGTTCTCTTTGACACATTGATAAAAATTGGCCATCCAATAGTTTTAAATATTTGGTTCGTTTTTGGGTACACTATGCAGTATGCACGGATCTGTAATGTAGCTTAATAATAAATTGCAAAGCCAAAAAGCTCGAGTAGATCGACAGCATCTTGATTAAGACGTTTCGATACGAGCTTGTAATGTAACTGAAGATGATTACAAGCTCGTATCGAAACGTCTTAATCAAGATGCTGTCGATCTACTCGAACTTTTTGGCTTTGCAATTTGGTTCGTTAATTGTGAAATTTTTGTTTGCGAAGTATTTTTTGGAACTCAAAAGTAACATTTATTTCTGTTAAAAGACTATGAGCACCAGTAATTAATTGTTCTTACCGCCTTTCCTTGTTCGGTCAGAAGCATTTCGTCGACAGACTGAAAGCGGATGATAGTACGTTTCATCCTGTTGAAGAGGGATCGCTCCCACGTAATGGCTCCAGCCGCAGGTGGCTGGTTCTTTGTGAGAGGTGGGTCGGCCTTCGCTTGGACAAAGAGCTTGTAAATAATGTCGACCTGAAAAGCAGGAAGTGAAATTTAGTGTTATGTTGCTGTTTTAGGGTATTGGTGACCGAATCTGAGGTAAAAAGGCTCTGTGCTTCGTAAGAAGGGAACCAGTTTAGAAATCAATTTTTAGGGAAAGTTTAATAAAATATCGTATATTTTATATATGGTCGATCGATTAAGTATCGCCTAATGTTCTAAACCTCAAGTATTCGTTTGGTTTACCAAGATTAGATTTGTACGTAAACAAGTACTTATAAGGAATTTTTAATTCTGAAAAACATTGTAGCATAACAAAGTTTATGCTAAGAAAAAAATAGATTTTCGAGGGAAATTTCTGCCATTTAAATATACCAAGACATCCAAGACATTAAAAAGTTTACCTCCTTCATGTACTGAGCGAGGATGTCGTTGAACTTCATCATCATCTGGTTGTTGATGGCCTCACGTGACCTAATATGCTTGAACTTGAGCAGCATGTCGAAGGCGCCCTCTGCCGACCGAAGTGTCTTGAACGATTCGTCGATGAAGCGCTTTGCCTCGACTGCAAATCACAATAGGAAATATAAATGAAAGAGTGGTACAGACATCAACAACTGAAAAAATATAGGTATTTAATTAGACGAGTTGGAGCTAACTTCCGCTAAAGTTTGATCAAGTGGTTTTTAACCGGGTGTATTGTACATCCCGGGGTGTACAAGATACTGCACAATACAATAAACCTATGATCAGGTAACACAATGAATAAACAGGTTTATTACCAGACTGAATGAAGTGTACAACACATGGACCAACATTTATTTAGGTTTACGCAGCTTGTACGATACTTTATTCTATTTGTGACATCTTAACCAAATAGTTCTCCTGATGTCGTTTTTGTGATGTACTAACTAGTGCTTGTCATCACCCTCAATGGTTCTTCGAAATTCAACAGTAACGCTCGCAATAAATGGCTAATGAAGCATTGTGTTTGTATGTTTGTTTTAGTTTAGTGCCTTGCGAGGACTGGTGCGTACATTTTCTTCAGTAAACGTAAAAGTTTGTAATGTTGTAAAAAAGGTTGTCAAGCACTGGTCTAATCTACTTTTTTTCATTCAGAATTAGTGGTCAGCCAATCTTGGTTATTACCTTTTTTATATGAAAAAGTAGCCTTTATATACGCTACAATACCAATCGGGTGAAAAATACATCACAAAAGTTCAAATTGTCAGCAACAATTCACCAACAACTTGTACCAAAAATTGATAAACAAAAACAAATGGGAACTGACCTTCGATGGCCTGAACCTCGCGATCGAACCAGTTCATGACGCTTTTCCACGCGCCGACCGACTTGAGATCGAAGGGGTCGGCCTTCACGGTTTCGATGGGTCCCACTAGTCCATCCACCCTCTTCAGCACGTCCTCGATCCGCTTGGGGTCGCCCGTGACCGCCTTCAGCTCGGGGCCGAAGATGTTATAAAATTCTTCCAACACCTAATTGGTTGATAGAGTTGACTCAAGTTCATGGCGGTAAAACGGGTTGTGTAACGTTTTAAAAAGAACGAAGCTATCCTATTAAATATATAGCAGTGATCTCCAACCTATGGGTCGCCCATTGGGTCGCCTAAACCTATTCTGGGGTCGCAATCACTCACCATTTCCTGCCGTTTTAGTGATTTCATTGCGGTCGTAGTTTAAACGAGCGTAATGATTATGTTGAAAATGTTAATTTAAAAAGTCGTGTTTCATGAGTTCAAATTCATGTTTTCAAATCCATGTATTAACTTAAACTTCTCATTTCGGTACACACGTGTACTTGTGTAGCCAAAGTTATCTGAAATTGTATACATCTTAAGCGTAATATTTAATCGCTCATGTAATCGGAAAACAAACAGGGGTCGCATGTAAATACTGATTTCATTTTATATGTGATTTGGGGCCGGTTAATAAAAAGGTTGGAGATCACTGACTGTCCAAACACGTGGTGTACGGCAATTGTTATCAATTTAGTGTTTGATTTGTGCATGCAAAAGAAACATTTTTTTCATTTTTTTTCGTTTTTAGGTACACACAGAAGAAAAATACGCCGATAAAATAGAACGGTTTTTAGTTCAACAATAGACGGTCGATTGATGCCTGAAATGCGTTTGGATAAATTACATTAGAGTGTAGCTTAATTTATAACTCTCGTTTTGCAAAGCTCTATGCACAATGTGCAAAAGTATAGTGGCGTCCTTCGCTTTGATTTTATTTATTCAAAGTTGCTTAAACATTTAGGTAATGTTTTGTTTAGCAAGCAAAATTTAAACAAGCCATTTTGAACTGACTTAAGTCCCGATCTAAGTCACCGGTTGCCCAAGTCAAGTCCCAGTCAAGTTATTATGAGAGCAAGTCAATTTTCAAGTCATTGACATAAAAGTAAACTGTTAAACTATTAAAATTGGTAAACTCGTCCGGAGAAAAAAATAACACAAACGCAATATACAGCAGTAAAAGTGTTTAATGTGCAAAACTGAAGATCAATTTTAATGAAAAATAGTTAATTTAATCCCAAGGTATTTGACAAAATGACTTAAGTCCAAGTCAAGTCATTTGTCCAAAAGACTCAAGTCAAGTCATTTAAAAGCAGTGACTTAAGTCAAGTAAATAACTTAAGTCATTACAACACTGACGAGTTGTACACAACATACCTGGGCAACGTCGTGCAGGTTCTGGCAGATGTCGGCCATGTAGTCGGTGCGCTCGAAGAGTCGCTTGCGGTCGAACTCCCAGCGCGCGTCTCTCCCCGAAGCCTCAATCTTGGCTCGAACGCCAAAGTACATGTCGCGCCATAGAAGCAGCATGTTGCGCGCCTCCGCCGTCTTTGCCTTCACCTAATAGGCGAATGAAAGCTGCACTTAATATTTTTCTCCACTTGTATAGCTTGTAGATTTAACTTCGTCCTTGGCATTTAACCCGGTAGATCAGTATTTCCCATGTAGGACAGTGGTATAGAAAACGAAGTTTTACTCTTTTTTGCGTTTAACTTAATTGCATTTAAAGCAAATTGACAACTGAGTATAGAGGTTTATTTCAAGCCTGATTAAAACGAATTTCATTTTTAATCTTGGTAAAACACACACAGTGACACAGGGACGCACCACGCACGCAAGCATGCAGCGCGAATAATGGGTGGGGTTAAATTGCGTCAGCACAATTTTAAGGGGTGTGACAGGCAAAACAAAATTATGGGCCGAACACACACTAAATAAAGTCCATGGCATTCCGTGTATAGTACTGACCTGTGCGGGGTTCTCCCGGTAGATCGTCCTTATGTTGATAACTCGCGAAACCCTCTCGGCCAGTTCCCAGGCTATTCGCTCCATGAGTGGAACCATGCGCTCGTCCTTGTTGTAATGCCTGAGTGTAAAAGTTGGTCAAATTAACATTTAGTTGTAGCGTAAAAGCTGTTGTTCAAAATTGAAATATTTCATATAGATATAGAGCAGGGGTTCTTAAACCGGGGTCCATGGACCCATTGGAGGTCCGTGATCTATTTTAGGGCGTCCATGAACGCCTATAATTGAAATATTAGTGTCTTTCTAAGAAGTAATTTTTCCAGGAAAAACAGTTAAGTTGAAAAAACGGTTTTGAACTTAATGTAGTTCGACCCATCTAACTTTCACGTTTTTGGAACCCAAAATCAGCAGATTTATGAAGTTTCTTTGTTGTGACGTCATTTTTTTTTATCCTTGCCTACCGTGGTCCATGCGAATCCAAAAAAACTATAGGGGTCCGCGGTAAAAAAGTTTAAGATCCCCTGATATAGAGGAAGCGAATATCTAGGCCAAGCTACGGATGTAGTTTTTTTTTAGAAGCGTTTGAACTTTAACTGTTTACAAATATAGAAAGCATTCAGCCATTCGGTGGAAACGAGAGAATAGTTTCTTGGCGTAAGCTAGTAGTCGTTATACACAATTCGTTTTCCGTTATAGCCGCTATGAAGAAAATGAGGCGATATAACTTAAGAGAGGTTTCAGTTTACAGTTCGCTTTGCAGTTTACGCTGTTCAGAGAATTAGTTTTATTGTTCTGTGTTTATGGAGCACCTACTCTAATACGAAACAATAGAAGTCGGCGTTAGTTTTGCGATATCAGGTAACTCCATACCTAGAAATGATCCAGACCATCCTGAGAGCGTTCATCATAGAAGGAATGGTCTCGACAACGATGTTGAAGCCGGAGCCGTGCGCCAGATTCTGACAAAACAAATGCGCATACGTTAAAAATATATCCATAAAAAATATATACATATAATTATATATCCATGAAAAACCTTACATTGACTAAACAGCCTCTTTCTAGTACAGTAGTAAACAACTTCTTATTGTTATGTGTGGCAGTCGAACGCTGTTCTTTTTTCCCCGGAATTTTATTGCTTGTCACAATGGCTGCTGTTACAATTTAAGCAAAAATTACTTTAGTTTATTTTATTAAACACCCATAAAACCCTGTGCTTGACAAAACTTCAACTTTATAAAAAGCTAGTAATAGTTTAGGATTGTTACAGGTTAACCGTTTACATCATGTGTTTTCTCTCTATAGTCCTGGCAGACACCATTTACGTGCCTTATAAACACGTTTAACTGACAAATCTTGATCTTAACCGCCAATTACTAAAGCAAAACGAAGCCAAATAACCGGGGTTCAATTTACCCTTATGCAAAACCATCAAAAAAATTCTTTAATCGAAAGTTATTAAGCAGAATGACTTAAATAAAGAATTTCATCAAAGCAAAAAGAAACTCTCAATGCGCTCCATCAATTCATTCAAAATCGTGTACTAAATACCACACTCTTTGAATATAGTGATCTGATGTTCGGGCTTGGCTTCATTATCGACTACACTGGGATTTAAGGTAAATCGCCCAGGAGTGGAACTCGAAACCGCCGGCAACGCTTTCCCTTAAAAAAACCCTTGCAAAAAAGCGCGCGCGTATATTAAAACCTTGAAGTGACGCTCAAGCGTGGTGAGGAAGCGCACGTTGTCCTTGGCCTCGGTGTAGAACTTGGCCAGTTCGTCGCGACTCATCTTGAAGTTGGACAGCGCAGTGGTGTCCGACTTGAGCGCCAGGATGTCCAGCATCTTGATGACGGCGGGCAGCTTCAGTTGTTCGCTCAGCGCGCTCAGAGCGGCGTTGCGCTCTCGCCAGAAGTCGATCTCGGCCAGAGGGCCATTGCCCTGCAAAAAAATAGAAGTGGATTGTTTTTATAGACTGATAACCAAAAGCAAACGAGGAATGTTAGGTACAAGAGCGGTGGTTTTCAATCGGGGGTCCATGAACCAGACTTAAGTCAATGACTTTTATGACAAGGACATGACTTGCAGTTGACTTGCTCTAATTATGACTTGACTGGGACTTTGACTTGTGCAACTGATGACTTGGACTGGGACTTGGCTTGGTATTAATTCAAAAAGACTTGACTTGGACTCAAGTTTTTTTTTACAAATGACTTGACCAGGACTTAAGTCATTCTAAAACGACGTGTGTAAAACATTGCCATAAACCCCCAGGGATCAGAAGTATTTGTTTTCAGTTTTAAAGAGTAAGTATCCCGCCTTTTCGCCATTTTACCTGCGGTTTCTTCTTTAACTGTTGATCAACCGCTGTTGAGATTTGTTGCTGCCAGTTTCCACAGGCTGCTTCAATCTGATCCATGAGACCTGGCTTGCGGGACAGGGTGTCTATGTCTCCTTCCAAGTTGAGGTCGGGCACGTTTAGTCGGATTTCGCCTGTTTAAAAAAGGGCCAACCTTTTTGTGGGCTGTTAATCAGCAACGCGGGTTATACGGAAACACCTATGAGATGCGTATATTTGCTTGGGCAAAAATACCAATATTTTACCTTCCAATTGTTGCATTGTGCGTTGAATGTGCTTGACAAACTTGTTGAGGTTCATCAGGAACTCGTCTCTCATCAGAACCTTACTTTGGCTTTCGTGCTGGTCTTCCTCCCTAAAAAAGAGATGGATAAACAGGAAAAACAAACAATAGAGAATGTAATGACGAATTATTGTTTTTTTATTACAAAAATGCCTATTTTTTAGGGCAGTGTTTCTTAAACCCTTTGGGGGTTACGTGAACTAGGTTAGGGAGTCCATAAAGATCTAATTGGATTATTAGTGTATATTTAATCAATCGATTTTTCATAAAAAAGAGTAGGATATGGTTAAAAATAAAATCTTTTTGCACTGAATGTATTTAAACTTCATTACATTTCACATCTTTTGAACCGGAAACATTTCTGAAGTATACTTGTATTATGGCGTCATCTCTAAAACTTTCTCGCCTACACTAGTCCATGCGAAGCAAATAAATACTTAGGGGTCCGCAGTAAAAAAGTTTAAGAACCCTTGTTTTAGGGGCTATGCTAAAATAGAAAATGTCCCTATATGTAGTTACCTGGGCGTCCCAGGCAATGGGCTCGGGGCATGTTCTTGCTGGGCGATCGCATTCACAGACGCGGGAATTTCCCCGGCCTTGTGCTGACCGTACGACAGAAGAGGCATGAAAACCTTACAAGGGACGAGAACGAAGAAAGAGTTAAGTTCGCAAACAGGGTAAAAATATAAGAAGAATATCAAAGCCCATACAGATGTAGGTAGCATTTTGAACGTTTCGAATAACTCTTTATTCATTTTGATGTTGAAAATGAATAAAAAGTTATTCGAAACGTTCAAAATGATACCTACTTCTGTATGGGCTTTGATATTGTTATTACGTCTTACTACAAACTCAAACCATTATCCTTCAAAAGGTAAAAATAGTAAGTTGCTAAAACTCTTGACCTAATACAGATTAAACAAAATAAAACACAGTTTTGCGAAAAGTGGCGTCTTTAGTTCGGCCACCTATACCTTCGATTTAAACAAAGGTTAGACAGAAACCGAGGATGGCAAGTTACCTTGGAAATCATGTGTTCGAGCATGTCGAGCGAGTGGCCGTTGAGCGATCCCGATTCAACGAACTCGGACAAAGTCTGATTTGCTTCCTCGATGTCGTTGGGAACCGGGATAACGCCGCTGAGGTTGCGCAGGAAATAGACGCATTCCTGAGACAAAATTTTGGGGAGCTTTATAAAACGCCGGTGCGAAAATGGCTGGCCCAAAATACGATGTGTACCGGGATATTTGAGCATTTTAATCTTGTACTTTTTTACAGGACCGGGAGGTAAATCCTTCGTGTAAACCGGACTTAGGTTTTATCTAAACCAGAACTATAAACAACTTGGCAAATGAGATGACTGCTTCATATGTTTCTTGTATTGATAAATTTTGTAACTAGCAAAACCACCTGAACTCTATCTGTCTCTACGATGTATGTTTATTGTTTATAGTAACAATTTAACCGAATAACGAAATAGTTCTTACCTGATCAACTTGGTCGTTGGGGAGATGTGTCTCGCACAGAAACAACACCTGGCGGACAATCGTCTGGATCACGATTTTCTGCAAAACAAACAACGCAATGTGTCGAATTTTCTTACAAGACAATTTCCAACCAGCACAAATAGGCGGGTCTGTTAAAATTGAACACGAATCTAAAGCGAACTTCGATGATCGCACAGAAAGATTAGAGACGACAACCACTTTTTGGAATGTAAATACACTGTAGGCCTACTAAATATTCACAGCGCGTCAGATCAACCAATTCAGCGAGTTCGACCCAAAATATTGCACCCGAGCAAACAGACAGTCAATTAAACTTTGTTGAGTAAAACTTTTAAACCTAGCGTAACGTTATAAATGACCTCAGTGACCGCTAGTAAGTTAAGATGTTAAAATTGATATAAAGGCCTATTCCAGTGTTTCTCAACCTTTTACGGCTATCGGCACCCCTCAGAAATAACAAATAGATTGCACATCCTTACAAGATTTTTCCGTAAGTAATTTACTAGAATGTCACAATAAACCGAACTGGAACAACACACTTCAACTCGACACAACGTAGAAGGTTATAATTGGATTTATTTCACTCTAATCTTTACAAAAAAGTTGTAAGATTTGAGCAAAAATCAGATGCTTAAAGATTCTCAAATATCTCTGGGCACCCTGGTTGAGAACCACTTGCCCAATCAAAATGCAGTAAAATGTCAAACAAACCACGTACCGTGTGCACTTGAGGTGCTGGCGCCTCTTCACCTTCTTCGTTCGACGCCGCGTTCTCCGCTGGTTGGCTTGCAGGGGCTTCCCCAGCGGCCTCTGCAGCTGAGCGGCAAAATACAACTTGTAATGATGCACTCAGCGCTTCTTAACATGAGAAATCATTAGAAAATTGTAACCACAACTTAACATTTACGCGACTTAAAATTGCAGTGTTGTAAACAAGTCATTTTGAAATGACTTAAGTTAAGGTCTAGTCATTTGAAAAATAAATTAAGTCCAAGTCAAGTCTTTGGCAAAAATAACAAGTCAAGTCCCAGTCCAAGTCATTGGTTGCCCAAATCAAGTCATTATGAGAGCAAGTCAATTTCAAGTCCTGTCATTGACATAAAAGTAAACTGGTAAACTATTAAAATTGGTAAACTTGTGAGACTATAATCAACCATTTAACTAAAAAAATAACACAAACGCAATATACAGCAATAAAATTGTTTAATGTACAAAACATGAGATAAATTTTAATAAAAACACCTAATTTAATTCCAAATCCCAAATTATTTGGCAAAATGACTTAAGTCCAAGTCAAGTCAAGATATTTGAAATGAGTGAACTTCAGTGCACTTAAGTAAGTCATTACACACTGCAAAATTGATCAAAAACATTTTCGACACAATTATTTGAAAAAACTTGTGTTGACAAAAGGAGGGCAATTAGAACAATAAAATTTAAACTAACCTTCAGCAGGTGGTGGACTTTCTTCAGCGCCGCCTTCTTGAGGCGTGTTTTCCGCATCGCCGTGATTACTGGCTGATTCCACACTCTTGGGTTTGTCACTAGATTCAGAACCAGCATCTGAAGCGATGTCTGGAATATCCGGTTCTGGATTGCCCAACAGTAAATGAATTAAACAAAGTTTTCAAATACTTACTTGAAATGGAAAAAATATTATCTAGCAGGCATACCGGGTTACACAATTAACACTTATCACTGTTCTTTTATTCATGATATTCAATAACACCATTGACGAAGTCATACAACTAAATTCACAGAACACTAAATAAAATGCAATATGTGTGTATTAGTATAGCTTATTTTAATTCTACAAAAATAGAACACAAATATATTTTAACTGGTCTTTCTTACCGTATTCCACTTCTACTTCTTCCTGTTCTTCAACTGTTCTGGAATAAAAGAGCAAGACAGACGAGCCGTCTTCGTCTGATGATTCATTAAAAAACTTTAAAATGGTCAGCTCATTTTCCCCTTCGTCTCTTGAGAGTAAATTAGAGAACACCTAAAAACATCACAGACATACTGCTAGACAAGTACTACAGCTAGCATAGAATTGTATCGTATCTATATAAACAAGTAAATCCAAATTAGAATTGTATAAATGTGATCTTAAATCATGTATAGCATTTAAATATGGCCATTATCATTTATTTTCTGATTGGTATATATTTTCTACATTGAAATCATGCTTATTCAGTAATAAATACAAAAAGGCACTAATAGAATAGTTAGAAGCTTTAAATATATGTTACCTCATAATCTGTAATATCAAGTCCGAGGCAAACTTTTTCTCTCATCCATTCCACACGCGGATCATCAAGCGACATTTTGTTGACTTTTTTAACCAAAATATAAATCTTAGATAACAACCTTATTCTAGACTAAATCGAACATGGTGCACAAGCCAACACAGTGTTCCATTCTTGGAAGTGCAAATATCTGAAAAACATTACAACTCAATAATAAACTTTTTCTGATAATATGGACCAGTGATTTTCATCTTTTCATGAGTGGTGGCCCCATTGTATGGGGTCTCAACACTGTGTGTCTCTTCTTCAAAGGTTTCTTAGAAAAAAATTGTTGCAGAATGTCTGAAGGGAGCTAAAACCCCAAAACCACACTTTGAATTTACCCGCTAGCAATAAAAAAATAATATTAAAATATGCTTAACCGATTACTGCTCCTTTGTCCCCAAGGGGACCCGAGGGCCATGGTTGACAAGCTGGTTTAGCATTGACTGATCTTGCACACAAAGTAATGCAAAACATGTTTTTAAACATATAAATATAATAGGATATAGGAGGTACAAAATGATACAACTCGCAAATTTCTATTTTGTATACTTTAGTATGCTGCCTATTACATTGTATCGTTTAACATAATACGCCAGGGGTGTCCTACTCAAACATGCCGGCGTGCCAATTTTTATCCTATAACTTCTTCCCGTGCCAAAGTTTAGTAATAAAATTCTTTCTAATAATAAAAGCGTTTTTTTGCAAATAATAAAAGCGTGTAGTTAGCAGTGCGCATTAATACATATAAATGTCCGTCGGTGAGCTGACTTTTGCTTCTTGTTTCTTCACATCAAACTTTATAGTTATGTGAATGTTAGCCTCCACTACAATATAATGTTACTATTAGAAGTAATTATTAGTTGTCGTAATTGCAGTGATTGTTTTATATTGTGAATAAACAATGGTAATTTACTGTATAAAATTAGGTATTTTTTACAATTGGCTTAATAGCAAATTAAGTAATTTAGGGGGGCTTGCGTGCCAATTTTCTTGTTGGACACCCCTGTAATATGCCATTAAATTTTTTCTTGGAATATTAGGCAATTTGGATGTGACAGATGGTCATTTGTATTTCCCTAGGAAAGAATAAATACGAAATGTACTTAAATAATAAAAGAAGATTTCAAAATTTACTTGTAAAATCAAGAAACACTTAAAGGCTGTAATAAACTCGGGCTTATAAGATAAAAAATATATATATAATCCAGAAATGCTAAAATCAAAACAGTTCCAGTCGTTATGAAATAAAGCATACAAGAAAACATTAAGCTAAATTCTTGACAAAAGAAGAGTCTGTTTGGTTTAAAAGGGGATATAATCAATTCTGGAAAGTATGGCAGATTTCAACGAGATCTTGCGGGTGCACGGCAGAAAAAAATCCGGGTGCAACGAAGGTCAAAAAAGTACACCTCGGGTGCACTTTATGATTTTCCAATGCATTGTGTATTGCATACATTGCACTGTAAATGTATGCCGCACAAATTTTGTACATAATTGGGGTGCAGTTTAGATATTTTTCGGGGTGCACTTTTAAAAGGTTGAAAAAAAACTCGTGGGTGCACTTGCCATACTTTCCACAGTGGGATATAATTATAGTTCTAGACAAGATAAAAAAAGTAACTTGCATAATATTTTTGTTATTTTTATCATACTCAAAAAAATAAGAAATATACCTTAAAACAAATGCTATGACTCCATATATCATTTAACTAACCTACAGATTTTTTGCAGTGTTTTAATGAAAACTTAAGTCACTGTTTTCAATAGATTTGACTTGACTTAAATCGTTTGGGCAAAATAACTTGACATAAGTCTTTTAGAAAAATGACTTGGGGTGAAATGAAGTGTTTTTATTTAGCATTTTTCATAAATTTGGTTTTAGTTGTCGTAAATTTTGCACATAAAACAATCTGCTTGCCAAATGTTACCTTTTTTTGTATTTTTAGTTTTATATTGCTCATAATAGGACAAATTTAACAATTTAACATTTACTTTTTATGACAAGGACTTGACTTGAAAATTAACTTGCTCTAAATTCCACTTGACTTGTTATTTATTCAAAACGACTTGATCTGCAACTTTATATAATTCCTAATATTTTTTCGAAATTAAACTTGCCGCAGAATTAGCGACTTTAGCAACGCCTGTTGTTAAGCACATTTAGTCTACAAGCAGCAGACGTATAATAACATAAACATTTCTGTATTAAGGTATTTTGTGGGATTGGACTTTTTTAACTTTTAAACATTCAAAAACTACTTCCTAGCCAAGGTAAATTTTGCAATTTAGCATATAAATCACTTTGGTAGACTTAGTTGGTGTTTTACACTCAAGAAGGTAGACTCATTAGCGATTAAAATAATCAACGCATTTTATTTACGCTAGATGTCACAAATGAGCTATCCATTCGAATGTTTTTGTTGTTTTGGTGGACTTCAGTCTTGAAATGACTGAGGTTCACGCAGTTTCAGATTACAACGCCCCTCCACAGCCTAATTTAAACCAATCAGAGCGTAGATCAATTCTAGAAATGACAGAGAACCACAACAACAAACTCGTTAAGCCAGTTGAGTGTCGACTGTCGAGTGACGTTATTTGTGAATGCTTATAGTGTTGCGTAATGCGTAGTGTTCTTATCGTAAGTTTAAGTTTCTAAAGTTATATAAGATCGTTTTTTATAAGTTAGGAACTATGGCTTGTTTGATTGTGATACATGTCGATTTGTGCAGCTTTAAATACGAGTCACTAAATGTTTATTGAGAGTTGAGACGTTATTTTATAACAACCCTTGATTATTATAAGTGGTGGGGTAACACTAATTTACGGAATGATTATTATTAAATATAATAACACTTGACCACCTACACCCAAACGCTAACCCCCAACCTAACTCAAATATTGTGCGTTGGTTTAATAATTGTTTTAATGGGGTAACACTTAAATTATTGAGCGTTCCGACCATTCCGACCATTCATCATTCCGTAAATTAGTGTTACCCCACCACTTATAAAAACCCTAAGTGGTGTTGTGTAATTCTATTAGTAAAGGCACGTAACGCCAGTTTTAAAATATAATCTATGGAATTATTCGTATAGTTTTAATTAATTTAAGATGTTGATACCTTTTATAGCCTAATATACTTAGTTCCATTTAAATTTAATCAGCTTAGTTTGGGGGTAATGTTTTCTTCTTAATCTTAGTTAATATTTTAAATAAGTTTTGTCATTTAGGCCAAACTATAAATATGTACAACGTTTGTTTTAAACATGTTTATCATTTCAGCTGTTATTTTTTGTTATTTTTTGCATATTTTTGAGCTTCAATAAAGATTTCAAATACCTACCATGGCATGTTCATCTGATGAGGAGCTTTCTTGCTGCAATGAGAGTAAGGTATGTCAGCCATACTTTTCTGTTTTTTCAATACCATGTAGTAGTTCTCATAAAGCACCAATTTCAAGATTAAATCCAAAGAAATATTAAAAAAAATGTATAAAACAGATGTGGAATAGTTGCACAGATTTATTCAATGACGGTTTCCTGTTTTCTAATAGTTTATTTATTGCATTTATTAAATAGCTTGATGAAGACATTTTCTAGGAATTTTTTGTTGATATATCTAGAGAGCTACTGGTTTTATATGGCCTTTGTTGTGATTAGCTAAGGTAATTTTAATTTTGTTTTTTTTTCTTTCAGCACACAAAATTTTCCTACTTTGGACCCAGGCTGGTTCCTTTCCTGAAGACAGCCTGCATCTACCTAGTCCTAGTGCCTGAAATCAATCCTCCAAATGTTGTTGTGGCTATTCTGAAATGCTTGCCAACTTTGAGTCTTTGCATTTTTGTTTTGTGGTGAGCTAATTTATATTTTAAGCCATTTTTAATAATAACTATGTTCAATGTTTTTCTGTTCCCTAAGCACCTTCAGATTTTAAATTTAGTTCTGTTAATGTAATGTTAAAATCCACTAATCCAGTTAGACAACTGTTGCCTGCCTATTATGCGACTAAAAATTAATCAGGCCCAACATTGTTTAATGTGTTTATTTGATCACATTAAAGTTAAAATTCTGTTGACTAAAACTGAGTATTTTCTTAGGTATGATGGTTTTAGCTTCACTTCTAAAAACAATTATTCAAGAAGGATACTTGGGGGCTTGCTTTTGTCTATGATTGGTGATATCTTTCTAGTGTATGGCGACGAGGGATACTTCCTGCATGGTAAATATAATCTATTACCTGATTCTGGTAATCCATTTGTGTCACACATTTATAGTAATGCTGTTTAGTTCATTTTTTAATACGTCAATGCAGTGCTTAGCAGTGACTCATTTTTGCGTGGTGCAATTCAGCAGATACAAGCACATGCATTATCCCATATCTGTGCTGTAAATTCTATGCTATTATTTTGTTTTACAAGCCAATTTCCTCTGTGCAGGTGTTGCTGCCTTTGGCTTGGCCCACATCTTCTACACATTTGCCTTTGGATTCTACCCTCTACGACCTTTTCTTTATGTGACGCTGCTGCCAATCTGTGCAGTTATCTACTGGTACCTTTACAGTGGGTTGCCAAATCACACACTCAAGTTTGCTGTGCTTATGTACATTCTACTTATTCTGTTTATGAACTGGAGGGCACTTGCCAAAATCAAGTAAGGAACAAGATGGCTTGAATGCTTAGGATGTTTATTTAAGTCATGTTTGAAAATTTGTGTTTTTTGAGGCATAGAAAACTGTTTATGCGTTTTTTTTGCTTTTTAAGCTTTAGATATTTAGGAATAGGGTTAACTGTTTACAACTTCTTATGATTAAAAAAGTTATCTTTCTAATTAACTTTGTTGTTAAGAGCTAAAAAAAATAACAGTAGAAAATGTATATATTTAACTATATGCAAATCATCTATAATAACAGTGCTAAATTCTTGTCCATTTTTTAATAACAATATAAGAAAAGTTAATATTTACCCAAACTTTTTTTAAATAACATATTTACTTGCCTTAAATTCCATCCATTATTAAACCAACAAAATATTTAGTAAGTGAATAATTTTACGAGAAACAGTTATCTATACCGCATTGCCTAATGTGTGTTTAACATCAATGGTTTAGAAATATTTGTTTAACAAGCTTATCTGTTTTCATTTGGCAAACAACCTACCATTTTGTAATGTTGACATTTTGGCAAACACAAGGTCATTGAACTACCAAAACTTTGAAATCGCATAGTACATTTACCAAGGGTCATTTGATATAATCACTTTTAGGAATTATCCTTCATGAAACTTCATGTCTTTATTTAAAAAAGAGTCGCTCAAACAGTTTATAAATAGATATTTGTGCAAATAGGGATAGGCCAATACTAGGTTTACATTTAATATTATCAGCTGTTAACGCTCTTACTATGTTTTACTATGGAAAAAATTATTTTACTATAAAATATTCTATTGTTTTCCTTATTACCAATTTTTTTTTATTTGCAAATTTGTGATTTGTTTCATCTTGATGGCTAACGGATTTAAAATAGTGTTTGGTTTACCATGTTCAGCGTCATGTGAACTTATTATACAAAAATTGTGTTGTTAAGTAAGTAGATAAACTTAATGTTATTTGCATTTTATTTTCAATTAATTTTAATTAATACCATTACCATATCTCATGTATTTGGGAAAACTGGAATTGCATATCAGTTTGCAAAAAAATACAAAAACAAGTTATTGTATTCGGTCCAGTAAAATGATATTATTAATGTTTTTACCATACTGCTCCTCAATGTGTTTTATTACTGTTTGGTGAGGTGCCTATTCTGTTTCAGAGCCTAATTGAAAGGAAGTTTAAACTGGTCATAACCGTGTCAAACTAGTCAAGTCAAGTCCCGTCCAAAGTCATTGCCATGGCAGGCATTTTAAAAACTTGGTTCAAATTACAAAATTTATTTCTAATATAAATAAAAACGCCAATGCCAAAAACTGAACAGTAAATTTGAAAACCGTTTTAAGCATACAAAGTTAGGGGAAAGAGCCACCTTTCTAACAAATTGGTCATTAAAACAGTTCAGTTATTTAAGCCAAGGCCCAAGTCACTCCCATGGAACAGTGACTAAAGTGCACTAAAACTCATTGACGTCATTACAACGCTGACAAATGCTGATCGCTTACCTCCCGTTTACCGCGACAGGTGTCTGGAGGACTTACGCGCTGGCGTGAACGGCAAGAGCCACAAAAAGTGGACGGAGCTCGCCGCCTGCCTGGGCGCCATCTCCTTCTGCATATCCGATACCTGCCTGGCCATCAACCGTTTCTACTCGGACGTGCCGCACCAGCGTTGGATCGTGATGGGCACCTACTACCTAGCACAGCTTGGCATCGCCCTAAGCGTGGTCAAACACCGCCAGATCAGCCGCCGTCGACTCCTGCACAAGAAGCAAGCCAAGCCAGCTGTTCCCGCCGAGTCAAATGGCCTTGTCCTTGTCAATAGCAATGAGGAAGACGTCTGTCGCCCGAAAAGCGAGTAAACGTCACGGTCGCGTCGCTGTGTGTCGTGCTGTCCGTTTCGTTTTCGCGTAACGTTTCTTGTGAGTTCCCCCGCGCGGTCGTGCCGCACTTGGTGACTTTTCACAGCCCGAATTCTGCTGTCCGTACTGTAGAACTCGCATCGGTTTTGTTGCGTGTTGTTATGTTTCCCCGCTCTTTCTGCTGTTCTCCCAAACGCTTTCTTCTGTCTCGACTGCTGTGACTTCCCTTCAACCAGTATGCCTGGTTTTGTCAATGTACATCCTCCTGAAAAGTTTTCTCCACCTGGAGTTGTTTTAGAAGTTGTTGTTTATTTGTTTGCTAGAGTGCTATATTTATGTGTACTGCAAATTATTTTTAGGGCTACTTGCCGATTGTGTTTTGTATATTTTGCCGTCACTAGCACGTGAAAAAACCCTACAGCAAAGTCTGATGTCTATCACGATCCAGCACATAAGGGTTAGTTTTATAGCGGACAGCTCAAGCCATACATTGCCGGCTTCGTCGTACTACTCGCCTTTGTTGTGGCGACTATTGCGCGGATGTAACCCCCGATATAACGCACCGCTTTTGAAATTGCGAGCTTTGTTACTGTCATTGTGGATGCCGTTCGTTTAACTATTATTTATTTTTAGCTTTCGTGTTGTAAACCGACAACTAACTTGCCATCACAGTGAAACAAAGAGACCGCGTCTCCACCCGCTCCGCAATGCAACGCCCCAGTATATAACCAATAGACCACTGCTGCAATATTCCGCTTACCTGCTTTCGTTTTCGGTGTTGTAGTAGGACCTAGAGTTCACATTTAACGTACAGATTGTTCACGTAGTGTTCCTCTTCTTAGTTCAACGCACATTATACCTCCTTCACCCGGCGGTTTCTGTGTTTTGCCAACCGCTTATTGTTGTTGTAAAGACTCTTTTGTTTTCGTGTGCGTATAATAAATTTCACCAAAATTCAAATTGCTTTGGTACCATTTTTATGTTTTGGCTTTGCCAAAAGGCTTTATAAACCAGTATTTTTTTAATCACATGTCGGCGTGTTTAAATCTGTTACCATAAAGTGAATTTTTCTTGCCAGTTTTAGAGCAAGTAAAGCTAGTCACTAACTCTGACACGATGTTTCATCGATCGTATTACTGTCAGGCTTTGTTGCGATAAGTACATTGGCTTCGGAGAAATGAGTAGACCTACGTACCGAAAATGACTAAAGAGAGGAGTTGCGATAACCGAAACAGACCTTCAACATTGTTTATAGCATTGATATCCGGTTAGATGGTCCCCTTTATTGAAAAGCCTGTTTGCAATTACAGCGCAAAGCACTGTGCAATATTATAGTGCGTGGGCTTTTATGGCAGCATCTTTAGCAGTTCTTCGGAAACGCCAATCATTTGTTTTAATTAATGTTTTAGTCAAATTGTAAAATACTTAGCTTTAAGCGTTGTCATATGTGGAAACTACTGTAAAAGTAACGGCCCGAAACGAAAAGTAATGGTTTTCGCTTATTTTTTCACAAACGTCAGAGTCTTGTTTGCGCTCACATTGTAACCCGCGTGTTGAAGTTTTTACATGATTGAATCTTTTAATTCGCTATCACGAAACGACTCATGACACGAACTGTGAACTATTTCCTAATCAGGCTATTTTATTTGTTAAACGCTCCAACGAGGTTTAACATATTTTATATAAATATAAAAAAATATAAAATATAACTTGCATGTTTTTTATATAAATATAAAAGCCTTTGTGTACAGGCAATTCCATCCATGACATTTGATAAATGCTTCACAAAGTGAGTGCCTTAATTTGTCCCACTCCGGATATGAGACAAAATGCCACATGGCGTGGAACAGCACATACTGTGTATACGCCCTATGTACGCAAGGCATATAAACCAAATGCCAAACAAAGACTAACGTCGTAAAGAGAGGCTGGGCAAGTTTTTGTGTCAAAACACTTAACAAGAGATGTGCGGTGTTGCGCAGCAAGTTAAAATGTTTCGTAACGCTCGAAGAGAGTTTGCATTATTTCGGGCACCTAATGTTTACTGTTGGGTACTGTTTACCTTTGGGCGCTCTCCTAACCACTAAATACGCAAAACACATGTGCGATTTCCGTGGTGACTTGTTTATGATAGTTGTTCTCCCCCTTAACTGTCGAACGCAGTTGTCGAATCAGTTGACGCGTTGACAAAATCTAATACAAAGTGCTACATTGGATTATCACCTTTGCGTCTGATATAACAGACAACCAAACGCATAAATGGCGTATAATTAATACACTTACATTATTAAATTGTATTGCTATATGGCAGGGATCACAAAATTACGTCCCAGGGCCGGACCGCTGGTTTAATTTTTTCCGCCCACTGCATATTACTGTGTTGATCATAAATTAGTTATTCATACTTTGTTAACAAAAATGTTTATCGGATGCAAAATTAAGCAAAATTTGATAACATGCACGACAATTTATAACGCTCACTATATACATTTTATTAATTATTTTTTTATGTTTTCTTTCCCTGGTTGAGAACTAATTCTTTGAAGTTTGAATTAATGCCCACACAAACCCCAAAAGCAATTAGGCCTACTTTGTATTTAAAAATCTTTAAATCGTGACTGGTCATGACAAAGAAGTGTAATTGTACTAGATCAATTTTTCTAAAATGTATCCCAGGTGCGTCATCTAGCGACGCTAATTAGCACAGTTAATTACGACGCTTAATATTTATTGTTTCGGTTGGGTCTAGGCCAAAAATAATGTAATATTGAGATCAGCATATTCCCTTTAAAATATGGCTTCATAAAAATAAACACAATGTAGAATCAATTTAAAGATCGTTATTATGCATTACAAACAAAATTATTTTATTCACAATTTTGTGTCCATCCACATATTTAAAAAAACATGCTATGTTTCAGTGTTCAAAAAATCAAATAAAAAATTAACAGTATAGAATGTTAGTCCAGTATTTTATGTCTGGTTACTGAAGTTTTATTAAAATATCCAGCAACAGACAGGGTTATGTTTCTAAAAATGTTCAGAGCACATTATATTAAAAGCCACATGGGATCAGCCAAAGCTCCTAAAAGCGCTTAATATATCTTCCGCTAAATGCATTATACGACAAATCAACATGGATATTTTTTAAATAACGAATACTCGCAACTCTTTATTTTCGCTTATACCTGTACTTAATAGCCGAGTACATTCATTGTAATTTATTTTACACTGGCCTCGTAATTGCCGTACATTGCATTCATTGTAAATTATTTTAAAATAGCGTGGCTAAGAGTTTAATTTAGGCTTATTTTCCCATGACATCGTCAACAGGCATTGAACACCCCAATTTTACTTTTGTCAAGTTTCAGTGTAAATACAAATTTTTTTTCACAATTTATTTAGCCCAAAACCACTGTGCTGCCTATGACATATTGCGTCGTGTGACTTATAAAGTCTACGAAGATCAATTTTTGCTAGAGGATAAATACAGTTATTTTGAGCAATATTCCAATGTATTTCATATGCCTTAAGCATTACATATTCTTTAGTTAACGTTTTTAACAAATAAATAAACGCATTTTGTATTTGCACTACTATAGGCGCGATTAGACTGATTTCAGACACATTTTTGGGCGAGTTCGCTCGAAAACAACAGATTTTTAGTATTCTTTGTTTTTTTGACGTTGTGACGTCCTTGTAAACATTTTCAGGCCCCAACACAAAATCCCGGGTTACTTCCTGCTCGTAGTTGGTCTTACTTAGCTCTTAAAAGAGTATTTTGGGCCACATACAAAGTTTGCCAAACACTGCCTGCTCTACTCCCTTCGACTCCGCAGCCCTGAATATCACCTCGCGAAGAAACTATTTTCAGTTATTTTGCCTTTGCGTATGGCAAGTCAGAGTAAGTACAACACCGGTTTATACTTGGGTTTATGTGCAACAAAGGAGAGTTGCAGGAGTATAATATTAAACGTTACTATGTAATAACTCGTGCACCAACAATAAATGAGAAAAAGTGTAACCCTGGAAGAGGTTTTATATTTTATCAAGTTTTTCTTTAACAAGAAGCTTTATTCTTAAAATTGCTCAAAAGAATTACTAAATTCACGTTTAAATATAAATGAAATTTGAATAATAAATAGAGTGTACCTCAAATTTAAACAATGGTTGTTTGGCACTGCCTCACCTGGCAACATCTGGCAAAGCAAAAGTTATATCAGTTATATCTCTACCACAAATTTTATGTTTCTATACCTAAAGCGTGCTTTATTTTTTCTTCTGTTTCTGTTGCGTTATGCCTCTCTTTAGAATTAGATCACAAAACTTCCATACATTGCATTATGCGTGCCTTTTTCTTTTGCGAATCCTCTCCGAAAACATGATGAACAATTTAGCTATCATTTGAGGCATGCCTCAATTGTGACGTCCGAGCTATGAAACCTTTCTTTGTCCAGATTGAATTTTTGAATTCCCGCATAATGCGTGTACATTGACTTCTTGTAGTGTAAAGCTCTAAAGTTGAAGTTATAAATAAAGGCAGACCTGTTGCAAGATTAAAAGTTTTGCATCAGACGACTGAACAAAAAAAATAACACACAACTTTCAAAGATATTGATAAAAAAAAAATAGTGACTGTGTAGATGTCATGGGTGTAGCCAGGGGGCTATGAGCCCCCCAATAATTTATAAATATTGTACTCTTAATAATAATTTGTTCTGTAGCATTTATGAGCAGCAGCCTACCACAACAGTCGATCACAGGCGTGTCACACCTTCAATTGCCTACGTCATAAAGGATGTTGTCATTATTACGTTTGTTATATTAATGTAGTTTTACTACTTTTTAGTCATTTTCTTTGAAGTATCGCGCTAAAACTCAGTCAATTGCTTCTCGAAACGGTTGCTAGCATATTTATTTGTGTTCGATACGCAGTTCATAATGACAAAAGCTAAACAACAAAACTTCAAACTTTTTTTTATTTTTATTAGTACCTACTATACCTTTTTTGTGGTTGTTAAATAAAAACGTGACTCGAAAAAAATTGTGCCTCACCATCTAGGAACCTCACCGCACGTCACTGTGTTGTAATGACTTAAGTCATTGACTTGACTTAAGTGCACTTAAGTCACTGTTTTCAAATGACTTGACTTTACTTAAGTCCTTTGACCAAAATGACTTAACTTGACTTAAGTCTTTTGGACAAATGACTTGACTTGGACTTAAGTCATTTTGTCAAATAACTGTGGATTCAATTAGGTGTTTTTCATTAAAATGTATCTCAAGTTTTGCACATTAAACAATTTATTGCTGTATATTTTGCTTTTGTGTTATTTTTTTAGTTAAATTGTTGCTTATAATTGGACGAGTTTACCGATTTTAATAGTTTAACTTTACTTTTAGGCCAATGACATGACTTTAAATTGACTTGCTCTCATAATGACTTGACTGCTTATTCTGCAAAAGACTTGACTTGGACTTGGGTTATTTTTCAAATGACTTGACTGGGACCTTAGTGATTTTAAAATGACTTGCTTACAACACTGGTTTCTGCTTCAAAAAACAAAATACAACAAGGTTGGATTGTTGCAACTTTATAATCCACCCTCGAGTGGTTGCAGAATACAACTTTAATATATTATGCGGCTCTTCAAACTCATGAACTTAAGAATGAAACTCATATGCCCGAAAAGTTTGCCAACCCCGGGTATAGTTTAATATTCACAGAATTTAAGAGTTCGCATAACAAAGTTACGTAGTAACGTATCTTCACAGAGATGTTTCTAAATGTAACGGTCATAAAGAATTAACCCTAATGACAGCACAGAGTTCGTTTATTTGGTTAAAGTTTTTGTTTGGAGAGGTGTTATTGTCAATACAAAGTCTGCATTATAAAGATGTTATCGATTTGCGCAAACAAAAACGCCTTGATTGATATCGTTAAGTTACGGTTGTCCAACACGCGGCACGGCACGCAAGCCCCCCTAAAATACCAACTGTCAAAAAATACTAAATTTGTCAATACAGCCACTTGCCATTGTTTATTCACAACTTAAAACAATCGCGACAATTACGACAACTAACAGTTACTTCTGATATTATAACATTATACTGTAGTGCAGTGGTTCTTAACCCTTGGTAACTTGTCGAACCCCTATGTTATCCTGCAAGCATTCGTCGAACCCCAAATTTTCGCTCAGTGTAAATATATTCGTTTCTTCCTCCTAGTAGCTGAAACTGGGCATAATCAAATTATAAACTTGCATTTATATAGGTTAAATTGGCCAAAGTTTCAATTTACAACGTTACGTGACACCTTGACATATGAAAGGGATTCGAATTTAGCTTGAAATAATAGCATTTATGTTTCAGAGGACGTTCTCGCCGAACCGTTGAAACAGCTGCGTCGAACCCCAAGAGTTCGATCGAACCCTGGTTAAGAACCACTGCTGTAGTGGATGCTAGCATTCGCACAATTATAAAGCTTGGTGTAAAAAAAATAAGAAGTTGAAGGCTCACCGACGGACACTTACTGTAGATCAGTGGTTCTCAACCTTTTTGTTCTCACGACCCCCTTTAAGTTTACGATATCTTGCGCGACCCCCCAATTATAGTGTATGATAAATAAACATGAGTAAATAAAAAACACATTTTAAAATTGACAAAATTCAAAAGGGAAAAAATCTAGTTTAGGATTGTATCAAAATTTGGCTAAAATGTGCTATATATAACAAGCTAAAGTTACGGTTTGAGCCAGGGTTGCCAGAGATTGACATTTTAGGTCAAATAATATTTAGCATGAACCTAGTGCGAGACTAAAGGTAATCACTGGAGGTAACTGTTCTTGGTGAGCAGCCAGAATTCCTTACAAATTGACAACGGTTAGTCGTTAACAGCAGTGCAATAATAAAGCTGTATGTAAATTCTATTTCTCTTTGCCAAAACGGCAAGGCCAAAATTTTATTACCCGTATTCTGTGGATGTTTTGGAAAATGCTATTTAAAAAGTTATGATACCGCTGAAAAGTAGAAATACTTTGCCTGTAACCTATTGTAAACCTAGCACAAATTTTATTGTTACTTTGGCCTAAATTTTGCAGAAAATTATTGCAGAAATACGCATCAAAATCGCGCGAAGCGCGTACAATTTTTCATTTAACGTTGTTAAAGTTGGTATGAGCCCGTGGTTTTACTTGATCCCACAATGTTTTAAATAAATTCGGCCAAATTAGGACAGAAAGCTTACTGTCCTAATGATTTGCAAACCGTCGGACACAGCAGGTAAAATTAGGACAACTTATCGTTTTGTTCCGAATTTTAGGCCATCTGGCAACCCTGGTTTGAGCGTCCATTCATCTTTATTAGACACTGTTTGACTGAAGCAACGCTTGATTCATTAATTGAAAAGTGTAATGGTGACGTCATAAACGCGACAGGTTCACTGCAGCAAAAGCCGCACAAAGACAAATGTTAGACTGGCGGTTCTTTTGCTCCTTCTATACTGCTAAACTGTTAGTTCATATTGCCTTATTCTTGTGATTATTTCCTTAATGGTCGCGACCCCCAGGTTGAGAACCACTGCTGTAGATGCAGTAAAGCGCACTGCTGTGACTACACAACACATGCTTTAGGCTTTTGTGTTGGCTGAAAACAAACGTTTGCAAAGAAGTAGTTTGGTCAATTATTATGAATGTTTGCTTAAATATATAAACAGATGTTTTTCATGTGCAGATGAACGTTTTTATTATTTGTGAAAAAACGCTTTTAGTGTTAGATATAATAAGTTGCACAGGCAAAAAATTAGAATTGCACAGGCAAAAAATTGCTTTATAAATCTCAAGTCAATTTTGACAAACAAAAAATTAAATGTAAATACCCGTGTGAGAGTTCTTAAAAGTTATGTGTGGCCTGTTCTTCTCTACGGGTGTGAAAGTTGGACTTTCACAAAGGAACTGATTGACAACCTGAGTGCCGCTGAGATGTGGTTCCTGAGGAAAATGCAGCGTATATCTTTTACGTCCCATAAAACCAATCAAGAGGTACTGATTCAGACCAATCAACAGAGATCACTGTTAAGCACTATAAAACTTAGACAACTCAAGTTTTTCGGCCATATAACCAGACACCAAAAACAAGAATTCATAATTTCGTGTGGCAAAATATGTGGAAATCGTGCACCTGGACGACAAAGAAAAATGCTTATAAATCAACTGAGGGACTTTTTGAACATCAAAGCAGAGAATATTTTTGAATTAGCAAGAAATAGTAACATATGGAGAAAACAGTGTTTCATGGCAGCCGAAGCCTGGTTCAGGCATGGCACTGAATGATGATGATGATAATAAGTTACTAAACTTTGGCACGGGAAAAAATTATATGATCAAAATTGGCACGCCGGCATGTTTGAGTTGGACACCTCTGGTTTGTGTTATCCAAACTTTTACTTTCACCTGTGCAGTGAGATGCAGGACGCCTTGGGATTAAAAGTTTTCAATAATATGAGCTGAGATAGACCAGAAATACCAGATACATTTGCGCGTGGCGCAAAGAATGCATGCATTATAATTAAATAAGGCAAAAAATATCAATTAACATTGCCAAAATTATACAAAAGACGTTTAAACAAATTGTCAAACATAGACAGCGGGTTGATTTTAGGTTTACAACATACGAACGACCTTTTTAGCAATTCATCGCGTTAACTTTGTCGCCCTACGTTGTTCTACGTCATACTTTATCGCGTCACCAAGTTGTTATGACCGTTCGAGGTTCACCTTGGGTCTGACGCGCCGGTACTCTCCATTACGTCAGCAGGGTTGCCGTAGGCGGGTGGGCTTTTTGCACTCGTCTTGATGAGAACGGCGCAATCGACTTGACCTAACCTTCAGTCCACTTCAACACAAACACAGGCTTTAGCGGCGAACACGGCCTCAAGGGCAATGATTGCAGATGATACGTGGAACGTGTAAACTGAGGTAATCAGAGGCCCTTGCAGCCGTGTCATCAACGCTCAACGAGGCCAACAACAACTGCAAAACAACTTTTTCCTCATGGGAATGCTTTTCGGTTCCATGTCTAATGTTGGGTTTCTATTTTCCAATTTAAAAAAAAAAAGTAAACAACTGCAAATAGCACAACGTTAGCACATTTTCTTCATGGGAATACTTTTCGGTTTTATGGCAAATGTTAAGTTTTTATTTTCCAATTTTTTTTCAAAGGTAAACTGCATTCAATAGTGTAGCGTTATATGGAACATCAATTGCTTTACAAAAAGTTGTTAAAAGTCAAATATAACCACAAATTAAATAACAATGCATAACAATGCGCGGATGGAAATACATATGCGGATAACAAACAATATTTTTTTTTTGTTAGGGTACAAACAATGATTATTCTATTTAATTTTACCTTTCTAGGACTAGCGCCCACTTGGGTTCGAAAGATTCTTGACATACCCCCGCTTGTTAGTTGTTAAATAAACGAGATGATGAATTTATTATGGTTATTCACGTCCTAAAATGAAACTTTAATCGAGTTTTACGACAAAATCACCTAATCTGTTTCGAGGGCGTATAAAAGTTCAAGCGCAGGAAGAAAGATTGTGTTTATCTAGCATAGCTTTAAATGAAAACATTTTAAGTCGAAAACACAAAGAATAAAGTGACGATGATGATTCAAATGGAATGCTGATTTTTCTTAATTTATTATGGTTTTATCCGACCACCAACAAAACGTTTAATTCGTAGCTGAAGATATTTTACAATCTCAGTTATAAAGTACGTTTAAAATGACACCAGGTAAGACCCAAGTAAGAATGGCACAAATTTGACCCGATATTATTTTAAACACGAAAACTTTATTCATGTTATTTTTGCGAACTCATTGTTCTTGAATGGTGCGACGAACATAAATTTCTTGCGCCGCAATTAGCCGCAAGAGGAAAATTAAACACCACCTTTATGTCGAATTCAAATATAGATTTAGAACAAGCTCTTCGCTTTTCGCAAAATCACTCTGAGACAAACCAAATTAATCCGGGATTTCGCAATAGACCACAATAAATAAGTTAAGGAGCTTATTGCACAAAGCTGATCATACTGGTTCCGAACACGTATAAAAAAATCCCAACAGCGTTGGCAAATACCAATTCATGATGACTATAATGTATGCTATAGGTTTTTCTTTAAAGTAGTTATTTTAAAACTTTATAAGAACCACATTTACAGTCTAATTGTCAAGCTTGTCTACAGAAACATTGCTTAAACACCTGTAATTTTTTTTCAAGTATTTCTGAAATAACTGACACCTTAAGTTAAGACGAAGAAGCTAGTCTACATGCATATTTCAAAAATCATGGGGCAAACTGACGCTTTGTTATTCATTTCATTGCGAAACACAATTAAGGGATAAGTAACGTCACATAAAATACCAAAATTGCTGGCAAGCCGACGGACACTTGTTGTGAACTTTTTGCTATTACCCTAAATAAGTTGCATAACAACCCGCATTCTGCGAAGAGAAACCCGTTTAGCAAAGGCCTAGCTCATCGTTTCGCAGAAGTGTTTGCCGCGCGCGAGCGTTTGGAAATTTTCTTCACGCGAGAAAATTTTAAAACCTTTAACCGCGTTAAAAAACTCTTTTATTTTTTAAAAGATTGCAGAAGTGCCGCTGTGGGGCGTTGTGTCAGTTCGCGGAAGACAGAAGATCTTTTCCTGACCTCAGGCTACCAAGTCGCCGGTATAAAAGGGCGATGGGAACCGATTGAAAGGTATACTATTCAAGTTTGCAGCAATGAATACCAAGATGTTCAATCTCTTATTACTGGCCATGGTTGGTGTGGTTACTATTAATGCTGGTGAGTTTTTGAGACTACATATACGGATGGCTATTCGGCTTGGTTTCGGAAATGACTTAAGTGCTTAAATGTTGTTAATGTAAAGCAATTTATGGAGTTAAAATGTTTTCCAAACTTTAGCGATAATTTACGGATTTAAAAAGTGAACAACTATATAGTCTTCGTTTACAGGTTCAATCTTCACTAAAATATAATTATGGGTTTCCTAGTCTACTTTGTGTTTTTAAAGGTAACCCACACTTTTTTTTTGCAATATCTCAACTAGCTGTCCGATACTTTCGACGGGTGAAAATATGTTTTGTATTTTTTTCCGCTCAGTGGCGATACCGAGGTGCGACGGCGGCTACGACTGGACTGATTTTTTCGACCGGGACAACCCCTCAGGAACTTGCGACTGCGAGGGAATGGCCGACTTGAGGAAAGAAAATAAGGGGAAAATATGCGCGCGACCCACCGCCTTTAACGCCAGGGTCAAGGGCAGCTTGTTGGACTACCGGACGGCCGGTCAAGTTGTGACCGCCAGTCTTGGCGGAGGCCTCATCTGCGAAAACAAAAAGAACAAACGACAGTGCTACGACTACGAGATTCGATTCTGTTGCGGTGAGTTATCTTGAGCTTAATTCACCTAAAGAATGTCGTCGCTCACTTTTTACTCATGTCAACTTATAAGCGACCAACATCCAGGTATCCAAATGCAAAGAACTGTGCACTGAACCAATACAAGATTTTAACTGCGTGATCCATAAGGAATGTTCACTTATTTCCACACCAAGGCTCCAACGCATTTTTGCTAAGAAAATTAATAAACCACACTACAGGCTTTAAATATTCTGTAGCAAGCGGCCCGCGATATTGAAAATTAACTGATCTGTGTGTGATTTTTTACAGACATTAATGAGTGCGCCACAAACCCGTGCCACCAGCACGCGTCCTGCAGAAATACCGAGGGAAGCTACGTGTGCACTTGCAAGCCAGGCTTCCGAGGCGACGGATTTCACTGCTCTGGTAAGACGCCGACCACGCCTTCTTTCCCACATGGAGAGTTTTCAGCCATTTTTTCTTATATCAGATACTCATGCCAATAGCCTGTAGCGCCGCTGCGTTAAAAATGATCGTCATTGGACAGTGTTTTTATTTATTTATTAAAATGGTAAATACTGTGCGTGATTATAGCAACATCGATTTAAAATATAATTTTTTTATATAAGGATCGCTCCACGGAAATCCGGTTTATTTTAACGCTTGACAACGGCGATACTTGTATTAGCAAACAAAACAGATTAATGACAAAAAAATTTTCGTGGCTTGCAGCATTTTGAACGACCAGCCGCAAAAAACGTTAAGTAAAAAAGTTAAAAAATTCATGACCCATTATTCGGCTTGTAGCACTTTAGACGACCAGATAAAAATAGGTGAAAAATGCGCAACAAAACGACCCATTCTTATGGCTTTTATAGCGCAGAAACGACAAAATGCAATAAAAACTAAAATCATTTTATTTTTTCGCAGTCATCAAAAAGGTGTGTCCGACCGGCTTCGAATGGACGGGCTTCTTTGATCGCGACAACCCGTCGGGCACTTGCGACTGTGAGGGCTACTCAGATCTGGTTAAGGAAAACAAAGGGAAGATCTGCGCCAACCCCCGTGAGGTAGACGTCCGCACTGTGGGCACGCACTTCGATTACCGATTAGTTGGGCAGCGCGTCACGGTGGCCACCTCCAGCGAGAAGGGTTTCACCTGCCGCAACAGCGACAACCCCAGCAAATGTCTGGACTACGAGATTCGCTTCTGCTGCGGTGAGTTAAACTAAGTACAGAGCTTGTTTGGCGGGGCTTACAATTGGTCGCGTTTCTCTCCTTTGCGAAGGATAAAAGCGTTTGTGTTGCATATCTGGGTCGGTTTTGGCACCGCAGATCTATCGATGCTGGAGAAATAGTCGACTGGAGAACATATTTAGGCCGCTTTTTAGTTTTAATCCAGAGCCTCTCAACTTTTTAAAACTGGATTTATTGACAAGATTTTTTTTTAAATTATACTTTTTCGTCCATGTTAACAGTTAATAAACAAACATACTTTGTATGGGCGTACGGAAAATTGCATCTTGGAAATTTTCATGTAAGCCTTTTCTATATTTATTAATTGCAGATACGAATGAATGCAGAAGAAATCCCTGTGGCGCCAACTCAATCTGCAGGAACACCATAGGAAGCTACACATGCAGCTGTAGATCCGGTTATCGACGGGTCGGCAATAAATGTGTCGGTGAGTGGAGAGCATGCCTGTGTCGTGTGATTTTTAACAACTAAAGTTTACCAAACCGATTCATATGGTAAAGTACCTATATAGGACACCCGAAACGGCCATTCCTGTTAGATTCCCAAAAGAGGTCATTCCTGTTTCTGTAAACTTTGTAACTTTAATTAAACCGATTGAGTGTTAGCATGTATAAGGTAAAATTAATCGCGGTTTATCACTTTTGATGCGAAGTATCGATGTTAAGCTTCATTTGTATATTTTGGCAAATGTACAAGTATGCGGATTGCTGGCGTTCCTCATAAGACTGCAGTTTTCATGCATTTCGTGATCCGCTTATCGTGAAGAAACGCAGACAACTCCCGGTTAACTACTAGACGTGCACGTTAATATATCTGGGAGATCGTTAATCAAAACCTAAATATTTACGTTCCAGACATCAACGAATGCTTACGAAAGCCTTGTCACCCGAATGCAGACTGCCGCAACACGATCGGAAGTTTTTCATGTACTTGTAAAACCGGTTTTATTGGCAATGGGAAGACATGCTGTAAGTATAACAGTTTTATCAAAATTGCCACAGTAAACGACTTGTTTTATTCTATTTAACAAAATTGAAGAAATGTTATTTATTGCATTTGTTAAATAACACCTTAAACAAAATATAAAGAATATTTTTGTAAATTTATTTTTGCCTTGTTAATCTACACTTATTGCGGATATGAATTGGAATTTCCTCTATTCCAATGTTCTTCCTTGTGACCCTAGAAAACTTTATGAATTGGAATTTTCTATATTCCAATGTTCTTTCTTGCCGCATAACTGTCTTACGTGCTACTGACACCAAACTTCTAAAGGTCGAATTGTAAAGACATGGCATACGGCACCCTGAAAACCAAATTATATTAGGATAATCTCACGTTCATAACTTGTGATTTACTTTTCACAAGAGTTTATTCATTTTATTCCTTACAGTTCCTAAGAAGGTTTGTCCAACTGGATACAAATGGGGCAAATTTCTTAATCGCGACAAGCCAAGCGGGACTTGCGACTGTGAGATCCACTCTGAGTTTATGAAGAACGCCAAGTTCAGGCCCGATGTTTGCGCTAATCCGAGAGAGGTAGACGTGAGGACAATTAAAACGCATATCGACTACAGGATCGCAGGACAAAAAGTGATCGTGGCAACCTCCGGTGAGAAGGGATTCCGGTGCAACAACAAAGACAACGGAGGCAAATGTCTGGACTACGAGATCCGGTTCTGCTGTGGTGAGCTTCAAAGCGCGATGAGATACTTTGCTTGTGTAAAACTGTAACACATGTTTTTGGCAGCTCGTAGAGGCGCCCGCAGGAAATTTTAAGGGAAGGGGTTAATATGAATATATACACAGTACCAGTACCTATCCTATAAATATCTATATATTATTTTATATCAGAAGAAACTTATATACAAATCAAAAATTTTCCATTAGTTTTTTTGTATACTGAGTTAGCAAATATGAAGATATCTAATTATAAACCATAATAAAAATCGTATTTTAAAATACCAGAGGGGGCAAGTGCCACCCCCTTGTCCCCCTCCCCCTTGGGGGCGCCCATGGCAGCCGGGTAGATGTAAAATAAAAATTGGGCAAGCATTTTAAATTGTAAACCTGAAGATGTCAGTTACTCGACTGAAGCGCCTAAAAAGTTAGCCTAATTGGGTTTAACAACAAGGGATGTTATGTTGAACCAATGTTCAGTACGTCATATTAATTAATCCATTTTTGCTTTGGTCTTTGTAGACATTAACGAATGTGCTGGTTCGCCTTGCCACAAAGACGCCCTGTGTTTCAACCTTCCTGGATCCCATAGGTGCGCCTGCAAAAGCGGATACTCCGGGAACGGCAAAGTTTGCAACGGTATTTGGCAGTTATTTAGCAATGTGCATAAGGCTTAAGTAAAAATGGTTCCAGTAATGTTTTAACTTCGTATCGTATGTATATAGTTCCGTCCCATTTTTGCCTTCTTTTATTACAACCTATAGTAACTTCAAGATTACCAATTAATTGACTTGCGTTTTGAGCTGCAGTCTCTTCATTATTTTAATGTTTTATTGAAGCATCGACGCCGAAGTAAAATTCACTAACATTAATCAAAGAAATCAATAATCTTCCGTCGTTAAAAAACGCTTCTATAAGACTTACGCATTTCAGATGTGAACGAATGTGCGCGCGAACCGTGTCACCCCGATGCAACATGTACCAACACTGCAGGAAGTTTCAGATGTGAATGTAAAGATGGTTTCCTCGGCGACGGCAAGAAGTGCTGTAAGTTGCGACCTTCGCGCTTTTTGCTACAACTATAGTAAAATAACATACTTACATTTGGATTTTTCGCATACTTAAGCATGGGGATTTTTATATAAGGTTAGCCCTTCGGAATTGCAAGAATATATGTATTTCCCTTTACATTTGTTTTAGTTGAACAAACTTCACCAGTTCACAGAACTTTGCGCAATGAGAACTCCAAATCCTAAATCTGTTTATTTCATGTGCTTTATGAATTTCATTCACCGTTTCAGTTCCTGAAAAAGTTTGTCCCTACGGCTTTGAATGGGGCAAATTTCTTAATCGCGACAAGCCAAGCGGGACTTGCGACTGTGAGATCCACTCTGAGTTCATAAAGAACGCCAAGTTCAGTTCCGATGTTTGCGCAAACCCGGAAGAGGTAGACGTGAGGACAATTAATACGCATATCGACTACAGGATCGCGGGACAAAAAGTGATCGTGGCAACCTCCGGTGAGAAGGGATTCCGGTGCAACAACAAAGACAACGGAGGCAAATGTCTGGACTACGAGATCCGGTTCTGCTGCGGTAAGCTTCAAAGCGCGATGAGATTTGTTGCTTGTGTAAAACTGACATGTACTAAAACTTTAGGACCCTTTCAGTTGGTTGTATAATCTAAAATGTGTGAAATATTGCCTTTAAGCGCTAAATTATTCGAATTCAACGCCTTAACTGACGTAAGCTACAACGATCTTGGTGTAGCCACTAGTTGGTAATTTATAACCGACAAATAGAAGCACGGCACGCTAGTTATGGATTTAATTTCGTTTTTAGACATAAACGAATGTGCTCAATCGCGTTGCGACAAAAACGCCGTGTGCACCAACCTTCCTGGAACCTTTAGATGTACGTGTAAAAGGGGATACTCCGGCAACGGAAAAGTGTGCAACGGTAAGTTTTCGGTTATTTTAAGTTGTGTGTATCGCTACATTTTTTAACAATGTTGCCATGTTAACCTCTTTTCTATACCTTAGTACGTGTACGTTTAGCCTATACTATACAGTTGTAGTGCACGTACACGTCAAAATCTTATGATGCAATTGGTTAACACTTTGTGGCCCATTTACGTTGCAAAAAAATTATGTGGCCAAATAAATTTTTATGAAAGAAAAAACTGTAAAATAGGTTTAGAACAAAACACAGAAGAACATATTTAACAGATTATTTATTCAACCGTGCATTAGTGAGATACTTGCGACTGAACAATATATTTACATTCCTTTTTAATTCCTCCCCAAGCCATTATTCTTGTAAAATTTAATATAGCGACACAAATGAGACTAAATCTAGCTTTTTTAAATTGATCTATGGCTCATTTCAGAGGTTCTTATGGCCCACCAGTGAGCCATGGCACACTGGTTGAGAGCCGCTGGGTTAACATAAAATGTTTTTAGCGTTTTTTTAATTCTTTAACCTTTGTGTTAGGACTGTTTACGATCATGGACACTCTCTAACACATATGTTCACGCAGATATCAACGAATGCTTGACTAGGCCTTGTCACAAAGATGCGGTTTGTACCAACACACCAGGATCGTTTAACTGCAAATGCAAGAGCGGATTTGTGGGAAACGGAAAATTTTGTATCGGTAAAACAATCTTGCATTTTGCCGAGTTAAATAATAAAAACTTAACAAACAGCATTTGATCGAACCTATAGGTTAAAAACTCAAAACAAACAAATAAATACCACACAAAACACAAATACGCAAATCAGTTTGAGTCATGTTGGATTAGGGCAGTGGTTCTCAACCTTTTTTCTTTCGTGGCCCATTTACGTTGCAAAAAATCTGTGGCTCAATAGTTTTATGAAAGAAAAAAACTGTAAAATAGGTTTAGAACAAAAACAGATTATTTATTCAACCGTGCATTAGTGAGGTGCCTGCTTCTGAACAATAAATTTACGTTCATTTACATTCCTTCTCAATTCCTCCCCAAGCCATTATTCCTGTAAAATTAGGTGTAGTGACACAGATGAAACTAAATTCTTTTATAAATTTAGCTTTTTCAAATTGGTCTGTGGCCCATCTAAAAAGTTTCCATGGCCCACCAGTGAGCCATGGCCCGAGAAACCGCTGATCTAAACATTCCGACATGTGATTCGAATCCGAATTCTTGGTTTCTATCGATCGCTTTGGTAAATTGTAATTATAAAACGTTTTACATCCAGATGTCAATGAGTGTTCTCGGCCCAACATTTGTCACAAACAAGCAACTTGTGGCAACACACCGGGCAGCTTTGTTTGCCGTTGTAAACCTGGATATATCGGAAACGGAAAATTCTGCATCGGTAAGTGCGCTTTTGCTTTTGCTCTCGCTGGTCGATAAATTATATGCACTGTTTTGGTCGTTGAGTAGGAGTTCAGTGCGTTTCGAATTTTAAAATTGTGGTGTTGTAGTTAATTATGAGTGGTAAACCAGTCAGAGACAAGATCCCTTATTGTGGTAACAAAAGTGAGCAACACAATGACAGAAATTACGAATACTATATTTTACTATACAGTATATATTAACACGAAAACAGACACACCTTTACTGATATGTTGAAATTCGGTGAACCAATGTGATTTTAGCGAGTACTTGCAATTAACGGTGGCACAAGCAAAACCACGACAACTTAAAAAAAAATATATGAACGCGCGTATCAAAAGCCTCATGCCGGACGCAAGGCGCGGATAGAGCATCCCACCTGTGGACTGCAGTGTTGCGACGCTTTTTTGTGTGGAAGCAAATGCACTTTGTACGTCGTCCCAATTTTTACCTGAGCATCTACATTTAGATCGCAACGAATGTGCTAACCCACGAGCGTGCCATGATCACGCAAGTTGCACGAATACACCGGGAAGCTTTATATGTCGATGCCATAACGGGTACATCGGAGACGGAAAAGTGTGCCGTGGTGAGTTGAGAAATAAATCTGATGGACGGCAACGAATTCGTTGATAATTACTCTGGCTAACCCAGTGATTCTCAACCTTTTATCGCTTACGGCACCGCTCCAAAATATTAAATAGATTTTCTGCACCCTGACTGGGAACTTTGTTGAGCATTTTACTGAAATGTCACTATAAATGGAACTGGAGCAACACAATCAACCTAAAACATGTAGGAAAGTGTCATTTGATATAATGGTCTCTAATCGTACACGAATAGCTGTATGAAGAAGCTTACCAATTGAGCAAAAATCGGATTCTTAAATATTCTCAAATACCTATCGGTACCCTTGAGCATTAAAAATGGCACACTAGGACGCCGCTGCACTCTGGTTGAAAACCACTGGGCTAACCAGTATAAAGGGTGATAAGTGTGTTAAAACGTTAATCGTAAAATCTTCCCCTTAAATCTGTTTTTTAATTTAATTTCGAAATCGAATTGTGAGTTTAATTCGATTTGTCAGCTAAAAAACAGTACCTTCGGTTTATTTGGACAACCTAATCGATAGAGTATCTAAAGTCAATAGCATCGTTGAATAACAGTAAGAAACATTTTGGATAAAAAGTTTTACCCTTTGACTGTTTTTAATATATGAAGATGTGAACGAATGCTTGAGAAATCCTTGCCACAGCCACGCTGTTTGTACCAATACGCCGGGAAGTTTTAACTGCAAATGCAATGCCAACTACATCGGCAACGGATTTGGTTGCGGTAAGTTCAGTATACCCGTGGTTCTTAAACTTTTGACACTTGCTTACCGGTTTAAATGCACAAAAAATCATTTTACGGACCGAAACCAAAATTACGAAGGCACAGGAAACTAAAAGACATAACAAACTCTCAATAAGGGTCTTAGTGCAAAACATTGCTTTAACGCAGTTAAAATTTGTATAAAGCATAGTTTCCAAATGCCCAAAAAACCTTTTTGGCCGACCAGCAAAGATATCACGGATCGGCGGTTAAGAACCACAGCTCCATATACTAGCAAAAATATCAAATTGGGCTTTACTCCGCAGCAATAACGATGGCTAAATGAAGTTAGGTGAAATTGTACTATTGTTGATTTTACACTAAACCTAAAGGTCGTTTCTTAAGGTATACACCTATTTCGGACTTGACCCTGCCCTATTGGTTACACTTTTTTTTTCTAAAGCTATGTTTTTTTTACAAACGTTTGCATACATTTTACGTCTACAGTTCGCGAACCGCGATGCAACGCACCGTACCACTGGACGGTCTTCTACGATCGTGACAACCCGAGCGGGCACTACGACTCGGAAAACTTTAAGGATCTTCGCAAGCAGTACCGCGCCATTTGTGCCCACCCGATTGCCATTGATGCGCGCGTGAAAGGCTCGAAAGTGGACTACAGACTGGCCGGACAAAAAGTGACGGCATACACCAGTCAGGAGAAGGGCCTCGTGTGCAAGAACAGCGACAACCCGGGCAACTGCCACGACTACGAGATCAGATTCTGTTGCCGTAAGTGCCAAACGCATCTATAGTGTTTTTAACTTACCGCTTAAGCGCATGCCTGAGTCCTATGGTTCGCAAAAGTTAAGTGCGATTGAAAAGTTGACATGTTTTACAATGTCAAACTGCCTATAGCCGATTTTTTTGATAAAAAGCGAACTTAATATTAACGATTTCGCAATAGCTTAAACCACCACTATATAGAAGTGCAATTTTTTTTTCCTAAAACATTTTCCCTAAAAAACATTATTTTAGTATTAAATCGGTCATGAGCCCTTGACTTTGACAGAGTTTAGAATTTAATGAGAAATAGCCTAGAATTCTTTATTTACTTCGTTTTTAGCTTAATAACTTAACGTAATAGCTTCACATTTATACGCTTCAGTATATTTCTGTATGTATTAGAGTGTTGTTATTATATTAAATTTGTATATATTTTTTGCAGCATAATGTTCCAAAAAGCGTGGATTGATGGTTACCTCAACTAATATCCAAGACTTTTGAACCGTTTTCATTGTACGCGTAGACTAATAAAAGCTGCTGCAATAAGAATGCTTGGTATCTTTCATGTTTTCAGCAAAGATTGTCGATAAAAGAAACACAAAATAAACAAAGTTGTAATTAATTCTGTGGATTATAATATAGGGTCACTATAGCTAGTAGAAAGTTAGAATCTGCCGAAAAACGTCAGTTGACATAAACACAACTAAAATTGAACAAAAATGTTTGAGTCCAAAAGCTAATTTGCTTAGGCTCGAGTTGAATAGCGATAGTTGATAGGCCCTTGCCATTGAATCCATTAAAAACTCATTCTGCTCCTACTGCCTATAGGCCTACACTTTCCACGTGTTGCTGCCTTGTCGACAAAAATGTTTGACAGAAGTTACTCATCATAATCACCGCAAATAAATATCGCCTTTTGGCCTTTCGAACTGCGGAGTCGGATTATTTGATTAGGGCCGGGATTGGGTTGAGCTCCTTCAGGACTATCAGCAACTAATCAAGTTCCGGCTTTCGCGCAGCAGCAAGATCCAACAGCGAAGGCCTCAAACTCCTAATTCAAAATAGACATTTTATCCACCCATCTATTGTGGGTGGGTAAGTATTACGACTTGTCAATCAGTGGATTGTTGTAATACAGGGTTATGAAGTCAGAGCAGGATTCGTGGTGGCAGACTCGGTAGTCGGCTTTGTTTTCTCGTCCGGGGTTGGACTGCGGAGTCGGACTCGAGTTGTTTTCAATTGACTTCGCAGCCCTGACAAGGGCATATATCGGTTATAACATACAGCTGATTTTCCTGTTGTGATTGTTATTAACACGAAACCAATGGCATATTAAGCTTAGATGCTTGCTTCTTCCATGTACTTTACACATAAAGCACTTGCTGGGATGTTCATAATGTCATTACGCTCTCGCTTAGTCGTTCTAAAAGGGGGGTAAAGTAGCACCAAGCGGCTTTGACTGATAAATTGGAAATTTTTGCTACTCATTCATTTTTTTTGTAAACTTTTAACAGTTTTTTTGACAATAACTATACTCTGTAGACGTCTTATTTAACAGTTACCATAAATAAGGCGTGTTTTTATTTTCTATTTTTAGATTTAAATTAACTTTTTATCGCAAAAAAATGCAAAAGGGGTAGGCCTACGCTAGATGAAAAAGATAAAGACCCACTGTCCAACTTATTAAGGAAACACCATTATTTTAGCCTGATTTGTTTTTTGAAATCACGAACCTTAAAAAAAAGACAGTTTATTAAAGAGGTCAATACGTTATAATTACAACCACGAGTGATAGCAATGAGTAATTACACAGATAATAAGGTGTTTGTCAAAAGGATGGCGCAATTTCACGGTAAGTCCAAGCGATCTCCGGATATATAGCAAGTTTTTCAATAAACTTTTAATATTATGTGTGATACCAATCGTCACTTTCGTTATCAAAAGAAACATTAATTTTATTTCTCCATGTCTTTACTGCGTGGAAGTCGTTGTCATAAACGACAGCGGTTTGTAATTTATAGATAATAATTCAACAATAGAAAAAATATTTGAGGGTAATGTTGAGCGTTTCCTCATTAAAACTAATGGAACCAGAGTTTCGTTACATCCGTTTCTGTTTGTTACGCCGCATATCTTCTTCGCTAGAGTCTATATGTGTTAACACAAATCAGAATATATATTAGAGTATTTTGCAAACCACTTTTGCGTTACTTTTATCGAGGTTTGAAAACTTTGTTGATGTATTGGCAATGCTTTAAATTTGTTTTGGCATGCTGTATACAGCTATTTTTATGCTACTGTTTTTATTTTCAAATATATGTCCAGTATTAGCCCATTAGTACAAGTTACCGAGTCAAAATATGTCAGCCAAACACCGAGTAGGGCCATTGAATATTTACCCTTCGAGTGGTCGGCCATTGTTTTTACTTCATTTATTTAGTGAAAGACAAGCTGGTATACATTTTACGTTATAGTACGTGTAGATCGAGGTTTTTCGGTTGTATAAAACCACTGTCTGGCTTTTCTATACAAGTCATAACATTTGGAATACACAGAACTTTAATGGGTAAATTTATTTTTATCACAAAAGTCTTGCACATTATACACAATAACAGGACTAGGCTTCATTTTAGATTCAAGCTTACAATACACGTGATAATTTAGTGACTATAGTGTGTCCGGGTAAACATTAAATGCTTTTTGGTAGTGAACAAAATAGTGGCAATTTGACGTTTGAGTCGATTGGATTTTAATCTAGAAAGGAATCCAAGGTAATTAGCCTACAGCAATTTTCGCTTTTTCTGTAAAATCTTTTTGAAACAGTTCATGGTTTCCAATCTGGGGACTCGCGACCCTATAAGGAGTTCGTTGGAGGTTGTCTGGGGTCGCTGAAAATGGCAAAAAATAAACATACCAAACAAACTGAAGCATTATAAAGATTGAAACAAGCGCAAGCATAATAACATTTGCTTACATGCTTTTTCTTCAGTAAACCAACCGCTCGTCTAATGGCCCTTTGTCTATACCAGTGTTTCCCAACCTTTTTTACACTAGTGCCCCCTTGGGCACAGTGTTATTTCATATCGCCCCCCTCATCTTGCTTTACAGCAAAGTATTATAATAATCGTTGTCTAACATCATATTGTCTTCACTTTCGTTTCGATAAGCTGTCAGTGATTTTTTAGGTTGTCTAACATACATTCACTATTGGAATTTATACATACATTATTTCACCAGGTTATGTCATTACCAGGAAAATTTCATATCTTTCGGCACCAAGACTTTAAATCCTTTTTTAGTCGCGGGCCGCAACCAAACTCTAAATGTCTCTGTGAGCCGCGCAAAATGTTAACTTAAAAAAAAAAAAAAAAAAAATGTTAGAACAACTGTGAATCAGGCAGGCCTCGGATTTTTTATCCATACTAATAATGAAAAGTGTAATAGTGTTTGTTAATGTTTTTAAGCCCGGGCGCACCTTGCGAGCGAAGCGAGCGCGATTTTTGGGGGGTATAACGGCATTTCTTTTAAATTTCCTGCTAGTTTTCATTACATTGGCGAAAAAAATAAAAAAATGTTAAAAAATTTATGTCTAATATTTTTGAAAACGTTTTCCGTTTGTCCGCGACACACTTGGCAGCCTTCCACGTCCCAACGGTAAAGAAGCGCTGATCTAGTCCAAAGAAAGCATCAAAACGTAAACAAACTGGACGTAGAAAGATCATTCGCGCAGCGCGAAAAATTTTCGCCCGTACTAAGTTAAAATAGTCAAAAAGTATTTAAAATGGACTGGTGTCTAGTTGTCAAAGAGGCGATGGGTAGAGGGCCGTAGATTGGCGACCCCTGCTTTAAATATGCAAACATTTTGCCGCGTATAAAACGGTGAAACGCAACAACAACCAACAGCTTTACATAAGAAAGCCAATTTTTACGTAACAATGGTCGGGAAACTACTACAAGTTCGCAGTACGGAAGTTGCCATTTAAGGTTAAATGTTACCTACGTCCTACAGTGCTGTTTGTTACTATTTTTATGTGAACTTTTTATAAAATTTTGATATAAGTTCTTTCATGTAACGCCCCCTTATGTGCGTTCAGCGCCCCCCAAATAATGAAAAGACTCAAAACGCACCCTTGGAACTCGCCAACGCCCACAGGGGGGCGGTACCGCCCACGTTGGGAACCTCTGGTCTATACCTATAAATAAGAACGGTATAGTTATTTGATCCTTGAAGACCCGTTTTGCGACACTCGTCATCATTTAAACACATTTGAATTCTCTGTAAAACATTTACTTCCATTAAAAAAATTAGAGAAAATAGCCTATTACGAGTTTATAGAACGTCAGTTTTCAATTGTTACGCAGTATGTATTTTTCTTATTTGCGATAAAACAGTCGTTAAGCAAACGTCGTTATGTAAATTTTAGGTACTTGTGCATATACTCATGGCGTAAATCTGGACATTCTTACCAATTTCAAAGCAAATTGGGGGATAGCGTATTTTTTTCAAAAACCAGATAAGGGGTCGCGGCAACAAAAGGTTGGAAACCACTGTTTTAAACGGAAATACATTTTTTAGCTTCACGCTACCCTTTAAGGCTGCTGCGTTTTTATGCTTCACTTATCGTGCTGTTATGTGCGCCTGTTCCAACAAATCCAGACAACAGCAGGGTTGCCAGACTAAAGTTTTGAAAAAATGCCAAACCGAAAAAAAAAAAAAAAAGAGCTAAACATTAATTAAAGAAGTTTTATATTTAAAACACATAAAATGCTATAAATTATACTATAAATTGATTTGTATGATAATAAATAGCCATTGTGTGGTGTCGCAAAGATAAATACAGAACTTAATAATCCCAAAATCAGTTTTGAAATGTTATAATATGATAAATATATTTCGTTATTTAAAGCATCATCAGTATCTAAATCAAGGGTTCCCAACCAGGGGCGCCCGCAGAAAAGGCTCATGGCCCCCTAGGGAGTCATGGCCCACATGCAGGTTGGGAACCCCTGATTTAAATCAATGGTTGCAGCAGTTGCGGCTTCCGTAGTGCGCCTAGAACTATAAGCTTTTATTAGCGTACTTCTTGACTTATATTGAGTTATGTTTTTAGATACTCATGATGCTTTTAATAGCGAAATATATTTATCATAGCCTATTATAACATCTAAACCTAAACAAACTGATTTTCGATTTAATAAGTTCTGTATTTAATTAACTCTGTACCTCTGTGCGAACCAACCAAATCCAATAGGTTGGCGATCTATGGGTTGAGAAACATACCTAGATTTCAGCGTCGACATAATATTTCCAACATAATGGCTATATTATTCATAATTATCGAGATTTTTTACCGTTTTTTGAAAAAATACTGTAGCGGATGGTTGGCTTAGAGCAGGGGTCGGGATATAGCCTATGGCTCTTTTTGTGACGCCGTTTGGCTCTTTCGATAAAAGAATCTTGCTTGCAGAAAAATCTAAGCTATCATTTCTCAGCCTGAGTTCAAATAAAACTGCACGCGACCATGTCCGCTTTCCTAGCCTTATATTTCGTTTTTTATTACACATAGCAGCAAATTTTTGGCGCATAGCGCGAGTCCTATTCGATTTTTCAGACTGTTATCCCGTTTGAAGGAATCTCTTGATTTTCCAAAATGCCCTGTTATTTTATAGGAACTCCGTAATCAAAGTTGTGCGAAATTAGCTAATTCATTTTAGGTGCATACCATGTTCTGCCATTAAGAACAAAATAATGAAAACAAAATAAAACGGTCCTGCTCGATTTACTATTTTTGCCAACCTACAACTAGATGTTTAAAAAGTATTATATGGCTCTCATGGAAATACAACCAAGAAAATTAGGCTTTTATAGCTCCCTTAGCTAAAAAGGTGCCGACCCCTGGCTTAGACGGTGAGCGCAGTTTGACTCGGCGCCGGCCTCACATTATGAGAATCAAACAAGTATAGAACATGTATTGAACAATGATACTTAACTCAACATGTTGATGTCGTATAGAAATCAGTAAACGGCATAAATGCAAGCGGACAGAATAGGATTTCAAAGTTCCCAGAAAAAAACAATTCTAACCACATGAAAAATATTTGGCACCCGTATAGAAAATCATTTTTTGTTTCAAGTTTGTCTTATCTTTTGGCCTTCAAAAAGATGCATATGCTGAATCTGATCATGCACATATGCTCAGAGGAACCTAGAGTCCTAGACCATGTCGCAGCGATAATATTTGTTTAACTTTGAATGAACTGAAATATATTTGGGTAAACTTTGTACTGGATAAATTGACTGCACGATGCGCTACGCTTTAAAACAGTATCATGCGGTATTACGCGTGAAACAATGGGCAGGAAGTGCGTTGACGAATCTGGCTTATAAATTGCATTTCGCTGTTAAATTGCTGAAACTTTAGTTGGTTAAAACAGGTTTCGGATTTTGGGTTTAACAAAGCATCCATATTTTGTGCGGCCATGTAAACAGCTTAGAAAGTTTTTGAAACTTGAAATCCCGTTATGTGTAAACCAAGAGTTGGCACTGGTCTAGAATCCTACCACAATTATTAAACCAACGCACAATATTTGGGTTAGAGTGCGAGATAGCGTTTGGGTGTGGGTGGGTCAAGTATTGTTAGATTAATTAAATATTTAGTTGGTTAAAACAGGTTTCGGATTTTGGGTTTAACAAAGCATCCATATTTTGTGCGGCCATGTAAACAGCTTAGAAAGTTTTTGAAACTTGAAATCCCGTTATGTGTAAACCAAGATTTGGCACTGGTCTAGAATCCTACCACAATTATTAAACCAACGCACAATATTTGGGTTAGGGTGCGAGATAGCGTTTGGGTGTGGGTGGGTCAAGTATTGTTAGATTAATTAATTATTTAATAATAATACTTGACGCACCCTAACCCAAAACACTAACCCGCACCCTAACCCAAATAATGTGCGTTGTGGTAGGATTCTAGGCCAGCGCACAAGAGGTTTTAGGCCTATTCTTCGGAAAAAGTTGTATTAATGCTTGCAGTTAAGCTCGGAATTGAAATAGTTTTAACAAGATGACTTGATTCAGCCAACTGAGTGTTGATCGGGTTTCACCGCTCCAACTACTGATGTATTGTAAAAAGTTTAGACAGTGGAGTAGAATTACCTGTTTTGTTAACCGTACAAGTAACCTACAGGGGAAAAAACGACACCGCTAAAGCTAATGACCGCGCACCACCAGTAACTATTTAGTTGTTATCTATTAGTCAACATTTTCAGGAAAAGCAAACTAAGAAACTTTTGATTTTAAACATAACTGATTTAAATTCAACCTTGGAAACGTTATCGCTGTAAAATTAAAATAGGCTAGTGTTGTCGCTGACTATTCTGATTTATTAAAGCCTGATCAGAATGACTCCATCTAACACTAACCGTTGCTTTTCGCATGTTCCGTAACTGATTTTTATAAGTGAGTAGAATTTTATACGGTTACATGATACCGGTATGAAGTTAAGGTGATGGTAGAGCAATGTGCAGGATGCTGGTGGTTTTTAGAAGTTATCAACTTTTGCTGGCGGTATTTTGTTTATATACAATGGTGCTTTTCTACTTGGACTCGTACCTGTTTGAGTCCGCTTTGTTGATTGAAACATGGTTCAAGACCAAAATGGATCGAAACGAACACAAGGCAAAACTGTTTTCCTTTGACAAGTCGAAGTTGGTGGACAAGTAAGCTAACATGTATAGAGCGGTAATACTAGAAACGTGATACGTTCGTAAAGTTTAGGCTAAACAATATATATCAGTAGGTATAACAGTGAAGGGCATGGGCAATAATGTTCGTGCTTCTATTTTAGGTAGACCAACATTAAGTGTGTAATAATAGATTTGACGACCCTTTTGATAGACCCCGATGTTCATTTTAGTAGAAAAAAGTAACAAAAGAAATACCAAAGGGCAAGGACTATCACATAAGGGTAACCGTTACACTAAATTAATTTTGAATGTGAATATGTACTTTCCCAACAGCGCAAACGCGGACAATTAATGTTGTTAACAATGGAACGAAAATGTCTTTTACGGTCTTTCAACCATTGTGGGGTTATCGATAAAGCTGACAGAAGAGATAAATGTTGGAGGGCAGAATACCTAGAAAAATGACCTCATCAGGAGTAATGTAGTAGTATGAATTCAGCTGGTAGGCCTAGCTGCAGCTGAAACGTCGGTTTATACTTCGTTTACACCAGAAGGGCGATTTTTATATATTGATATGTTACCTGGTGGAGCTAACTCTATTTTTAAGCCATAACGTGCTACCAAAATTTAAGCATGTATATGGGCCTACTTCAAATTAAGTAAATGTGTTCAATTTAGGATTAGCTACTACACTACTACATAAATTATTATCGGTACTCCCAAAGCTTGGCATACTTTATGCAAAGCACAATTGAACCACTTTTCAATTAATCCACCAACGCGCCACCTAAACATTCAAATGGAGGATACCGCAGACATTTGAAAGCGAATAAATTGTATTTAATTTGTGTGGTTTCAACCTGTATATCTGATGCTGAACTGCATGGCAGTCGTGGTTTTTGCCAGTTTAAATACAAATGTATTCTAAAGGGTTGTACGAATAAAGATTTAAATATTTAACTTGAGGAATAGACCCTGGGCAGCTAACCTGATCTAGCCCCTGAGGCAACTTAACCGACGATTTCCTTCGGAATTTTTAGAAAATGAAAGCAGCTATATCCGGTTCTTTGTATCGAATAATAATTTGTTTATAATATGCCTAGGCATAGCGCGCACTTTTCTATAGGATTGTGCTTTCTAGTATGTATTGGTTCACGTTTGATTACTGTATAAACATTGTTTTAATGGCATTACTAACAATCATAGCACTACGGGTATCAACAAAAATAACTGCTTTTATTGTAATTTACTACCATTTGGCTGCGATTGCCGTTTAATTTTTATTGTTTTAAAGGTGATCACTGCTTGAGATACGGTTGTAATGAAATTAATCGGTAATATATCCGCAGTTTCAGGTAACATAATGTTATCTACTTCAAACTTAATTCAAGCATTTTGAAAAGTGTTTCGAAACCATTGTGTCTTCACATAAGTAGGCTACTGCCGACAATTTAACAGTATATTACTGAATAAAAACTACAAATAGCAAGTAATCACCGGAGACCAAATACCACCACTTGAACACGACAATGTTATCTCGATTTTTTCATTGACCGGTAACAAAATTTGTAAAGCAATTCGAAGTCGATGCCACTGATTTTATCGTGGAACCCGTCGTTCGGTGCGGTGAACGGTGTGCGCGAAGTGTGCGGCTGTCATCACTCGTACGACCGGAGCACAGCGAGCTACGCCGACGCCATCGTTTTCCATTTCGCCGAAAACAGAAACTCGCCCACTTGGCTTCCGTGGAAGCACAGAAACCCAAATCAAAGGTAAAAGTCGAGCGTTTTGGTAACGTCAAGCTTTGGTTCGATTTTAATTTCCGCCAACTAAAAAAAGTTGACATCTAGTTTTTCTGGAATCCTTTATGTAGCACAAAAATCCAAATCAATAGCAAAATTAGGCCGGTGGGTAGAATTTGGTAAATTAATCTTACCAATTATTTTTGCGACGCAGGGCACTTACGTTCAGTTTTTCACATATGCTTATTTGTCTTAATTTCGCTAAACACAAATTTCAATAATTATAGTTACTTAGCAAGGTACAATACAGCTTACTTCTCAAACTTATTTAGCAAATGAACGACAAACATAGCAATTGATAAAACAAAGCCAATTCCAAAACCATTGTTACGTCCTGTTAACATTGGTAAAACGTGAACCTGGAGATGTCACAGCCGGTTTATGGCATCGTCTAACACAGGGGTGGGCAACTTATCCGATCGGCAGGCCATATATGGCCAAATGAAGGACTTGGCGGGCCGGATTAAGTACTGTCAAAGCTTGCATGTTTTGTCGCATAATAGCGACTAACGTTTTACTCGTTAAACACAGGAACACTTTTTTGCCGACTTAAAGAATAAACTAAGTACAACTTTTTTATGTTAAAATGTTAATAAAAAAGTTTTTATTTAGTTATATTCAACGACATTTTAACTGTGTTATGTATACGTGAGCTTCAAGAATTTTCCACCCTGTCCAAGTTTATCGCATTAGGCTCAGCTTCGTTTTGCATTATACAGTTGTTTATTTCTGATTTGGACAAATCCATTGAACAGTATTTGCCGTCTGTTTTCTCTTGACAACATTTACTAAAATAAGCAGCGCTTTGTTTTCTTCGGCAATTTATAGTGATTTGACTTTTTGAAATGACAAAAATATCAACTAAGGATTTCAATAATTTTGCATAAACCCAAAAAATAGCTGATTTGTGTTCGACCGATAGTCAGTGAAACATCAAAAACGTGTTGTTGACGACGCCAAGACACTAATGCTGTTGTTTAAAATAATCAATATATTTATAATATGTCAAAATTCTGTCAAAAAATATATTTTTAGGTCAAAATTTATTTTTTTAGTTCAAAAAATAATCGCCCTACTGAGGTTGCGTTTATTAGCGAATTATATTTATCTCTTAACATCCAAACATTCTTTATTATCATTGATGTGCAACCGGAATCATTTGTTTTTCACCATTCGGATTTTGTTATTCAAAAGAAAATACTAATTCTTGCCGATTGGAGTGAAAAAGTACTTGGACATTCAATCCTTGTTAAATTCGCGACACTCCTTCTCAAACTTACGTTTCTGGGCAAATCCATGGGAAAATATCTTCGTAAATTCTAAATGTAATTTCAACACAAAACACAGAATCTAAAAACACAAAGAAAACAAAGAGCCAAAGAATAACTAACAATCTCTATAAATTGACGTAGTAAGCAAGTAGTGGGGGATTGTGGCAGAATGTGGCCGCGGGCCACACTATTATGTAACACCAGAAACTGTCTGCGGGCTGCTCAAAATCTCGTCGCGGACCGGACCCGGCCCGCGGGCCATGTGTTGCCCGCCCCTGGTCTAACAAGAAACAGAAATTAACAATAAACCTTTCGAATTTTCAAACGGATGTTGTTGAAAAGGTGCGTGCAGAAAAGCCTGAATATAATCCTTTCAAGACTTCTAACCCATGCGCATGTGTTATGTATTTTTACTAAACACAACCACGTAAGTTCGTTTTATTTAACGCTGCTAAATTATTCTGTCGAGAAAATAACTCAAATATTAAACTGAGTCCAGTTTAAATGTAGTTGCCCAGATTGTTCCATTCCTAAAGTAGGATTACTTGGTTTAAAACATTGGTGTGCAACGTGCAACCCGAGAGTTAAATGTGGCTTACAGTGCGCAAACATGTGGCCTGCACAAGGCTGAAGTTTTTTCTATGCGTTTGATCAATGAATTAATATACACATACTTGAGTCGTGTTCTTACTCTACTTGCAAAGGGAATAAAAGAGTTCTTACCCCACTTAAAGGGAGAATTTGGCCCAACAGAATAAAAGTTTGCACACCCCTAGTGAAAATTGGCAAAATATATTTACAAGTTCGCAAAATATAATGAGAAACATGAACTCAACTAATGCTACCCTCTGGTAAAAAATATATTTCGACAGATGGGTTTGGATGTGCATGGAACCGCCATGGAACGTACGCAACGTGTTTCAAAAACGATTGACGCCGCTCAATGGAGTGTTCAACTGGACTATGACCTACAGGACCGACTCCGATGTGTTGGCGTCCTACAGAATTAACTACGAACCTGTAGCGTGAGTGCCCGAAAGCTACCTTGCCGAATTCAACAAATTATATTATTCTACAAATATCATAAGAAGCATATCTGTCAAAAAAACGCAAACAACATTATGGCCCGAGATGCTGGCCTCCGTGTTAAGGGTTATTAAAAACAATGTTGTAGCCTACAGTTGTATTGTGTAGTTGTGGGCCGCGTTAATTAAATCCGTGTAGTACAATCATTGTAATCAGCAAGGCAACAATACTCTGAAAGTATTTGAGTCTGGGCCTACGAATACGTTTTGATTTTTACACTGTGGCCAGCTAAACAAATATGCAAGATCCACTTCTAAAAGCGTTCTGCTTTAATAAGTTTTATAGTTTCATTTCTACGATTGAGCGAAAAGCTTGTCGAGAAGTCAATACAATTTGTTTGTATATATAGTGCCACCTGATTACCCTACTGTAATAGTCTTTTTGTTTTTGATTGTTTATCAAGAAACAAATGATGAAAGGATAATTTAGATTTTAGCTTTTCGAGATGCAATTTAACACGATTGATTGATGACTGATTGACTTTGCAGGTCAATCGACGACCTGTTGGCCAGAAAAAGCAACTCGTCTCTATTCGCCGCTTGGGTTGTGTCAAATTGCCACGCGAAAAAGCGCAACGACTTTATGGAAGAGATTCAGCGTTACATTTCAGTCGACGTTTTCGGCAAGTGTTCAGGTCGCGAATGTGGCGATTGCCATTACAAGACGCTCTCAAGGTAAGTTTTTGATCACCCATAAAACTCGGCAAGCCGCGGCTCCGGAGCCTCATGCGACTCTTTCATTTTTGTGTTTGCCCGTCTTCCGTGACTCAGGGCCAACAAGCTTAATTTAGGAAAACTTAGTGTGTCTTACATATTCCATGGAGATACGTTAGGTTATCCGTTAATCGCAGAACTGTAAAACATTAGGCTATCCGTGCATTGCGTTTGTGATAAAGTATAGGCCTACTCAATTAGGTGGCTCAGGGTAAGCTTCAGTTGGATAAATATAACACCTAATGGTTCTTTCCTTCCTAAAGTTTGCCAGTTCGCTACATAGAAGGAACAACCCGTTTTTTGAGACTATATTTTTTTGAATATTATCGATCCACATTATTGCGCTCTTTCGAATGTTTTAAACTTTTGATAAGGTTTGGCGGTGGTATTAGGCTACATTTTTGTTCAAATGAAAAAACTGTAGCTGTTATCATTTTAAAATATAAGGCGTAAGTAATTTATGGCTGGTTTGCTTGAAGTGGCTCGGCTAAAAAAGCACCGGCAAAGTATACTTGAACAAGCTGTAAATATATTTGTGTTGTGTTAATGGCATATAAAACAGACGTACCTTTTCGAACGTCAAAGTCCATTTTTTTTTTTAAAGTCAAAATTTCGTTCGAGTAATTTATGACGCAAAGTGATTTTTTAATGGATTCCAAATAGAAGCGTATATACCGTAATCAATTTTGAGCTAATATTCGAGGCAAGCTTAGTTATCGTTCGTCAAAAGAAATATAAATTTCGCAGGTATAAGTTCTACTTTGCCTTGGAGAACTCGCAGTGCAAGGACTACATCACCGAAAAGTTCTGGTACCGTGGCCTCGGCGGCGGCGCTGTCCCGGTGGTCATGGGCGCCGCCAGGAGCGACTACGAGTTGGTGGCACCGCCCAACTCCTTTATACACGTGGACGACTTCGGGTCGACCAAAGAGCTCGCCGACTACCTTTTGCTGCTGGGCGACAACGTCGAGCTGTACTCAAAGTACCTGGCGTGGCGCACCGACCGCACCTGGAAAGAAAGGTCCAAGATCAAGGCGCGCGACGCTCGGGCCATCGCGCTCAAAGAAAGCATAGAGAGCGGCGACGCCAACGGACTTTGTGCGCTCTGTCATAAGTTGCTTAAGTGGCCGAACGGCCCCACGCAGTCCGCAGATCATCTGGATCAGTGGTGGTTCGGTAAGGGTTACTCGCCGCACGGTCAGCACTTACCCATATGCAAGTCGGATTCGAGCGCTAGCGGATTTCCGCTCGGCTGGGCCGTGACCCTAGGCTACTCGTCGCTTTTCTTCTTGATCTTGACGTGCGCGTTTTGCTGCTCTCGAAGGTACCCCAAGGCGAGTCGCTGTTCCATATTTCGTAGACTGGCGTAACTTGGGTCTGGCGAGTTCAACATGTTGTGTCGTCGGGCTTGGTACGTGTATCGCTACTGTATAAACCTCGGGCAAGGACAGTAGATTGTATGGGCAACGTTATTTATGTATCATTGAAATAAAATATAATATATTTTGCATTTTAAGTTTGAGCGATCGAAATAATCTCAACACACTGGGTAAATGTCAACCCTGTTTTACTAAGAAATTATGTTTAATAACACAAAAACTCATATAAACATGCAATAAATACAAATCAGTGCTAAACAAACATTTAAAAAATCTGAAAAAGTCTCCTGTTAATTACTGGACAATTTGTACATCGATAAGTTAAACAATTCTTGGCAGTGGAAGCAGGGCAATTGTATTACTAGTCGATATCCTACAAGGTTAGGGTACGTTACTAGTGATATAAGGTTTAGTTATTTCAACATCGCAAATTGCGAGGATGTCACAGCTTCTTGCTACTATTGGTTCTGTTTGTTGTAAGGGCCGCGGAATCCGTTTAAAAAAACAGAATCCATCTCGCATCAAAATAAAGCCTTATCCGACTCCAAGCAAATAAACTGACTATGTTGAGTACCGTGTCCGGATTCGACTTAATAGCCATGTACCCAATACCCATCCCCGTGGAAAGCGACGAATACGCATGTGTGCATTGATTAAAGCGTTTTAGCTTGATAAAGTGTGAAATATTTCACCTCGATTTACATGTCCTTGTTTGGCCGGTCTGGTTAATCCAGTTGGAAACAGATCATTATTTATGTAATCCCTAGTCGATTTTTTGCCTTCCAAAACAGGAGAGGTAGAACGTCACACAACTATTCGCAATTGTTCGCTGCGAGCTGTATTCATTGAAAGCGCAGTTATGCTAATTTTTTTGAATAAATAATATACATATAGCAATCTGACAGCATGAAACTTGAAATACAGAGACAAGTTGTTTGACATAGAGGAGTCAGATAATGCTATGGCCACTGTTACACTGTTGGAATGTACACCCCTAACCAAAATAGGTTGGATATACAGCAAACCACTCGTAAGGGTGTCATACTGGTCACAACATGGGCGGAAAACATTTCACCCTTTACAACCTTTGTGTTTTATGGCATTATTTGTTCCGTGCTTGCTATTGTACAAGGGCACGTCTGACTTACCCAGCCCCGAGTCCGACTGGGCAACCCTGACACAAACTCGATATTGTGGGCGTCACTAGACAATATGAAAACATACAACCAAACATATATAATTTTCTGAAACGTATGGTATGACAGCTAAAATAACATTTATTTGTAACAAATAAATCATATTTAATATTATTTAAACATATCAGTTAAAAACGCTATTAAATCGTTGAATTTAATTTAATGTAAAAAGGTAGTCAATTCAGTTTTTCAAAAAAATATATTCACACTTAGTTTTACTTCAAAGAGACAAAGTTGTTTAATATTACAAAATAGATATTGTTAACTTATTCGCCAGCGTAACACTAAACAAGGTAAATGTTAAACATGCCATACTGGTGGGCTTTGGCAAAACTACTAAAACAATCAAACTGTGTTTAATCTAATCAAAGTGCAAAATTTGCTTTGTAAAACGGAAAGGACAAGTTGCACTTTGGTTATAAACATAGAAAAAAACTAAAAAGGGGTCATTTTGGAATTGAGTAGATAATAATTAATATATAGGAATAAAATCTAAATGACCTACAAAAATACACTTTTAATATTACAAAGGAAATAAACCAGCAATACAAAGAAATTCAAGATTTCGTTTTATCCTTTTTTTGCAAAGTTATTAAAAGTTTTTGGCGAAGTTCATCCATGTCTTGATGAAAACATTCTTCAAAATAACAATTCATAAAAAAATCAGCATCCTTTGCTGTCTTTATAACCCATTCCAAGTCGTTTGAAATAAATTTCACTCTCCTACTTCTGTCAAGTCTAAAAAAATATGAATTTAAGGTTTTTTATTTTAAATACCCAAAGTCACATGTTTTTATCCTAGTTTTTACCTAGTAGTGCCACCAATGGCGGCAAGCCAACACATCGGAAGTTGGGTTTGAATTGCTTCGAACCATTTTACTGCCACCTCTCCTCTTAAATTTGTGGGTTGACCTACGATTAAAAAGTAACATATATGTTGCAGGTGTTCTGGGGGTGCATTTTTACAGTCCACTGAATGTTACTTTTAAAAGCAATATGTTGTCAAAGGCAAAACAAATTCCAACCTAGTAACAAATGGTTGAAGTCATGAACTTCTCTGTAGCGCTGTAGAACATATGCAAGGTCTTCATCATCAACGAATCTCACAGGACGTCGTGTGTCTGGGGTGATATTCTTGATGAATATAAAAAATATTCAAAAGCAGAATTGCCAAATTTATATGCTTTAAACATTTTAAATCTCACATATTTGTTTAACATGTCGACATACTGCCGGCCAAATGTAGTTTTAGGAAGGGTTCTAAGCAATTGAAGGTCAACAGTGGAGCTGGATATTCTTGGTCTTTCATCCAAAATCCTTTGTCCCGTTTTGTCAGAGTCCATCTTTTTTTTCATATACTCAAGTGATCTGCAAGCTGTCGTCTCACCGCATACTGCGACCATATCTATCATGCAGATTTAAATCATTATAATAATATAAAAAATAGCATTTTTTATATTAATTTATTGTTGCTCATTACATTTTAACATGTAGCAGTTAAACTCAAAGCTGATCTGATAAATATTAACTTTTGGATTATCTCTAAATTACTGGACAGATTTTTATTTATCTACTTTGACTAACCCATTTTTCAGAAAATATAATTTTTGTATCTACAGGTGTATTTGTACATAAATAATGAAAAACACATTGCACATGTGTGTACAACTTTGGTCTGTGTGTTTGAAGTCAAACCGACCAGCATATTGGGTGGCACACATAACAATATTAGTACACCATCATTTCCTGTGATATTTAAATCTATCCACTTTTATTTAAGTGGTAATCTTATTAGTTTTACCATCTCTGTAGGGATTGAACAGGGCAGTGACTGCAGAACCAGCACCGAGTAAGATTTTCTGAGATAAAGATGTCCTTATATGATGGGCGTATAATCCAGACATGACCAGTTCATTTACAAGTAAAGCTAATGTTGCTAATGTAAATAATTCATATAAATATATATATATAGGTTAACCTCATGTACAATCCAAAACCATTTATGTTGCAACACAAAACAAACAAGGAAAAACATTGTCCCGTCTGTCATTTTTTTAAGAGACAATGTTGCTTAAATTGGTAGAAGCTGCAAACGCCTTTTAAAAAAAATATAGAACATAACATTTTTAATGACTGTAGACTCTTACGTACCCCTTAACTGTTTGAAACAACGAAAATTAAAAAACAACGTCGCCAAAGGAATACAATTTAACTTTAAAATGACCATAATGTCAAGTGTCAACGCTCAACACAGTTCCTAAAGGAGTTTTTATAACAAACTTATTGTTTCTATATTTTAATTCGGAAAACACTACCATTTTATGTCCAAACGCTTATGCAAATTTACCTTAAAATCAGTTATGAATAACTAAAAAAAAATGATAAAAGTTTTTTGAGGGGTAATTTTAACTTGGTATCTTTTGCCAGATTAAATTTGTTTAACGACCCAAATCTCTTATAAAGGCTGACAGAAAACTATTTTGTAAGCTGGCAGCTGGTATTCTAAATGTTGCCACCGAGTCGATGCAATGTATTCCTGGTTATACCAATGGGAATTTCCCATAAAAATACAAAATCCTTTACAATTTTTTCCACCTCCTTATATAGGTATCGGTTATTAATCCCTAGAGCTTTATCTGTCTTTCGTAACAACTAATTGTTTACTATCTCATGCCAATGCGATAGATTGTTTTTTTTACAAAATAAACTATTCTAGTTTTTTACAAATACACTTTTCTAGCAGGTTTAACCAAAAGCAAAATGGTAAAAGAAGCTGCTTTGACAGCCAGACGATGTATGGAGGCACAGGAGAGTGGAATTGTAGATTTATCTACATGTGGTCTTATGAGTATTCCACAAGCACTCTACATGATGTTGAAAAGTACGCCAGTCAAAGAAATTAACATATCGAATAATGATCTAAAGTCAGTTGATCCAAAACTTTTCCTTTCATTTTCAAATATAAGTAGGTTTGGTTGTGGAAAAAACAAAATAAACAAATTACCAGAAGCTATTCTTGAAGTACATGATCTTCTGCACCTAGACTTAGAAGATAACCGGTTTACAGCTATCCCTAAAGTTCCATCATCACTAAAAAGCCTAAACCTTTCCAACAATTTGATAACAAACTTGACCCAAGAGGACATTGAAAGAATCTTCAAAATTGATAAAATCCTGCTTTGTGGAAATGAATTGGATGATGAAACAAAGTTTAAGTTACAAAAATATGAAAACTTTAAGTATTAGCTTTGTATGTTTTGTAGATGCTTTTTTTGTATTGGGTTTTGCATTATCTTGATGTTACCAATTTCAAATTTTGTTATTATTTTTTTTAACATTCTTAGTTAGTTAAATATATCATGCAGCTAATCTGTGATACTTTGCTTCTAAACATTTTAAATATTTTTAATACTGTTTCTTCATGTTCTAAATTTTTTTTCATTTAGTTATTTTGAAGTTCTGTTTTGCTTTTACTTATTCTCAATACCTGGATAAACATAAGTGATTTATTTAATTTAGGTAGTTTGTTTATTCTTTTTGTAAACATACATTGAATAATTTTTATTTTCATAAAAATAGAAAAACTGGATATCGCATAAAACAATAAAACCCTCCAAAACTTTGTACACTAAACCGGATAGTAACTGTTTAAAGTCTGCTATTTGTTATAGTTCATTTTTAATGTGCAACATTGGCTATACTTTAATATATATCATTTGATTTACGAGTAATATAACTGTTATTTATGGTGTGGCTACTTGGTAAATTTAGATTAGGGGTGGGCAACCTATGGCCTACCAATGTAACCAACGTAAATCACCTGGCCAGTCACCTCTTTCACAAACCTGGCCTTAAGCTAGATTTTACATATTTTTTTGCTATTTTAACTACAGAAGTGCAAATATATTTTGTGTCTCGCCACATCTGAGATATACTTTGATGTTTGAAGCAAACATTTTAGCCTAAAGGTGATATGTATGACCTGGAACCATCAATAAAATAAAAGTTTTAGCCAACCTCTGAATGTATTTTTGCGCTTGGCTCAAATTTATTGCATCTTTTAAATATTAACATAACATCTGGGGTTTTTAGCTATTGAATTACATTATAAATAGATTAATGATTGTCTGAAAAGTTTGTTATTATGTCTCTTTAAAAAGTTGATCATGGATAATGCTGTGTAAAAATTTTAAAAACAAAAGGGTAACTTTCTTTCTAAGACTTTCTTGCCCATTTTCTTTAATGTAACATTTTATAATTGCAAAAATCTCAAGTCGATCTGACCCTGATTAACAGTTATTGTAATAAATGTTTAATACACTTTTTAATAAAACAATTGCCACTTAAAATTAAATAGGTTATTTGAGACAATTCCATTTTTGGGTTTGGCCCACGACTAGGAAAAGGTTGCAGACCACGATTTTGGCCAATTCATTGGATAAGTGTTATTGAAAAAATGCTTTTTCTCAGAATGTTAGACAATTGTTAAAATAAAATTTATTCAATACCATTTCTGAACAAAACTTAAAATGCACTTTTTGAAAGAGTCAAACTAAAATGTTTGTAAAAACAAAATTGGTACATTAAAGAAACAGGTATTTCTTGGAATTGGAAATATTTTGGAGGGCATAAAATATTCTGTGCTGGTTTTGGGCATTGTTGTGGTACTTGTTAAAGTAGCGATTTTTTAATATTATTCACATACATTTACGATTGAAGTTTTTTTCAACGATTGTATCGTTTGTAAATAAAGCATGTAAAAGAACAAAATCTCTAATACTGCGCACAATTACTTATAGGCAGACTTGGACAACTAGATTTATTTAGCTTTTTAAAATTATTATTAAAATTAGATTATTTCAGTTTTTCCAAGTTAGATTTGAATTAAAATTAGATCATTTTAGTTTTCTCAAACTAGATTAGAATTAAAATTACTGAATACATATAAAAACAAATTTCAACTAGAATTACATTTAATTATTTAATTTAAATCGCAAATATTTTAATAATAATGTGAATGGTAAATATTCCTGTTGTAATTTTATGCCTTTTGGCAAAATCCGAATTAGATTAGAGCAAACCAGCAATTCACAAATTAGATTAAAATTAGAATTAGCCGCATTTTGCTCTAATTCAGTGAATTAAAAAACTAGAATTATCTAGTTGTCCAAGTCTGCTTACAGGGCAGGCTAGTGCATATTTGACATATCGCGCTGTCGCGAATGACAACAGAACAATGGACGGCGGTGTACCTGCTGCTGTACACTTTATAAAAAAGCGATTAAAACTATGTTTGAACAGTGATCGAAACTAGATGTTTAAAATAAACAAAAACTTTCAACAAATCTGTCTATAAGTGCATGATCGCCCAATGTTAAACACTGCTCGGCAATTTACATGGCATACTTCTTTGTCCAGTCTTTTGCGCTGCTGTCGTAACTTGCCCGATTCGTCTTGTATTGATTGGCGATAGAAGGCACTAATGGATCGTCCGGATTGGGATCGGACAACAGTGAGCAAATGGAAAGCAAGACCTTGGAAACGGTTAGCGCAGGCGACCATTGTTTGTTTAAAATGTCCAAGCAAATGTCGCCCTTGTGCGTTATGTTGGGATGGTATATCTTAGTAACAAACTTAATTTTCGGCGGTTTGAATGGATAGTCAGTTGGAAAGTTTACTAAAAGCTCAAAAATGCCATTTTCATATGGCGTATCGATCGGTCCGATTATGGTAGCACGCCAGCGGTACATGTCCGCATCGTCTGGACTCGCAGAAACATTGGCAGGCGGGTTATTCCGAAGATCTGACATTTCTTTGTTGAGTCGCTTTGCCGCCATTCCACCGCCGGATCGTAACATTAGACACTGGCCTGAAGGTATTCAAGTGCGTCTCCGAATAGGCCTACCTCTACAAAACAAGCTGCACTGCTGGTTGTCTTTTAATTGATGCTGGTTCAACGCAACTATACAGATTTTGATCTAAGCGCTACAGGTCAGTCAGCTGAGCTGCTGACGGCTTCGTATGACGCTTGGTTTTTCGCCTGACGTGTATCCGCTTTCGACGCGCTTTCGTCATGCGTTGGTGACAACACAAAGCCATTCATATTGCGATAGGCTGTAGCCAGGCAGCCGCCAACGCAGCGTAACTTGTCGCAGCAAAACCTGATCCGAGGTCGTGCGTTTAGTCATTGGCGAATGGCTTAATTAGTATATACCGCTTTATGCACACTGTCCTCTGAGTTGATTTGAACCCAGGGCTGGGACATTTCGTGTTGCTGTGATATTAGGCGGAAAGTGATGGTGTGTTAGTTTTGAATGAGATGGTGTTATTTCTAATTCTAACAAAACACAACATACCTGAATCTTTGTAATTAGGCTAAAATAGTTATTTTAAATAGATTATATTGCATTATAATTTAGTATTTAAGCGTTTGGGGCTTATAAGCCTGAATGCCACACTAAACAAGTTCATAACCCGTTCAATTTATACTCTAACCTATATTTTTGATCTGCTTAGGCTAAGCGTGACGTCACGGATTTTCGTATGCCCTGCTTTTAAATTCACGACATTGATGACGCTGATGTAACATGTAACTCCAAAAAGTAACCCTTTGCGTAGTTATAGGGCTATAGGAAATGTATATTAATTGGAGTGCGAATAATAAGCCGATAATTGTCAAAGGTAACGATTAAACAAACGTTGTTTACTATGATCACATGGACATGTAAACAGGGCAAACGGTATAATAACACGGACTGTTAATCTGTATTGATATAGTACAGTATGATAACACGGGCTCAGTAATGACCAATTGCATGATTAATGATTTGTCACAACGAGCAGATCATAGGCAACATAGTTTGAAACTTCTCGTAAATAGGCTATGAGCATCAGTACAAATAACGATGTGAAAAGAAAATGATATATGGAGCCTATATGTGTATATGTATAACTTGTCAGTAGGCTAGTTTGTTTACGTTTTTTGCAGTGTAGGTCTACATATGGTATAACAGATTTTTATCCACGAACTATAAGGTGTTATCGTATGTAAGGTGGTAGAAAAAGTAATTGGCGAACCCCAAATAATTTCATTTTTTACTAACTCGCCCGATCGGCGGAATCGAAAACAAGTCTTATATTTTAAGATCACAGTTTCATACAAAAGCGTCCCAAAATAGGATAACATCTTATACCTGTGACGATTAATCGAATCTTTAAAATTTTTCTTTTGTTTGGCATTTTAGGTTAGTGTTTTAAATTAGCGGACGCAAGCCCTTTTCATTTCACTGAACAAAACTGTATTAGAACAGATGTGTTAACCCTTTATTTCACCATCTTATTTCCGCCGGGTCCCACATTTCCTTTTTTAGTAAAACGTCCTTTCTGGCTGTAGCGATACACTTTACAATACTAATGGACGAAGCGATATTTACAGGCTAAAATATTTTTACAAGGGATTAAACGGCAACTAGTCGCACTCGTATTTGAGCTTATTAACGATCTCCTCCATGTTTTTGCAGGCGGCCAATCTTTTGCGCAGATCAACGCACTTGGCTTCCTGCTCCGGGGTGCGCTTCTTATTTAAATCGCGGCACTTCAATTTCTTGACCTTGGATCGTTTCTTGAACTTAGCGCAAGCTTCGGTCGTGAAGTACAAATCGACCATACTGTCCTCGTTCAGCTGGTACTTTTCGCTGAAAACCAAAAAAATAAGGTGAACGGTCTAACTTGCTCTTGCTTTCATTGATGAGGGAAACGCAAGAATAGAAATTCAACAATAGACTTATTTTGTCCCCTAAAATAGTTCGAGTTTTAGTTTATACTTAAGATGATCATAAAATCTGTTAATGTATAACGGTGGTTCGTTAAATTTTTTTTTTTGAAAAAAGTAACGCTAATCGATACGTGCTATATTTGCGATGTATGCTCGCCGGTCTATATTATACGCAAGGGCCTTAGATAGAATAATTATTTATTTTAGTAGATGCCTACCTAAATTCACCCGACTTTGTCTTGTATTTGTCTTGTATGTTTCCATACACGAACAAGTCCACGCCCTCCTTCAGCATATGGGTGTTCTGTATATAAAGTATTTGCTTTAGTAATGTTATAATGTTTTACGAATAACCCGAGTTTCATGCAGCCTCACCCCATCCTTCCTGCCAAGTTGTCCGAGATCGTCGTCTTGGCATTTGCGGTAACAGTCTGACCTCGTAACGAAAGTCCGATTGCTGCTCGATCTCACGTTCACGTCGCGGCCTACAAACAAGTTTATAAAAACTTTCCGATTGTTTTGAAGAGGAACATATACCGAAACTAAGTTTTGAAAGGGAGGTGTAATTTTATGTAACCCAGGGATTCTTAAACTGTGGTCCATGGACCCCTTTTGGGGGGGGTGTATACTAAGTTTAGGGGTCCATAAAGGCCCATTGAAATATTAGTGTATTACTTGAGAGAAAGTGATGAACATTCGAATAAAAAACAATTTAAAAACCCCCTGATGTAACCAGCCATTCACAATCAAAGTCCCGCAAACTTGAAAACACCGCTAGAGCACAGTATACCAGAGAAAGTCGAAACAACACAAGGCAGGCCCAGGCTTTCTAATTATTTTTATTTTTCACCTCTTTTTAGAGCTTGGATAATGGTGCCTTGAAATTCGACGAAGGTATCCGACGAATTGGCAGGCGGAGGTACCGTGACTTGTATGATAAATGCAAAAGTGCTGCAAAATGTTAAGAGAAAATTTAATACGCCGGTTCATTACCAGCATATGTTTGTAATAATAATAAACCTTATTTTTGTCTGCTAACCATTTTGTCATATTTATCGTAAAAAATGTTTTACAAAGTTTTTAGAAAACAATGTATATTTCACCGAAAGATTAAGTAAATATCTAATAGAAGAAATAAGGGAGCAACTAAAATTAATTGCATTTAAGTCAAATTGTAAACGCATGAACATGTGGACCAAACACAATTTTTTTTAACTCATATAATTGTCAAATATACCGCTATAAATGATCAAATTGTGTATTTGGGGGTAAGTAAACTCTCGGGTTAGAAACCTTTAATCTAACCTAGTGTAGCCTAATATACTTTATACTAAGCGCATTTGTAAACGCAGTTCCAGAAGACTTGCGTTTTAAAATTTGAAAACCTAAACTTAAACATAGTTAAGCGCCATATTCCTTTGTACCTCTTGCATGCCGCGTCTGAAATATCCTCGCAGTTGTTACCGTCTTTACAGCTGAAACAAGTTGATCCAGGGGCAAGACCCAAACAAGATGCGGTGTTTAACTGCTGGTCGCGTGTCCTGCGAATTATAGCGTTGGATTCAAATATATTTTCCATTTTTTTGTCTATTCGGGGATACAGTTTGCGACAGTTTGCCTTGATAGCGGTATCAATTATTAGCAGAAAACCGAAGAAACAGCGTTTTACAGTTATACAAATTTAGCTTACTGTTTTGCATCATTGAAGTGAAACTTTGCAATTACTTGTTAAAATATAACCTGTTGAATCCTACACAAGAAAGGTGAAATTCGAGACTGATACTGAGCTCTAATCCTAATGCATACCTATGATAAAAGTATAACTTAAAAAGTACAGTAATACTGTTTATATTGGAATCTTATTTTGGTTTGTTGTTTAACACTCCTGGTACAACTATATATAGTTTGTGAGAATTTATCACAGTACTTTTATAAACAAACGCAGAGTGCGAAAGTTGTTAATCAGAATACCGTTTTTTACCAGAAGGTTTTAGTTTTGTTTGCTAAACATTTTTATCCAATGATTCACCTGCATTTTGGGCATCCTCCCTCAGCACAGCGGCAAACTTCGTCAGTGCATTCTGAAGTTCGCAAGTGAGTCAGCTGGCCGGGAAGGCTGTAGAAGAGTCCGCAGCGAACCTGACAAAAAAAACTTTTTAAGGGATGTCAGTTCCCGTTACGTAGACAGATAGGACTTACGTTTAGGAACATATACCAGACGATATATGATTAATCAGCATTTAAAACGCGCACCTGATAAAATCAAGTTTGTTGGAATTACACGTCAGAAGAAAACATAAACGGATCAACCTTGTAAAAAAGACTGTGTTTTAAATTGTTGTCGATTCTAATATTTTGCCCTAAACATTTATCGTATATCAGAGTCGCCGCTATACTACATTAAGCGTGCAATGCAATAGGTGCCCAGGCCGTTTTCCTTACCGCGGGCTCGTAATAGTCGTAAACGTTGATCTTGGCTGGGTGAGGCTGGATAATCGGAACTTCCTGCTCCATGTGGAAAGCGATCACTTGCGGCTCGTGGGTGATTTTTCCGAGGTACAGCACCACATTCTGTTTGGTCACCTGGTAGAGATCGACTGCAAGCAGAAACACACACTATAATCCATAGCAGCACACGGGAGTCAGGTTGGCCAAAGGTACGATTAGCGTTGCCGTTCAGCCCAGAGTGGTCCAAGATTGCCAGGATCTGAGGCCAGATATGATTTTCGTTATTTTGTCGCGGACAGCACACTTTTTTAGTTACGATTCGTTTGGTTTGTTAAACCTTTTTAGCTTTCATTTTTTACTTTGGATATTCAGTAGTTGTGGTCAGCGACTAATCAGTTTGGCACACTAAAATAAAAACGTTTCACGGACGACATATAATGATGTTACAGGCCTAATCCTCTGTTAGTACCACCCTAAATAGCTCAACAGCGTTTCTATCTTAAATGTAGGCTAGTATGTTTCACGTACGTAAAGTCTAAAATATAGGCACGCCCGACTCTCGTAAGTATTTTATCCATACAAAATTGTGATTCCACATAAAAAACATTGATAAAAAATTAGAGCACGGATTTAGTTCGCAAAAGGTAATTCATAAAAATACGTACGAAGTCCGTCTGCAGCCATAGGGATGGCGATTCGCTCCAGGGTGTCGACCACCGGCTTGAAACCTGACATCAAGCCGATATCGATAATCGAAACACCAGAAGGCTCTCCAACCGATTTGGAAACTGTAATCTGAAAAAAGTGAAATTTTTGAAGGTATGGTTCAGACATTTTCCGATTTTTGAAAGTTATAATTTTAAACATTGCTTTTAAATGTCGTGCAATATTATTTGGTCCGCTCATTTTTTTGTCCGTAAACATCTTTATTTTTTTATTAGGCAAGCGAAGAAAATGTGGCGATTTTGGTTTGTGCAAAAAATATATTTTAAATGCTCAAAATGCATTTTCCGATTTTTTATGATTTGTATGTCAGCTTTTTTTCGCGCATTTTAAACCAGAACGTGAGGAATTTAAATGCTGAACTATTTTCATTTCAATTGAGGTCGGTTAATAAAAGGTTGGGAGACCACTGCTTAGGAACAAAAAAAATGCTCTTAAAATGCGACATCCAAATATGCAATATATGGCCCGGTAAAGTCCCTGCTATTTTTATCCGAAAATGTGGTGTTCTCACAGTCATCTTGACGATCATGGACGCCCCGTCTGCGTGTGCTTCTTCGTTAACGATCGTCAGGTCGGCGCTGACGTTGAAGTGACAAGCATCCTCTTCCGTTTCTGTCCTGAACGTGCAACGGTACGTCATCACTCCTTCGCCGATACCTGGAAACGTTGAGGTCACTTTAGCTGTAGGACTGCAGTCATATCACCTGGGCTGCCCGATAGACTTATTTATAAGTGTTTTATACCAGTGTCGAGGCTTTGTAGCAACTCGGACAACAATACTATTTGAGTTTAACCTGCTGACGTCGCACTTGGGTTAAAACAACCAGGGTCCTAGTTCATGTTTTTTTTCCAACTTTTTCAACCCCAACTTATTTTTTTTCCAACTTAAACCAATTAATTCAAAAAAATGCGTCTCGCTCTATCTAATTCGATTTTTATAGGAATGTCTGCTGAAAAAACGACTATTCGTAAATCCACTCTACCTTCCACATTGACTGAAACCATTTCCGATTCCAAAACATCCTTGGGCACTTCAATCTTTTTCGGATAGCCTTCGTTGTCGTTGTTGATTGAAAATGTGTGTTCGGACCCAGGAGCCCAGCTCGTGTCAGCTTGACCGGTTAGTCGGATGTCGATTGCGTTGATCAGATTAGGCGAATCCTGATGCCAAAACCAGTATAATCATATTAGGCTGGAAAAATGTATTGGCTATCAGAGCAGGTAACCGGTGCGCCATGGAAGTTTGGCAGGTGCGTGACGGGCAAATGCAAGCAATATTCAACAATATAAAACACTTATTTTTTATCATGTTTTTTTGGCTTAACCCATTTAGCATACAGTACTTTAAAGCAAATACAATTATAAGTCCTATGTAAAAAAAATCTTGCAAGCAATTTAGGAGAAATACCGATACACCCAACAAAACTCCACTTACTTACTTTGCACACATTTGTAAAGGTTTACCGGTGAGCCCTAACATTTTGCCTATTTGAACATAGTTATGACGTCACCTGCTATTGCGATACTTTTTGTCAAAAATGTCGGATATCGGTATCGGAAAAAAATATCAAGTTTCGGACATCCCTATTTATAAACCGACCTAAAACTGAACAAGAAATAAAGGCTTGCGTCTGTATGGTAACTTACAACGCTTGAAACCCACAGCTGGTAGGCGGAAAGGGCTTGTAGACCGATGACTGTGTCCTGTGTCGACATGAAAGCACCACCGTCGTTCCTCTGACTTATCAACCACATGGCGATCTTGCGGATAAAGTCCAGATCGGCTTGGCGAGCTTGGGTAACATAGTTCACCGTCAAAAAAATCACCAGTATGTTTAGGTTAAGATGTGTTCGAGCTAAACTTATTATGTGGGGATGCTGAGTGCATCGGGGATTTCACCACTGTTGCGACATATACTATATTGCTAAATACGTTCTTTACAGCAGTGGTTCTTAACCTTTTGAGCTTACGGGCCGGTAAAATTTCACACCAAATGTTGCGGATCGGTGGACCTTCAAAAATTAAAATAAACCTAAAATGGAAATACGACAAAAGTATGCATTTTAGAAACAAAGAATGGAGACTTGAGCAATTTGATGCTGCCTTGTTGATATAATACGCGTCATACGTGGTTCTATTAAAGTTTTTCACATACAACTGGTCTTAAAATTGAAGACTTTAACGAGTTGTAACCTACTTTTAAGCAGTTGGGCACAACACTCACAGCATTGTGACGTACGATAAAGTCCAAAGTATACCTTTAACTCTATTTTACACCACAATGTTGCAAATTACGGAACTGGCAAAGTTCTAAATTTAATGGACAAGCAGCCTTTAACGTCTTGCATTTTGTAATTTGAGATTTAAAATTGTAATATATTTGGCGGACCGGCTGGAAAGTTGACGCGGACCGGCGGTTGAGAACCACTGGTTTACAGTATAAAACATCAGCAGGATAAATAGGTTTAATGCAAAATATAGTTCCCTACTGAATTCCAGTCGCTACCATAAGCTATTTAAAACTCACCGGGTACGTGTCCTTGGGCAATCTCAATCTGCGCCATGAGGGCATAGGACGTAGCCTCGATGTCGACAGCCAGCGGTTTTAATTTGTACCAGTAAGCGTGCAGATCAGTACCGGCGATTTCGGCAGGCGATCGAGCTTTCCAGAACACATGTTTGCCGTTGGGAGACACCGTTTTCAGCTGCAGGAGCCTAGAGTAACAGGGCAAGTTTGAGATGAGCGTCGTCTTTTGATGTGCGATAACATTACATGGATGCCGATACCGGATGTTCACATCAAGGTGGTAGCGATTCCGATGTCATGCCAATTTAACATAGACATTTCAGCCATGACTGATGACCCCAAACCAGGGGTTTTCGGGGTTCATGAACTAGTTTTAGGGGGTACATGAAGGCCTAATTAAAATATTAGTCTATATTTCCAAGTACCCTAGTAATTTTTTTTTAAATAATTTAATTAAAAATAAAACAGTTTTGCACTGAATGTAGACTCCATTACACTTCACATTTTTGGACCGAAATCAGCAGATTTATGAAATCTATTTGTAGTATTACGGCAATTTATGCCCAAAAATAATTTAGGGGTTCGCGGCAGAAAATGTTCAAGAACCCCTGCTCTAAACTGAGATTCTATACCTTGAAAGGCAAAATAGAAAAATAAATGTTGTATATGAATTACGGATAATAACTAAATTTCTAGGCCATAAAAAATTGTGGCCAAAAAAACTGAAAAAAAATCCTCCAAATGACGTAATTTGTTATCGGTTTGAATCGCGTTATTTTTTTTAAAACATATTTGGTATGGGTATATGTAAACAACAAATTGTTATAAAATGTAAAGCAACAAATTGTTAAGGAAATCAATACCTCTGGTTCATTTCTAGGGTGAATAACCCTTCTCTTTGGTTCAGCGACAAGGCATACGTCAGCAGTGCGGCGCCGTAAGGCCGTTGAAACGTCGCATCGTTTTTGTTCGCTTCGAGGTACTGGATCGAGCGGGCGGCGGCCTGCTGCATGCGGATGTGAAGGGAAGTGAGACAGATACTCTGAGACTCCAGCAGGCTGACCACCACGTAGGCGGTCAGAGTAAGTTTGCCCCCGACCGCTCCCTGTTGAACAAAGCACAGATCGAACGCTGTAGGCTAATAAATCGAGATTTGCGCAAAATCCCACAATACGATCCAAATTTAACAACGTTTATAGGTCATAAAAACAAAAAATGTAACACAAACCAACAGCTAGTTGGAAACACATACTTCGTAATTGCACTACTTTACTAATGAAACAAAAGCGCAATAATAGCGAAGTTGCCGAAAACTTTAAAATGATCCAAACAGCTTGAATATGTTAAACATCGAAACAAGACATCAACCCATCAAGAATAGACTACAATAGCTACAATAAAATACAAACAATATTTTATCGAACCCCAAACTTCACCCCAATTTCATCACTGTCTTTATCAATACGTTTATCCATCACTCTGAGCTACAGATACCACACACCAAGACGAGCATTTCAGTGTCTAGGTTGCTTTCAAACCACGTGTTCCCACGCAGGTTTTATAACCAATTTGCCTTAGTGTCTTTGCAGTTGTGATGTCGCTGTATTAGTGTAAACTTTTAGTAAAATGCTGCGTGCCTTAGTGTAGGTTTGTAGGAAAGTGTATTCTTAGTGTAGACTTGCATGTAAGTAAGGGGTAAGCCACAGTGTTGTGATGACTTGACTTAGTGCACTTAAGTCACTATTTTTAAACGACTTGGTTAACTTAGGACTTTTTGGTAAAATGGCTTGACTTGACTTAAGTGTTGTTTTTTTTTCTTATTTTTTAGTTGACTTATTGCTCCATATCGGACGAATTAACCAATTATCACGGTTTATCGTTTTATTTTTATACAAGTGATTTATGATTTGAATGGGGTATGACTTGCTTCAACAATGACTTGACTTGGGTAACTGATGACTTGGACTGGGACTTGTTATTATTTGAAAAGGCCTGATTTGGACAAATGACTTGACTTGGATTTAGGTCAATTTCGAAAACTTGTTATAAATCGCGATTCGTGTTTATGCTAACGAAAACGAAGTTTTGCACAACGAATAGCAAAACGAACAATATTTAAATCAACTTACGTGCATCTCTCGGTGGTAAACGTGCCTAGTCTCCTCAAAGTAATTGTTCGCATGCTGTTTCGTGAGTAGCCACTCATAGGAGTTGCAAACTGGATCGACTACCATGTCTGTGTAAAATTCCTTTGTTTTGCTGAAAACCTTGTTCACGTAAGCGTTTAACCTGCAAAAGGAAGAGTGGGCAAAATATGAGATATAAAAGTGTAACAAAACTGTAAAATATTTTGGCAAAATCAGCGGTTGGAAATATATCAGGGTTTGGGTGAGAGTGCGAGTCCTTTTTAATTTTTTAAAGGAGAGGATATAATGGTAAACGTTAAGCTTCTGGCCGGTAATGCATTGTTGGTAAAGTGTGCAATGTCTAAATAAATTATTTGTTTTTCCAACAACAAGTAATTTGAAATTATTATTCGATTACTCGTATTATAATTTTTAATGTTGTCCATCTTACGCTTTTCGAAGTTCATTTAACCTTTTACCAAACAGCCGGCCACACTTACAGAAGTCATTGGACACTTTTTTGATATTAGGATACCTTAGGGACTTTGGTAGATCCAGGATTTTATTTGGTTAAGTTAGACAATTTTCAGGTCGAAGGTCACAAAACGTCATAAAACTATTAATCTTGAAACACCCGTTGTTGCAAATATGTTGCTGAAATTCAAAAAAGCGGGTAGCGCGTAACCTGTTGTTTGTGTTTGTTTAAAATTAGCCAAACGACAACTTGTTTTGAACAGTCTTATGACGTAAATAATGCTGCAAAGCTGGAAAATTGAAAAATTGAAAGATTTACACCAATCAATGGCGGAAGAAAGAAAAATCTTACCAAACACTTGGCTCGTGATTTGTGTACACCGACCATGGCCGAGATAGCACGAGGGTTGTCCTGTGGCTCACTTGACGCTTGAAACCTATATATGGTCAATGGTCATGCTTCATAAACAAACTTACATATCAGTTAAGAAAGTTATATTGGCATTTGCCTGAAAAGTGTGACTACAAACTGAAATTAAAGATAATAAATCTTGTGCAGATCAATAACAATTTTCTATCTACAGGTTGATAAAAATTATGCTTTGTATTTGAGTTTTTCATTACCGTCTTTCATCCGTTTAACAGACTGTGTCCATTTAGGAGTGCCAATTGATATTTTCTTAGTGGCAGCCAAGTAGTTATGAAGGTATGTGTTGGGTCCTGCAACCAGCATATTCTGCTCACCGCATCCGTACGGTTGTCTGGCAAACAAATATGTATTTTATTGTTGTGACCGCTAATAGATTGAACGAACATTATTACGTTTAAAGATGAAATGATACAAAGAAAACACAGTATTTGCCTATTATGTTGTAAATACATTTTGTCTCACACCGTGGAAAAGTTTAACCGCCCGTGAAAAACAAATATTAGCAGGGGCGACTTGAAAAAATAACGAGATGAATCGAGTCTAAACACGTTCAAGGGAGCAAGGCGTTGGAAAAGGTTTGCGTTTATAATGTTAAAAATGGCAAACGATTTCTATTTTTTGGTTAAAGATAGCATGGAGTGCTCGGCATATACCGAGATTTTGGCAAACAATTTAGGCTACAAGCCATTTATCCAACAGCTATGCGGCTGGTTAAAATAATTCTCTAGGTTTGGCGAATGGCAAAAAGAATATCAGGCCTTTTTCTTGTTAAACTTTAAATGGAGAGAAGTTAGGGATAAAATACCAAAAAAATTGCATAAACGGGGCTAATTTAGAAAAATGTTCAGTTCTACGAGAGTTTAAATCAACGCGGCTATGATTACATGGAAAATTAGTAATCAATAAACTTTAGGAAAAATAAAACTTTATCGCTTATATAATGGAGCCTATAAGTTATATAAGCGATTTTTCTTTGTCTCTTATATAATGGAGCCTAGATAAAAACTATATTTTGATAAGGCCTTTATAAACTCTCAATGCTATGTTCATATTTACATTACAACATTTAGAGCAAATTCAATATGGGTAGATACACAAATGTTAAAAAAAAAAGATATTGGAAAGAAATAATGCACGAATTACCGATTATAGCAATTAATACAAACCTGAAAATACTTTCCAAGCTTCGTGGTTCTTTGGTTAGCGGATCGACTTCTATTGAGGGGCCCAGAAAGTTCGCTGAAAAAAAATAACAATTTCAGATTTGAAATCCAGGAACCAAAATAACTAAATAAAAACTCAAGTTAAAGCAGACATTTGGCCAGCGGTATTCCTTTTTGTGTCAGCATTATTATCAGCATATTGCCCTGTGGTTCTTAACCAGGGTGCTATTTCTAATACTTAATGCCCCGAGTCATAAAGGGTTGATAACCACCAGTGTTGTAATGACTTAAGTCAATGACTTGACTTAAGTGCACTTAAGAACCAGTATTCGTATCTGGTTTCACTGGACAAACTTTATGTTAGGTGCGGTCCATGATCTCTACGCAGTTAAGATTTCACAGAAAAGGCGTAAAAAGACGCTCCCGCTATCTTTCATGCATTAAACAGTTATCTGTCAAACTCACTGTAAGCGAATATGGTGCATTGCCGCGACCCCGGAATGATCAGTTCGGGAAATTCGAAGTACATTCGGAAGCTGTCTCGACGATCCCGCTTTAGATCGATTGGATACGAACCTGTGACATCTTTAATCTCGCCGTTTTCCTGCAAAATTATTTGAATTGGACAAAAAGGCCACAGTCGCCGATAGCCGAGGCTTTACGGATTTACATTGTTAAACAGTATTTAGTTTAGCAAACTGCAAAGCCAAATCGAAACAAAAACGTTCAGCATGTTATATTTGTCGGAAGAACCCTCTTTATAATTAATACAATGCCTGGCAGCAACAGTATATTCGTTCAGCATGTTATGTTACTTAATTTAAATATATTTGCTTTCGCACTTTACGTAATGGCAAATATTTCTTTCTGCCGTGTGTTGACAAACTTGTAAGCAATATATTCAACCTAACCATCAGTATACAACTAAACAATTATATTTTTATCAGATGATACAATATGATTGGGCGATTTTGGTCAATCTACACTGATTTGCAAAGTTCTGGCAGATGTCAAAGTTTATTAAGCTTACTAAACAAAAAGATAGGTCTACATTTAACAATTGGAGATCTCTATTGAAGTTTTTTCCCTTTACAAACAATCATAATCCACTGCAAGAAACAAGCTACCCATTCGATGATGAACCATTAGCATATCTCAGGAGTCACCAAATTTTTTTTTCAGGTTATTCTAAAGCCTGCCCATCGCGAGTCGGATAACTGTCGGGATTTACGATCCCGGGCCGGATATAAATCGCTTTGCCGCACATAAACTCGGTTATCGGTATACAAAAAATATAAATTACTATAAATTTAATAAAATGTCGTACAGATCAACATTATCGAAACTTAGTTTGGAATTGCATCCGACAACATTGTCAACTGTACTTCTTCATTTTTTGCTGTGTGTCGGATTATTTGACCCGGTGGGCCGCGTTTGGCCGCAGGCCGTGGTTTGATAACCCCTGGTATATATTTACGTGTAGATGTAAAGATATACGATCAAAATGGTATAATGAAAACTGGAGATCGTTTTACGTTTCACCCGCCAAATAAACGTTCCGAGTTGGTCTTTTTCGGTAAATCGGTATATTTACGTCAATGAAACACCGCATTACCACAAACATAAAGAACCAACCTCGATCAGAATTTCCTTTTCGACGTGGTCAAGAACAGCACCCTCGTTGTTTTTGATGCGAACCTGGATCGGTATGTACTTCCTCTGTGGAACGCGAAGAGGAAGGACGGTAAGGCGAGCCGAAGAGGCACTACCGCTGTGGACTCCCAAGTTTAACATTGGCGTCCATACATCTGTAAAGACAACAACGACCGAGATTGTTTATTATGATTAAACTTCGAGTTGCATCCTTGCTTTCAAGAGTATGCACTCTGGACTGTTTGCTTTGCACTAGCGGTCAAAGGCGCCCGCAGAAAATTTTCCAGGGGGAGGCAATCAGGTCCTGAATTTTCAACATATGGAATTCTCCCATTTTTCGTCTGACGTTAATGAATGATGACGTCATAAAACAGTGACAGTATGACGTCATAGAATGGTGATTGCAAGACGTGATAAAAAAACGAATCAGAAACAGCCAAATACGTCCAGCAAAAGCGACCGCGTGCGTCGTCGACAATCCTGTCAGGCGCCAGCTGCGAAATCACAGTGTGCAATCGTTAACTTGGGGCGAAAAAACAAACGAAGACCGTGAAATATGTGTGACTAATTGTGGCACGTGGTCTTACAGTATGCTTAAAGAGCATAATTTTGCGTTAACCATCATTACTTATAAATGGAGACTTTGAAACGCGCACGACAGTCACCATTATACCTCCTTTTAAGAATCGGCTTCAGTTAAACAAATGTCGATGTTACACCAACATCGGATATTAGCGCAGAGACCGAACAGCGAGGAACATACTGCGTATAACTCGACGTTTTTTAGCAAGAAAAAAATAAAGAAGGTTTGACTTGGCGTTGTCAATTGTCGAATGCACACTTGCTAATCAGTCAACCTAAACAAATAACGAAAGAGAAAAACTTCCAGCGTTTACGGTCGACACAACAAAAGACGAAAAACGGCGTTTTGCGCTCGATTTTGGTTTCGCATTACATTAAGACGCGTGACCCAATTACTTAAAAAGCACGCCGCTTCGAACAGTTTGTTAACCGTGCAAAAACGAACAAAAAACGATAATATCACTCACAAAAAGGAGGTAAGAACTCCCGCGCCCCTCGATACGCCACTGGGGGTAATGGATAATGTATAATATTTTTAATCTTCATAACTAATACATATTACACTTATAAATAATACTAACAATCGCATTTTGAAATTCCAGGGGTGGGGGGGGGGCAAGTGCCCCCCCTTGTCCCCCCGTTCGGGCGCCCATGCTAGCGGTTAATCAAGGTTCGATTTTTTTTTCAGTTAAATGTTATTTCGAAAATTGGAATTGTATACGGCCCAACGACTCAATATCAACGTAAAAAATGTTCCATAAAAGAATTGCTTCCATCCTTGGAGAAATCAAATTTAAGTCAGGATAAAATAGCGAAGAGAAAGTCATGTTAAGAAAAAGTACAAATAAAATACTTGAATAAATCATTACTACATATTTTGGAAACTACATATTTTAGGTGGATTGGTCTTACTTTTTGGATAATGAGTACACAGATCTTCTCCAGGCTTCACCTCGAGCCTTACCTTAACAAAGAAAAATGGAATATACTTAATACTCAACGAAAAAAAAACATTTCTGATTCTTGTTTAAAAGTGATGTTGTGCTTTAACGTATTACAAAATTTAAAAAGAGAAAAAAAGAAATGAGTAGTATACTTAAAATTCACAATGTTAGGCTAAGCTTTATTTTGCACTGCGCAATATGGTTCGTTGAGATCCTTTAGGTGTATATTTACATTTAAGTTATATACCGTGGACCTCCATAAGGCTTATTTCACACTTCCGAATGCTGGGTAAGAGAGATAAAATTCGACCCGCAGGACAAAACGTTCCCAGTGCGTGTCTTACTTAAAATCAACGGTGACCTATATAGTATTAGCCTGGCGAAACATGTATTGCCGTGTTTCAACTCACAGCTATGCCTTTTTCCTTGTCGTAGTTGAAGACAGCAATCCTGAGGTTGGCCTGTTCGCGCTTCTTAAGCGAGTATGGCGTGTAGAGCTGCACGAATACCTTCTTGAACGTTCGCACGCTGGCAGTCTTGGCAATGCAAAAGCCGTCTGCGTCGACAGTAAACCGCAATTTAGCAAAAGAGAAATAAAACGCACAGTCGCGTGATAAGAGGGCGGTATTTCCATCATCAATCAGTTTGTGTGCTTGCTATTTCCATCGGAATTTTTTTGCAATGTATCTCAATGGTTTAGTAATCCACTTAATAAACATTGTTTTTTAAATTTTTGATTTATTAACAGTAACTTCACGTTTTTGCAGCATTTGAATATGGTTTGAAAGTAACAAACCCTGATATTCAAAATTTTGATCAATTCAGATATACCATCATTGACGGGTATTTTAAGAAGTCAGATACCGTCTCTTAATAATCAAGATTACGGCTTACAGCAATGTGTTCTTTCTTTTTAAAAAAAGTGCTACAGAATACTGCAGTAATAATTAGGTACATGGTAATAAGATAACAAAAGCCAATGGATGTCACAATTACCGTTTCCGTCTACCATGCTAACTGCGTCAATGTCATACGTTGTTATACTGTGTCTGGATGCAGTTTGCAAGCTTTGTTCACCAAGTTCGTTCCTAAAAACATGAATTTTTACTTCTGTTGACTTCCGATCGATAATAATAATAATTTACGTTTACTCCTCTTAGTTATATCTGGAAGATAATAGGCTACGCTTATCCTTTTAGTGGCGATACGTACAACGTCGTGCTTTCGAAAATGAGACTCTCCTTGAAGTCGGATCGAATACTGGCGCCTGCTGCTCTGTCCTCTGCCACCGCGTTATCCAATGATCTTCCGAATGACGAGCGATCGGCGAGAATCCTTCGTAATATTTAAACAAAGTTAGATACAAGAGTAAACGATTTTTCAGGTTGTTAAAGTAACTGTTTTATCGCTGGTAAGGATTACAGCTGGTCTGTTGCCAAAACAATGCTCGAATCCTTGTATACGAAAAAGCTTGTTGGCAACGAGAAGAGTAATGCGATGTGTGTTTGTTTGCATTTACTTGTTAGTTACTTTGTGCTTATTAGGCTATGTATACAGAGACAACACGGCTGGCCACGCAAACAGGTGACGATTGCTATTGTCAAAGTCAGTTATTCTCAACTTTTTATGGCTTACCGCACCCCTCAAAAATAATAAATAGATTTTCGGCAACCCGCCTGTAGTTTTTGTCGAGTATTTTACTGAAATGTCACTATAACTGGAACTGGAACAGCACAGTTAACTTAAAACATTAGAAAGATGTCATTTAATATAATGGTCTCCAAACGTTAACAAACAGTTGTATAAAGAAGCTTAACAATTTAACAGCTTAACAAAGTATCCTCCCATAACGATCGATAACTTGCAAGGTAACACATTTGGTTGCACTTGTTAAAACTCAATTGCGTGGTACCTATCCCTCGTGGCATTGTGGCAGGCACTCCGAAAGAGTTGACAGCAGCCCGGAGTGATTGGTTCGCGATTTGTCAAACATCTTTGATATCTTCCTTCGCAGCTTTCATCCGCAATTGACGTGATTTTTCCGTTTTTCTCACATTCCTTTAGCTTGGATTCTGCGTATAAAAAGTCTTAAAGGCCAATCTATATACGTTACCCGAAGTCATTTCGATTTGTATTTTTCTCTTGCAGGAAATATTATTCGCAACGAAAATGCTCTGGACCATGCAGAGTTTCCCAACATACTTATCATAGACGGCCGTATAGAAAATATGACAGGAAAAAGTCAACTAGTTTTTCATTTCGCATTATAAATATAAGTAGTTTATCTGTTAATATGTAATTTAGGGATTGCATATCAGTTTGCAAAACATTATATGTTTACTCCGATGGTCTTTTGTTTTTGTCATTTTTCAATTTGGGGCAATGGCATAGTTTAAACCCCAACCTAGTTTTTTTTTAATACAAATCTAGCGTCTATACCGGTGGTTCTCAGTCATTTCTGACCGCGTACTCCCCCGTGTCGATTGTTTGCTACGTGTCACCTTGTTTAAACATATAGACTATTTCGCTGCAAGTTATTTAATTTAACTCTAAAAACAAATGATACCAGCTCGCTTCCAACGCTCGACGCGGATTTTAGATTATGGGTCTATTTGTGTGAAAATACAAACTATATAACTTATACGGGAACCGCAATACACATGTGTTTTGTCAGCTCCTCCTTAATTAGACTTGAAAGCTCTTCGCGTAGTGTTTAATTAGGGTTCTTTTTATCGGTTACGTTAATTTTTTCAGACCCAAGTTTCGAGGCATGAAGAGACAAAGACTACTATAATACTGGATTGAAGTCCCTTACCAATTTACATCGCCTTCTTATATATACTGTTACGAGAAACACGAACTTGTCTACAAATATCTATACAAATACAAACAGAACGTTTCGGAATACGAGCACTTATTGATGGAAAACAGCATAAGCAGTATAGTATTATACACAAACCATTTTAAAATTACGTCCCATCAAGCCATTTGTAAAATCCAAGGCAAGTCTTTTTAAATAAATAACAAGTCATTATTAGGGCCTTAAGTCAAGTCAAGTAAATTTGCCCTAAATACTTAATTCAAGTCAAGTCATTTGAAAACAGTAAATTAATTGTCATTACAACCATGCAGCAGAGTGTTCCGAACTGTTCCAACCTTTTACTTTATCGGCGTTCCGTTTTTCCCGCGTTAATTCCAAGGTAGCCTCACGCTTCTTTCTTCCAGCAGACTCGTCCGGACACGCCAAAGTTAATGTTCGTATCGCATCGTGGTTTGCACTTTCCAAAAGCAGTCCTGCCCCCTAAGTAAGCACGCAGAAAGATTATTATGATAGATCACGTTTGGTGCAACCTATTCAAGGAGATACGAAACGCCGCAATGCTCCCATGCATCCGGACGAGGTATTCGAAGTCGCGTTAAAATAGTACAGCCATCTAGTGAACTCGGTAGTTGCTAATACCAAACGTAGCAGGATGATAAAAAAACAAAAAAACAATTAACCTCTGCTTGCTACTGTCCACAATGTGTTCGAACTTTAACAAAAAAACATTTTTTTGTAATAAAAGTTTTCACTTTTTTAATTTTCAAGTTTAAACCAAATAAAATCAGCGCTTTTAACCATGAAAATGGATAGAACTATTGAAGCGTGCTGAGTTTTCCATTCATATATATATGTATTATTCCATTTTCCGAAAAGCAGTATGTTGTCCCTGAAACGACTACCGAACGTTCCGGATATACAGGCGTCCAAAAGCTATGGAGTGCAGACCTGGCCCGCGAGCCTTAGACCTTTCAATTGCCACTTACAGTAAAAACATCAAGTCCGTTCTTTCCATTCGATCGCAGACAGGCCTGGTCATAAGACTGCATTTTGTCAAACATTTTATCCCTGGAAAGTCTGCTGCCATTGTAGAGAAAATATGCTGCTCTGTCTGCGCCGATTAATGTGACAACTGCGTTTGGAGGACCTGGATTTAAATAAATGTTTTTTTTAATATTAGTAGCTCGACGAATTACTTTGTAACAAGTTGTTGCAAACATTTAGTTTGAAGGCTTTTTGTCTGTAAATTTTTTTATTTGACGGTAGACTTTTAGTTAAATACATTTAGGGTATCCAAATAAATTATTTTTATTAGCAGACATTAAATTTGACTTCGTTTTTGTTTATTGTGTAATTCTTACCTGTCAATGTAAAATCAATATCCGCTCCTGGTAAAACCTCTTCTGGTACTCCTACTGTAAGTTCCTGTGAAAAAGCAACACTTTAAGTAAAAAATAGAGCGAAATAGCTCATATAGGTATATAACGATTTTTCGGGGAGACTAACGCTACAATAAAACGAATTAGCAAAATGGCATTGTTATCGGCAATGGGCAAAATAATTTGTTAATATACTGTTGATAAGCTCTGTGGCTCGGTCTGCGTAGTTATGCGATTACAGCAATTGTTTGCTGCCTTTAAAAAGCTGTTAACCAAATGATGTCTGATAACGAAGGCCTGTCATATGTCCTCTTTTCACAAGAACAGTGAATGGCCCTCCGAGGACGCTCAAAAATGCCCAAATGTCCCCTTTTTCGTATTTCGAGTTAGTTACTTATACTTTCAACAAGACTTTTAGGCGAAACGTTGTATTTATTTTCCAAAATACTGTAGCCATGAAACACGCTGAATTGTTGGATTGAAAAAGGTTTTCCAACAAATTGCCCTATACCAGCCCTACCTTTTTATTGTTATGGCAAACATTGCGCCAGAAAAAACAGCTAAAAGTCGCGCAATTTTAGTTTAGTAATATGGCCCATAATCTTATTTTGTAACTTTTGCTTTGTTTTTGTAACTTTGCGCCTGCAACTACCATGGAAATGTAAAACCTTATCAACTCAAACGTAACAATTCGACTTTCGGTTTATACTTGCCGGCAAAAAATGTCCTCTTTTTGGGTGCTGAAAATATGGTAGCCCTATGATAACGTTACTAGTAAATGGCAACTGATGAAGCAACAAATCACAACTGTAGAGCTGCACATCAACAGTTAACTTACAGTTTTGCACTCGTTGGCTACATCGAACCACATGGACGCGGAAACAACCTCCGTGCCCTTCAAGTAGTAACCGACCACCCTTGCACTCGGTATCATGTCCATTGTGACTTCGAAGATTGCGGTAACTTGCTGATTGACAGGCTGGGGTTCCACGAGTCCAGCATGCACGATCACTCCACGGGAAACCACCTGGAAGAAAAGAAAGCTTAAACGCGGGAGATAAGCGACGCAAATATTGGCGGTATGTGGGTCTACCGGTGTTTAACAACCAGAATGCAAGTTTTACGCTTTCTCCGGTAGCACATGTGCAAGGGCATGTAAAATACGGCGGCAGTATACTGTTGCACAACGAAACTCATAATGTCCTGGATCGGCGACAGACTTTCAAAATCGCATATCAGTGACTGATTTTTGTGCAGCGACACAACTGATAGGTATTGCCTGCGAGTAAAATATTGTGCTATTGATTTGAAAACCATTTTAAACACATACTGAAAGGTCCTCGGTAACTTGTCTTATCTCCAACACAATAGATTTCTTAAGCATGGGTGAAAAAGTGTATTATTTTAGTTAAATTTTCTAACCAAATAGACATAGAGCTACGTCCACTACCTCGTTAAACATAATCTAAAATTTTGGGCGAAAAAACTTCATTGTACTTTTAGAGCCCGTAAATTCTGCCATTCTTCTTTCTACTCACAAAATAGCGAATTTCCGCTGGTGGAGGCATCGGAAAGTAAAAGAAGGTTACTTGAAGCTGCTGGCCTTTTTTGATGTTGCTTTTGTCCGCAGTAATCTGTAAGCACGTATTTATTGAGTACATCGAAAGCCATTGCAGACCGAATCTGTTGATCTATGATGCAAGCAGGGCAGGCTAGAAAAACAACTAGCCTGCAGTGAGGTTCGAACTCACGACCTACGGTCAAGCCGGGACCGTAGCCTTATACCAACTGCTATGCAGGCTCAGAGAGGAGCGATGAGTTGAGAAACAACCATTCGCCAATGCTTGTTCAATCTGTTAGTACAAGCAATTCAATTGAAGGGGATACAAAGCACCATATCATTTATTCAATGAAACATACACACATATGTGTGTTAACAACTGAGATCTCGCCCTTTCTGTAGTTGCCACGTATTTATTTGTTATATTAATCCTTTAAAACAGGGGTGGGCAATTATTTTTTGAAAAGGGCAGCATGAGAGAAAATGTCGTGGCGGGCAGGATCAAAATATACATATTATAAAGTGTGATTCCTTCTTAATGATAGCTACAAACATTTTAGTTTTGACAAGCTGACGAAAATAGGAATAAGTGATGATAGCTTGTAGGTATAATTCATTCAATAAAATATTCCAAAACCACGAAAACAACGTGATGATATTTTTTATTAAAAAAGTTTTATAAAAAGTAAGCCGCGAGCCGGATTAAATTGCTTTGCAGGCCGGATTTGGCCCCCGGGTCGTAGTTTGTCCAGGTGAGATTTAAAATATACTTTTTCAATCAGAAATTTTTAGGCCAAAGAATTAAAGCCGATTTAGGATATTTTCGCCAAATCAGCAATTATATTTTGTTAACACACATCATTTTTTTCAAAGTAAACAAACAAACGACTTTTACCTGGAGGTAGCTTTTGCTTTTCGAATAGTACGGCAACACCGGCAACGTAATGGAAGCTTGGTTAGCTTCGTTTATACCTTCCGTAATTGTAGAGACTGTAATTGTCTAAAAGTAGAGAAAACTGTTACTCTTATAAGTTAACACTGGTTTTATACTTGGGGACGAAGTGAGTAAAGAATTTTGACAAGCTTTGGATGTTTAACGGCTTTCACGGTATCAACTAAAACAATTCAAGATTGTTACAGTTCTCCAAGGCAGCGACGCCAAATAACCCTAATTTTAACTATAAGCAACATTAGGATCCTTACACGCAACTGCACGAGCACGACGGCATACCTGGTCTTCGGTAGAAATAAATTCCAATTTAAAGTTTATCTGCCCTTTCACATTTGATGTTCTTGTATAGACCCTGTTGTGACCAGCAACTGAAAAATTAAATGAAGCATTAATCAATAACTGGCGTGCAACTATATAAAATGGTGGGAAACTTCATAATATGTAACCCATATGCGCACACAGTATAATGAAAATAGGTACATTGCAAAGTTGAAGTAGATATATATTGCTTTGCTTTAATAAATTTAACATATATCCTTTAATGACACCAAAACATAGCTTTTACAAACCCCTAGAAACTACGAATAACACCGGTCTTGCCGAAGGCTGTTACACGTTCTACAATACCTTCTATTCTGGTTTCCACACCGTCGACAGGCGTCTTCCTAACCGCATCAAGTATATCGAGCTGCAAAATTTTATAGCAAACAAAACTAAATGTTAAAACGCGTTCGACAGTTAAAGGATAAATAACATCTACGCGGGTTAGGAAAATTTCAAAGCGTAATCTAACAAACTCTCACCTGCAGAACATAGGAAAGTTGAGGTGTATAGTATTTGACGAAGCGATATGTGCTTATTGCGTATGGTGACGTCACTATTGGAATATCGCCGGACACCCCTGATTCTAGGATGCCGTCTGCTTCTCCTAAAACACGCCAGCAGAATTTTTAGTTTATTCCCAATTGATTTTCTATATACAGAAAAAATTGTTCTGAACTTAAAAGCATATTGGCGCACGAAAAAATAACTCATTTTCGAATAAGGCAAAACAAAATACCCGATTCAAACTTTAAAAGGCAGAGAATTTGGAACGAATGCACTTAGGAAGTTAAAAAAAAATCACGTTCGACTTTGCTGTATTTAAATTGCGGCGACAATTAGAAAAGAAAGGCAGTTTAACAAGTTGGTTTTGAACTTACCTGTGACGGTGGCAGCAATCGAAATAGTAGCTCCTTGACTCGACAAAGACGACAGGGTCTCGCCTTCAACTAACAAATTCTTGACGTAGTCGGTTGACACACTGAAGCTTTGTTCTCCATAGGCAATGAACGCCTTTAATAAAAAAACAATACGATTATCCATAAACGACTGCTTCGCATTTGCTGTTATGGACCTCAAATGTCATGCTCTTTGAACTATGTTTAAATGAAACTGCTTTAGCCTAATATGATCAGATACTTTATCAAACAATGAAAAATGAATAATACTTTTTAAAGTTCTACAGTGCTTTTTCGCGTGGATTAGGAACTGTTTCGTTTATGACACCCTTTTATGTGAGCCACCGTAATCAATTTGTATAATTTTTTTAAGTGAAATCACTTATGGCGGTGGAATATAGCAAATGGCAAATGTTTCAATTATACTTGCAAACTTAAGGTTGACCATACCTTATTGAATTGGCGGCCAGGCTTTTTGTAAAACTCAATTGGTATGCTTTCCGGCGTCTTTCGCAGTTGCATTATAAGGAGGTAGTTTCCACTGACCTTTTCCCCATAGCTTTAAAAAATAACAAAAGTTACTTTTAACTAAACCATAGCCTGATATTGTGATTAAAAAGTACATCAGTCGAAATGGAAAAATCGTAGCAATACGCCTAAGAAAAAATTGAACTGATATTTTCTTATCGCCCATACTTTTTACTTTTTTAAAGCAAAAATGCAATTGTTACAATTTACCTATATGATGCCTTAATCTTTCCGTCGATGGTTTCATCGGTGGAAAGAAGAAAGGGTTTGCTTTCAATAGTCACTTGGAAAGACGGGAGTACTGCAAGTAAAGTCGAGAGTATTTAATTTTTACGCAAGTCGATTTTCTCGTAATACTGTAAAAAATAAAAACAAATTAAACGACAGGCCTAAACCTATTAAGCTTGACAAGTGAGGGCACAAAATTCAACTAAGTGTTCTCACCGTATCTCTGAACCATGAAATTAGTGGAAGAAGTTGTTGTGATGCCCTGTCGAATATAAAAAATTATAAGCTTTTTAGGACTTTACGGCAACTTTGGTAATAAGTTTCTGTAGATATAATTGTTTAAGTATACGATAAGTGTACAATAAATCAACAAAAAAATTCGAGCATCGAGCACAGTTAATGTGCGTTGCTAGAAATTATTCTTCGTTCATAGGGACAAATTATATTAAATCACAAAGCGAAAATGCTAGAATGGTTGCCGCTAATTATTTATATGTTTTGTGGGGTACCTTAAAACAAACATAAAATGATTACAAATCAACGTTTAAAGTCTGACATTTTATAAACACCATCAATTTGCATTTTAAAATAATACACTTTTCAGTCGCGTGTCAGGCATCGCAGATCGAAGAAAAAGAAGAGCTTACTTTTTCCTCATATTTCGCCAAAACGATCCACTTTCCAATCATAGGACGGGGCGGCAATTCAAAATGTATTTCGATTGTTTTCGTCTGAGGCAATGTGCGACTTTCTCTGTCCACGCCGATGCCGTCTGGAGTCTGAGCAAAACGGATTATTGACCTGTAGGCTTTTTCAAGGCGGTAGTGTGTGATATTATGGCTTGGTAATTAACCACTCCAAAAATAATCATACGGAATCTATGCAGCCACTTGCCAGGTGGGCGTTAAGTAGGCCTAGCATGATAGCCAAAGAAAAACCTCTTTAAAACCTCTTTAAACATCAGTCTTCCCGTAGCTTGATTAATGTTAGACTATCACGACAAATAACGACAGATCGCTATATACCACACTATACATCAAACGGGCAAATACCTGCAATATTGTTATGTTGTATATTTTTTGTAGAATGCCACCAGTCAATAATTTAGATGGATACAATTATGACCAATATTTATTAAAAATTGTTATACTGAGCTATAATGATTTTGCCCACTGAGTTAACTTTCTGCTTTTATTATTGCTCTTTGGGTGTTTGCTTTCCCTTTTTACTTTAGGTTGCATTTTGCTCTGGATATCGACGGTGTTTAATTATATCAAAGACACTTTTATTTTTTAATTAATATATTTTGGTCATTTTACAAAATCGCCTTTTAACAGTCTGACAATGCCCATTTCATACTGCGAAGCATATATTTGTGATCTTTCTATGCTTTGTGTTTTTTCCAAAATCTACAGTATACAGATAACATTGGCCCGCCTATAATGGCCTTTTTGAACAAAGGAGGTATATTTCGGATTTGACCCATTTCTAATTAACAGGAAATAAAAAGACACAAACATAACGAACGAAAATATACCTGTACAATGATTTCCAAGTGCTGTGTGCTTGGTGACATTGATTGCATAAGCGGGAAAGCTCTTATCTTTACCTTTTCGCCTGGCCTGAAATACATTTTATTAAATTGTAATAGCCTAAAGGCGAAATGTTAAGCAGCCCACGGCTTGTTGTTTAAGAAACGTCTTGCCAGAATTATTCGTAATATAACATAAGAAAAACAACATTGTGTAGCCTGAAAATAAGTAAAGTGGACAATAATATATTTCCATCACTGCTTAGGATAAAGGCGCTACAAAGTTTGAGGAACCAGAATCTGAAACTATAGCATAAAAAATAAATATTACTCGCAACGAAAATAGAACACCATTTAAAAAGTTCAATTATAGGGCTAGCCTAGGTAATACCTAAAATACTTAAATACAAACACCAACAGGAATACAATACCAACAGGATTGAAAATTTTCTTAGGGACTTAAACCAACTTATGCCTTACTTTAAACGAAAAAGTTTAAATTAAATATTTATAAAAATCTCTCGGTGGGCTAGTGTATACCTGGAAATTCTTATGCCAATGCAAGCCCAACACATTTTTTGATTTTTCGCGTTTCGTACACCTAACAAATTAATACCCCTTTCAATAAATAACCAACGTGAGTGAAAACTTGTTTCTGTGGGTGAGAATAATAACTACAGCACCTAAATTCAGAAACGGGAACCATACTTATATATGGGACGATCAGTAGCCAGAAAGATGTAGCCGCTCTTCTTACTCACGAACACCTCGACTGTGTCCTTGAAGTCCGATGCGCTGTTGGTGACTTGAACAGTTAGCAGAACGGTCTGCCGTTGCCGGAATACCCTAATATCACCGCTCGCCACCTAAATACAAAGGCCAGGGCTGGATATTAATCATTAGGCAAATTAAGCACGTATAGGGCACCAAGGAAATAGGTGGCACCACAGAAACTTTCGTAGTCAAATTGTCAAATGGTTTCTCAGTGAAATAAAAAAAAGTTATTCAGACGAATCAGACCTTAAGAGTGAGCCGGTTTAAATACATTTTGCCTATTTTGCTTTGTCAAGTATCATCTTTAACGTCTCAATATATATCGATGGATATTATCTTGTGTGGTTAATTGAGATTACATTTTAAATGACACCTATAGGGAAAGTCTTATGTGTTTAGTGTTTCTCAAAGGCATGATCCGGCCCTGACAAAGATATGTCGGCTCGAGTAAACTTCCGGTGCAAAAAAGGTCGCGCCATTAATTTTCCAGACATGCAGTAACATTAAGTTTCGACACGAACTTACGCTGAGAGGGTAATCCTGGCGAACAGCGCTTTGCCATACGCGTAGCCAGGGGGGCCTGAGGGGCCATTTCCCCCAAAATTTATAAACATTTTTCTCTTAATAATTCTTTTTTATCATTTATGATCATTACCACAACAGTCGATCACAGGCATGAAAAACCTTCAATTGTCATGTACTGTTACGTCACAAACAATGTAGTTTATATTACGTTTGCTATACATTAATGTAGTTTTACTACTTTTAGGCAGTATTTGCTCTTTGAATGTTTTTTGAGTATTGCGTTAACACTCAGTCAGTTGCTGCTCGAAACGGTTTGCTAACATTGTTATTTGTGTTCGTTACGGCAGTTTAACACAATGACAAAAGCTAAACAAAAACTTTTTGCTCCCCCCCCAGATTATTGGCTGCCTACGCCACTGCGCTTTGCATGAAAAATTAGGAAAGTCCGCGTTTCGGCGCGCACGCCTGCTGGCTGGTGCCGATCGAGTTTGTTGCCTAATTACAAGAGTATTTGGTTTATTTCCTGCTTAAGCTGACCATTACAAAAGTCATTTGTCGCAATTTGATGGCGACATATCACGACTTGTACTCACCCTGAGGTCGAGTCGAAGTGGTTGTTGACATATAGTCTTGTTTGGCAGCACAATTCCGTTATGTGAACTGAAGGTCGACTCTTTACCGGGAAGATTCTGCGGGCCAAAAAGCGGTTAATTGCAAACAAAACAGTGAGAAAGAACTTGGCATGAAAAGAACCTCTAGATTAGCTCCTGTTCGCAAAAATAGTACATTATGATAACAATTATACTTGCTGTCTTTAAACATTCCAACAAGAAGTCGGTACAAAAAAGTTCAAAGGCCCCCTAAAATCCCGTTTATTTGCACAAACATATAGTGTTGGCTTACTTGCAAGTAATACGACACAGTGGCGGTAGTGTAGCCATGAAGATTAAGAAATCCGAATTCCCCTTCTGCATCTACGCGAAGTCCTTTCGGGGTTACGATCGTGTGATCGAAACTGAAGCAAATAAATGGAAAACAACATTGATATTGTAAGAACAAAATTAGGTTGATGGCTTGCAAACCCACAATCAAGATGAGATGAATTGCTGCACATTATGTTCTATTAGTAACAAAAACCAACAATGAGTTAGGCTAAAAGTTGTGAACCTGGCGAAATTAGACAAGGGAATTTCGCAACAGCATGCAAGCATCACAGCACATCTTACTTTCAGCGCCGCATTTTGACGATACAAATATTGTGCGATTTTACCTGGCGGTGCTAATGTGCGCTCTGCTCATTACAACAAACAAACAAAACTCTCACCTGTAAACGACGTGAACCAACAGAAAGGCGAAAAACAATATTCCGACCTTCATCTTCGACGATTAATCTGCTCCGGCCTGTTGAGCAAGTATTTGCTGCACGTTTGCGTCGCTCGGCTTTATCAAGAAGCGAGCCAAAAGCTGAGAAAAAGGTCAATCCATTTTCTCCGAGGCTCGGCCACCGGCAAAACTCAGCCTGGTGGTTGCCTTGCTTAGGCTTGCAGCGCGGTTTGTAGTGTGATTCAATACTTTCGTTGAATAGGATTAGCGAAAAGTTCATGCCGCGAGGTGTTTTTGTTGACGACGCACGCCGACGGAAAATTTCCACGAGTGGTACATCGCAAGTTGGTTTTCAAGAGCGTCTCCTGCAGAAATGGCCGGCACGTTAACCACGTGGGTAGAATTGGATGTCAGCCCGCTCTTTTCTTTCTTACACGCCACCTTTGCTCAACTTGACATGTTGCCAACCAAAACAAAACAATTGTGATTCACAATAGCAGATTTGATTAATTTCAGTGCAATCACGGTGTCAACGCTTTTAGGATCTAATGATTTGAACATTTAGAAAGGAATGTGATCCGAGTCAGATCTTACAAGAAGCGATGACTTAAGCAAACAAAACACTGTACTCATAAAATCGAGTCAAGAGTAGCAAGCTAGTCGCGAGTAACGAGTTGCCATCCCCTGATTAATGTTCTGCAGGATGTTGAATGAACAGCAATGTCTATTGCAATGGGATTACGCAGTAACCTATAAACTTACTAATATAAATGTTCCTTCGACAAGACTGTTTAATACATATACCGACTATCGATGGCCTATTTAGGACAACTTTCCCTTTTTACCGTATTATGGTTATCGATGCGTCGGCAAGTATAATATTAAAAATTTTCTCAGAAGGACTATATTAATGCTTGGTAGCAACAAAACTTTCATTGGTCAAAACTTATGTTTTCCACATTTTTGGGCGAAACAAATTTTTAAAAGCTTCACGACATTGTAACTAAAATCTTAATGTTCATTAGGTTCGTAAACGACTTAAATCGTAAAAACAACCGCGTTTTGCATAAAGGAGGGTAATAGGGTCAGTTTAAAACATCATCAAATCGAGGAAAGCAGTTAAATCTTGTTGAAACACTTTAAAAACTACTTGAACCAGCAGGCCAAACCTACATCTAGATACCAAAAGACAGCCTGAAGGCAGACCGTGACGCATACAAAGATACCACAAAACCTAACAACGGTAAAAACTTAAGATCAAATTAATTTTGGCCTTGCCGAAAACAATTTCAAGAATTAGCAAGCTCGCATCGTCTTCTCGTTACAAATCACAAGGTAAAATGACGTGAATGTTAAACAACAAGGTACCGTGAATTAGTCATGATATAAGTGGCGTTTTTTGTGGTAAGTCCAAAAAGCGGTAAACAGACTAGATACACTGTTAATTGCAACGTACAGCTTCTCCAAAACTATACGCGTTTCGCAACAACACTAATAAAAATTGTTCTTCCAAGATAGTATCTGTTTAAATGTCATACTTTTATTTTGTGTATGTAATCGTAAAGTTCTACAAAATATCTCAAGGTGGTTTATTGAGCGTTAAAAATATTTTTTCATCAAGATTTGAGCTATATTGCTACAACACATTCATAAACTTTATGATCGGGCAAGTAATGAAAAATAGCGTTTTTTCG